>NW_024063097.1:0-643481 GCF_006381635.1 Hibiscus syriacus | reverse complement strand
TAGTAAAAACATACATTTAAGGGATTAAAATAGCAAAACATATATTTAAAGGAATAAAAAAGTAAAAAAATAGAATCTTAAAGGGTCTAAAATGGTATTAATAGAAACTAAAAGGGTCTAATAAACAAATACGAACAAATCAGAGCCCTAATAATCAAATTAAAATAAATACACGGACCAGAAAAGAAAAATAACCCATAAATAATGTTTACAGATTAAAATAAAATAAACAAGAAACATGGAGGACTAAACAATAATTAAACCTAAATACAACAATGACTAAAATAAAATATATACAAATGTCATGGACAAATTAGAATACTAACAAAAAATAGAAAATATGTAAAAAACAGGACTAAAATACAAGTATTGAAACAATAGTGCTCGAAATAAAATAAATCAAAACTTCATTAATTGGCTAAAAAGTAAGATTACAAAGGATCAGGGACTTTGAGTGCTATTTACCCTTAGCATTAAAACACGCTGAAGGTCCTTGGCAAAACGATGTCGTTTCGCCTAATATATATAATCTCTTAGGCCAAAAAATGGCCACCCACCTCATTTGTTTGGTTTCAAACCGAGAGAGGAGGGAGAGTGTCTTTAAAATCTCTCAAAAGCCCTCAAAGAGAAGGGAAAAGTGCCGTTCACCGGCTATTCCCGCGGCGGCTCTTACGGTGGCGCACGGTGGCCCGAGAGAGCTGAACACTCTAAATGAAACATCCCTTCGCCCTTAACCCAGATCTCACCCTAGTTTAGCCTAAAACCACTCATTATCCCTAGATCTAGTGAGAATACCTCTCGACAAACTTGGAAAACGGCGATCCTTGGTGCTCCACGGCCTTCGACGAACCAACCTCCTCGGTAAGCTCTCTCTCTATTATCCTCTTTCTTTTGGTTCAAATGATTTTTTCTTGCCTTTTTTCTTAGTTTTTTTCGAGTAGGTTCTCCCTCTGTATTACCCCCAAATATCTCCTCTTCTCACCGAATCCCCCACTTATCTCTGCTCTCGATTCTCCTCTTTTTGGTGATATATCCTATTTCTTTTTTATCTTCTATGTCCTTTCTTTGCTGGATTTGATAGCCTCGGTGTATAGTAATAATATCCTATATTTTTAAGATAAGATTTTCTTATTTTCTTACTTGGATGGGCTCTTGCTCACTGTTTGATGGATGTTTTTCAGAAACTAGTCACTGTTGGTGAAAACATCGATCGGTGGGACACTCGACGGCGGTTTAGGAATGCTAGGCGGTGGCTCATGTGTCGAGAGGAATGAATGGTGAAGTCTAAGCGCCGGCTTGGTGGTTGATTATCACTGGTGGGGGTGGTTAAGTTGGTACTTAGGGTTTCAAACCCTAATCCCTTAGGCGATCTAGACCGTTGAATGGGTCCAGATCCAAGGGCTGAGATTTGGGCGGCTAGCAGCAGAAGATAAAAAACCCTAATCAGGTATTCAAGTGGGCCTGGGGTTGGGTCGGATCCTGGGCCGGTTCAGGTCTGGACTTCAACTGGGTTGGTTCGGGTTGGGCTCTGGTGAGCTTGTAATCTGGGCTTGGATGTAATTGAGTCACTGGTTTGTGGTCTTGAATTTAGGCCTGCAAAATGTAATTAAGTATGTAAATAATAATAATAAAATAATTTTTTGTAGACCCGGACAAAAACGGGTGTCTAGAAATACAAATGGTTAAAAGTGTTGCAAATGATTTGTTCAAATGAATTAATATCGACATTTGAAATGCTCATGTTTATCGAAGTTTCATGTGGATTATTATCAAAATATTTCAATTACTTATCGAATTCTTTTAACTATGTCAGCGACAACTGCATGTGCCGAAAGGAATTTTTCCAAGTTAAAATTGTTGAGAACTTACTTGAAGTCAATGTCACAAGAGAAGTTGAATGATCTAATCATTTTTTATAATGACAAAAGTATGTTAGATCGTATCACTAGTTTTAGTGTTCTTACATTTAGAAATTATATTAGAATTTTTTTAGTGTGAATAATCGAGTGTTTAATAAATTGTTTTGAATTGTTTCACTTGAAATTCGATATACTTATTAGATAATTTCTTGAACGCAATAGAAAATTATAATTTATAAGTAAATTAATTTATTTGTGCTTACTCTTAAATTTTAATTTTTTAATACTAATTATTAAAAGTCTAATTACTAATTTTTTCCTTAAATGACAAAAATCTAGAAAACGGATTTGGCGACAATCATTGCCGCTTATTTTTTATTTACCTAGGGCAAGTGCAAGGCAGTATCTGTTCAAGTATAACTCTCAATTTTTTGACATTAATTGCTCACTCTCTAGGCATATATGGTGCTCAAACCTAGGTCCTCAAAGAATAACAACAATTCTTTTACCATGAAACTTACATGATTCGTGCAATCATTGCAGCTTAGCTTAAGCAATACCGTGTTAGTTTTTATTTCCTTATCATAAGATGAAAAAATCTGGAATTACATTAACGTGGTTTGTTGCCCACCAACCACTTGATTAGCTAAAGTTTCTTAGCTTTTGATATTTGGCATAGAGGAGAGAAAGGGAAAGAAACAAGATAAGGGAAAGAAGAGGGTCCAATGCATTTTGAACCACAAAATAAAAACGAAGGATTTATGAAAGCTGGTATTATAGATTTTGTGAATCTTGTCTCTCTTAGAACACAACGGTCCTGTTGTCCTCGAATGGTAATACTCGCAGATCACAGTACCATCTCAAAGCCTTTACAAGACATTGGTTCTCCAGGTTCTCCGATTTTTGAACAAAACTCTGCAAATTGTCTCTATGAGTAACTCTTTCAACCTGTCAAAAGAAGGATACATTCAGAAATTGATATCATTTTAGAATGTTTCATATGTTTGGCACGGTCATTTATCATTTTCACGTCTATTTTTTTTGGAGTATTTTGACCCCCAACAGTTCATTTTATGATAAAAAGATCCTAATGTTTGACTGAATAGTAGGTTTGATCTTTTTTTATAGAGTATTTTGACCCGTCTCATTTTAGGGTAAAAAGGCCTCATATTTTGGAGTGCTAATCATTTGTTAAGTATAGGTTTCCATCTACGGAAGGGATTTTTCCCCAAAACAAAACGTTGGGGCTAAAATGCTCCACAAAATAACCATTTTAGCAAATGTTGGAGGTTAAAATGCTCTACGACATTAAAGGCAAAAAAACCATTTTAATAAACATTGGGGGCTGATTTTGAAATTATGCCCAGAAAACCCTTCATCTAAGTAGAGAGAAGTTTAACTTCACAATCCAAAATCAAGAATTTTCTTTAATATTTATATGCATGTTCAGACCACTAGAAATTTCAGTCTCAACTATTACTTAATGTTCAAGAAACAATGTTTAGAGCAGCTGTAAACAAATCGAATAATACCATTTGTTCGATAATAGGCCCGGAGTCGAGTTCTTCGGTTACGAAGTGACTCGTTGCACCAATTAACTTCACACCTGCATCAAATGCCTGCCAACACAGTCTAGCCAATTTAACATGCATCTAGAGTTAGGGAGGAAGCACAATGTGGTCAATAATGTCCAATTTCTAATGGATAAGCGAAAAAAAATCTCACCTGTTTAGAAGAATTCCCACCTTTAAATGATGGTAAAAGGCCACAGTGAATGTTAATTACATCCTTCCCATATGTTCTCAAAAATTGACCAGATAAAACCTGCAAAATATATAGTTACTTTCCAGCTTCCAAACATATAGAACTAGTTGATTCATTCGAACACACCCGAAATCCGTATAAGATACATAATTGTTCAGTATAGACAGTGCAAGATTCAGCAAAAAGTTTAATTCTAGTGACCTCATTTACCTGCATGTACCTGGCAAGTACCAGCAAATCAATATTTAGAACCAAGTCTAAGATTTCCCTTTCTCTTTTATTCTCCACGGCTGTCTGCAAATAATGATAAGGAATATTATCCCTTTCAAGAAACCGCATCACTTGAGTGTTTGGACCTCTATGATGATTACTGCCTATACAATTTGATGAACACCGGAATCAATATTCAGAATCAGGATTACTTGCTTGAAAAGAAACGATGGTGAGTTTATTTATTACCTTATCACACAAGTAATATCGACTGGTAGTCTTCCTTCTTGCCAACCATAGATTAGATCTACCAGGCAATGGTCCTAGAGCAAGATAAATATGGTTCAATCATGCAAGACATTAAACAAAGTTAGAGAAAAGAAACAAGCATACCTGTTTCAAAGCAAGAATGGGGATTTTTAACTCGGGGTCTAGAGCAGGGACCTTGACAACAGATTTTATAGCACTGAACATCTTTGAAAGGTTTAGGAAATCTTCATCCATTTGGTTTCGAGGCCATTTTACGGGGTCAAAAACGAATTCACTGCAATTTTGCACATAAGAAGATCCAGGTCTAATTATGGTTGACTCAATAACTCTCCTGCCACAAAGTACAGTTACCATTGAACATACAACACCGTTCTTGGACATTCCCAAACAGGTAAGGTGTAATTTAGAAAACAATTTAGATATTGTTGATGGTAGCAATGTGTTATACGTTTGTTATAGACAGTTCACTCCTAATTTAGGCGGAGAGTTGCAAAAGGTAGGTTTTTGGTGTTGGGAGTGGAAGAGGATCTGCGGGAAAATATGTAATGGAGAAGATGAACAGTTCAAAAGGTTCGATTCCTTAATCCTATAACGGATGTATTAGCTTAGTTTTCTTTTAAGCTTCAGCCTAAAGAAAAAGCGGATTTAAATTCAGAGATTTAAATAGTGGTCCGTTATCATAATAGTGGTAGCCATGCCATCCGGAACTGTTAATATATGACCGTATTACCCATAATGATCGTAATAACACACATTATGTCTGCAATCCCGCTAAACACGACCGTAACCATAATTTAAATCCATAATTAAATTAGAAAAAAATTAGAGCATTGAACTTTAAAATAACATTACCTTCTGGAAAAGAAAACATTCTTTTTGGGAGGGACAAACACATCAGCCCCAAGTATGTTTCCTCCTCTTGAAGCTATACATTCTGATAGCTTTGCAACTATCCCAACCGCATCCTATTTCCCCACCAAAAGCAGAATTCAATTACAGACAAGTATACAAAATCATCCAGTTTTAATTAAAAAAAAAGAAACAAAAGAAAAATTTGGAATGTGTGAAGACCATAGAGAAGGGGAGGGGGAGCATAAAGGGCAATGAAAGACGTGGATGCCATAGCTAAGAGAAGGAGAAGAAAAGGGACCTACGGGTAATTTATAAGAATTGAAGGACCTCTTTGAAAATCCAAGAAATTGGGAGAAACATGATGAGACTCGTCTTGGAAAGTCATATCGTAGAATCGCACTTCACAGTGCATACCCACCACCAAAATACTTCGCTTCGGGTTGTCTCAGGAAAGACGGAGTAATATACGACCAATATAGGGTGTTACCGGAAACATAATAAGATATTGAACAAAGTTGGTTTAGCGCTACCGGAAATATTGAGTAATAATAATGTTGTAGGTGGAAATCATGAAGAAATATTAAAAAAATTGGCAATCGACAAACTTAACTTGTCGGTACGTATCAATACCATTCAAATATGTATCGATACATAACAATATATCAGGTAAAAACATGACAAAACCGGGTTCAATATGACAAAACCGGTAAAGCGCTACCGGATATGTTGAAAGTATCGATTCCATTCAAATAACTATCGATACTTTTAGAATTTAAAAGAAAAACAATAATAGCGCCTATAAAGTATCGATACTTTATAAACATGTATCGATAAATAACAATATATCAGGTAAAAATATGACATAATCGGGTTCAATATGACAAAACCAGTGAAAAGATACCGGATATGTTTAAGGTATCGATACAATTCAAATAAGTATTGATACTTTTGAAATTTAAAAGAAAAACAATAATAGCGCCTATAAAGTATCGATACTTTATAAACATGTATCGATACGTAACAATATAACATGTAAAAATATGACAAAACCGGTTTTATTATGACAAAACCGATAAAGCGCTACCGGATATGTTGAAGGCATCGATTCCATTCAAATAAGTATCGATACTTTTAGAATTTAAAAGAAAAACAATAATAGCGCCTATAAAGTATCGATACTTTATAAACATGTATCGATACATAACAATATAACATGTAAAAATATGAAAATTGGTTTCATTATGACAAAACCGGTAAAGCGCTATCGGATATGTTGAAGGTATGGATACTTTAATAAGTATACGTAAGAAATTATCGATACTTTTAAAAGAAAAAAATGAAAACCTATCGAAAATATCGATACCTGACATAAAAGTATTGAGACTTTGGTAATTGTATAGATTAAATATAAATAACATATCTGGTTAAAATATTAAAGGCATAGCTAAATTTCCTCTGAAAATAGATAGAACACAGCCGTAGTTTTCGAAATCGAAGCGTAATTGTTGTTGCATTTTAGAATGCATTTTTAAATCGAAAAGTACGTTGTCGAAACCCTAGTTTTTTATTATTACAATAATCGAAAATAGGGATTTTATATGTTTGGGGTTTTCGAAGTAAAGAAACATTTGGGACCAATTACAGGTAGAAAGTGATATTCTAGGTAGATGATAAATATCGATACTTTTATATAATACTATATGTAGAAAATGATATTGTAGGTTGTATAAACGTACCGATACTTGTAGTATTGAGTATTCCCATTCGTTTGAAGGAAATAGGAATTAGGGTTTTTGGGTTTGGTTTGGGGATTTCGAAGCCAATAAGGATTTTGGACCGATTATATAATATTATAGGTAGAAAATAAATATTGGTACCTATATATAATGTTATAGGTAGAAAATGATATTGTAGGTTTATAAATGTACTAATACTTGTAGTAATGACCATTCAAATTATTTTGAAGGAAACCGTTTTACTACAAGAGTAGTTATCGATATTTGTATATTGAATAAAGTGTATGTAACAAGTATTTGATTTTAATTTATGTAAACTGATATATGAAGGAAAATGAAGTCAACGAATCTTGCAATTGTTGTTGGATATATGTACTTCTAGTAAGTATCAATGTATTTTTGTTATTATTGTTGAAATGATAATTGGATTAAAGTATTTAAGAACTTTAAATTGATTATAAATTTTAAATGTTGACAGTATGACCAATGCCAAAGGATAAAGGAAGCTGGTAATCAAATCGGTTCAATATGTAAAATGAAATTGACATTTAATATTATTTAGCGTTAATGTATTGATTAAGAAACGTTTATGCTTAATTTTAGGTGAAAAATGATGTGTTGGAGAAGTGGAAATCGATGACTGATGCTGAGAAGGAACCTTACTTGACACGGTCAAAGATGGATAGACAAGAATACAAAGCTTGGAGGAAAGCACATGAAAAGAAGGTATTCGTTAAACTTGTAAATACTTTGATGAAAGATATATAAGAACAATAACATTATATATTTTTAAAAAATATAGGAAGTGTCGACAAGGTGCAATATAAAAAGAGTGAACTCATTAATTGAACACATTAAGGAGAAGAATAAAGTTAATGTGATGGAAGAAATGGGGTTTGGATCTTTGATCGGAGTAAGGGATCGACCAATTCGGAGGGAATTGTGTCGATCCGTGGTGGAGCAATTCGATGTTCAACAATGTATGGTTAAAAATGATGATTATTCATTTCCTCTAGGAGTCCCATGTGCTGTAGCCGTCTTGGGGGTAGAAATAAAGACAAAAGTGTTGTAGAAGTCAGTAAGACTAAGAACTGGAAAACACTTACCTCCAAATATGATTTGAAGCATAATGTCACGAAATTGGGCCTTTTCCCCACACTTTGGGCTATGTTGGGCCACATTTGGTCTTGGAGGTTGATAGAATAGTGTAGATTATTCTAGAACACTCAAGACTTGTACATATTCTAGAAGCATTCTAGAGTCTTCCATGTTAGGTAGGAAATAATGGAGAATTCTAGAGAATCTCTCCCTACCGTAGGATCAAATCAATCTCCACCGTCCATTGAGGAGGTGGGATGCTATAAATAGGTGTAGAATCCTCATTTGTAAATCATCCAAGAGTTGTAAGCATTCAAGCATTCAACAAGCTTTCTCTCTAAGTTCTTTCCTTTCTTCTTTGTTTCCTTGCCAATCCTTTCTCTAGCACGAGTTCGAGTGAGGCTGACTTAGCTATCGCGAGGGGCGAAAAGGAGCTAAGGCCGCACGAGGCTTATTGAGCGATTAAGTCCGTGACAGTTGGTATCAGAGCCAGTAAAGGCGTCAATATCGTGCACGTGTATTGTAGGAATGGCCGGAAATTCGAACGAGTCGACTGTTGCTGAGGAACGTGGAAGAGAAGCTGCACCCAACAACAAGAATAAGAAGAGGGACCAAAGTAAGGCTCGCGAGAGCGCTTCCATAGAACCGATGGTGGCAGAGTTTGGCGAGAAGCTGGAGAGGGTCCAACACGACTTCAAGACGTTGGAGGACCATGTCTTGGAGCAAGTTGACACACTCAAAGGAAATGCCGAAGAGACCAACAACGAGGTGGAAGCTCGGTTCATACAACTAGAGGATATGATCCAAGCCGTCCGTGAAAGCATCGAGGGGATGCGGGAGGACTTGACGCTCTGCAAGAGAGCCGCCGTTAGCGGGAGCGCTAACCATGTCTCCACCCCGAGGGTCGAGTGCCCCAAGCCACAAGGGTTCAACGGGGCAAGAGACGCCAAGGAAGTCGAAAACTACCTATGGCGGATGGAGCAATACTTCGAGGGAATCGGCCTTAACGACGAGGCCGCCAAGGTAAAGACCGCTGCCTTATATCTTTCCGATACTGCTATGTTATGGTGGCGTAGGAAACATGCCGACATTGAGCGAGGAGCTTGTCGGGTAGATACGTGGGATGAGTTCAAGAAAGAACTCAAGAAGCACTTTTATCCCGAGAATGTGGTCTACGAGGCTCGCAAGAAATTACGGGAGTTGAAGCAACGGGGTATTATGCGGGACTATGTGAAAGAGTTCACAACTCTTATGCTTCAAATTCCCAATATGTCCGAAGAAGATCTCTTGTTCTACTTCATTGACGGATTACAAGGATGGGCCAAGCAAGAGATGCACCGTCGGGACATTAAAACGGTTGATGAGGCCATTGCCATCGCCGAGTCACTCGTCGACTTCCAACCCTACTCCCACACCAATGCAACGAAAAATAAAGATAAGTATCCAGCCAAAGGTGGGGGAGAACGGCGGGAGAATTACCAAGGCAACCGAGACCGAGATCACCGAAGGCCACAAGCTAAAGAGGGAGATCGTGATCGACGTCCGGGCGAAGGGACTATGAAGAGAAGAAAAAGGCCTTCGTTCCCAAAGGAGGATGCTTCTTGTGTAAAGGACCGCATCCGATGAGTAGCTGTCCCAAACTTGGTTCATTGTCTGCCATCGTCGATCGTCAAGACACAGAGTCTCAAGCCGAGATGGGGTCACTCCAAGTTCTAAACGCCTTGAAGGCCAAGCCATTGACACCAACATCAAGTAATGGGCTCATGTATGTGGAAGCGGTGATCAACGAAAAGCCGACAAGAGCCATGGTGGACACGGGAGCTACCCACAATTTCGTGTCTAAAGACGAAGCCAACCGTTTGGGCCTAAAGTACACTGGGAGCACAGGATGGCTCAAGACGGTAAACACACAAGCTGTACCACTCTATGGCGTGGCACGAGGGGTCGAGCTACGCTTAGGCACTTGGAAGGGCCAAGTGAACTTTTCTGTCATTCCCATGGATGACTTTAAGGTCGTTTTGGGGTTAGACTTTCTCCGACAGGTAACCGCTATCCCTATGCCTTCCTTTAGTTCTGTTTGCATCTTGGAGAAAGGGTCTCCTTGCATGATCCCCACGATCGAGGTACCAAAAGAGCAAGGTCGAGATGCCACACAACTCTCGGCCATACAACTTGGTAAGGCATCAAGAAAGGGGACATTACTTACTTGGCCATGCTAAAGGAAGATGACGAGATCGAGAAAACGGATGACCTACCATTGATCATCCGTGAAGTCTTAGAGGAGAACAAGGACGTGATGCCGCCCGAGTTACCAAATAAACTTCCACCGAGGCGTGAGGTGGATCACAAGATCGAGTTGGAACCCGGTGCCAAGCCGCCTGCCCTGGCACCCTACCGAATGGCCCCACCCGAACTTGAGGAACTTCGAAGGCAACTCAAGGAGCTAGTCGAAATGGGAATGATTCGACCTTCGAAGGCACCGTATGGCGCACCGGTACTCTTCCAAAAGAAGCACGATGGGTCATTGCGCATGTGCGTCGATTACCGGGCACTTAACAAGGTAACCATTAAAAATCGCTACCCGATCCCTTTGATTGCCGATTTATTTGACAGACTTGGAGGAGCCAAGGTGTACACAAAGATGGACTTGCAAAAAGGCTACTACCAAGTTCGAATAGCAGAAGGCGACGAGCCAAAGACCGCATGCATCACCCGATACGGATCGTTCGAGTGGTTGGTCATGCCCTTTGGTCTAACCAATGCACCGGCGACGTTTTGCACGCTCATGAACAAGCTCTTCCAACCGTACTTGGACCAGTTCATGGTGGTGTACTTGGACGATATCGTGGTATACAGTAATTCCATCGAAGAACATGTAGACCACTTGAGGATTGTGTTCAAGATACTTCGAGAAAACGAGCTGTACGTCAAGAAGGAAAAGTGCACGTTTGCCACCGAGGAAGTACACTTCCTTGGACATGTAATCGGTCACGGGAAGCTATTAATGGACAGGAACAAAATCAAGGCCATAACCGAGTGGGAGCCGCCGACCAAGGTAAGTGAGATGAGGTCCTTCCTTGGTCTAGTAAATTATTATCGCCGGTTTATACAGGGCTACTCAGCGCGAGCATCACCATTGACGGACCTACTCAAGAAGGGGAAGGCATGGGAGTGGTCCGAACAATGTCAGAAGGCCTTTGAGAACCTGAAGGCAGCAGTTAGCCAAGAACCTGTCTTGGCCTTACCCGACTTTACCATGCCGTTCGAGGTGCATACCGATGCATCCGACTTCGCAATCGGGGGAGTATTAATGCAAGAGGGGCATCCGATAGCATTTGAGAGCCGCAAGCTGAATGACACCGAGAGGCGGTACACGGTGCAAGAAAAGGAGATGACAGCCATCATCCATTGCTTGCGGGTATGGAGACATTACTTACTCGGCGCGCACTTCACCATCAAGACCGACAACGTGGCGACGAGTTACTTTCAGACCCAGAAGAAGCTATCACCAAAACAAGCTAGGTGGCAAGACTTCCTAGCCGAGTTCGACTACACGTTGGAATATAAGCCGGGCAAAGCCAACGTTGTAGCCGATGCCTTAAGTCGAAAGGCGGAGCTCGCTGCGATCTCTCTAGCCAAGGGAACCGTGTTGGAGCGCATCAAGGAGGGCCTTGAGCAAGATCCAATGGCAAGAGAATTAGTAAAGCTGGCTAGCGATGGCAAAACCCAACGGTTTTGGGTAGAGGACGGTCTACTCTACACCAAGGGACGACGAATCTATGTTCCAAAGTGGGACAACTTAAGGCGAGATCTTGTCAAAGAGTGTCACGACACCAAGTGGGCTGGTCATCCGGGTCAAAAGCGCACTATGGCATTGCTAGAGACGGCATACTATTGGCCCCATATGAAGGATAGCGTGGAGCTTTACGTGAAGACTTGTCTTGTGTGCCAACAAGACAAAGTGGAGAACCGACAGCCGACGGGATTACTGGAACCTTTACCAGTTCCCCAAAGACCTTGGGATGCGATCACCTTGGATTTCATTAGTGCATTACCCAAGTCCGAGGGATACGGTTCGATCATGGTCGTCGTGGACCGATTTTCTAAGTATGGGACTTTCATACCATGCCCCAAGGATTGCACTGCGGAGGAGGCCGCGCGAGCATTCTTCAAGAATGTCGTGAAGCATTGGGGCCTACCAAGGAGCATCATCAGTGATCGAGACCCTCGATTTACCGGACGCCTTTGGACGGAATTGTTCAAGCTCCTTGGCACCGAGTTAAATTTCTCCACAAGCTTTCACCCTCAAACTGATGGGCAGACCGAACGGGTGAACTCCTTGTTGGAGTGTTATTTGCGACACTTTGTGAGTGCTAACCAGCGAGATTGGGCTAAATTGCTAGACGTCGCCCAATTCTCTTATAACCTGCAGCGAAGTGAAGCCACAGGCCGGAGTCCGTTCGAGCTTGCGACCGGACAACAACCGCTCACGCCGCACACATTGACAATGCCACTTGACGAGGGTAAGAGTCCCGGGGCCGCCAAGATGGCTAAGTCATGGGAGGAGAACGCCGACATCGCCCGCGCATGTCTGGAGAAAGCACGAAAGAAGATGAAGAAATGGGCGGACGAGAAGAGGCGACATCGAGAGTTCTCCGTTGGAGACCTAGTCTTTGTGAAGCTTTTGCCACAACAATTCAAAGCCCTCCGAAGCGTTCACAAAGGACTAATCCGGAGATACGAGGGACCATTCCAAGTACTTGCCAAGGTGGGAAAAGTGTCTTATCGCTTAGACTTGCCAAGTACACTTAAGATTCATCCGGTCTTCCATGTAAGTATGCTCAAGCCATATCATGCCGACAAGGAAGACCCAAGCCGAGGGTATTCGCATCGAGCACCTCCCGTAGTAACCAAGTCTTATGACAAAGAGGTGGAAACGGTGCTCACAAACAGGACGGTCCGCAAGAGAGGAGTCCCACCGCGTACCGAGTATTTAATCAAGTGGAAAGGACTACCAGAGTCCGAGGCAACATGGGAGCTAGCTGAAGACTTGTGGCAGTTCGAAGAACATCTCAAAGCGTACGAGGCGACGAGGACGACGCCAGAATAGGTGGGGGAGAATGTCACGAAATTGGGCCTTTTCCCCACACTTTGGGCTATGTTGGGCCACATTTGGTCTTGGAGGTTGATAGAATAGTGTAGATTATTCTAGAACACTCAAGACTTGTACATATTCTAGAAGCATTCTAGAGTCTTCCATGTTAGGTAGGAAATAATGGAGAATTCTAGAGAATCTCTCCCTACCGTAGGATCAAATCAATCTCCACCGTCCATTGAGGAGGTGGGATGCTATAAATAGGTGTAGAATCCTCATTTGTAAATCATCCAAGAGTTGTAAGCATTCAAGCATTCAACAAGCTTTCTCTCTAAGTTCTTTCCTTTCTTCTTTGTTTCCTTGCCAATCCTTTCTCTAGCACGAGTTCGAGTGAGGCTGACTTAGCTATCGCGAGGGGCGAAAAGGAGCTAAGGCCGCACGAGGCTTATTGAGCGATTAAGTCCGTGACAATAAGGTGACATATGCTGAACTTGAAGAGGAAATCAAAAGTGGATCTTACGAGGGGGATGACCTGAAGGCACGAGTTCTATTGTACCTTGTCAGGATTTTTCATTGTCCAACAGGTGATACATCCCAGAGCAAGGACAATATAAAGTTAATTTGCGATGAAGGCTTGAAAGGTGAATTCAATTGGGCTGAATATGTCCATTCGAGATTGATTGAATCAATAATCAACTTTCAAAAGGGCCACCAGAGATACATCAAAGGGTGCATAGCAATCTTAGAGGTAAATGAGTTGAAGGACGTGTTTGTTTTTTTTATAAAATGATAGTATAGTTATTATATAAAATGATAAATTTAATTATAAATCCAGGTTGTACTGTTCGATTTTTGGTCAGACTATAATAGTGTGTCGACATACGAAAGAACCGGAGTGGCACACATCCGTGCATGGGGGAAGGAAGAAGTAGTTAGAGTGATGGCGAAATTAAAGTTGGAAAGACCGCTGAAGCAAGAAAGGGTAATAAATGTAATTACATAATATTAAAATATAATCAATGTATTAATATTGTAATTTAATTTTGAAGGTTATTGGCAAGGAGGTAGAGGAGGAAGAGGAGAAGTAAGAAGAGAAGGAAAAAGATATGGTAGTAGGGGGATGACGGTGAGGGAAAACAGAGTAAATTCGACATTTTGATGTCTGAATTGGCGGAGGTAAAAAATCCGTTTATGATATTTTACAAAGACAATCAATAGTTGAAGAGTCAATTGAGAGGTTTAAGGGGAAGTGGGTGGAAAAATAGATGAAGTGGTGAAAGAAGTTGTGGAATTGAGCCATGAACTTAAGATGGTGATGGGTGGAAAAATTGATGGAGTGGTGAAGGAAGTTGTGGAATTGAGGGGTGAACTTACGGGGGTGAAGGGAGTAGTTGAGAAAAATTTAGATGAAAGGGAAAATGAAGGGTGAAATAAAAGAGATGAAGAGTTATGTGGAGGAAAAATACGATGAATTGAAAAAGATGAAGAAGAAAAGATGAGGAAGTGAGGAGAAAGGATGTGGATATGATTTATACATCGGAGAGTGTTATAGATGCGAATTTGGATTCAGAATGTCCTACACCCAAGAAGAAGTAGAAGGTAAGCTGAATAAAAGAAAACTTAATTTGATTTTTATTATTGTGTAGTGACAAAAATTTGTATCCAAAATTGTAGGTTGAAAAAGCGAAAATTCCAAGCGAAAATTCCAAGGAAATTGGTGGTTACGAAGTTACAATGTGTGATTATTTATGGAATAGTGGGTTACAATCGACGTAAGTGAAATATATTGCCTTGTGAGTGATATTTAAATATTTCATGAAAAAATACTAATCCTAATGCTTCATACAAATATATTGTAATCGAAATGGGAAATCAATTCACTTCAGTATCCGACATTGAAACGTTGAAGCCTATGGAATGGGTTGGTGATGTAGTAAGTAGAAAGTAAAGAATGTTAAAACCTAGTGAATATGTTCTGATTGTGTAATTAATTTTGTTAGGTTATTGATTTCATCAGTTGAATATTGTGTTATGAATCGAATAAGTTACCGCAGCATGTGAAGATTGGCTACATTCCATACAACTTAGCGGCGAGTTAAATTAATAAATGTTGAAAAGTAGTGTTATAGATGGTCAATTAATAATGATTGTCGCGTAAATACAGAAACAAGTGTTAGACGACAAAGCAACTCTTGCTGGTATTGCGAGCTTTTGGGAGATGATATTGAATGACTATTCGAAATTCACCGACTGTGACAAGGTAAGACACCATACGAATTGCAAATGATGTTTTGGGAGATATAATGTTGAATTTTGTCAAGTTGGGTGTGAAATTTATTGCAGATCCTGATCACAATAAATAACGGTGGTACCCATTGGTATCTGTTGGTGTTGGATATGGTTTCTTGTGTTGTAATGGTATACGATAATCTATTTTCATCTCCAGCGGCCAAAAACAGAGTGAATGATGCTAAGAAATTGGTATGTATGAAAAGAAATTATTTAATTTATAATACATAATTTGTTGTTTCATAACTTGATATTTTTAATGCATATGATAATATTAGATAGATATAATAAGGAACGCATTTTGTAAAAGCATGTGAGCATTTAAAGGTCCCATTGAAACATTTCAAATTTGTGAAGCATAATATGAATGACCAATTGAATATGTATGAGATGTTATCATAAATAGAAAGCGTAATTTATGCAGGTTTCATAATTGACATGTGTGATATTCAAATTTTGTAACAGATATGATTGCGGCATTTATGTGATTATGCGGATGGAAGCGATTAGTTCTAGAGGGTCAACAGATGATTTTGAAAGTTGAATGAAAAATTAGTTTGCAGTTAAATTGTTAAAAGTCATAGATTGAATACTGTGGCTAACAATACTTAACGTACTGACAATTTGAATATAGGTTGTTGGAGAATGGGATCGTATGTGAATATTAAACAATCTCATAAGCCACGATTGACTGAATCATTCAAACCAAATGAGTTTTCAAATTCGGCTGTTAGTATTTTCATCTCATCTCTTGCGGTTTTGAAAGACACGTCTGCCTTTGATGCAATGTAGCATAACCGACTTGACGTTGCACAGAGAGTGTAACACCCATATCCAGTATACCTTTCCGTACATGAAATACAGAGGTCACATTACTTTATAATTTTTTTTCATTTGAAAACCCATAAAAATTTGTTTTAATTTGATAAACTACAAAATATGATATTTATAGAAGTAACGTACTAAAACTCTCACTTAAGTTCATTACAAAATATTTACTATAGTTTAATTACATGCCAACTAAGTTCTTAAAAAGAATAAGATTTTCATAATGTTACTGATTAGTTAACCTTTAATTGATGAAAGCTGATGCTACCGCTACACTCCTTATGTAACTAATCTTTGCCTTTACCTACTCGTGAAATAAACACACATTAAGTATTTACTTAGTGAGACATAATATTGCAAGGATATTTCAAATATACGACAATATCTTATGAATACTGAATGAAGAATTTAATTTCATCATTCATAACGATCAGTTAAGCCCTTCTCAGTTAAACCATAATTCTTTCATACCAACATGAAAATTATTCCTAATATTCTCATCATACTTATCCTTCTGTATATTTCCCCCCTTTATTCTTTATTTGCCTGACAAATGTCGTTTTGATGTCAAAATAAATTCCTTCTTCTCGGATAATAATTAAAGGAAAATTCGTAGCGTAGAGAAGTAGGGTCGAATCCCTAGGGACTTGGAAAATTCTTGATTTAATGTTTGATTGGTCTATGGCAGGCGTGAAAGATAGTAGAATGGGGGGTTTTGGGTAGAATGAGATTTAAATAGTAATAAAGACGATTAAATAAAGCAATTGAAGTAAAAAATAGGAGAAATAAGGTTGTGAATAAATACTGTGAAAATAGCCTCAAGCTTCGCTTTGACTCAATTTCCGTAGATCATCGAATAAGATTTTCTCTTCGGGATTCACGTCGGTTACTTTGTCTACAAGGGCTATCCTTGTGACTCTATCTTGTATACCGAATACCCAAGGCAATCTTTGATTCCGGCTTTGGTAATTGATTCTAACAACTTCAATTGTTGTGGATCAATTACCGTTTAAGTTCGTGGCGTCCGACTCGGATTGTTTCTTCTATAACCGTCAATTCCGATCTCAAATCCCTCTTGGCGAAGCTATCTCGCCAAGTGTGTTCCCAGGAAGTCGAATTGCTTTCTATAAGTCGAATCTTCCTCCCACACGTTTAATCGCAACAACCTCTTGACCAAAGTCAATCTTTGATTTTGAAAACTGTTTTGATTTTGAAAAATAAGCGCAGAGATTGAGAGAGATATTCCGAAGATATTAAGGGTCCGTTTCAATTCTCCCGTTGGAATTGAATCATCGCGACAGCTCTCGGCTTATGAAAAGTTTAGCTAAGCATGAAAAAAGTCATACTTAGCATAAAAACAAAACTTGAAAATAAGAAAAATGAAAAGAACTTGAAAAGTAAAAAGAAAAGCTTTTATAAAAACTAGAGAGAAAAGAAGAATGTATTCCGAATGATTGTTTAGGCTTACCCCAAGTGGGTATTTATAGCCTCTCAAAGCCTAAAGGATAAACAAAGAAAATAATAAAATAATACAAAAGATAATTGTTTTTAAATTTAAATTCAAACTTAAACTAGTCTCCTAATGCAACTCTGCTCGTCAATCTTCCAGAAGGCACGCAGACGAAGTCTTCTAGAAACCGCAGCTGACTGGACCTTCTAGAAACTGCCACGTCAGACCGCGTCGTGCCTAGAGTCGTGCCCATGTCTCCAGCCGTGACCAAATAATAAAAAAAATGCAGAATTCGCCCAATTTATCACCAATTCTGGAAAGTAAGGACCTGCACAAAAATAGACATAACACAACCAAATCAGCAGCAATAACTTCACAAAATCGAAGAAATAACGAACAGATATTAATGATTCTGAACACTCATCAAATTCCCCCTCACTTATCCCATGCTTGTCCTCAAGTATGATTAACCAAATCAGTCAAAAACTTCATTAAACATTCTTTGTCAAGTTTCATATTCAAGGAAGCAAGGTAGAGACCACAATAACTATTGAAGTCAAGAAATCAATCAACTGAACATCACTAATTGAAACAAGTCAAGTGCAATTGTAATATCCATTCATTCATAAATCTCAATGCTCATAACTCAATACCTTACCGGGATTCACTCAAATCACTCAATGTGTTTGGGGTAAAGAAACGCTCAATGTCAGAATCGACACGATATTACCATAAGCCTGCAAGTAAATCAAATCTCCACTACTAATAAGAACAAGATGCATAAATCAAAGGGTCTTTTATTGGTTGTAACGTGGCTTAGGTAAAGGTGGGGAAAAGGCTAAATATAAGGCTAAAATTCAAGGCAAGGAACTAACAAATAATAATCTCAACTCCATCAAAACATTAAGCACAACAAGATAAAAAGACGACATATCAAACAACAATTTTCTCGTCGAAATGCATTTTTTCCTTTTCACACTTTTGTTGTTTTGTTTTCCATTTTTTTCTTTCATGTCTTTTTTTTCTTTTTCTTTCGAACAGTTTTTTTTTTCGAACTACTATTTTTTTTCAAAATTTTTTGTGATGGAGAATACAATGGTAAAATTATTCACTTGCCCTGAAAAAGGTAGAAAAGAGGGATAAAATAAAAAGGCTCGGGTTTATGAATATGGTGGAAACAAAGAAATGGAAATAGGCTCAAAAGTGGTTAACTAAGGGAAAATATGCATGGGTAGGCTGTTTAGTGGGGAAACGGAATGGTTAATCCTAAGGTGCCCAAATCATTTTTAAGCATCATGTTCATGTGTAATCTCGACAGTATGAATTCCAAACGAGATGCACGCATAAAGTATCGATACATTTATTATAAGTATCGTTCCTCAGAACATCGAAACTGATTATTATAAAGTAATAGGTAAATCTACAATGTAACCAGTAAAAATATACTGGTTTAATGGGAGAATAGGTTAACATAATGTATCGATACTTTTTTAAATAGCATCGATACTTTTTGTCCAGTATGAATGCCAAACGACATGCACACATAAATTATCGATACATTTGTTATAAGTATCGATCCTCAGAACATCGAAACCGATTATTATAAAGTAATAGGTAAATTTGCAATGTAACCGATAAAAATATACCGGTTTAATGAGAGAATAGGTAAACATAATGTATCGATACTCTTTTAAATAGTATGGATACATTTTATCCAGTATGAATGCCAAACGAGATGCACACATTAAGTATCGATACATTTATTATAAGTATCGATCCTCATAACATCGAAACCGATTATTATAAAGTAATAGGTAAATTTACAATGTAACCGGTAAAAATATATTGGTTTAATGAGAGAATAGGTAAACAAAATGTATCAATATTTTTTTAAATAGCATCGATATGGTTTTTAAATTACGCTTTTTTTTTTTATCTTCATTATTTAAAAGATAAAAGAATCGATACTCCCATCTAAATTGAAAACCCTAAACCTAAAAGGTAAAAGAGAACTCTTCCACTCCAACGAATACCAATATTCAAAACAATTATAATCATATCTTCGGGTAAATTTATCGATATTTTGCCATAAATTAGGGTTTAATTGATTTACGAATTGGACTTTTTTTCCTTAATGTCTTTGTGTTCCAATGTAATAGCATCCACACACAAATGGCTCTAAAATGTCTGAGGCGCGAGTCTTCTCAACGACAACCTTCTTTTCAACCAAGCACTTCTTCTCAACAAAGGGATTCTGACCAAATTAGGTCGTTCGATACTCACAACTTTAGAACCGATGAGGAGAAAGAAAAATGGCATCGGAGTTTCAAAGTAAGGAAGATTCGTCTCGAACGTGTTATTGGCATGGATTTCATGTTCGATGAGAAATATGATTTTTGTTTTAAATCGACATTTACATCTTGGGGTTGGCGTGAATTCCTTGGTGTATAACCAAATTATTTCCCAAACCTAGTTAGAGTCTTCTACAATAATGCTTTCTTCGAGCGTGAGTCTAATAAGAATAATATAATATAAATTAATACGCATGTCATGTGGAAGGATATATATATATATATATATATATAAATCCGGATACTATTGCTGCGGGTATATGTGTCGAGAATAAAGGGGATTTAGATGAAAATGATTTAGATACTACAATAAAATGTGTTAAGAGAAATAACCCAATTCACCTAGATGTAGAGTCGAGAGTGTTTCACAAAATGCTCACTTGGTTTATTTGGCCTTATGGGGAAAGTTTTTTGTTATTCGAGATTGTGATTATTGGTAGTTAGCAAAGTATAGATCCAAAACGGCTCCAAACATTGCTCAACTGATATATAATACAATTGTTTATATAGTCACAAAGGGAGCATATATTACAAAGGGAGCATGAAGTTGATTTTTCGCTTGACTCCCCTCTTCGATTAACCCGCAAGATTGACATGTTATCAATGACTAGAGCGGGATATGATTTTATTGAAAATGTCGATTGAAACCTTATCAAGGATTTTGTTGGAGTAGAATAAGAGAAGGATCAAATGGACCCCATTGGCCATGAAGACCACCAACCGATGGAAGACGCTACAGGTGGAGAGGCTATCACAACGAAGACAATGATGGAATACATGATAAATATCCAGGAGCATTTTGATTCTCGTATGAGTGAAATGTGATCTGATATTGCATCATTACGCGATGAAGTCTCCAGCTTGCATAACCAATTATGTTAACGAGATCAAACGAGTTAGGTAATTCATTATTTATGTTTTATAATTTTTCACGTTGTAAAATGTATTTGATTTTCTTTTAATAGCAGTGGATAACCAACCGCTCAATGCAGATGATGACACTACAGATGATGATGATGACGATGAATATCCAAACAAGTATATCGTGTCTGCAACATCGCCGATAAGAAAATTTGTATTTTTTTATGTCAATTGTGTCATTGCGTACTTCTCAAGAAATCCAAAAGGTTTTAATTCTGTTAATTTGTATCCATTATTTTAACATATAAATGTACAACTTTAATCACATTTTTTTCATGTTGTAGATGTTATATTGAGAGCAAGAGTATATGAATTTCTATATTTTTGTTTAGAAAATTTTGTTGTTGCCATTTTGTCTTCCAAGATGAGGTTTTCACTGTTAAGCAATTGAATTACTATAGAATTTTTTTTAATCTACAATTAGATGTTAATATTCGAAATTGACTACAATCTCAGGCATAACATCGATAATGTACTTCGGAAACTACCTTTGTTGTCTGGCTAGTTTCGATTCATTTGGGTAAGATAAAATGTCATTAAACTTTGCTGACTTTTATTTGTTTATGATTCCTACATATTTATGTTCGACTGTCTGTAAACAGGTCAAGGAAAGTGCAAAAAAAGATATTGTTACCTACTATAAAGATCTCCATGATGTTTGGAACGCGTATCCTCATTTTAACACTCTAAATACACTGTTAGTCGATGATTCAGCAAGAAAAATGATTTATAATCCGATAAGTTACATTTATGCCATATGTTTTTCAGTTAAACAGGTGTTCATATATTAGTTAATTAACAATTTATGTTTTTATATAGCAATACAGTTACATATGTCTACATCCCTTTGACGCTTCTTATTCGAAGGACAATGCTTTAGGTATGACACGAATTTATTCTTGCTTATACAAATTTAGTTTCTTGTTAGTAAAATTGCACTTGATTAGTTTGATAATTGCAATTATTTATATATGTCCTCAGAAAAAGGCGGTAACATACGAGAGTATTTGGAAAATTTGTGGGAGACACATAATGTTCCGGGCTTCGTTAGAAATAACCCTTTTTCGTAGGATTAATTTTATTGTGAGTAGATTATTTGAACATTGTTATGCATAAAATTATTGTGTATGCATGTTTGGTTTACTTATATTGTGTGTCTATTTTCATTCGATTCACATAATATACATAATGCACTATTTTCAATTTAAATATACTAAAACATATAACACAGTAACTATGTATTTTAATATTCCACAGTAGAACATGTGATTTACACAATATGTATCGATACTTTTTGTCCAATATGCTTCCCAAACTAGATGCACGTAGGAAGTATCGATACATGTGACACATGTATCGATACATGACAATATAACATGTTAAAAATTGATAAAACTGGTTTCAATATGACACAAACGGTAAATTGCTACCGATTTTGAAAAATTGAAACGTCTTGAAAGTATTGATATCATACATAAAAGTGTCGATACTTCTGTAAGGGTAATGGTATCGATTTTAAAATAACATAACAAGTTCATATTTTTGACAAAATCGGTTTCCATAATTGCACCTATAAAGTATCGATACACATATAAAAAGTATCGATTCTTAAAATTTCAAAATTGATTACTTTAAAGTAATAGGTAAATATACACTGTAAGATGTAAAATATATCGGTTTAATGGTAAAATAAGTTTATATAAAGTATCAATACTTTTGGTATATCTATCGATTCTTTTTGTCCAGTATGCTTCTCAAAACTAGATGCACGTAAGAAGTATCGATACCTATGACAAATGTACCGATACATGATGATATAAAAGGTTACAAATTGATAAAACCAGTTTCAATATACAATGTAACCGGTAAATAGCTGCCGATTTTGAAAAAATGAAACGTCTCTAAAGTATCGATACAGTACAAACAAGTATTGATACTTTGGTAAGATTATTCAATATAAATAGCATATCGGGTTACAAAGAAAACCCTAATCCAGAGAAATATATAAAAGAAGACCGTAGTTTTGAAGGGAAGTTAGTTATTGTAAATAGTGGTAGCGCATATTTGGAAGTGTAGTTGTTTGTTTGTTGATGTAATTGAATCGAAAGGTATATTGTCGAAACCTTAATTTTTTATTATTGCAGTCTTCGAAAATAAGGGTTAGGTTTTTGAGTTTGGTGTTTTTGAATTAAATAAGTATTTCTTCGTGAAGATGATGACCTTGAAATGGACCTATTATAGGTTGAAAGTTCAATCTTTGTTCGCGAAGATGATGACCTTTAAATAGAACCCCAACGTATCAACATTGAAGAAAATCAAAAGTAACAGTAAGTATCAATGTATTCATGTAATTATTCTTGAAATGGTAATTGTATTAAAATATTTAAGAAATTTTAATTGATTACAAATTTCCAAATCTCCACCAATAAAACCCCCTTGCAGGGTCCAAATGGTAAGCTAGGAATTGGTAAGACAAGCTTTCTTTGAGGGTTTAGGGACTGAACCCCTCCCACGTAAGGAGTGCATGATTGAACATTACATATAATAGTTGTATTTAGTTCTTGAAGAATTGTTCTTCATATATATAAGGATAGTTGTAATGATATCCGTTCACATTTTGAAACCAATCAGTTAGAACTTGCTGAAGGGAACCTACTGAATGATGGGATTTGTACACAAGTGTGATGTTGATTCTAGGTTCGGTCTTCATGTAGAGCAGAAGCTACCGCTCTTTGTAACATCCCAATTATCGGGTCAGTGACTAAAATGTAAGGATTTAAAACTTAGTGGTTGGACTAGAATTTTTTAGAAAGTTATGTATTTAGCTGTTAAAACTTTCGTTCAGGACTTGATATTAAATTTGGATTAGAGGAAGGGCATTATGGTCTTTTCAACTAAAAGATTTTATCTTCACTCTTTTTAGGGAAGGTAACACATGGAATAAGGGAAAAGTCTGGAACATTTCTATCTTCTTCCTCCTTCCCGTGGAATGCCATTGCAAAGGTTAGTTTTTTTATAAATCTGATGGTTTCTTCAATTTTGGGTTGGTATTGGAAGCTTGGGTGTTAAATAAGTTTAAGGAAAGCTTGAATAGGATTCAAACAACAAGATGAGTGAAATTGAAAGGATTTTGTAAAATGGGTTTTGAAATGAAATTTTGATATGGAGTAGTTTTTGAAGTTTTAATAATATATTTGACTTGTCAATAAGCTAATGAAATGGTTAGGAGTATTGGAAACGATTAAGAGCTTGGTTGAAAACATGGTATAATTTTTAGAGATAAATATTTTTGGGTGGAATTTGGCATGTTTAAGAGTAGTAATTGATGACACTTTGGTTTGAATGAAAGAAGTTTAGTTTAAGGGCTTAATGAAGGATGATATAAGAGACTTCAGAGGATTTTTGGGTGATTTTCGAAGTGAAAATGGCAATTATGGGCTTCGAGTATCAGTACCATTAGAACAGTACTGATACTTCAAGAGAAAATCTGTGAAATTTGAGGGTAGTATCGATACCTGTTGAAGAGGTATCGATACTGTAAGGGTAGTATCGATACCCCAAAGAATGGTATCGATACCAGTTTTATGATGCAAACATCGAATGTCATTTTGGTATCGATACTTCTAGGCATGAAATGAAAAGTAAGAGTTTCTTGCCTCATAAGTTATTCTGATTGGATATAAACGATTCAAAGAATGATATTGATTTTCAATTTGTTGTGTTGTGGTTGATCATAATCAGCTTCTGGTTAGCTCAACATATTAGGTACTTATCCAAAAGTGTTATGGAATTCGCTTAGGACTTTAGTGAGGCAAAGGTGAGTGCTATTTACATAATTTATTGATGTTTGAAGGAAGGCTTGTGATAAGCCAACCTAATATGTTTTGAACAAAATGAAATGATATTATTATATGTGAAGATTTTCTATATGATTATGTTTTATACAAGTAAATAAATATGTTGAATAATGATATGTAATATGAAATAATTACGTAAATCATTATGAATATATGATATATGTGAATAAATGAAAATAATGATTAATGCTTTGTGAAAAAGATAATATGAATAAATGTTTGAATGTGAATAAATAATAACATTTGATAATGCTATGTGATATCTAATAGGACAAAGCTAAAAGGTAATATCTATTTTGGAAAGTGTTGATTACGTGATCATCTTTAAAAAAAAATTATCATCGAGTTGGGTTTTTTTAGTGAGTGCCATGTTAGCAAGTTTAAGAAAGGTATCAAGATAGTTTATGTGAAGTTTTACGTAAAAGGAAATGTTGGACACCATTAAATTGCTTCAAATAGAAAAATTGAGACTTAGTGCAACCAGACTTAATCAAAGAAATTGAGTTCAAGTGGGTGACAAAATGTTTCTACTAATATCATCTTGGAAGAAAGTAATTCATTTTGGGCATAAAGGAAAATTCAGTCCTAGGTTCTTTGGACTTTATGAAGTTTTGGAAAGAGTTGGACCAATGGCATATCAGTTAGCATTGTCGCCAGAGATGTAAAAGATTCACAATGTCTTTCATGTATCTATGCTTCGGAGATATAGATAAGATCCTACACACGTCACAGATCCAGGTGAAATAAAAGTTCAATCTGACCAAGTTTTCTAGGAAAATCGGTTCAAATTTTAACGTATGAATCAAGAAGTTAAGGAATAAGATGATTCCGATAGTTAAGATTCTTTGGAGAAACCATAGAGTGGATGAAGCTATATGGTATTGTAAGAAGATTTGAGAAGGCAATATCCCCACCTCTTTGCTTAGTGAAAATTCGAGGATAAATTTTCTAAAAAGGGGAGATTTGTAACATCCCAATCATCGGGTCAGTGACCAAAATATAAGGATTTAATAATTAGTGGTTGGATTAGAATTTTTGGAAAGTTATGGATTTAATTGTAGAAATATTTGGTCAGGACTTGATATTAAATTTGGATTAGTGGAAGGGCATTATGGTCTTTTCACTTGAAAGATTTTATCTTCTCTCTTTTTAATGAAGGTAACACGTGGAATAAGGTAAAAATCTGGAACATTTCTCTCTTATTCCTCCTTGTCGTGGAATGCCATTGCAAAGGTACGTTTTTTATAAATATGATGGTTTCTTCAATTTTTGAGTTAATATTGGAAGTTTGGGTGTTAAATAAGTTTAAGGAAAGCTTGAATAGGATTCAAACAACAAGATGAGTGAAATTGAAAGGATTTTGTAAAATGGGTTTTGAAATGAAATTTTGATATGGAGTAGTTTTTGAAGTTTTAATAAGATATTTGACTTGTCAATGAGCTAATCAAAGGGTTAGGAGTATTAGAAATGATTAAGAGCTTGGTTGAAAACATGGTATAATTTTTACAGATAAGATTTTTTTGGTGGAATTAGGTATGTTTAAGAGTAGTCATTTATGACAAGTTGGTTTGAATAAAAGAAGTTTAGTTTAAGGGATTAATGAAGGATGATATAAGAGATTTGAGAGGATTTTTGGGTGTTTTTGAAGTGAAAATGGCAATTTTGGGTTTCTAGTATCGGTACCGTTAGAACAGTACCGATACTTCAAGAAACAATATATGAAATTTGAGGGTAGTATCGATACCTGTTAAAGAGGTATCGATATTGTAAGGGTAGTATCAATATCCCAAAGAATGGTATCGATACCAGTTTTATGATGCAAACGTCGAATGTCATTTTGGTATCGGTACCTTGAGGAGGTATCGATACCCTTGAAGAGAAGTATTGGTACTGGAGGGATAATACCGATACTTCTAGGCATGAAATGAAAAGTAAGAGTTTCTTGCATCACATGTTATTATGATTGTACATAAACGATTCAAAGAATGATATTGATTTTTGATTCATTTTTTGTAGTGTTTGATCGTAATTAGCTTTCGGTCAGCTCGACATATTAAGTACTTATCCAAAAGTGTTATGGAATTCGCTTAGGACTTCAGTGAGGCAAAGGTGAGTTCTATTTATATAATTTATTGATGTTTGAAGGAAGGCTTGTGATAAGCCAACCTAAAATGTTTTAAACAAAATGAAATGATATTTTTATATGTGAAGATTTTCTATATGATTATGTTTTATACAAGTAAATGAATATGTTGAATAATGATATGTAATATGAAATAATTATGTAAATCATTATGAATATATGATATATGTGAATAAATGAAAATAATGATTAATGCTTTGTGAAAAAAGATAATATGAATAAATGTTTGAATGTGAATAAATAATAACATTTGATAACGCTATGTGATAAAGATTTATATGAAAGATTATCTGAATATGTGTTAAGTGTATATGTTCTACAGAACATAAATGATTATGGAAATGTGATCTTTGAACAAGTGTATCTGAAAAGACTCTATGTGAAACTAAATACGTGAATAAGAGACACTTCGACTAGTGATTTAAAATAATTATGTGATTGATAGCCCAAGGTATATGTATGAGGATTAGAGGTATAGTTGGCATGCCAAGAGTTGAGGGTTTTATGTTATCCTTCGGGATAATTATGTGGTCCTTCGGGACAATTGTGTGGCACTTTAGTGCAACCCTATGTGGCACTTCAGTGCAAACTTATGTGGTACTTCGGAACAATTATGTGGCACTTCGGTATAAATTATGAGCTGTGGTGACCGCATTAGTGCACAACCTCAATGTACTCAAATACCTAGAGTTCTCAGTATTATACGTTAGGCCAATTAAACAAATATATATAAAATGAAAAATGTATCAGTCATATGTAGTTTATATGAAACTAAAAGTTTGTATGAGTAATGACTTCAAGATATAATAAATAATACAATAAGTATAAATTCTTCAGTATGTAATAAGAAAGGTTATAAGTTACAATACTGGTGATTTTTGATATTTTAACCCTTATTTTATAGAAGTATACAAATGTTTTATTGTTTCATAGTACTTATAATGCCTTACTAAGTCATCAACTTAGCGTGTGAGTGTTTTCACACGTAGGTTCAAGATATGCGAGAAGTAATACACGTAAGCCAGAGGCAGGACAACATACCTTTGAAGATTATCAAATCAGAGAGAGATTTAATTTGTATGTGATTGTGTATGAAAATGTTGTTGGCATGTACTATAAATGTAAAGTTTAGATACTCTGATATGTATTTTAACTATGTTTTATTAAATTTTGTTTTCATTATTAAATTTCAATTGGATTTTTAAAAAGTCAAAGTGTTTTACAAGTCAATGTGACACCTCAGATTCGTATTCGGGTCTGATACGGGTTAGGGGTGTTACATTTAATGGTATCAGAGCCTAGATTGAGTCAAGTTTTTGAAATAGACCGGCCGATCGACTGTCAAATTCGTTTGGTTTGTACATGCCAACGATATAACAAAAATCTCTTATTTGATAGTGTAAGGAGTATGTTGTCATTACTAGTATAGTTAAATGATTATAGTTTAATAGATGTAAGACTAAGAAGTTTTTCTAAGAGAAATGGGATATAGAGATGATAAGAGAGATTGTAACTCGAGAAAGTAAATAGCAGAAGTCTCAGACAGTATTTATTTGACGTTGGACGCTATTCTGAAGTGTTTTCAATCATCTACTTCCTCGTAGTATTAGAATAAATGTTGTTTTAGAGTTAAAAAGGTTTAGAAGTACCAAGTTTAAAGATTTAGTTAAAGAATGTCTTGTTTCTGTGGGTTTTTAGTGAATGACAAGAAATTTTCATGGGATGATCTCTATTGTTTTGAAATGGAAAAGTTGGAGGAAATAATTTCACTGTTAAGAGGTCAAGTATGTGTATAATGGAGTAAGTATGATACAAAGAGTAAACATGTTCCCATGTGGGATTCTTGGAAGTAGCTCTTATCAAGATATTGATATAGGTTGATAAGACCAGAGATTTACAAGATTAAGTGTGTTATCTGGAAAGTATTAGGGTTATTGTGAAAATAAAGTTATAAAATTTGGATGAATTATCTTCCATTAAGTAAAGTAACATAGAAGAATAAGTATCCTCTTCTGGGGATTTATAATCTTTTGATCGGTTAAAAGAGTCAATGATGTACTAAATTTTCTTTAGGTTGGAAAAAGGAATGTTCTTCCATTGGATAAAGAGTAAATTGAAACGAGTTTATAGTTCACTCAATTGGAAAAACTTGAATAGAAAAATAGAGTAATGATTAAATAGCCACAAGAGCGATGATAAATACCATATAAGTCGTTATCAAAGTTTTAAATTAATTTTGATTGCGGATTAGATATTGTCGTTGTTAAGCTCGAATAGATTGATCAAGATGAAGTAAGGACATGAAGTAGAATTTTTATTAAGGGTTTAAACTTTCTGAAATATGTTAATGGTGAATGGTCGAAAGTATAATTGATGTACGAGATATGATTGAGTGAAAGTTGAAAAAGTTATTATGAATTCAAAATCTATTGGACTTAGATGATTATTAAAAATATTCATCGAGAAACTTTCTAAGACGCCTCCTTATTAAGCAAGTTATTAGTAATAAGACAATAGTTATTTGGATTAGTAAGAAACTAGGAAATGCAAGGTATGTCTTATCATTTGGAAATTAATAATTGAGGAAAATAAGTCGGACAAATAAGTGCAGTGTAGAAAAGTATATTTGGAAATGATTCTCAAGTAGTAAAGTAAATAAACAAGTGGACTCGTTGGCAGTAAGAGAAATTTATTTTGAAAATTTAATAAGGAGTTCAGAATTTTTAGTTTATATGAAATCAAGAATTAGAATAACAAGTTCGGCCTAAATGTAAATGTGGTAACTTGGAATTGAAAACTCGTTTGAAATTATACAAGTTGAAGTGGAAGAAGTATTTTAAATGGTTAAGTATGTGAATCTAGTCATTGATGAATCAAGAGCAGAAAATTTCGTATAAGAAATGATAAAGAATAAGGTTCTATGCAAGTATTGTTGGCTATTAAAGTTATAAAGGTGCAAATAAATTTTTGGTAAGTATTTATGAGTATGAGTAGTTTGATGATGCTTCTCATATCGATATGAAAAGAGTTATGGAGTATGATGAAAAAGAGATGACCTATGTTGAAAAGAGGTTTCGATTTATGAAGGAGTACAGAACTAAGGAATTTAAGTGAATGAGTTTAAAGAATCAAGTATGATAAAGGGTGTTATGAGGTGTATATTATAAATTGGTATGGAAGTATACAATTTTTAGTTCTCTGTAGAATTGAGAAAACGTTACGATGTAATTTGGAATTGGGTTATCTTTGAATACCGAATTGAGGAGTATTCAACAAAGATTGTGCATTTCATTCGTGTTCCAAATAATTGTTCATTGGATAAGTATGTGGAAGTAGACATTAAGGAGATAGTTAGACTATATGGAATGCCAGTTTTAATTGTATCTGATGGAATCTAAAAATTACTTCATGGTTTTGGAATTATTTGAGTAAGGCCTTCGAAACTCGAGTTATATTTAATTGGTTGGCCTGATCAGGTTATTCAGATTTTAAAAGGTATGTTAAGGCATGTGTGATAGAGTTTAAAGGATCAGGAGAAAATTTGTATTCTATATGGCTATGTATAAGTGTGGATTTGCTAAAATTGTATTCCTTTTCCATGTAGACTCAGCTAATATGATATGAATATAATTAATAATTATATTTTTGCGACCAAGTTATTGAGGATAGACATAAGTTTCAAGGTTGGTACGATTAGAATCTGGAAAGGAATATGTTTTCGTATAAGAGGAAAGGTTCTAGTTTGTTGCAAAATAATTAGAGAATTAAGTAAGAAAACGACTAAATTCCGATCTTGAGTTGGTAATATTTGTAGATATCAATTGTGATAACACCCCCTAATTAAGTGATGAATGACATTATATTATGTTGATTTTAAAAGTCAAGAGTATGTACGAATTTGGAGGAGTAAAAAAAAGGGAAATGGAGTAAGCCTTTGAAGAATGAGGAAGTGTTTATCACTACAACATGAAAGGTAAATGTGATATCTAATAGAACAAAGCTAAAAGGTAATATCCATTTTGGAAAGTGTTGATTACGTGATCGTCTTTAAAAAAAATTATCATCGAGTTGGTTTTTTTAGTGAGTGTCATGTTAGCAAGTTTAAGAAAGGTATTAAGATTGTTTATGTGAAGTTTTACGTAAAAGGAAATGTTGGGCACCATTAAGTTGGCTCGAATAGAAATATTGAGACTTAGTGCAACCAGATTTAAAACTTAGTGGTTGGAATAGAATTTTTTTGGAAAGTTATGGATTTATTTGTGGAAATTTTCGGTCAGGACATGATATTAAATTTGGATTAGTGGAAGGGTATAATGGCATTTTCACTTGAAAGATTTTATCTTCTCTCTTTTTAAGGAAGGTAACACGTGGAATAAGGGAAAGGTTTGGAACATTTCTCTCTTCTTCCTCATTGCCATGGAATTCCATTTCGAATGTATGTTTTTTATAAATCTGATGATTTCTTAAATTTTTTGGGTTGATATTGGAAGCTTGGGTGTTAAATATGTTTAAGGAAAGCTTGAATAAGATTCAAACAACAAGATGTGTGAAATTGAAAGGATTTTGTAAAATGGGTTTTGAAATGAAATTTTGATATGGAGTAGGTTTTGAAGTTTTAATAAGATATTTGACTTGTCAATGAGCTAATCAAAGGGTTAGGAGTATTAGAAATGATTAAGAGCTTGGTTGAAAACATGGTATAATTTTTACAGATAAGATTTTGTTGGTGGAATTTGGTATGTTTAAGAGTAGTCATTGATGACAAGTTGGTTTGAATGAAAGAAGTTTAATTTAAGGGATTAATGAATGATGATATAAGAGATTTGAGAGGATTTTTGAAGTGAAAATGGTAATTTTGGGCTTCTAGTATCGGTACCGTTAGAACAGTACCGATACTTCAAGAAAAAATATGTGAATTTGAGGGTACTATCGATACCTGTTGAAGAGGTATCGATATTGTAAGGGTAGTATCAATACCCCAAAGAATGGTATCGATACCAATTTTATGATGCAAACATCGAATGTCATTTTGGTATCGGTACCTTGAGGAGGTATCGATACCCTTGAAGATAAGTATCGGTACTGGAGGGATAGTACCGATACTTCTAGGAATAAAATGAAAAGTAAGAGTTTCTTGCATCACATGTTATTCTGATTGTATATAAACGATTCAAAGAACGATATTGATTTTTGATTCGTTTTGTGTAGTGGTTTGTCGTAATTAGCTTCCGGTCAGCTCAACATATTAAGTACTTATCCAAAAGTGTTATGAAATTCGCTTAGGACTTCAGTGAGCCAAAGGTGAGTGTTATATACATAATTTATTGATGTTTGAAGGAAGGCTTGTGATAAGCCAACCTAAAATGTTTTGAACAAAATGAAATGATATTTTTATATGTGAAGGTTTTCTATATGATTATGTTTTATACAAGTAAATGAATATGTTGAATAATGATATTTAATATGAAATAATTATGTAAATCACTATGAATATATGAAATGTGAATAAATGAAAATATTGATTAATGCTTTGTGAAACAAGATACTATGAGTAAATGTTTGAATGTGAATAAATAATAACATTTGATAATGCTATGTGATAAAGATTTATATGAAAGATTATCTGAATATGTGTTAAGTGGATATGTTCTACGGAACATAAATGATTATGAAAATGTGACCTTTGAACAAGTGTATCTAAAAAGACTCTATGTGAAAATAACTAGTGAATAAGAGACACTTCGACTAGTGATTTAAAATAATTATGTGATTAATAGCCCAAGGTATATGTATGAGGATTAGAGGTATAGTTGGCATGCCAATAGTCGAGGGTTTTATGTGGTCATTTGGGACAATTATGTGGCACTTCGGTACAACCCTATATGGCACTTTGGTACAACTCTATATGGCACTTCGGTGCAAACCTATGTGGTCCTTCGGGACAATTATGTGGCACTTCGGTGCAAATTACGAGCTGTGGTGACAGTATTAGTGCACAACCTCAATGTACTCAAATACCTAGAGTTCTCAGTATTATACGTTGGGCCAATTAAACAAATGTATATAAAATAAAAAATGTATCAGTCATATATAGTTTATATGAAACTAAAATTCTATATGAGTAATGACTTGAAGATATAATCAATAATACAATAAGTATAAATTCTTCAGTATGTAATAAGAAAGGTTATAAGTTATAATACTGGTGATTTTTTATAATTTAACCCTTATTTTATAGAAGTATACAAATGTTTTATTATTTCATAGTACTTATAATGCCTCACTAAGTCATCGACTTTGCGTGTGAGTGTTTTCACACTTAGGTTCAAGATATACGAGAAGTAATACACTTAAGCCATAGGCAGGATAGCATACCTTTGAAGATTATCAAACCAGAATGAGATTTAAATTGTATGTGATTGTGTATGAAAATGTTGTTGGCATGTACTATAAATGTAAATTTTAGATACTCTTATATGTATTTTAATTATGTTTTATTAAGTTTTGTTTTCATTATTAAATTTCAATTGGATTTTAAAAAAAGTCAAAGTGTTTTACTAGTCAAATGTGACACCTCAGATTCATATCCAGGTCAGATACAGGTTAGGGGTGTTACACTCTTGGTAAATCTTTAAGTGCCATTTTTCTTATCCTTTGTCTTAAGGATATAGGGTACTGCATGCATCTAATTAATTGGGTTCAAAACGTGAACGGATGTCATTACAACTATTATCCTTATATACAATGAAGAATAATTCTTCAAGAACTTAATGCAACTATTATATGTAATGTTCAATCATGCACTCCTTACGTGGGAGGGGTTCAGTCCCTAAACCCTCAAAGGAAGCTTGGCTTACCAAATCCTAGCTTACTATTTGGACCATGCAAGGGGTTTTATTGGCTATGCAGTTAACATTATTAACCTAGATAATCCCAACTACAGAACTGATTCCATCCATGATTTGCGGGAAACTCTATTCTACAGATTGTTTGGCAAGGTTCAAGTACATGATACAAGGGAACATATGGAAAGGTCCAAGTATCGATACTCCAAGTACCGGCTAAAAGTAAGCAATTAGTGTATTGACACCCCATTGACGATTTCCTTTGCTTTACATCTTTCAAGTGCATTGTAGATGTCTTTATGTATAAAATTTCACATTCTGATAACCCATATATAAAGAGCTTTGTATAAGTAATAGTTAAATTTACAAGGTACATGGTAAAATTATACCGGTATAATGATAATTTCATAAACTTTTATATATGTATCAATACTCTGTTATATCGGTCTCGATACTTTAATTCTACATTAAGGCTCAAACAATTTGCACGTAAAATGTATCGATATATATATATATATTCCATAATAATTCCCAAACCTATTACTTTTAAGTAATATGTTAATTGATAATGAAAACGGTTAAAGTCAATCGGTATGTTAAATCAAGTAATTAACCGGTTATGTTATTGTCGGTTCTAAGGCCCCATCAGCTTTAACTTTGGTTAATTCCACTTAAAGGCTAAAACAATCTGCACGTTAAATGTATCAACACACACATACCCCACTCACAAACACACACACACATATATTACATACTTATAATTTCGAAACATATTACTTTAAACTAATAGATTAATTTCCAATGAAAACAGTTAAAGTCAATTAGTATAATTATAATATGCGTAAACAATTACCATGTTGATAAAGCTTGATAACAAATCAAGTGATTAACCGATTATGTTATTGTGGGATTCCTAAGGTTCCATCAGCTAAAATTTTGTTAACATTTATTCCTAAGGTAAGTTGATAATACTGATAACAAATTAAGTAATTAACCTATTTTGTTATCTACGGATTTTTAAGGCCCCATCAGCTTTAATAATGCGCAACCTATTACATTACATAAGCACTACCTAATATGTTATTATGCTTGATAATGTTTCCAGTAATTAACCGGTTATGTTATCGTCGGATTTCTAAAACTCTATCAGCTTAAACTTTGGTAACATTTTAGGCGTTACCTAATATGTTGTAATAACAAATTAAGTAATTAACCTATTTTGTTATCGTCGGATTTCCAAAGCCCCATCAACTTAAAAAGGCGCTACCTATTACGTTATATAAGCGCTACCTAATTTGTTATTATGTTTGGTAATGTTTCCAGTAATTACCCGATTATTTCCAGTAATTACCCGATTATGTTATCATCGAATTTCCAAAGCTCATCATCTTTAAAAAGATGCTACCTACTATGTTATATAAGTGCTACCTAAAATGTTATTGTACTTGATAATGTTAACGGTAATTAACCGGTTATGTTATCGTCTATATTTTTTGGCACATTTTACATAGGACAATAACATAACCGGTTATTACCGTTTTTATTACCAGCTCAAATAATATTTCTGGTTAAATCATATAACATTTCCGGTATATATTTTAACCGGTCACTTGTTTAACCAGTCACACCATTTTTAGCCATTTTTTAATCGCCTTACAGCAGAACTTCCCCTTGGCTTCAAGTTGAAACACGCTTATGGAAAGAATATGTTATCGCACTACAAGAGATAAATCGTAGCCGTTAAACAATCATCCACTCCTCTATCTACTATTAGGGATAGCAAAGGGGTGGGACGGGTGAGGATACACCTTCCCCTATTCCCATACTCATCTAATATTTTCGTACCAACCATCTACCTACTACTCACGATGGGTACATTTTTTAAATCCACACCTTTCACATGGGTACATTCTTAAATCCATACCCGCCCACGTGGAACGCTGTAACCACTGACAAAATGACATATTTTAATTTTTTAAATAAAACCATTTTCCCTTATTTTTAACAAAAACATATAACACATACTTAAATCAATGTAAGTATGTGTTATATGTTTTGTCAAAATGTGGAGGAAATAGATTTTTTCAAAATTAAAAATTAAAAAAATATTTGTATAAAATACCACATGTCATTTTGTCAGTGACAACAGAGCTCGACGTGAAATAATTACACACTAAGTTTCACTGTTTTATTTATCAAAATATAATATATTTTGATAAACCACTGTCTTAGAAACTATTTTGCCTACACATGAAATAATTACACAAATACCATATAAATCAAAATATTGGAGTATGCTATATTGATAATGATGTGAAAACTTTCAGGTAGATTGATGTCACTACTGCTCCTTATTTTGATCGGTCTTTTCGCCTACATATGAAATAATTACACACTAAATTTCACTTAGTAAGACATTAATCATAATAAAATAGAAAATCGACAATATAAAATCTCATATAACAACACAAAATAATAAGATCAGGTATTTTATAAAATAAGAACATATAATAGAATTGTGATAATCTTTTTCTTTTCTTGCGAAACACTATTCTTAGATGTACATCACATGTAATTCGATTTAAATCAATTAAATTAGGCTTTCTTATTAACGTGATGATACTCAATTGCCCAAGGTACATCAAATAAACATACTAGGTATGGAAGTCAAATATAAGTGTTAAACAGAAGTATAGATACTGTAGCACACAACACCAGTATACTAAATATCAGAATGGAAATTCATAACGTCAATATATTATGAATCCCATTATTTCACAAATAATATTAGGAATGCATAAATGTATTGAATAAATGAGTGCACAAATGCACTATTACTGAAGTACACGAATGTACTAAAATAAAAAGTGCATGAATGCACTAGTTACAGTAGTACACATTGATATTAATTTGGGAGTGCACAACTGCATTAATACAGGAGTGCATAATTGCACTGATTTAGAAGTGCACGAAGACACTGATACAAAAGTGCATAATTGCACTGATTCAGGAGTGTATATTTACACTGATACAGGAGTACCCAAAGGTACAAATACCATGGCTTCCATAATAAAATTATAAATTATTTTATTCATCAAAATATCCACATATACTAACATATCCAATTATTATAAAACAATGTATTGGGCGGTTCCTACCTGAGCTCATTCAATGGTTCCTATAATTTGCCCAATTTCACATTCTAACTAATAAAATAAATTATCTTTGAAATTTGTCCCAACATTTTTAATTTATTGCAAAATGGTCATTTGTTATTTAACCTCACATTCAAGTTTTTAACAACTTTTTAAGTAAACTAACAATCCATTCAAAATTTGTTCATCAAATACTAATCAATTTCCATTTCAATGCCATTATTTATATACTTTACAATTCGGTCCCTAAACTTGTACAAACTTCTAAATCTATCCAAATTTTCACCTTCTACTTTAAAATAAACATTCAAATATTAATTTCCAACATAATACATCAACTATTAAATAACTGCACGTTAATCCCTAAAATTTCTTTAATATGTGATATGGTCACTATAACTTTAGAAGTTTCCAAATTACATTTCAAAGCATGTAGAATCATTCTAATATCAATTCTAGCCCTTAGGAAATTTTACAAAATTTTTCCTAATTTCTTCCATAATGGTTGAATACTATAGGTGGAGAATTCAATGATTTCCAACTTATTTCAAGCATGAATTCAATCGTTAAACAATATGTCCATACAATTTCAATCAATTCCATATCAAAACAATTCAAATTTAGTCTTTCCATAAACCCTAGTTCATGGCCAAATCCTTCCATATGCATTTCTAATTGATTTTAATCATCACACAAGTTTCAAAACAACTCTACAACATCTACTACATCAATTTTCATCTTTAAATCATCAAAATCAAACTAGTTCTTCATCCACTCTAGACCTAAATTCAATACTTTAAGCATGAAAAAAATGAAAAATTTATACCAAATGAAAGAGAATTTTATGTAGATTATTTTCCTATTTCACAACTTAGTCCAAAATCCTAATAAAATGACTCAAAAATGAAAAAAAAAAAGTTTGACTCACCTTGGCTATGGGGTACACAACTATGGGGACTAATAAGAGAAGAAATTCATGAAAATTTTACAAAAAAAATATCTTTATACACTTGTATTTAATCTAATTAAAATGAATTTTAAAATTCATTCTAGTCCCAAAAGTTAAATCTACCATTAATGAATCTTGATATTTACCTCCATGCCATCCTTTCATCACCATTTTAATAAAATTAAATAAATATAAAAATCCTAATTACTAATTTTCATATTTTCCCTTCCAATTTTCTAAATTTCAATTTAGTCACTTAAATTCCACTATTTCACTTTAACATGGAAAATCCACTAATTTCCACTAATCCATGTAAAATTATAATAATTAAAAATATAAATATAATATTACTAACCTCATACTATCATTCTTAATTTTTTTGTAAACTTTCATTTCGATCTGATTATTCGAATATGTTATCGAGCTTTATCACTTAATAACTTTTTCCACAAACTCCAGATTAAAATCTGAATTCCACAAAACATTTATGGAATAAATTTTATTCTTGGAAAAATTATCACTTTGGTTCTCGAACTTCTCTCAAATTTCTACTTTGACTACCAAATTTTCAAAATTTTCATTTTGGACATTTGTCAAAATTTTGGGGTATTACAACGAAGCTAAGAACTTTTTCCTTATTTATAAGGAAGAATTTGAAAATCATCTTGATATGAGAATAAAAAAACTTAGGTCTAATAGAGGTAGTGAATACATATATTTCTTAAAGAGGTATGTAAAAAGAATGGCATTATTCATGAAACCTTTGTCCATACTTTCCTCAACAAAAGGATATAGCTGAGAGGAAAACAAAACATTAACAAAGATGATGAACTCTCTACTTTTAAGTTTTGGATTATCCGATAACATGTGGGGGGAATCCATTCTGTCAGCTAATCATATTTTAAACCGAGTACCTCATAAGAAATTAGATTATACCCCATACGAGTTGTGGAAATGTTATGCACCTAACTTGCAATACCTGAAAGTGTGAGTGTGTCTGGAAAAATTAGGTTTGTCTTACTTCAAGAAGTCCGCCATCAGTCACAAAACCATTGATGCAATATGAAATACCCCAAAAATTTAGATAATGACCAAAATGTAAATTTTGAAAGTTTGATGGTCAAAGTAAAAAAAATTGGGAAAATGTTTAGGGAATTAAGTGATAGTTTCCTAAAAAGAATTTTATTCCATAAATAGATGGTTTACTCTTGAGAGTGGAATTTTATAGAAATCATATATTTGGATTTGGAATTTTAGTAAAGAAAAACTAGAAAGGGTTAAAGCCGATAAGGAATCGGTAATTTTAGATTGAATTGCAATTTTACAAAAATTTGAAGGATGTTATAAAATGGTTGGAAATATTATTTTAATATTTTAGATCAGAGAAATTTGGTCTGAAAATATGGAATTTTTCAGATTTAATTGAAACAGTGGAATTTAGTGACTAAAATGCAAGTTTTGAAATTTCATGGGGAAATTCAGAAATTAAAGTCAAAATAATTCATCTTTGACTTTGAATTATAATAAGGATGAGTTGTCATGGTTTTATTGTAAATAAGAAGATTCATTAAGGGTGATTTGGTCATATTCCAATTAAATGAATATAATATTCATTTATAGTGGAATATAGAGTAAAATAAGATGAATGCACCCAAATTTGCTATCTTCTTCTCCAAATCAGCCGTGGGTTCTCTCTCAACGTAAGAGAAAAATTTCAACTTAAATTTCAAGTAATTTACTTGGGATTTTGAGTAAGTTGTAAATAGAAAATTGTTATACGTGAAAAACTCTATCTTTTGGTACCAATATTGCATGGTAATATTGTTGGTGTTCAAAGATCTCAAATCTAAGGGTTTGTGTTCATATAAGGGATCATGAAATTAATGATGGATCTTTATTTTTGTGATGTAGTTGATTCATATTCAAGCATGAAAGATGATTAGAACTTGTTTAATCTTTCTAGAACTTGTTCTTTAAATTTCGGCCATGAATGGTTTGAATGAGAAAAATTATGGAAAAATTTATATGGCTGGAAATGATGAAGGAAGTATTCTAAAAGCCTTAGAAAAATTTGGGATCATTTCTTAAGTTTTGAAAAGTTTGGGATAGATTCGTAAATTTTGGAAAAATGATGAAGAACCTAGGGATGAAGTTAAAAGAAACAGTTAGATTCTGAATTTGGCAGTCGGTTAGAAAACTCACCATAAATTATATAAAAATAATTTGGAGACACGTTTTATATATTATGTTCATATATCGATCTAGTTTTGTTTAAAACAAACGGGGATTAATTTCAAGTTGTATACAAAAAGATATGAATTTTTAACCAAGGAAAAGTCAGAAAATTCGGATAGCAGATTCTGCAAAACAGATTCTGTTGATCAACTTTGAAATTTCACCATAAATTGTACAGAATGAATTAGGAGGAGTTCTTTATATGGATAGATTCTTATTCGAGTCTAGTTTTCAACGGAATTAACGGAATTAAATTTCAGTGTGTATATCAATACAGAATAAGGATTCATTAAAGGTAGTGCGAGTTGTCTGAATATAGAGTTATTATGGGATATGTTTATGTTAGTACAATACTAACATATGTATTGTTATGAAATTTGTGATTTATACAGATTATGATTGATTTTCAAGTGAAGCAAGTCAAGTGTAAAAAGAGTTTATTATGGACAATAGTGAGGCACAAATTTGGAAAATTATAAAGTGTCAAGGTGAGTGCAATACATGCATGAAATTATACAGGGATGTTTTATACATCATCAGGAAGACTTGCGATAAGTCGACCTTGTTTATATCGGAATGATTTTATATCATTTTTTATAAATTGACATTGATATGTCAGAGTATGAAATTAAAATGCATTGATCACTGATTTTTGCATATGATTTTTACCATGAATTTTATTTCATGTATGAACTGCCCCATTGTTAAATTATGATAATATACTTTTCCATTGATGGATTAAATAAAATTGATTATATGCCCAAGTACGTTATTAAGGATCAGTGGTATTAATGGCATGCCATAGAGTCTAGCAGCTACAACATTAGGTAGCACTAGAGTGTCTAGAGAAGGCACATAGTGTATGCCTTAGTGTTTAGTGAAGACACAGTACAACACTACGGTGTATTAGGTGGGTAAATCCCGACCTCAGCACTTCGGTGCAATATTTGACTCCTATACCGGGTTCCTCATACAGTTATATTATGGGCTATAATTTATGGTTTATTGGTTAATAAATGGTAAGTATGCAAATAAGCTTACGAGCATATGAATAATGGCAAGTATATTGATAAAAGAAGCTTACGAGCTTTATGGAATTTAAATGGTAAGTATTTTGGTAAAATAAGCTTACGAGCTTATGGGAAAAAAAGTAAGAGTTTTTATATTATATTGATCTTGGTAAAATATTTGATATATTAGTAAAATGATTTTATGAAAATTTGATTTTTGACATTGAAAATCATTCATGAATTGTATTGCACTGTTAAATGTTTTAATTGTCTCACTAAGTTTATACTTAGCGTGTGATGATTTTCACTCGTAGGTAAAAAGCCAATAGTGGATTAAAGAGTTCAAAGTGACATCAAGCATCGAGAGGTATATTTCAATATCAGTAAGACATCCTACGATGGAATTTGATTTTAGATAGTGGCATGTAATTTGAAAATGTTCAATTTATTTGTTGAATAAATTTTGGAAATTTTTATAGTGATGAAAGGTTAATTTTTATGAATTTATATGTATTTTCGGAAGTTACTGTAGCAGTTACTGCAGCATGAACAGTAACCACGGTTTTAAGCAAAATTTTCCAGAATGCATTTGGGGTACCGATTCCCCCCAATAGGGAATCGATTCCCCTACTTTTCATCGACATTGTTCAATGTTCATGGGTATTGTTCAAAAAAAATCTTTTGAATTAAATTTGTTATAATAAATTATAAATTATATGGAATGATATTTTTATAATATCAATCATCATTTTAAAGAAAATAAATTTTAAATGTATTTTGAAATCATAATGGTTTTAAAATTCGGATAACATCTATAATCTGTATAGGTATAATTATACGGGTTATGGGTGTTACATTTATTGGCATCAAAGCTACAGGTTTAGCTTATTCTAGGTCTAAACCAAGGTTATTTTGAGTTAAAAAGTGTATACATGTTACTAGGATGTCAAAAGTTACTGATATTTGTATATATACTGTGATGATGTTTATAGGGAGTAAAGTTACTCTTTAATAATGTATGATGATTCTGACTATGTTCAGATGTTGGAATTAAAGACAAAGGTTAGAAAGTTGAAATTGTTGAAAAGTATATCGAGATTGAAATCGACAAAAAGGGACCGACATAACTTATGTAAAACACCTTAAAAGGGTGGATTTTTCCTCCATTTTTGTGGAAGAAATGCCCAGTTTTTAACGAAGTTCTGAATGGGAAGAATCGATTAAAAAGTTTGTACGACTTACAAGCAAAGTTGAATAGGATAAGGATTCGGAGGAGATATCTGAATCTAGTGAATGATTTTGAGGTTCTCCAGGTAAGCTTAAATAAGTAAGAAATATTTAAGCTAAGAATTAAATTGTTTAAATCATTGTTGATTTGAGTAAGAGGAATTGAGTAAGCGGTAAATATGATTTCCGCTAAAAGTTTACAGAAAGTTGAATTATTAGTGAATCGAATGGTTATGAGTTGGATTGAGAATGGATATCAAGTCCATAAAATTGGATAGAGTTACCTTGGAAAGGTAAATATGCAAAAATGGGTTGTCTAACCATTTCATGTTGCAATGAATTATCGTATAGATTGAGATGGATTCTCAAGAACTTGAAAAAGTGTCAAGTTCATAATGATAAGAAAAAGGAGTAAATTTGTTTACTAGTGTGAATTTAGCATTAACCACTATGAAGTTATTGCTACATTTTGTCAAGTTTTCTTTAAATGACATGGACGTTTAGACTTATATTTGAGATGAAAAATGTTTCAATTGCTTGAGAATAATCTCTACGGATCTGGAACAAAATTATACAGATTTGCTTAAGAATGAAATAAGGAATTCTAAAGTAGAAATATTTAATTCTACTTGATATCGAGTGATATTATAGTGGAAGACCCATAGGTCACGGTCATGATACAAGTGTTAGACGAACAAATAGTAAATGTCTGATAAAGATTTAAGAGTTTTTGTTATTGATGAATCCGATGGGATTATCATTAACGAATTGTAGATTATTGTGATCATGATTTGGTTGTCTCTACATTAAGGTTGGGTTATTGGTCGCAAGAAGCGATTAATTTAGAAAAATGCGGAGAAGTTAAGAATTTTAATGATTAATGAAAAAGTGAAATTATCACTAACTTGATATCAGAAATGGTTATGATTAATATGATGTAAAAAGGATGTCTAGATTTTTCTAGCTAAGGTGATAGATACTCAAGTATCTGAAGTAAGATCATATGATATTTTCATAATTTGGGAATTTCTATAATTCTTTTTAGATTTATTATTACCGGTTACCTCTAGATGGAGAGGTGGAATTCAATATTGATGGTTATTAAGGTATTAATCATGTATCTATGGACTCGTATCGAATGGTTGCGATTGAGTTAAGAGAATAAAGAACCAATTGCAAGAATTGATAGATTAAGGATGTATTAGACCGAATATTTTACCTTGGGGTAAATCAGTGTTGTGAAAAAAAATGGATATATGCAATTATGCATAGATTATTGAAAAATATTATTGATAGTTAAACAAAGTAACTATCAAGAACAAGTATCATCTTTTGGGGATTGATGACTTGTTGATCAGCTTAAAAGGAACAATAATTTTCTCAGAAATTGATATTCAAATGGGATATCACCAGTTAAATATTAAAGAGGAAGACATTTCAAAGATAGTTTTCAAAATACGGTATAGGCACTACAAGTTGGTAGTCATGCCGTTTGGTTTGACAAATGTTCAGGAATCATTCATGGATTTTGATGAATCGAGTATTTCAACCTTACTTAAATCAGTTTGAAGTGGTCTATATTGATGACTTTGGGTATACTCGATTAAAAAGATAGAGCATGATGTTCATATTCGTATTGTGCTCGAGATAATTAAAGGTAAAAAATATTTCAAGTAATATTAGAGTGGAAACCTCCAAAGAATGTTCAGAGGTCTGAAGTTTTTGAGACTTGCTCGTTATTATCGAAGGTTTGTGAAAATCTTTTCGATAGTTGCTTCTCCTTTGTTCAAACTCTTGAGAAAGGATGTTTCATTTGCTTGGACTGAGAATTGTCAAGAGAGTTTTAAAACTCTAAAGTAGATTTTAACAGAAGCACCAAAGTTGTTACAACCAGAATCGGGCAAAGAATATGTGGTGTATAATGATGTATCTCATAATGGTTTGGGTTGTGTACTTATGCAAAAAGGTAAGGTGTTACCCTATGTTTATCGACAATTAAAGATGAATGAGAGGAATTATCCTACTCATGATCTTGAGTTAGCAGCGGTAGTTTTTGCTCTAAAGACTTGGCGTCATTATTTGCATGGTGAAAGATGCACTTAGTCGGAAAACTTTTGCAGCGTTGCGAGCCATAGATGTGCGACTATTGTTGAAAGAAATGACGCATTAATGGTTGAATTAAAAAAAATTGATGCTTTTAGATTGGATATTAGAGTTACAAAATGAAAGATGAAAAAAAATTCTCAGGTACATTATAGTCCACTGACTATACATACAGGTGGGAACAAAATGTATCATGATGTAAAGAGTCATTTTGGTGGCTGGGTATGAAAAGAAACACTACTAAGTTTTTGCTACATGTTTGACATGTCAAAAAGGTAAAAGCTGAGATAATCAAGTGCTTTCGGAATTGTGACAATTGATTTCTATTCCAGATTGGAAATAGTAAAGATACACTACGAATTTTGTTACTGAATTACCTTTGATATCAAATAAAAAGGATTACATTTGGGTAATAGTGACCGGATAATTAAATCGGCACATTTCATTCCGATTGTGAATGGATTATGCATTGGATAAATACAAAGAGTTGAATATCAATGAGATAGTTCAACTACATGGAATGTCAGTAGCCATTATATCAGACAGGTATCCAAGGTTCACTTTAAGATTATGGAAATATTTACATAAAGTTTTGAGTACTCGATTGAATTTTAGTACGATTATTCATCCACAGTCGGATGGTAAGTCAAAAAGTAATTTTCAAATATGATAAGATATGCAGAATGCATGTGTGATTAATTCCAAGAAATCATGAGAAGATGTCGAACACCATTAAATTGGTTAGAGATAAAAGATCAAAATCTTGTTGGCCCAGATTTAATGAAAGAGCTTGAGGATAAAGTAAAGATAATTCAAGAAAATCTCAAGATGGAATTTGATCGGCAAAAGTCTTATGTAGACTTGAAGTTAAAAGAGATTGAATTTTATGAAGGTGATAACGTATTTCTCAATGTATCATCTTGGAAAAATATTTTGCGCCCAAAACGTAAAGGAAAAATAAGTCTAAGATTTATTAGACCTGATGAGATATTAAAAGGAGTTGGACTAATGGCTTATCAATTAGCATTAATTATGGAGGTAATTGAGATCTAGAATTGGACATAGTTCACAATGTTTTTCATGTTTCGATACTTAGAAAGTATCGATTGATCTTTCATATGTCATTGCATCAAAGGAAATTAAGATTTGACTAGATTTGACTTATAAAGAAGAACCAGTTCGGATTTTAGCTCAAGAAATCAAATAACTGCGTAACAAGATGATTCCTCTAGTCAAAGTGATTTAGAAAAATCATAATGTTGAGGATGTTACAAGGGAAAAAGGAATTTAGTAATGATTGAAAGATTATTGAATTAATTTTATCTTTAGAGAAAGATGAGAGGTTTTTTTTTTTAAATCCCTATTTTGGTGGGATACAATTTTGGATAAACTTCTTTATAGAAAGGGAGTTAGTGTTTTCTTATAAAGTTTAAAATTTGAGGACGAAATTTCCTTAAGGAGGGGAGAATTGTAATACCCCAAAAATTTAGATAATGACTAAAATGTAAATTTGAAAGTTTGATGGTTAAAGTAAAAAATTTGGGAAAAAGTTTAGGGAATTAAGTGATAATTTCCTAAAAAGAAATTTATTCCATAAATAGATGGTTTACTCTTGAGAGTGGAATTTTATAGAAATCATATATTTGGATTTGGAATTTTAGTAAAGAAAAACTAGAAAGGGTTAAAGCCGATAAGGAATCGGTAATTTTAGATTGAATTGGAATTTTAAAAAAATTTGAAGGATGTTATAAAATGGTTGGAAGTATTATTTTAATATTTTAGATCAGAGAAATTTGGTCTGAAAATATGGAATTTTTCAGATTTAATCGAAACAGTGGAATTTAGTTACTAAAATGCAAGTTTTGAAATTTCATGGGGAAATTTGGAAATTAAAGTCAAAATAATTCATCTTTGACTTTGAATTATAATAAGGATGAGTTTTCATGGTTTTATTGTAAATAAGAAGATTCATTAAGGGTGATTTGGTCATATCCCAATTAAATGAATATAATATTCATTTATAGTGGAATATAGAGTAAAATAAGATGAATGCACCCAAATTTGCTATCTTCTTCTCCAAATCAGCCGTGGGTTCTCTCTCAAGGTAAGAGAAAAATTTCAACTCAAATTTCAAGTAATTTACTTAGGATTTTGAGTAAGTTGTAAATAGAAAATTGTTATACATGAAAAACTCTATCTTTTGGTACCATATTGTATGGTAATATTGTTGGTGTTCAAAGATCTCAAATCTAAGGGTTTGTGTTCATATAAGGGATCATGAAATTAATGATGATCTTTATTTTGTGATGTAGTTGATTCATATTCAAGCATGAAAGATGATTAGAACTTGTTTAATCTTTCTAGAACTTGTTCTTTAAATTTCGGCCATGAATGGTTTGAATGAGAAAAATTATGGAAAAAATTTATATGGCTGGAAATGATGAAGGAAGTATTCTAAAAGCCTTAGAAAAATTTGGGATCATTTCTTAAGTTTTGAAAAGTTTGGGATAGATTCGTAAATTTTGGAAAAATGATGAAGAACCTAGGGATGAAGTTAAAAGAAACAGTTAGATTCTGAATTTGGCAGTCGGTTAGAAAACTCACCATAAATTATATAAAAATAATTTGGAGACACGTTTTATATATTATGTTCATATATCGATCTAGTTTTGTTTAAAACAAACGGGGATTAATTTCAAGTTGTATACAAAAGATATGAATTTTTAACCAAGGAAAAGTCAGAAAATTCGGATAGCAGATTCTGCAAAACAGATTCTGTTGATCAACTTTGAAATTCACCATAAATTGTACAGAATGAATTAGGAGGAGTTCTTTATATGGATAGATTCTTATTCGAGTCTAGTTTTCAACGGAATTAACGGAATTAAATTTCAGTGTGTATATCAATACAGAATAAGGATTCATTAAAGGTAGTGCGAGTTGTCTGAATATAGAGTTATTATGGGATATGTTTATGTTAGTACAATACTAACATATGTATTGTTATGAAATTTGTGATTTATACAGATTATGATTGATTTTCAAGTGAAGCAAGTCAAGTGTAAAAAGAGTTTATTATGGACAATAGTGAGGCACAAATTTGGAAAATTATAAAGTGTCAAGGTGAGTGCAATACATGCATGAAATTATACAGGGATGTTTTATACATCATCAGGAAGACTTGCGATAAGTCGACCTTGTTTATATCGGAATGATTTTATATCATTTTTTATAAATTGACATTGATATGTCAGAGTATGAAATTAAAATGCATTGATCACTGATTTTTGCATATGATTTTTACCATGAATTTTATTTCATGTATGAACTGCCCCATTGTTAAATTATGATATATACTTTTCCATTGATGGATTAAATAAAATTGATTATATGCCCAAGTACGTTATTAAGGATCAGTGGTATTAATGGCATGCCATAGAGTCTAGCAGCTACAACATTAGGTAGCACTAGAGTGTCTAGAGAAGGCACATAGTGTATGCCTTAGTGTTTAGTGAAGACACAGTACAACACTACGGTGTATTAGGTGGGTAAATCCCGACCTCAGCACTTCGGTGCAATATTTGACTCCTATACCGGGTTCCTCATACAGTTATATTATGGGCTATAATTTATGGTTTATTGGTTAATAAATGGTAAGTATGCAAATAAGCTTACGAGCATATGAATAATGGCAAGTATATTGATAAAAGAAGCTTACGAGCTTTATGGAATTTAAATGGTAAGTATTTTGGTAAAATAAGCTTACGAGCTTATGGGAAAAAAAGTAAGAGTTTTTATATTATATTGATCTTGGTAAAATATTTGATATATTAGTAAAATGATTTTATGAAAATTTGATTTTTGACATTGAAAATCATTCATGAATTGTATTGCACTGTTAAATGTTTTAATTGTCTCACTAAGTTTATACTTAGCGTGTGATGATTTTCACTCGTAGGTAAAAAGCCAATAGTGGATTAAAGAGTTCAAAGTGACATCAAGCATCGAGAGGTATATTTCAATATCAGTAAGACATCCTACGATGGAATTTGATTTTAGATAGTGGCATGTAATTTGAAAATGTTCAATTTATTTGTTGAATAAATTTTGGAAATTTTTATAGTGATGAAAGGTTAATTTTTATGAATTTATATGTATTTTCGGAAGTTACTGTAGCAGTTACTGCAGCATGAACAGTAACCACGGTTTTAAGCAAAATTTTCCAGAATGCATTTGGGGTACCGATTCCCCCCAATAGGGAATCGATTCCCCTACTTTTCATCGACATTGTTCAATGTTCATGGGTATTGTTCAAAAAAAATCTTTTGAATTAAATTTGTTATAATAAATTATAAATTATATGGAATGATATTTTTATAATATCAATCATCATTTTAAAGAAAATAAATTTTAAATGTATTTTGAAATCATAATGGTTTTAAAATTCGGATAACATCTATAATCTGTATAGGTATAATTATACGGGTTATGGGTGTTACATTTATTGGCATCAAAGCTACAGGTTTAGCTTATTCTAGGTCTAAACCAAGGTTATTTTGAGTTAAAAAGTGTATACATGTTACTAGGATGTCAAAAGTTACTGATATTTGTATATACTGATGATGTTTATAGGGAGTAAAGTTACTCTTTAATAATGTATGATGATTCTGACTATGTTCAGATGTTGGAATTAAAGACAAAGGTTAGAAAGTTGAAATTGTTGAAAAGTATATCGAGATTGAAATCGACAAAAGGGACCGACATAACTTATGTAAAACACCTTAAAAGGGTGGATTTTTCCTCCATTTTTGTGGAAGAAATGCCCAGTTTTTAACGAAGTTCTGAATGGGAAGAATCGATTAAAAAGTTTGTACGACTTACAAGCAAAGTTGAATAGGATAAGGATTCGGAGGAGATATCTGAATCTAGTGAATGATTTTGAGGTTCTCCAGGTAAGCTTAAATAAGTAAGAAATATTTAAGCTAAGAATTAAATTGTTTAAATCATTGTTGATTTGAGTAAGAGGAATTGAGTAAGCGGTAAATATGATTTCCGCTAAAGTTTACAGAAAGTTGAATTATTAGTGAATCGAATGGTTATGAGTTGGATTGAGAATGGATATCAAGTCCATAAAATTGGATAGAGTTACCTTGGAAAGGTAAATATGCAAAAATGGGTTGTCTAACCATTTCATGTTGCAATGAATTATCGTATAGATTGAGATGGATTCTCAAGAACTTGAAAAAGTGTCAAGTTCATAATGATAAGAAAAAGGAGTAAATTTGTTTACTAGTGTGAATTTAGCATTAACCACTATGAAGTTATTGCTACATTTTGTCAAGTTTTCTTTAAATGACATGGACGTTTAGACTTATATTTGAGATGAAAAATGTTTCAATTGCTTGAGAATAATCTCTACGGATCTGGAACAAAATTATACAGATTTGCTTAAGAATGAAATAAGGAATTCTAAAGTAGAAATATTTAATTCTACTTGATATCGAGTGATATTATAGTGGAAGACCCATAGGTCACGGTCATGATACAAGTGTTAGACGAACAAATAGTAAATGTCTGATAAAGATTTAAGAGTTTTTGTTATTGATGAATCCGATGGGATTATCATTAACGAATTGTAGATTATTGTGATCATGATTTGGTTGTCTCTACATTAAGGTTGGGTTATTGGTCGCAAGAAGCGATTAATTTAGAAAAATGCGGAGAAGTTAAGAATTTTAATGATTAATGAAAAAGTGAAATTATCACTAACTTGATATCAGAAATGGTTATGATTAATATGATGTAAAAAGGATGTCTAGATTTTTCTAGCTAAGGTGATAGATACTCAAGTATCTGAAGTAAGATCATATGATATTTTCATAATTTGGGAATTTCTATAATTCTTTTTAGATTTATTATTACCGGTTACCTCTAGATGGAGAGGTGGAATTCAATATTGATGGTTATTAAGGTATTAATCATGTATCTATGGACTCGTATCGAATGGTTGCGATTGAGTTAAGAGAATAAAGAACCAATTGCAAGAATTGATAGATTAAGGATGTATTAGACCGAATATTTTACCTTGGGGTAATCAGTGTTGTGAAAAAAATGGATATATGCAATTATGCATAGATTATTGAAAATATTATTGATAGTTAAACAAAGTAACTATCAAGAACAAGTATCATCTTTTGGGATTGATGACTTGTTGATCAGCTTAAAAGGAACAATAATTTTCTCAGAAATTGATATTCAAATGGGATATCACCAGTTAATATTAAAGAGGAAGACATTTCAAAGATAGTTTTCAAAATACGGTATAGGAACTACAAGTTGGTAGTCATGCCGTTTGGTTTGACAAATGTTCAGGAATCATTCATGGATTTTGATGAATCGAGTATTTCAACCTTACTTAAATCAGTTTGAAGTGGTCTATATTGATGACTTTGGGTATACTCGATTAAAAAGATAGAGCATGATGTTCATATTCGTATTGTGCTCGAGATAATTAAAGGTAAAAAATATTTCAAGTAATATTAGAGTGGAAACCTCCAAAGAATGTTCAGAGGTCTGAAGTTTTTGAGACTTGCTCGTTATTATCGAAGGTTTGTGAAAATCTTTTCGATAGTTGCTTCTCCTTTGTTCAAACTCTTGAGAAAGGATGTTTCATTTGCTTGGACTGAGAATTGTCAAGAGTTTTAAAACTCTAAAGTAGATTTTAACAGAAGCACCAAAGTTGTTACAACCAGAATCGGGCAAAGAATATGTGGTGTATAATGATGTATCTCATAATGGTTTGGGTTGTGTACTTATGCAAAAAGGTAAGGTGTTACCCTATGTTTATCGACAATTAAAGATGAATGAGAGGAATTATCCTACTCATGATCTTGAGTTAGCAGCGGTAGTTTTTGCTCTAAAGACTTGGCGTCATTATTTGCATGGTGAAAGATGCACTTAGTCGGAAAACTTTTGCAGCGTTGCGAGCCATAGATGTGCGACTATTGTTGAAAGAAATGACGCATTAATGGTTGAATTAAAAAAAATTGATGCTTTTAGATTGGATATTAGAGTTACAAAATGAAAGATGAAAAAAATTCTCAGGTACATTATAGTCCACTGACTATACATACAGGTGGGAACAAAATGTATCATGATGTAAAGAGTCATTTTGGTGGCTGGGTATGAAAAGAAACACTACTAAGTTTTTGCTACATGTTTGACATGTCAAAAAGGTAAAAGCTGAGATAATCAAGTGCTTTCGGAATTGTGACAATTGATTTCTATTCCAGATTGGAAATAGTAAAGATACACTACGAATTTTGTTACTGAATTACCTTTGATATCAAATAAAAGGATTACATTTGGGTAATAGTGACCGGATAATTAAATCGGCACATTTCATTCCAATTGTGAATGGATTATGCATTGGATAAATACAAAGAGTTGAATATCAATGAGATAGTTCAACTACATGGAATGTCAGTAGCCATTATATCAGACAGGTATCCAAGGTTCACTTTAAGATTATGGAAATATTTACATAAAGTTTTGAGTACTCGATTGAATTTTAGTACGATTATTCATCCACAGTCGGATGGTAAGTCAAAAAGTAATTTTCAATATGATAAGATATGCAGAATGCATGTGTGATTAATTCCAAGAAATCATGAGAAGATGTCGAACACCATTAAATTGGTTAGAGATAAAAGATCAAAATCTTGTTGGCCCAGATTTAATGAAAGAGCTTGAGGATAAAGTAAAGATATTCAAGAAAATCTCAAGATGGAATTTGATCGGCAAAAGTCTTATGTAGACTTGAAGTTAAAGAGATTGAATTTTATGAAGGTGATAACGTATTTCTCAATGTATCATCTTGGAAAAATTTTGCGCCCAAAACGTAAAGGAAAATAAGTCTAAGATTTATTAGACCTGATGAGATATTAAAAGGAGTTGGACTAATGGCTTATCAATTAGCATTAATTATGGAGGTAATTGAGATCTAGAATTGGACATAGTTCACAATGTTTTTCATGTTTCGATACTTAGAAAGTATCGATTGATCTTTCATATGTCATTGCATCAAGGAAATTAAGATTTGACTAGATTTGACTTATAAAGAAGAACCAGTTCGGATTTTAGCTCAAGAAATCAAATAACTGCGTAACAAGATGATTCCTCTAGTCAAAGTGATTTAGAAAATCATAATGTTGAGGATGTTACAAGGGAAAAAGGAATTTAGTAATGATTGAAAGATTATTGAATTAATTTTATCTTTAGAGAAAGATGAGAGGTTTTTTTTTTTAAATCCCTATTTTGGTGGGATACAATTTTGGATAAACTTCTTTATAGAAAGGGAGTTAGTGTTTTCTTATAAAGTTTAAAATTTGAGGACGAAATTTCCTTAAGGAGGGGAGAATTGTAATACCCCAAAAATTTAGATAATGACTAAAATGTAAATTTGAAAGTTTGATGGTTAAAGTAAAAATTTGGGAAAAAGTTTAGGGAATTAAGTGATAATTTCCTAAAAAGAAATTTATTCCATAAATAGATGGTTTACTCTTGAGAGTGGAATTTTATAGAAATCATATATTTGGATTTGGAATTTTAGTAAAGAAAACTAGAAAGGGTTAAAGCCGATAAGGAATCGGTAATTTTAGATTGAATTGGAATTTTAAAAAAATTTGAAGGATGTTAAAATGGTTGGAAGTATTATTTTAATATTTTAGATCAGAGAAATTTGGTCTGAAAATATGGAATTTTTCAGATTTAATCGAAACAGTGGAATTTAGTTACTAAAATGCAAGTTTTGAAATTTCATGGGGAAATTTGGAAATTAAAGTCAAAATAATTCATCTTTGACTTTGAATTATAATAAGGATGAGTTTTCATGGTTTTATTGTAAATAAGAAGATTCATTAAGGGTGATTTGGTCATATCCCAATTAAATGAATATAATATTCATTTATAGTGGAATATAGAGTAAAATAAGATGAATGCACCCAAATTTGCTATCTTCTTCTCCAAATCAGCCGTGGGTTCTCTCTCAAGGTAAGAGAAAAATTTCAACTCAAATTTCAAGTAATTTACTTAGGATTTTGAGTAAGTTGTAAATAGAAAATTGTTATACATGAAAAACTCTATCTTTTGGTACCATATTGTATGGTAATATTGTTGGTGTTCAAAGATCCCAAATCTAAGGGTTTGTGTTCATATAAGGGATCATGAAATTAATGATGAATCTTGATGTTTGTGATGTAGTTGATTCATATTCAAGCATGAAAGATGATTAGAACTTGTTTAATCTTTCTAGAACTTGTTCTTTAAATTTCGGCCATGAATGGTTTGAATGAGAAAAATTATGGAAAAAATTTATATGGGTTGGAAATGATGAAGGAAATATTCTAAAAGCCTTAAAAAAATTGGGGATCATTTCGTAAGTTTTTAAAAGTTGGGGATAGATTCGTAAAGTTTGGAAAATTGATGAAGAACCTAGGGATGAAGTTAAAAGAAACAGTTAGATTCTGAATTTGGCAGTCGGTTCGAAAATTCACCATAAATTATATAAAAATAATTTGGAGATAATTTTTATGTATTATGTTTATATATCGATCTAGTTTCGTTTAAAATAAACGGGGATCAATTTCAAGTTGTATACAAAACGATATGAATTTTTAACCAAGGAAAAGTCAGAAAATTCGGACAGCAGATTCTGCAAAACAGATTCTGTTGATCAACTTTGAAAATTCACCATAAATTGTACATAATGAATTAGGAGGAGTTCTTTATATGGATAGATTCTTATTCGAGTCTAGTTTTCAAAAAATAAACGGAATTAAATTCCAGTGTGTATATCAATACAGAATAAGGATTCTTTAAAGGTAGTGCGAGTTGTCTGAATATAGAGTTATTATGGGATATGTTTATGTTAGTACAATACTAACATATGTATTGTTATGAAATTTGTGATTTATACAGATTATGATTGATTTGCAAGTGAAGCAAGTCAAGTGTAAAAAGAGTTTATTATGGACAATAGTGAGGCACAAATTTGGAAAATTATAAAGGTCAAGGTGAGTGCAATACATGCATGAAATTATACAGGGATGTTTTATACATCATCAGGAAGACTTGCGACAAGTCGGCCTTGTTTATATCGGCATGATTTTATATCATTTTTTATAAATTGACATTGATATGTCAGACTATGAAATTAAAATGCCTTGATCACTGATTTTTGCATATGATTTTTACCATGAATGTTATTTCGGGTATGAACTGCCCCATTGTTAAATTATGATAATATACTTTGCCATTGATGGATTAAATAAAATTGATTATATGCCCAAGTATGTTATTGAGGATCAATGGTATTAATGGCATGCCATAGAGTCTAGCAGCTGCAATATTAGGTAGCACTAGAGTGTCTAGAGAAGGCACATAGTGCATGCCTTAGTGTCTAGTGAAGACACATTACAACACTACGGTGTATTAGGTGGGTAAATCCTGACCTCAACACTTCGATGCATATTAAAATAAGCTTACGAGCTTTATGGAATTTAAATGGTAAGTATTTTGGTAAAAAAAGTAAGAGTTTTTATATTATATTGATCATGGTAAAATATTTGATATATTAGTAAAATGATTTTATGGAAATTTGATTTTTGACATTGAAAACCGTTCATGAATTGTATTGCACTGTTAAATGTTTTAATTGCCTCACTAAGTTTATACTTAGCGTGTGATGATTTTCACTCGTAGGTAAAAAGCCAATAGTGGATTAAAGAGTTCAAAGTGACATCAAGCATCGAGAGGTATATTTCAATATCAGTAAGACATCCTACGATGGAATTTGATTTTAGATAGTGGCATGTAATTTGAAAATGTTCAATTTATTTGTTGAATAAATTTTGGAAATTTTTATAGTGATGAAAGGTTAATTTTTATGAATTTATATGTATTTTCGGAAGCTACTGTAGCATTTACTGCAGCATGAACAGTAACCACGGTTTTAAGCAAAATTTTCCAGAATGCATTTGGGGTACCGATTCCCCTACTTTTCATCGACATTGTTCACTGTTCATGGGTATTGTTCAAAAAAAATCTTTTGAATTAAATTTGTTATAATAAATTATAAATTATATGGAATGATTTTTATAATATCAATCATCATTTTAAAGAGCAGCATGAACAGTAACCACGGTTTTAAGCAAAATTTTCCAGAATGCATTTGGGGTACCGATTCCCCTACTTTTCATCGACATTGTTCATGTTCATGGGTATTGTTCAAAAAAAATCTTTTGAATTAAATTTGTTATAATAAATTATAAATTATATGGAATGATATTTTTATAATATCAATCATCATTTTAAAGAAAATAAATTTTAAATGTATTTTGAAATCATAATGGTTTTAAAATTCGGATAACATCTATAATCTGTATAGGTATAATTATACGGGTTATGGGTGTTACATTTATTGGCATCAAAGCTACATGTTTAGTCGATTCTAGGACTAAACCGAGGTTATTTTGAGTTAAAAAGTGTATACATGTCACTAGGATGTCAAAAGTTACTGATATTTGTATATATAATGTAATGATGTTTATAAGGAGCAAAGTTACTCTTTAATAATGTATGATGATTCTGACTATGTTCAGATGTTGGAATTAAATACAAAGGTTAGAAAGTTGAAATTGTTGAAAAGTAGATCGAGATTGAAATCGACAAAAAGGGACCGACATGACTTATGTAAAACACCTTAGAAGGGTGGATGTTTTAAAGGATTTTTCCTCCATTTTGTGGAAGAAATGCCCAGTTCTTAACAAAGTTCTGAATGGGAAGAATCGATTAAAAAGTTTGTATGACTTACAAGCAAAGTTGAATAGGATAAGGATTCAGAGGAGATATCTGAATCTAGTGAATGATTTTGAGGTTCTCCAGGTAAGCTTAAATAAGTAAGAAATATTTAAGCTAAGCATTAAATTGTTTAAATCATTGTTGATTTGAGTAAGAGGAATTGAGTAAGGTAAATATTTTCCGCTAAAAATTTACAGAAAGTTGAATTATTAGTGAATCGAATGGTTATGAGTTGGATTGAGAATGGATATCAAGTCCATAAAATTGGATAGAGTTACCTTGGAAAGGTAAATATGCAAAAATGGGTTGTCTAACCATTTCATGTTGCAATGAATTATCGTATAGATTGAGATGGATTCTCAAGAACTTGAAAAAGTGTCAAGTTCATAATGATAAGAATAATGAGTAAATTTGTTTACTAGTAAAATAAGCTTACGAGCTTTATGGGATTTAAATGGTAAGTATTTTGGTAAAATAAACTTACGAGCTTATGGGAAAAAAAGTAAGAGTTTTTATATGATATTGATCATGGTAAAATATTTGATATATTACTAAAATGATTTTATGAAAATTTGATTTTTGACATTGAAAACCATTCATGAATTGTATTGCACTGTTAAATGTTTTAATTTCCTCACTAAGTTTATACTTAGCGTGTGATGATTTTCACTCGTAGGTAAAAAGCCAATAGTGGATTAAAGAGTTCAAAGTGACATCAAGCATCGAGAGGTATATTTCAATATCAGTAAGACATCCTACGATGGAATTTGATTTTAAATAGTGGCATATAATTTGAAAATGTTTAATTTATTTGTTGAATAAATTTTAGAAATTTTTATAGTGATGAAAGGTTAATTTTTATGAATTTATATGTATTTTCGGAAGTTATTGTAGCAGTTACTGCAGCATGAACAGTAACCACGGTTTTAAGCAAAATTTTCCAGAATGCATTTGGGGTATTGATTTCCCCCAACAGGGAACCGATTCCCCTACTGTTCATCGACACTGTTCACTATTCACGGGTACTGTTCAAAAAAAATCGTTTGAATTAAATTTGTTATAATAAATTATATAGAATGATATTTTTATAATATCAATCATCATTTTAAAGAAAATAAATTTAAAATGTATTTTGAAATCATAATGGTTTTAAAATTCGGATAACATCTATAATCTGTATAGGTATAATTATACGGGTTATGGGTGTTACACAATATTTATTGTGTTTGCTTCAAATAGTACCACATACAGATTCATGTATCTGTATGATTTTTCTATTTTTCAATCTAGGGATATTGTGTTCTTTGAAGATAACTTTCCTTTAAAGAAACCTAGATTTGATGTTGAAAATCAAATAGAAAATCGTGCTTGAACTTGTTTTATTACTACATATGATACTCTAGAGATGGAATTAGAGCCTAAAAGAAGTAAAAGACAAAGAGTAGCCACTACCAATTGGTAGATTTTCCTAGAGGATTTAGATCGATCAACTCTAAATGGGTTTTCAGAAAGAAACTTAGGCTACATGGGTCAAACCAGAGATATAAGGCAAGACTAGTAGTCATACGATTTACTCATAAAATTGGTATAGACTTCTTTGATACATACTCTCCTGTCACGAAAATATCAATGATCCGTTCCTTGTTTGTGATAGCATCTATTCATAATTTGCACGTACATCAAATATATATATGAAGACTACATTTTTGAATAGAGATCTAGATGAGGAGATATATATTGAGCAACCACCGTGTTTTGAAATACATGTCTCGAAGGACAAAGTGTGTAGACTTAAAATGTCACTTTATGGCCTTAAGCAAACTCCAAAGCAGCGGTATGAGAAATATCACAAAACCACTTTGAGCATTTGTTTTATTGTTAATGGAGCGGATGCATACGTGCATTCGAAGAATGTTTGGGAATGATTGTGTCATCATAACTCTGTATGTTGATGATATGTTATTCAGTACTAGCATTGAATGCATTAACAAAACTAAAATTTCTTTTCCATTAAATTTGAGATGACGGCCTTAGGAGACGTTGATGTGATCTTAAGAGTTAAAGTTACCAAAACTAAAAAGGGATTTTCTTTGAATCAAACACACTATATCGAGAAGGTATTAAAGAAATTTGACAGTTTTGATGTCACCCCTGTCAGAATTCCTTATGACTCTAATATATGACTTTTTAAAAATAAAAGAAGTAGTGTTTCCCAATAAGAGTATGCTAATAAAATCATCGAGAGCCTTATGTTCTTAATGAACTACACTCCGCCAGATATTGTGTATGTTGTGAGTAGGTTGAGTAGATATACTCATAATCCTAGTGGTGAACATTGGACTACACTTATACGCTTACTTAAAGTATCTTAAAGGTACTATAGCTTAGAAACTCAATTTTGTTGGCTATCTTTTAATTCTAGAAGGATAATGTGAAGCTAACTGGATTACTGATAATGATGAAGTAAGCTCTACCAGTGGGTATATTTTCACCTTAGGTGATGAATAGATCTCGTGGAAGTCTGCTAAGTAGACTTGTATTGCTTGTTCTACCATGGAGTTAGAGTTTATTGCTCTTGACTTCACTGTGCAAGAAGCTGAGTGGCTTAGAAACTTGTTAGTAGAAATATCCTTGTAGGGAAAACAGACTCCTCTGGTGTCCTTGTGTGATTCACAAGCTACGATATGTGTGGTTCAAAATCAAGCATACAATTATAAGAAGAAACAAATTCACATTAGACATGAATCGGTGAGACATCTAATAAGAAACGAAGTACTCTCTTTAGAGTATATGAAGTTGAAGAGAAATCTAGCTAATCCGCTTACCAAAGGGTAAGTTGAAAATTGGTTATGGATTCGTCAAGGGGAATGGGTCTATTTCCCATTGGTTGATGAATTCTTGTTTAATACCCAACTTAGTTATCTAAGTTCATTGTGGTGAAACGAAACCATGGAAAAACTCATAATGTACATTTACTTACTTATCCCTATGACGAACAATGTACATGTACATGATGAGCTTAATTGTTCTTAACAAATTCATAGCCCATGCTTTAGGTGGTCTTAGTGAGAAAGACTTGATGAATTTACCGATTTGTTAAATATCTATTCTTAATAAGTTCACAACCTAATGTTGAGTGAGTAGTCCTAATCGCGAAGGACTAAGTGAACTTACCGCTTAAAAGGATGGGTTTTCTTAAAACTCTTAATGAATTTAAACCCAAGAGTTTGGGTGTTCTTAGTGAGAACGACATATTAAATTTATCTATTATTGAGGTTGAATATTTTTATTAATTATTTCTTATCTTAGAGTTTGGGTGATTCATTTAAATATGAACTTGAAGAAGTTCACCTTACCTATTTATGTGGATGAGCTATTGTAAAAGTTTTTAATTATTTCATAGCCCGATTTTGGGTGGTTTATGTTGAGATAAACTTGATAAAATAACCTACGTAAGTGAGAAAGATTAGCCACCCTCTATGAAAAATGTTGGGTCGTTTTTCTAATACACTTACTAGAATCATGAGGAAATAGGGCTTCATGTAGCACCTCCAGACTGATACAAGTGACCCGATCCAACCTGAGGTGTCATATTAGGGTCACTAGAGTGACCCACAATAAAAATTTTTGTAAAACTTAAAACTATAAAAACAATTTATAAATAAAAACACATATAAGAAAAATCATTTCATCTATTAAAAACATAATTTAAAATCATACAAGTTTCAGACTAGATGAAATCAAATATGACCTACATGCCCCTTAATTACACCTATATCGTACTATCAAGAAGCATCGAATGAACTCCATACTGATGTCGATAACCGCATAGGATCTATATATAACCTAAAATGGCAAATAATAGAGTGAGCTTTAAGAAAGCTCAGTAATACATAACTACCAGATGAATGCTAACGAAAAAGTAGATATATGACAAGCATAAAAAATTTCTTATTAAATAAGACATCTATAAATTTTCGTGAACTGAGGTTCCATTGATATTTCTTCATGTAACATACAAGAATCTTATAGTTCAGAGGAAACATTCAAAAGACCAGGTTCAGGAGATTGAAAACAAACGTCTACTGTGTTCCCATAAAACATAAAATAGTTTAAAAATAGTAGTATTTTATTTCATGAAACAAATTTTTAAAATCATTGTAATACCCTCTACCCGAACATCGATATGCATTTATCTAGAACTACGATCCCACCTAAGGGGATACCTTGGGGCTTTAGAGCCTACCCAAGGAATACCTTGGGGGACATAGATCCTACCCAAGGGAACAACTCGGGGCCTAAGAGCTTACCCAAGGGTCACCTTAGGTCCCTAAGGGTTTACCTGCTTGATCAGAGCTGGACCTCCATACTCTAACCTACCGAAATAGTGTCCCAATAAAATAGTTCAAGTAGTAACCAATAATTCCATGATCCATACATCAGACATATTTCATTTTTTAGTAAAATAAGCAACTAATAAATCAGTATTTCAATCAGTAAAAATAATTGTATATCAATCAGATATTAATTTATTATTTTAATACAAATACAAAGGTCATATAGACCTAGGGAACACACTAGAGGGTCCAAATATTTTTCGGAGGCACTTGGTAGTTATCAGGAGGGAAAAACGTGAGAATTCTGTAGATTGGTCAGATTACAAAATTAAGGTACCTATTAAGGTCTTTATTCGTTATTATATCTAATCAACATTCAATAATTAATGTTTCATGATCATTTATGATTCAAGTGTATCATGAAGGTATTCTAGAACCTTTATATAAGAGTTATTTAAGATCCAACTATAATAAGGGTGATCCTATTATTCAGACCATTAAGTGCATTTCAGACATTTTGATTTCTTGGAAAATTCTTACCAATTTAACCCAAGAATAGTCAAGAGATGGTTTGTAGTATTCAGAATCTATATCAAATTATCACTATTTTGGGTCAACAATTTAAACAGATCCAATCATTAAAGTACTCATTAAACTTTTGAATGATATCCTTCAGAATATTTGATTCTTAATACTGACTTCACCGGTTGAACGAATCGTCCTTAGAATCAACATTGAATAGATCTTCAAAAGACAAATAGGTATTTTGGTAGTGTTTAATTTATTTCTAAAATGCAATAGTATCCAAAATAACCGACGTGCATGGGTCAAGCTCCAAACTTCAAGGGGCAATACAACACTTAGGTTATTCTTGTCATTTCTAAGTTCAAGGGTATTCCAGTCATTTTCTTTGATTTAGTGATATGCATCATTTCTTGTAATTTAGTCATCAAGTGATTATTTTAGAATCGAAAATTCTAAATCTTTTGCCACCTCATGGATTAAAATTGATTATCATGATTTAGCTTAACAAACCGATTATTTATCAGGTGAATCAGTAGTATACCATATCGAGGATGACCTTTTAGGGATTATTTTAGTTATTACTGATCTCGAGGATTATGAAAAATTTTCAGGACTTCCAGACAAGTCAGGAGTTCAATCGGTGGATCTATAGTTCTATCAGCTCAAGAATGAATTCTAAGGTTTATTATACTATTTAGGTTAATTCATATCCCTTTTTACTTCATAAGAGTATTTTCGTAATTTCTTATTCAAACATGTTCGACAAAAAAACATTTAATGATGATATTTAAAGTATAAGAATTCAGAGGCTAATTCATTTGTCGATTAATCACTAACCTTAAATTTACTTCTTATCAATCTTCAGTTTCCTCGTGCAATTCAATCGAGTCTTAACTAGTTTATTACTTTATACCGTATTAGTTTCGAGTCCATTCATAACCAAAAATGCATAATAAACCAATCATATACATCCATGCATTTATCCAATATCAACATGTTCCATAAAGCATGCAAAGAGGTAGTGAAGTATTACCCGATTTACAAGCCACATCGGTCAGTTATTACAATTTCATTCGATTGTTATCGAACTTTAATTCCATGTCTCATAATGTCTCGAATGCATGAAAAAATAAAATACATCAAAGTAGATTTTAATCAGGAAAGACAGATTGAATAGAAAAATAAAACGCTGAAAAATAGCTTACCGAGTTTGAATTTGAAGAAACAGACCCGAAAAATAGACTCAAGATGTAGAAAACATCAAGATAGATGGTCCCAAAAAAGTCAACAGTCGATCAACACCCGGTCAACACTGGTAAACTTTAGTTATCTCTGGTCAGTGTTGGTCATCGACTCGACGTGAAGACAGCTTGGCTCGGGTGGTCAGCTTGACTCAGACAACTTGGCATCGATGGCTTGGTCAATGGCTCAAGTGACTCGGTTAATGGCTCGATTCTGGCAATCTGGACCAGTTCAAGCGGTCTGAAGTGGTTTAAATCATTTCTGGAAGCTTTTCTACCTGTGAAGAAGCCCACGCACGGACGGCGAAGCGTAGGGGTGCATGTAGCGTGCTACGGTCATTGCACGACCCCTAAAATTTCCAAAATTAAATTTTAAGGGTGGGGGAGCCACTTACCAGAGTTGTCTTACAACGAAAAGCAACGGAATAACAATAACGAACCAACAAAAAACTTCTCTAGCTCTAAACTCCTTCATGGCAGTGGTGATGATGGAAGTGTGACCACCGATCGGCACGTGTTAATGATCTAAACACAATGGTATGGGCGGTATAAGTTATTGGTCGACGGTAAAATACTGATCAAATCTTCTTAGAGAGAGAGAAAATAAACAAAGAGAGAGAATAAAGAAATATGGATGTTTCCAGACAAGTGGAAAAACTTATACTTGTTTTAAAAAATGGTATAATTACACTTATAGTCCTTTAATTTCTCCAAAAATTTTGAATTTAAATTGATATTTTGATTTAATGAAAACTAACCCCTAAATTAGGGTATGACAACTCTCCCCTTCTTAAAAGAAATTTTATCCTCGAAATTTACCTAAATCAAAGAAAAGTGGAAACTAAGTTTTCATCCATTCTACAATCCCTCGGGTAGGTTTTACAGGATTATGATTCCTCTACTAAACCTTAACATGTTGAACATATGTTGACAACATAACTCTTCTTATCATAATTCCATATTCTAAACAGAATTCTCCTTACATAACCAATCAGACCTTAATTACTAGTCTTAGTTATAATAACACTTGCTTAAGTCCAATGCAACATGTAAACATAAATATTTTCTTTCGGACGTAACGGAATCACCTCGAAATTTACATTTTACCATGCACACGAACACTTTCCTTTAGTCTCATATAAATCAAACTACTGAGGTACTAGGCTCAACATTTATTGAGTTTCAATCTCATTAAACTGGAAAAAGAATGATTCTAATTCAATTTAGTTCATCAATGTCAAACTTTAGAGAGAAGTCACCTTCTCAAAGCTTGGACTAGAATACTTTGCTTTCTGATCCACTTGGTAGTAGTTCCAAATCTTAAAATATTTCCTTTATTATGACCCACAATTAAATTTAAGATTCTATTTATATAGCTTAGCTATGAGGTTAGATTCATAGAGCGGGTAACATATTCTAATTTCATATCAAGAGTCAGATAAAAAAAATTCGAATAAAAACCCCTCACGTTACTCACGAGGCATTTTACAGGATCTGAACAAATGCTAACAATATTCATTTCCTGTAGAGGTCAAGCCTTTACAGACAAAATACTTAGGTTAGCTTAATTCATAGAGGACTTGACCTTGGAGTTCCTACTTATAGAAGGACTCGACTCAACCTAAGCTCTGATTCCACTAAATATAACACTCCCAGACCGATACAGGTGACTTGATCCAACCCGAGGTGTCACATTAGGGCCACTGGAGTGACCCACAATAAAAATCCTTGAAAAACTTAAAGCTATAAAAACAATTTATAAATAAAAACACATATAGAAAAATCCTTTCATATATTAAAAACATAATTCAAAATCATACAAGTTTAATACTCGATGAAATTAAATGTGACCTACATGCCTCTTAATTACACCTGTACCATACTCTTAAGAAGCACCAAATGAACTCCCATACTGATGTCAATAATCGCATATGATTGATATTTAACCTAAACTAGCGAATAAGAGAGTGAGCTTTCGCAAAACTCAATAATACAGAACAACCATATGAATGCTAGTGGACAAGTAGATATATGACAAGCATAAAATATTTCTTATTAAATCAGGCATTTACAGGTTTTTGTGAGTTGTTGTTCCATTGATATTTCTTCAGGTAACATACATAAAGCTTCTTATAGTTTAAAGGAAACATTTAGAGGACTAGGTTTAGGAGATTGAAAACAGCCGTCAGTGTGTAACCATAAAACATAAAATTGTTTAAAAACAATAGTATTTTATTTTATGAAACAAATTTACCCTCCACCCGAACACCGATATGCAGTTCTAAATAACTGCGAACCTACCTAAGGGGATACCTTGGGGCCTTAGAGCCTACCCAAGGAATATTTTGGGGCCTGAGAACTTACCCAAGGGAAGATCTCGGAACCTAAGAGCTTACCAAGGGTTACCTTAGGTCTATAAGGATTTACCAACTTGACCAGAGCTAAACCTCCATACTCCAACCTACCCAGATAGTGTCCTAATAAAACAATTCAATTAGTAACCAGTAGTTCCATGATCCATACATCAAGCATACTTCATTTTCCAGTAAAACAAGTAACCAATAAATCAATATCAATCACTAAAAATAATTGTAAATCAATCAGATATCAATTTGTAATTTCAATACAAATAAAACGATCATATAGCATGTAAGGAACACACAAGAGGGTCCAAATATTTTTCAAAGGCACTTCATAGTTATCAATGAGGAAAAACGTGAGAATTTTGTAGATTGGTCAGATTTTAGAATTAAGGTACCTATTAAGGGGTTCATTCGTTATCAAATCTAATCAACATTTAACAATTGATGTTTCATGACCATTTACGATTCAAGTGCATCAAGAAGGTATTCCATAACCTTTATATCATAGTTGTTTAAGATCCAGCTATAATAGAAGTGATCCCATTATTAAGGCCATTAAGGACATTTCGAACATTTTTAATTTCCAGGAAAATTCTTAACAATTTAACCCCAAGAAAGGTCAAGAGATGGTTTACAATATTCATATCAAATTATCAGCATTCTAGGTTAACAATTTAAACATATCTAATCACGGTAGTACCCATTAAACTTTTGAATGATATCCTTCAGAATATTTACTTCTTAAAACTAACTGCACCAGTTGAACGAATCTCCCTTAAAATCAACATTTAATAGATCTTCAAAAGATGAACAAGTATTTTTGTGGTGTTTAATTTATTTCTAAACTACAATAGTACCCAAAATAACCGATGTGCATAGGTCAAGCTCCAAACTTTAAGGGATTGTACAACACTTTGGTTATTTTTTGTCATTTCTAAGCATAAGGGTATTCCAATCATTTTCTTTGATTTAATTATATGTATCATTTCTAGTAATTTAGTCATCGGGTGATTATTCCAGAATTATAAATTCTAAATCTTTTGCCACATCGGGGATTAAAATCAGTTATTAGGATTTTGCTGAATAAACCTAGTATTTATCATATCAATTAGTAGTATATCGATCGAGGATGACTTTTCATGGACTATTTTTGTTATTATTGATCTCAAGGATTATGAATGATTTTCAGGACTTCAAGACAAATTAGGAGTTCAATCGGTGGATATGTAGTTATATCAGGTCAAGAATGAATTCTCAGGTTAATTCCACTATTTAGGTCAATTGAGATTCCTTTTTACTTCATAAGGGTATTTTCTAATTTCATATCCAAACATTTTTGACATCAAAACATTTAAGGATGATATTCAAGGTTTAAGGATTCTGAGGCTAATTCATTTGTCGATTAATCACTAACCTTTACTTTATTTCTTATCAATCTCCCAATTTCCTTGTGCAATTCAATTGAGTCTTAACCAGTTTATTACTTTATACCGTATTAGTTTCGAGTCCATCCATAACCAAAAATTCAAAATAAACCAATCATATACATCCATGCATTTATCCAATATCAACATGTTCCATAAAGCATGCAAAGAGGTAGTAAAGTATTATCTCGATTTACGAGCCACATCGGTCAGTTATTTTAACTTCATTTGATAGCTATCGAACTTTAATTTCACTTCCCATAATGTCTCGGATGCATGATGTCCGCTCGGTATGAGTACTAAATATGGGTGCTGATATATGTGCAAGTATACACAATCGAACAAGTAATACAGTGATAAGTGAGTATCGTCTCCACAGGGAATTGGAGAAATCAAATAGGTTTGTCAAGGCACTTTACTTTGTCACCTAAGTAAAGTTAGTGATGGTATGTACAAATGAGAATGCTGTGGCAAAATGGAATGACTGATGTGGAAATAGAATGGTGATAGTGTGGTAGCAATTGGATATGTCATGGCAAAATAGATTGTGATGCTTCCAAACAACTGGAAATGTCAAGGCAAAATGAAATGTAAATATACGAGTTGATTAATAAGACTTTAGCTTTCTCACATAAGAAGCCGCTATGGAAGTGAGTGATAGGAGTCACTAGGAAAAACTAAGTCTATTTCTCTTAATGGTATTTCTTATATGCCTAGCCAGCCCCACAGAGTTTACTAAGGTGCCTATTCTATCTCTAGTAAGGGACTCGACAGATTAAAGATGCCCTGGCAAAATCGATTGGCATAAACCCTTGCAGTGATCTTATTGGTCCAGATAACAGGATATGTCTCGACAATACCTTTTTACGGCAGCATTAACATCTAACCTATCGCTAAAACACAACTCCTTTTAGTCGAATGAAATCCTAACCTTATCTCTAAGTTGGATTAGGCCTAGTTACTACCTAGAACCACTTGTTTATGTAGTTCTTCCCTAGTTTCTCTCGAATACTAAGGATATTTTACCAAGGTATTCTCTCAAACCATAAGAACCTCCTAAGGAAAGGCTACTCTCGTAGCTCCTACAACCTTAAGGCATTAAGTTTCATAAACAAAATATATTAAAGCATAGAAAATCAATCATTCATTGAAATAAAACTTAAACATCCAAGCGAACTCCCACCAAATAGGATTAGTTCATGGTGGGGTTCGAAATAAACAAGCACAAAGCAAGTTTCATTCATTCCATACAACCCAATAAAAAAATATGAAAGTAAAGAACTAAAGGGAGAAGAGAAAGCCTTCGACGTGCACTGTCCAATACTTCCCTCGGCCACCGAGAACTGCCCCCAGCGAACTAGCTCCTCTCGGATGCCTAGAACGCCACTCCCTCAGGCTTGTCACGGAGAAATGCCACGACAAGTAGGATTGATTGAGAAAAGTGAGACCTTCTCTCTAACTTTTTAAACTAAAACATGGGTGTAACCAAAGTCTCTAATATTGTTGCTTCTTCCTCTATTTATAGGGAAAAATTAATCCTAGGACTTGGTGTTGACTTTCCTAAGAAACCCCAAAACCATGGTTAAGTTGCTTGGGAGTCGGGCAGAGCATGCTATGATACAGCCTGGGTTGCTGACTGAGTGATCGGCATGATCCCGTTCCAGGCGCCCAAGGACAAACAAGATCTGCAGGTAGAGCTCTTGGAGAGTAGGAGACAACTGACTTCAAAAATATCTTCTCGCACTTTGTATGCTTTCAAAATGCCAGTCAGACTTGGCATTTTCATTCTTTTTAGCAGTTTCCTCATGTCACGAAATTTCCTTTCCTCTTTTCCTTGCTTTCAATTCCTTCACATCATCAGACAAGCACATTTCCCGTAAGGCAGCACCGTATTAAAAATAAAATGTTGCGGCAAACCGAATTCCACCACATACAACTAAATGCTTCTAAATGCATCTAAATGGTCCTAAATGAGCTCTTAGACATTCAATAAATTAAGTGAAAAGGTACCAAAATGTGACCTTTTTACAGAGTTATCACATGACAAAATAAATTACATCAAAATGAATCTTAATCAGGGAAAATGGATCGAATCAAAAAATAATACGCTAAAAATAACTTATCGAGTTTAAATTTAAAGAAACATACCCTAAAAATGGATTTAAGACATCAAAAAATATCAGGATAGGTGGTCCAAAAAATGTTAATGCTCGGTCAATGCTGGTCAACATCGGTCAACTCTGGTAAACACCGGTCAGCGTTGGTCATCAGCTCGATTCGAACGATCGGTTCAACGTGAAGATGGCTCGAACAACGGCTCTATTTGGGTAGTATGGACTGGTTCGGGCAATCTGAAATGGTTCAGACCATTTATGGAAGCTTTCCTGGCTTCGAAGAAGCCCCACGTGCGGATGCTAGTGTATTGGGGCCCGTGCAGTGCGTTATGATCGTCAAACAACCTCAAAATTTTGTAGAATGAAATTTTGAAGGGTCGGGGAGCCACTTACTGGATTCCTCTTATGACAAAAAATGATGGAATTGCAATAATGAACCAATGGAAAACTTCTCCGACTTTGAACTCCTTCATGGCGACAGTGTTGATGGAAGTGTGACTACCGATCGACTCATGTCAATGATCTAGACACAATGGTACGTGCGGTGTAAGTCACTGACCATCGGTAAAATTACAAAATAACGATCAAATCTTCTTATAAAGAGAAAATAAACAAGGAGAGAGAAAAAGAAAGAGATAAGAAATAAGGAAAAAGAAAGAAAGAAATCTGGATGTTTCCAGACAAGTGGGAAAACTTATACCCATTTCTTAAAAAATGGTATAATTACACTTTTAGTCCTTTAATTTCCCCAAAATTTATGAATTTGGATCGATATTTTGATTTAATGAAATCTAGCCCCTAAATTGGGGTGTGACAGCTACTCATATATACTTTGTGTTAGACTATGCCTAAAGACCAATCATATGATGATTGTAATGATAGATTTTATTTATGATTTTATTGAATAAAGGCATTGCCGCTATTATTTTCAGTTATATATTTATGTTTAACACAAATTGGAAGATAATAAAGTCCATATAATAACATAATTGTTATTATTAAAAGATCCCTATTCAAGTATTATTATGGGCATGAACAATAATAATACGCTTACGACTAACATGTTATTGATTGATGACAACGAGTTGTCATTGACATAGAAATGTCAGAATTGATACATGATTATATTGTCAAAGAATTATGTATTGGATTGACCCACCATGAGCATATGTCTTGGATTATTATGTGACAGTCATAGCATTGCACATGGTGATGACTATATGTATGATCCTCATACTTGAGATCAATGATATCCTAATATGTATTGTTGTATGTTTTGATGCAGTTAAACATGCTTCGTAATTGGTTGCTCTATAAACACTGTGATTGAATATATCTCGATATATGTAGTGGGTGTGTATGATTAAGATAAGATTTGTCCTTACTACATAATAGTAAATATATCACAAGCCACTTGATTGAGTGAGACTAGAAATTCATGGCCATACTCGAATAAGTTGATATGAGATATCACAAATTATTTGGTAATTAAAGTCTACTCTAGATATCAAGAAACAATAGATGGGATATACAAGTGTGGCTATTCCAAAACTTGTTCCTCTTCTAGATATAAAGGGCAAAGGGATGTAATACATAAAAGAGTTAATCACGAAGACGATATGTCGAATCATATTTTCTTGTAACTTAGGTGAAAATGATATAATGCTAGATGTCACTCATTGTATGTAATATTAGAATTGTTCTAATAATTACTGCTAACGTTACAAGAACCTACAGGGTCACACCCTAGGATTGAAATGAGCAAAGATGTACAATTTGTTGTGCGTTATTAAAATATATCTAGAGTTAATATATGTATATTTGATATACATATGTTTTAATTATCACAAATATTTAATTTGAATTAATTAAATAAAGATTTAATTAATTCAAAATAATAAAATCCCTAATATGTTAGGGTAACTTGAATATAAAAAGATGTGTAAGGTCTAGCTACTTTTTGTTACACTATCTTTAGTCATTTTTCTCAAAACAATTTTGGAAAAAGCAAATATTGCTCTCAATCGGGTGAACTAAGTAAAGGACGAGACGTGGTTTCGTGGAGGCTTACAATTCGAACTGATATTCACCACCATTAGTCGTTGTTGTCTTTGTTTTTTTTTCAAGAAATCGGCTATAAGTATTCACATCATTTCCTTCCGATTTCAGTTTATCGTACTTGGATCGCTGGTGAGACCGTCAAATTTTTTTCGCTGCGCCATGGGGTCAGCCAACGGTCCCAACACTTTGTACATACTATTTGCGGACACATCAAGGACTTCGATAGATGAAGAGGTTAGTTGTGTGTTATGAGTTCACCCTAGCCTAAAAAGTTCAAGATTTGTTCACTTATCTAAGAGAAGAATAATTACTCATTATCACTATGTATTAATTCCAGATATGTACACAAGTGCTTAAAAAGCTAATCTGTCTCGTTTTAAAATTTTCTCTTTTCAAAAGAATTCTTTCATATTTTGAGGGTAATGTTGGTTGTACATATAAGTTAAGGGCATTTATCCCATATTGGGAAAAATACCTTTGGAATGGTATTTAAAGGGGAATTCTTTCTCTCCCATGTTTAATGTGGTTATATGACTCCCTCGCATGCCGTTGTCGCTGTCGTCCGGTCAATCGGGGCCATGGTTGTGGTCATGGTAATACGTGTCTTTGACACATTTGCACACATTTTTATCTTTTTAGAGGAAATACAAAAGATTTTTTATGAAACTAAAACTAAAATAAGAGTTTTTAAGACGTATTTATAGGTAAAATATTTTTAAAATTAGTCAGATTAATTGCTAGAATTATCTATATAATTGTTGTGCTAGCTAGCAATCCAAAACTAAATTTGTAACAATTGTGTTAGCTGTTAAAATACCATCTATGCTAGCTGTTAATACTGGAATTTGGCTTTCCAGAAAGTGAACCTATACAATTTTGAGGCCATGTTCGAAACTTTAGTACAACAGACAACATCCTAATTTTCAGAGCTTTTTCAACAGTTTGTTTTGTTGATTTAAAAGTTGTCTCAACAACTATTTTTTGGATGAACCTGGATGGTTCTGGGGCCAGGTTTAACCAACTACATAAGATAGATTACAGTAGTTATTCCACAATTAATTTCGATAATAAATTAGTGTTTATGACTTATTTATTTTTGACATTTTACCATCTTATCAGCTTATAAATAGAGATGTTTTTCTCTCGTTTTTATCATCCATAAATCAAATATAATTTTCCCTCTTTACAAATTCTCTCAAAACCTTTCTTCTTTTTTACGGTGAGGAGCAATTCCACCTTTGTCCACTCAGATATTTGATTGAACGATTATTTGGATCTACCGTGTTAACCTCGGGGGACGTACGCCTACCGCAATGATTACACAGGGTTCCACGTGAAATATTTACACACGTGTAGGCAAAAATACCTATCAAAGTAAGGAGCAATAGTGACATCAATTTACCTGGAAATCGTCACATCATTATCAGTATGGCATCCTCCGATATATTTATTTATATGGTGGAATGTATATATTATGAGTGTGTTGAGTTAATCGATCGACGGAATCAGCCAAGAGGGGGTGAATTGTCAATTAAAAAATTAGTGGAAGCTTTTGTAGAAAATTGAAAGTAATTGCACAACGATTTAGAGTGGTTCGACTTTCTGAACCAAAGTCTACGTCCACTACCTTAGCTATTCACACTAAGGAATTTCCAACAAATTCACTAATTTGTTCTTTCTTTTGAGGCCAAAGAGATAACCTTACAACTCCCTCAAGAATATACCCAATTCTTGAGAACACTCTTTCTCGAAGAGAAGATTATAAATTCGCAAACTTAATGAAAAACCTTACAAGGAAAATGTGTTTGCACAATTCTAGAATAAAGAAAGAACACTCAAGAATGAATACAATTTAGTACAAGTAGTGTTCTTGAAAGAAAAAATGAATATTGAATGAAAAATAGGATTGAAATGGTCAAACAATGAGTTTGATGCTTTCTCTTTGATTCTCTCTTGATTCTTATTGATTGTTTTTTATCAATGGCTTCTAAGCCTGTTTAAATACTCATTGGATCACTTCTGAACATTGGGGATCATTGGTGGAGTTAATAGAGTCATTATTGTGTGAAACAATTCATAAAACAGCTTGGAGTGTGGGGGAATCGGTACCCCCTCATAGGAGATCGATTCCTGTAGTATAAAATTCAAATATTTTGACCGTTACACAGGGGGAATATGTACCCCCTGGGGAATATGTACCCCCTGGGGGGTATCTGTACCCTCTGGGAATTCTGTTTTCTCTTAAAGCCAAAATATGCATGGGGGAATCGGTACCCCCTGGGGGGTATATGTACCCTCCGGGCAATCTGGTTTTTCTTGAAACCCTTTTAAAAAGAAAATATTTTTGGCTCGATTAAGGCTCGAAATACTTTGTAAATTTTTTTAAAAAAATAGTTTAAGTATAAAACACAATTTTACACTTTAGTAAGGATTAAAATGAACTTTGAAAGACTTTGAGTAATATTTTGATATTCGAATAATTATATCGAATATACTTAGAAAATCTTTTGTAAAATCTTAAAATTCATTTAACTTAATTTGTTATATCGAAACATCAAAATGTTTTCAACAATCTCCCCCTTTTTGATATAACAAAACATTTGAGTAATTTTAAGATTTTTAAGAAAATCATTTTGAAATCAAATTTGAAATTAAATTTGAAATTACTTCCCCTTACTATAATACATATTCTCCCCCTTTTTTGTTAAACCAAAAAGACTCTAAGACGTTTTTAAACAAGGTTTTTGAAATTGAAACCAATTGATTATGAAATTTAAGCTGCTAAGATCAAAATCAAGAGAAAGATTAGCCATTATTTCCATAAGCAATATTAATAAATAAATGTGTAATGGAAATTGGTTATATATTCTAAATGATGCAAAATTAATGAGACCTTAATAAAACCAAATTCAAACAATCAAACCCAATATATATATAAATAAACATTCAAGTTCAAACATCCATATCATCCAAAACAATCACAAGCAAAATGTTTTAACAATTATAAGTTCGAAATCATCCTAAGAGAAAACTAAGCAAGAAACAAGGCCTAATCGTCCATCGGTGGATCAATAGGTGATAAATGTGTCCATATGTTGGTCACATCACGTGTAAGCACAATGACCCTCTTGTCCATAGCGTCGAAGCGATGATTCATTGCTTTGTTGTTAGCAGTTAGATGCAACTCGATGGATACAAACCTCATGTCAAGAGTCTCCATAAGCGATCGGAAGTATGGAGGCACTTGAGTTTCTTATGGTGTCGGCTCGTCATCAGGCACGTGATCGTCGATGTCTTGAAATGAATCTTGTAGTTTCAGGATTGTCGTCCTCTACCGGTTCAAGATGAGCTTGTGAAGAGCTAGGTCCCAGTGTTTTCTCGGTGACTTGAACCCATTGGTCCTTTTCCCCGGTCCATCCCGATTTATTCAAGGTTGTAAGATTGATTGGGTTCTTAAGAGGGATGTCCACATCAAGATCGACCCTAAGGTTGGATTCGATAAAAAGGTTACTTAGAAAAACAACCATAAACTAGAGTTTCAACAAGCTTTTTATTAGGAACGTGGTTTATGGTTTCTACTAACTCATCAAAGACAGTCTGTGGCAGAATTATTTTTCTTGTTATGTTGGATACAATGTATCCACCATAAATCTAATGCTCTAAGTTTGGAGTATCTACCTCCGGATGGTCTAAATCACCAAGAGATCATCAGATGAAGAAAATGATCATGATGATCGACTAAAGTGCTCACACTAGACTTAGGCTTATAACTGGTAGCCACTATGTCTTTTTCATTATCTTCACCTACGTTATCAAGACCAAAAGTCGTAGCGATTATGTCAGAATCTATATGAATTAATTGGCCTAAAAGATAAGACCGAATAGAAAAAGTGGCAGTATGAGACTCATTTTGGACACAAACCGTATTGGAATAGAAAATACAGACTAATTAGTGATCAATGATAGGTCTAAGCTGAAACAATTTATCAAATTTCCAATTTTGGAGGGTCAAAAGATATTTGAAGTCTATTTCGAACATAGCTTAAAGTGAGGGGATTCGTTCTTCTCGGATTTTGTGTGACTCAAAAAAAATTAGAATACCTATAGTAGAGATCTTGTCTACGACCAGGTTCGTTAAAGCACAAATTATGGATAGTCATAATCGGTTTGATTGGGTTTGGATTTTGAGGTGAAATAGGAGGAGGGTTTGAAGGTCGATTTGAACGACTAGTAGATGACCTAGGACGTTTGTGAGACATGATTAACAGATCGGAATGGAGACTTAAGACTAGGGTAGTCGAGTAGTGTGGGTCACATCTCTAGGGTGTATCATCTCTGTCTTCTTTTAATGCCTTTGTAGTAATTTCCATGACTTCTACTTTTTATACGTTTATGTTATTGGTATTTATTAAGGCTTAGAACTGGGCTTGATATCGTTGACTTCTGTGTAACATTCTCTTCACTTTTAAATTTAGTTGGGTCTTACGTTTCTGTCTATATGTAGAGATTTTTTCGCAGGGATTACTGCCCATTACAAACGCGCATATGATATTAATGATATTAATGACTGCATACGAATATTGTTCAACTATGTATTTATGTATTTATTTATACATGCATTGCATTTTATCTATATTTTTAATTTTCTGACTGTTGTAGGTCTTCCACGGAAGCTACTCTCAACCTGGCGTTGGGGGTAGCCTACTACCCTACCTCCCCCTTACCCCATTGCATATGGGAATTGGGTTTTGTTGTTGTTTTTGTTGTTGTTGTATGTAAAAATATCAATCCCAAAACTCAAATGAGTCCTCAATATTTCAAGGTTCTCTAAAACAATCCTAATGGGCAAAGTTTTGAAAACTATTGAAAAATAATGTTTGAAAGTCTTAATACGTATAGTTTTTATGAAAAACAACATAATTGAATCAAAAACATCAATAATTTTCGAAAATAATAATATTTGTTTTTTGAAATTCAAAGAAAATTTTGAAAAATTGTTTATTTTTTATTAAATTTGATGTAAAATCTAGTTTAGAATCATCATATCATCAATGTCCGATATCTATTTCAACCTAGAACTAATTAAAACTAGTCCTATGTTCAAAATCAATAAAATAGTGGGTTTAGAAAAATTACCTTGAAAGATGAAGATTGAGTGGATTTTGATGTTGTTTGTACGAATTTAATAATACTAGCAGGTTTAGGAGATGATAACTGAAGTAATTCCGATTTGCTTTTGATGATTTTGGTTAAAGTAGAGATTTAGGGAGAGAATAGGAGTGAAACAGTGAGAGAGAGTAAGAGAGGGTTTTGAGAACAAATGGTTTATTTGGGTGTAATAAACCAGACCCCGTAGGGGGTATCGATTCCCTAAATGGGGAATTGGTTCCCATTCAAAAGGGGAATCGGTTCCCCTGCAAGGGGGTATCGATTCCTCCTACACTAAAATTTCAAAAAACTGTGTTAAACACTCAAAATGCTAAATTAAATTACCTCTAGTGGTATTGGCAACTCATATATTGAAAATTAATCATGTTCAATCAATCAAATCTATCTTTAAGAATTATTTGAACATATAATTTTCACTAAGAATCATAAACTCCCCTAGCTAATAGCAAAGAGTGCAATCAAGAATATTATTTTTGTAAGTATTTTTCATTTCTAATTAAAAGTGCTAAAATAATTTTAAACACTAATTAAAGATAGGTTAGTTAAACCTAATTCTCTCCTAAGTGTCCAAAATCTTTCTTTGTCTAAAGGTTTTGTAAAAATATCTGCTAATTGGTTCAAAGTATCAACAAATTCTAGAATTATATCTTCCTTAGTGACATGGTCTCTAATGAAGTGATGTCTAATTTCAATGTTCTTAGTTCTAGAGTGTTGGATGGGATTTTTAGTGACACAAATAGCACTAGTATTGTCACACTTGATAGAAATAGTGCCTACTTCAATTTCATAATCAAAAAGTTGTTGTTTCATCCATAAAACTTGTGCACTACAACTACCGGCTGAAATGTATTCCGCTTCAGTGGTAGATAATGCAACATAATTTTGTTTCTTTGAAAACCAAGAAATCAACATATTTCCAAGGAATTGGCAAGTACCAGAGGTGTTTTTCCTATCTAATTTGCATCCTCCATAATCCGCATCTGAGAAGACATGCAAGCTAAAACTAGTGTCTCTAGGATACCAAAATCCTAAACTAGGAGTGTCCTTAAGGTATCTAAAGATCCTCTTAACTGTTAGTAAATGTGATTATTTAGGACATGATTGAAATCTAGCACATAGACATACACTAAACATGATGTTCGGTCTACTTGCGGTTAGATAAAGCAATAAGCCAATCATGGATCTATATAATTTAATATCTACACATTTACCTCCTTCATCTATGTCAAGCTTTGTAGAAGAACTCATTGGAGTGGCATAAGGTTTCCCATTTTCCAATCCAAACTTCTTGAGCATATCCTTGACATACTTTGCCTGATTAATGAAGATTTCATCCTTTCTTTGCTTGATTTGGAGTCCCAAGAAATATGAGAACTCCCCCATCATGCTCATCTCGAACTCACCTTGCATTAACTTAGCAAATTTTTGGCAAAGAGCATTATTTGTAGAACCAAATATTATATCATCAACATAAATTTAAACTACTAATAAATCTTTACATTTTCTTTTTAAAAATAATGTAGTGTCAACCTTCCCTTTTGAAAAACCTTTTTCAATTAAAAAATTTGACAATCTTTCATACCAAGCTCTGGGAGCTTATTTTAAACCATAAAGTGCTTTTTTCAATTTAAAAACATGATCTGGAAATTTTGAATCTTCAAAACCTGGAGGTTGTTCCACATACACTTCTTTTATAAAACCATTTAAAAATGCACTTTTAACATCCATTTGATATAATTTGAATTCATTGAAACATGCAAATGCTAATAACATTCTAATTGTTTCCATCCTAGCTACGGGAGCATATGTTTCATCATAATCTAATCCTTCTTCTTTAGTATAGCCTTGAGCAACAAGTCTAGCCTTGTTTCTCACTACATTACCACTTTCATAAAGCTTATTCCTAAATACCCATCTAGTACCTACAGTATATTTATTACTAGGCCTTTCAACTAATGTCCATACTTTACTTCTCTCAAATTGATTTAACTCTTCTTGCATAGCCATAATCCAATGTTCAACATTTAATGCTTCTTTAATGTTCTTAGGCTCTATACATGAAATAAATGCAACATAATTACAAATATTTCTAAGAGAAGATCGAGTTGTTACCCCTTTGGATGGATCACCTATAATTTCACCATCCTTGACATAGTTGTACTCTCTTGGGTAAGATACTTCCCTTTCTTCAATGGTTGGATTCTCGAGAGAATCATGAGTTTCCTCATCTTTCATTTCTTCCTTTGATGATGGTTTTTCAACTTCATGTCTAACGTCATTTGCATGTATAATACTTACATCATCATCAACACAATAATCCTTCCTCGGAAGGGGATTATCATCGAAAACAACATGTATAGACTCTTCTACGATTAAAGTTCTTTTATTAAATACTCGATAAGCTTTAAAATTTAAGGAATAACCCAGAAAAATTCCTTCATCACTTTTAGCATCAAATTTGCCAAAGTTTTCTTTACCGTTGTTTAAACAAAACATTTACATCCAAAATGATGAAAATAGCTAATGTTAGGCTTTTTATTTTTGAAAATTTCATATGGAGTTTTCTTTAAAAATGGCCTAATCATTACTCGATTTACAACATAACAAGAGGTATTTGTGGCTTTCGCCCAAAAATATTTTGGCAAATTGTTTTCACAAAGCATGGTTTTAGCCATTTCTTCTAAAGTTCAATTTTTCCTCTCAACAACTCCATTTTGTTGAGGGGTTCTAGGTTCTGAAAAATTATGGCTAATACCATTAGAATTACAAAATTTAGTAAATCTAAGATTTTCAAACTCAGTTCCATGATCACTCCTAACACTAGTTATAGAGTAACCTTTTTCGTTTTGGATTACTTTTGAAAATATGATGAATTTTTCTAATGCTTCATCTTTAGTATTTAAAAATATAACCCAAGTATATCTAGAATAGTCATCTACCAAGACAAATTCATATTGTTTTCCACCCAAGCTAGTAGTTCTAGATGGCCCAAAAAGATCTAAATGGATCAATTGTAATACTCTACTAGTGGATACGTCATTAATGGATTTAAAAGAAATTCGCTTTTGTTTTCCTTTAGCACAAGCATCACAGATTTTATCATTATCAAATTTTAGTTTAGGCAACCCTCGAACTAAATCTCCTTGAATTAACCATTGCAAAATACTCATACTAGCATGTCCTAGTCTCCTATGCCATAACCAGCTATCATGCTCATCCTTAGAAACTAGGCACAAGTTAGTCATATCAATAAAATATACATGCACCATGTATATGACCCTATTTTATAACCAACAAGCATAATCAAAATAGATGCAATGTCAATCAATTTTCCAAACATTTAAAATAAGACATTGTATCTTTTATCAAATTCATTTTTCAAAAGATTATGCTTTAATCCATTCACATATAAAATGTTATGCAATGTCGATTATCGAGATTAAGTGAATATGCATAAAGCTTTTGAAAATGTTATGCATTAAAAATTGATATCATTAAAAAATTGAATTCTATGCATAAACATTAAAGAAAAGTTTAAGGCTAAAAATTTGTAAAATCAAAGAATTTGAAACATTGATGTCAATTGTTAGAAATATATCATTTACATTTAACAACAATTTTTGACCAAGAATTATTATGATGAACTAAAGTTATAAAAACATTACTAGAAATTTGTTTTGTTCATCATAAAACATTTTTCAACATACGTGAGATAAAACATAATTATTTAGAATTAGAAACTCGTGCATGCATATACAAAATGAGTAATCAAGTAATCAAGGTTATAACATTAAGTTTAGAGATTACTCATTCCTTCTTCATGTGTGGCTAGAGCATTTGAATATATCTACCTTCATCACAATTTGCTCCCACACACCTACAAGAGACATTTAAGTAGATTTTGGTATCCAAATTTCTTTGGATCATTTAGTGTTAGTTTCAATGCCCCTTGTTCCCTTAGGAATCCATACTTGTCTGATTTTAAATTGTTTTCCTTTCTTTAAAGGACAAGTATGTTCCTTATGACCATGATAATGACAATGTGAGCATATTGTCATTATTGAACTAGATGAATTATTTAAAATGATCTCTTTTTCTTTTGTTAAGCATTCAAGCTTAACTTCAAAATCAAAATTTTCTTTTTCCATTCTTTTAATTTTTATTTTTGAAAGCTCTAAATCCTTCTTCAATATTTCGTTTTGATTTTCAAAATCCATTTTCGTTTCTAGAAGAAATTTGCTTAATTTGAAAATTTCTTTTTGAAAGTTTTCATATTTCGTTTTTGAAAGCTCTAACGCCTTTCTCAATATTTCATTTTGATTTTCTAAATATGTTTTAGCTTTCAAAAGAATATCATTTTTAGCTATAAATTTAGAAATCAATTTATTGTATTTGGAGTTCATGGTCTCAAACTCTGAAAATAATTTATCATAAGCAACTTGTAACTCATTAAAAGATTTTGAATTTAATCTATTTGAGTTAGAAGATACCTTTGGCTCTGTGAGAGCTAATAGAGACATCACCTTTATTGGTTCATTTTCTTCCTTGTCTCTATAGATCTCCTCAAGCTTATCTCACATCTCCTTGGCATTTGAACAAGAAGAAACTCCTTTATATACATTAGATTCAATTGCATAACACAACATGTGCATAGCCTTTGTGTTTTGTTGAGCTTTCTTTCGTTCTTGATTACTCCACTTCTTTGCCTTCTTCGTAGGAGAAGAATATCCTTTCTCGATCATTATCCAAGCTTCCATATCAAATGCTTGGATAAATATCATCATAAACTTCTTCCAACGATGATAATTTGTTCCATTGAAGTGTGGAGGCACGTCAATTGGTCAGGATTCTTCCATAGAGAATGAACCGAAAGTGGACGCCATCTTTATCGATTTAACTCTTCCCGAATCAACTCAAGAGGTGGTTAAACCTTCAAATGAGTGAGGCTATGATAAGAATTATTGATTTAATCGATCGATGGAATCGGCCAAGAGGGCGTGAATTGGTAATTAAAAATTTGGTGGAAGCTTTTGCAAAAAAATTGAAAGTAATTGCACAACGATTTAGAGTGGTTCGACTTTCTCAACCAAAGTCTACATCCACTACCTTAGCTATCCACACTAAGGATTTTCCAACAAATTCACTAATTTGTTCTTTCTTTTGAGGCCAAAGAGATAATCCCTCAAGAATATACCCCAATTCTTAAGAACACTCTTTTTCAAAGAGAAGATTACAAATTCGCAAACTTAATGAAAAAACTCACAAGGCAAATGTGTTTGCACAATTCTAGAACAAAGAAATAAAACTCAAGAATGAATACAATTGAGTACAAGTAGTGTTCTTGAAAGCAAAAATGAATATTGAATGAAAAATAGGCTTGAAATGCTCAAACAATGAGTTTGATGCTTGCTCTTCGATTCTCTCTTGATTCTTGTTGATTGTTTTTTATCAATGGCTTCTAAGCTTGTTTAAATACTCCTTGGATTACTTCTGAATGTTGGGGATCATTGGTGGAGTTAATAGAGCCGTTATTATGTGAAAATAATTCATAAAACAACATGGAGCGTGGGGAATCGGTTCTTGCAATTTAAAATTCAAATATTTCAACCATTACATAGGGGGAATCGGTACCCCCTGGGGAGTATCTGTACCCTCTGGGAATTCTATTTTATCTCGGAGCCAAAACATGCATGGGGGAATCGGTACCCCCTGGGGGGTATATGTACCCTGGGCAATCTGGTTTTTCTTAAAACCCTTTTAAAAAGAAAATATTTTTTCTCGATTAAGGCTCGAAATACTTTGTAAAATTTGTGTAAAAAATAGTTTAAGTATAAAACACAATTTTACACTTTAGTAAGGATTAAAATGAACTTTGAAAGACTTGGAGTAATATTTTGATATTTGAATAATTATATCGAATATACTTAGAAAATCTTTTGTAAAATCTTAAAATTCATTTAACTTAATTTGTTATATCGAAACATCAAAATGTTTTCAACAGAGTGTATCACGTTTACTCTAATATGATAGTTATAAACAGGATGTAGTACTAAAATAAATCTTTCTTGGAATGGGTATTATTAAATATGAATGGTATTTTAAATGCATAGTATTTATCAAATTATATTTTTATTTGCTATCAAAATGATTTTTAATTTGCCAATTTTTAGGTAGTTACATTTATTGTATTATACAGTATTAAAATACCTAGTCACTGTCTGGCATGGGATTTGATTTAAGTTTTAAAATATTACCTTTCGATTGTTCTCGGTTAACTAGTTTTAGTAATATGTGTTTAAATGTATGATTTTTTAAGAACAATATTTTTATCATTTTTGAGTAAGGAATTTTTCAAATAGTCAACGTGACAACTTTAAATCATATTTGGGTACGCATATGGGTTAAGAGTGTTACATTTGTCTTTAGTTCTAAGGAGATATACCTTTGTATATCTTGAAAAGTCATCTACAGAGGCTATATTGTAGTGTTTTTTTCTTTTACTTTCAAAGTTTCTAAAGCCTGCTAGATCAGTGTGAATAAGTTAAAAAAGTTCAATCTTTCTACTAGAAATAGTTTTGAAAGAATATCTAGCATACTTGGCTTCTACACAAATTTCATATTTGTTAAAGCTATTATTGTCTAGATTATGAAGTAAATTCATTTTAATGAGTTTCTTAAGAGAGTGAATGTTCACATGTCCTAATATAGCATGCCACATGTCAATAGTCTCAACGATATAAGTAGAAGTAGTGGTTTTATTACTTTCATTAAACTGGGTTTCGGTTACAAATAAACTTAAGTTCAAATAACCTTTTCCTACATAATCACCATTTTGGGAAAGTATGAGTTTATCTGCTTTGAAAACTAGTTTAATGCTTGTCTTATTCAGTAACCCACCACTAATAAGATTTCTACGCAGGGCATGTACATACAGAGAAATATTTAAAGCTAAAGTTTTACCGGAAGTTAGCTTAAGTAAAACCTTCCCTTTTCCAAGCACTTTAGAGCTTCTAGAGTTCCCCATTTCCACTTGTTCACCATTCTTTATATTTTTTAACTCAGACATTTATATTGTTCTCCACCAGGTTGACTTCAAAAACCATCGTCAGCGTTCTGCTTGTCCGATCGTTATTGGCATTGGCAGGCTTTATGTCTGACCCATCCGTACACACAGCAGTTGAAGGGCTTTGGTGGAGCCTTCTCCTTCGCAGGCTTCTTGAAATTGATGACTTTTTGGGCTTTGACCTTCTTCTTTTGGCCACCTCGTCTCTTGGGCATATTAAACCTGAACTCTGAGAAAGACATAGATCAACCAGATTAGCCTTAAAAGAAAGATTACTAGAATAAGTCAACTTATCTTTTATTCGGTTGGCTTCCTCTATGTTTATATGACCCACTGGCATTTCGATTATGAACACCCTCTTTTTGTGTTTAAGATAGCTACGGTAGTTGGACCAAGATTTGGGAAGTTTTTCAATGAGGAAATTTTCTTACAGGACTTCGCACATCTTCATACCATCAGCTAATATGTTGGAAAATAGCTTTTCATAGTCATGGACTTGGTCCATGATCGACTTGTCATCGGGCATCTGGAACTTGAGTCATTCGTCCACCGCGTACTTCATTATCCCAACATTATCTGCTCCGTACTTCTTCTCCAACGTGTCTCATGTTGCCTTGGCACTTTTCTGCTTAAGAAACATGTCAAAAAGGTTTGTTTGGCATGTTGTTTTAGAGAAAACCTCGAACAGTCTTATTATCCTTTTCGTACTTCTCCAATGATGCTTGAGAAGGAACAACAACACTAGCTATAGATAGAATGTGATGTGATCCTGTCTAGCACCAACTTTCTTCATGACATACTCACATCATTGAAGATCCATCAAGCTCAATATAAGAGAGTTCTACCTTACTTTATAATATATTTACTCATCTATGCACTATATATTATTATGAGCATACATTTGCATATTATACTATACTTGAATTATCATAATATGTTCATTCATTCATTATGTCATATGGTTGCATCATTGATTGATATACGTGCATATAATCTATAGTTATAATTATAATATTCATTCATTATCATATGATGCATGTGTTATTATTATAACCTATAGTTCACATCTTTATAATATGCACATCCTTATATAGTTTATATACTTAACTTCTTTTCTTTATGTTTTGTGTGTAGGTACATTCGGCCATAACTTGGGAGCTATATTGGAGCTAAATGGAGCATGCCACAGCAAGGAAACTTACATGGGGACGTTTAGGAAAGCATAAGGAACCATTGGTGAAAAGTTCTCCGAAGACCCGTGAGCTCATAGCTGGATTGAGCTGAAGATTTGAGCTACAAGATGACTTCAATTCAACTGGGAGATGCACCATCATCATCACCACTCATGACACTTCAAATATGTCCTAAGTCAAATTTTGTGAAATCGTACCTTTTCACAAGGAGTTACCATAACGTTTACCATGTTACAACTCACCTAAGGCCAGCTCACCTCCAGTTCATTCACCTCCAAACTAGCTCCAACATGAAAGGTTACATTTCCAAACATTGTGACCTTTCATGAATGATGCTGCCCATGAAGATGCCTTTTCACTAAGGAGCACTTTGGTGAAGAGAATAATCCCATTGGAGGCCTAAATCATCAAGGAACATGAGATAGAGCTCCATGCCAATTCGGCCACATCACATGCCTTGCACATGAGAGCTTTCACACCAAACATGAGGAGACACATCATCATTCGGTCAAGGAGAGGAAATTGGCGCCAAGATGAAACAGCATGCACATTCGGCCAAGGGAGTTATCTTCCCACCCTTTTTCGAACCATCAATCCCCTTCATAAAGGGTTAGTCAAACCATCACCAAGCTAAAGGACTTCTCTTTTCATTTTGAATCAATATATACTTCTATAGAGACATATACTTAGCCGAAACACTATGTAACTATTCGGCCAAGCCCTCTCATTTCCTATAAATTAAGAGGCTTGTCATCATTTGTAATCATCTCATCTCATAAATTAAACAAACTCTTGTGAGTTAATTTCTCTTCAAAGTTCTTTGGGAACTTTATTGATTAAGCAAGTATAATTCATATACTTGTTACGCCATACCTTCCATTTTGATTCCTAAATTCCTAGATTGATATCTAGTGGGTTGAAAACACTATCACCACCCCTTAAGCAAGTTTGTGAAGATCGGGATTGTGCTTCCTAGCATTGTTTCCTCTTTGGCGTGCTTGAGTTACAACATCACCACCATCTCCATTTCATCATCAACACCATCAACATCATCCATCAAGACCATCAACATCCTCTTAATTCCACAACCATCTCTATTCCTTTTCTTTCATTTCATTATTTAACCTATTATTTTATTTATTATTCCATCATTAATCATATTTCTTTCTTATCTTTGTTGCAGCCCAAATTTATAATTCAAGGACATCAGTACTTGTCAATCCTAGATCGGGACACAATAAGGCTATCTACTCACTTCCATCAAAGTGTGTAGATTCACCTTACATCAAGTGGTATCAGAGAATAGTTGGATTGACAACAAAAATGTCATTGGCGTGCAAAGAAAAAAGAAAACGAAGTTCGAAAAGAAAAAGAAAGGCTCCTACAATAATCAAAGGAGTTAAAAAAATAAAAAATCAGAAAACAAAAAAGAAAAAAGAAAAAAAAAGAATTTCAAAAAGAAAGCAAAGCCAAGGAAAGTGCTCTACCATTGCAAGTACATCAAAGAGGCATATCTACACTAAGAGAAGATAACCTTATTGTGTCTTGAGAAATGTTGCAGTAAGTGTTGTTTCTTGAATTGTAAGTCACCTATTCCTTTTCTATACTTTCATTTTTCCTTGTCTTCAACCATTTTTCTTCTTTTACCTTGAATCCTTTCTTCTACCTTTCCATTTTTCTTGTCCTTTTCTACCTAACCTATTTGTAACCGACGCACACAAGGAAAGAATTAACTTGTTCTAATATTGAGTAAGTTCTTCAAAGGACTTAGCAAGACAGATCGAGTGGAAAAAGGCTAATTGAGAGAGTAAGATCAGAAGGGTAATTGTTTAAAGCCAAATTATATTCCCGAGAGTAAACACGAGTGTTGACTGGAGTGATCTTATCTTTTCTTTGAAGTGAAATTTGCGAGGCTTTTTGAGTGTGCTTGTAAGTTTTACTTTTGTTTTATTTAATTACTAATAATGTCTTGTGATTTTTCATCTTTCCAAACCTTGGAGGATGAACAGCAAAGAACAAATACATTTCACACTCGTTGCCATGTAAATGGTAAAGTGTGTCTTGTAGCTATTGATGGAGGAAGTTGTACAAACATTGCAAGCACACACATGGTGAACAAATTTAGGCTTACGACAATTAAACATTCCAGCCCATATGACTTGCAATGGTTGAACGACGAGGAAGAGTTGAAGGTCACTGAACAAGTACTTGTGCCATTCTCAATCGGAAGATACAAAGATGAGATTCTATGCGATGTGGTGCCTATTAGTACGAGTCATTTGCTGTTTGGACGACCATGGCAGTATGAAAAACGAGCCACCCATGATGGATTCATAAATCGCTACTCATTCATCCATAATGAAAGAAAATTCATCTTGACTCCACTATCTCCTAGCCGAGTAAATGAAGATCAAAACACCTTGAAGAAGAACATTGAAGCAATGAAAGAAAAACTTAAAGACAATGTAACTGAAGAATGTTTGGAAAAAAATTCAAATGAACAAAAGCATTTTGAAGTTGAACAAAATGTTGGAGTTGAAAATGATGAGCAGAAAGTGGATGCAGAAACCATTGGAATTGAAAAGAATGAATTTGGAGGAAAAGATGAGAGTGAAGAACAATTTTTATCTAACCTTACTCCTTCTCCTATCCTTCCTTTTGTTTTGCAGGAAAATTCAAAAGACATATCTTTTCAAGGAGATGATTCAAAGATCATGGCTTTTGAGAAACTAAAAGATGTGACTTTTGAAGAACCAATAGTCATGACTTTTGGTGATTCACAAAACATGTCTCTTGATATTTCAAAGGTTATTCCATTTGAAGTTCCAAAAGAACATCACTTGAAGTGCCAAAAGAACATCACTTGAAGTGCCAAGAGTTGTGTTCGTTGACATTCCAAGTGCATTTCCAATCCCGAAAAGAATTCAGCAACCAACTCCCACTAAACATCCACCTTGGTTTGATATTTTCTTTGATCTTATCATTAGTTTTTCATTTACATGTTTTGGTTTATTTTGCAGCAATTCGAGTCATGTCTATGGTGTTATCATATCAATTTCTGATGACAAGGTTATTCAAGAATGCCTATGGACAAGACGAAAGATCAATGATGATTATTCTCACCTTGAAATTGTAGAATTTTTCTTTGATTTACAGGACAATCTAAAAGGCACAATTTTTCAAATGGATGAACCAAGAGACATGATCCATGGAAGTTTAAAAGACTTATATTTTGATTTGCCAAAGGCTGTGATTCTTCAATCAAAGGACATGACCCTTAGGAAACCAAAGAATGTGTCTTTTAGAATGACAAAAGTTATGATCGTTCGAGGCAACATATTTTGTGATTCAAAAGACATCACTCATGGCCATCCAAAAGATGTGAACAGTGAGTATACTTTTAACTTAACAATGATTAATAATTCCCTTACTTATGAAAGTCTTCTTCCTTTTCAGAACAAGGAGGTTCGAAGTACTTATTCAAGGTTCATGACTTTTCACAAGGATCCTTTCATAGATCTATTTGAAAGGGAGTGTCTTGAACAAGTTTCTATTGAATGGATATATTTTGAAGACAAATCAACAATGTTTAAATGGAAAGAAACTAAGGAGAATTCACCTTTCGATTTGAAGACAAATCGCCCAAAAGAAGGGGAGGATGATGCGATCTTGTCTAGCACCAACTTTCTTCATGACATACTCACATCATTGAAGATCCATCAAGCTCAATATAAGGGAGTTCTACCTTACTTTATATTATATTTACTCATCTATGCACTATATATTATTATGAGCATACATTTGCATATTATACTATACTTGAATTATCATAATATGTGCATTCATTCATTATGTCATATGGTTTGCATCATTGATTGATATCCAACCATATAATCTATAGTTATAATAATAATATCTATTCATTATCATATGATGCATGTGTTATTATTATAACCTATAGTTCACATCTTTATAATATGCACATCCTTATATAGTTCATATACTTAACTTATTTATTTATGTTTTGTGAGTAGGTACATTCGGCCATAACTTGGGAACTATATTGGAGCTAAATGGAGCATGCAACAGCAATGAAACTTACATGGGGACGTTTAGGAGAGCATAAGGAACCATTGGTGAAAAGTTGTCATAAGCTCATAGCTGGATTGAGCTGAAGATTTGAGCTGTAAGATGACTTCAATTCAGTTGGGGAACTGCACCATCATCATCACCACTCAGGACACTTCAAATATGTCATAAGTCAAATTTTGTGAAATCGTACCTTTTCACGAATAGTTGCCACCTCAAGAGGTACCTTTTCACAAGGAGCTGCCATAACGTTCACCATGCTACAACTCTCCTAAGGCTAGTTCACCTCTAGTTCATTCACCTCCAAACTAGCTCAAACATGAAAGGTTACCTTTCCAAACATTGTGACCTTTCTTGAATGATGTTTCCCATGAAGATGCCCTTCCACTAAGGAGCACGTTGGTGAAGAGAACACACCCATTAGAAATGGGTGCCTAAATCATCAAGGGACATGAGATAGAGCTCCTTACCTATTCGCCACATCACATGCCTTGCACATGAGAGATTTGGCGCCAAACATGAGGAGGCACATCATCATTCGGCCAAGGAGAGGAAATTGGCGCCAAGATGAACAAGCATGCACATTCGGCCAAGGGAGATGTCTCCCCACCCTTTGTCGAACCATCAAGCCCCTTCATGAAGGGTTAGCCTAACCATCACCAAGCCAAGGGACTTCTCTTTTCATTTTGAATCAATATGTACTTCCATAGAGGCATGTACTTAGCCGAAACACTATGTAACCATTCGACCAAGCCCTCTCATTTCCTATAAATTGAGAGGATTGCCATCATTTGTAATCATCTCATCTCATATTTTAAACAAACTATTGTGAGTTAATTTCTCTTCAAAGCTCTTTCTGAACTTTATCGATTAAGCAAGTATAATTCATATACTTGTGGCGTCATACCTTCCATTTTGATTCCTAAATTCCTAGATTGATATCTAGTGGGTTGAAGACACTATCACTACCCCTCAAGCAAGTTTGTGAAGATCGGATTGTGCTTCCTAGCATTGTTTCCTCTTTGGCGTGCTTGAGATACAACATCACCACCATCTCCATTTCATCATCAACATCATCCATCAAGACCATCAACATCATCTTAATTCGCAGCCATCTATATTTCTTTTCTTTCATTTCATTATTTATCTTATTATTCCATTTATTATTCCATCATTAATCAAATTTCTTTCTTATCTTTGTTGCAGCCCAAACTTATAATTCAAGGACATCAGTACTTGTAAATCCTAGATCGGGACACAATAAGGTTGTCTACTCACTTCCATCAAAGTGTGTAGATTCACCTTACATCAGAAGGACTTCACTGGAAGGGACAGGAGTTGAGTTAACTCCGACAGCATTAAAGGCGGCATCAAAAGATGATGATATGGGATGGGGTGTCAGCTTTAACAACAAGTAGTCAAGGTTGTGTTGTTCGAAGAAAATTATTATCCTCTGAGACCACCTCTGATAATTTATGCCATCAAGAACGTCAAGCTTGGAAAGGTCAGGAACAAGCTTAGCCATGGAGTTCTACATTTTGCAGTTAATGAAATCGTTTCTAAATTATTGGTAAAAAAACACTATAAAATCGAAATGTTAGCACTAACTGAATAATAACAATAAAAAAAATAAAATAAACAATACAGAATAAATTGTGTTGTGGTATAAACCACTGCCTTAGAAATGATTTTGTCTCGATAAGTGTAATCGTTGCAGTAGGCGTAAGTCCCTTGAGGTTAACACGGTAGCTCCGAATAATCATACACTCAAATATATGAGTGGACAAAGGTGGAATTTCTCTTTTCTCTGGAAAAAGGGAAGAGATGTTTTGAGAGAATTTGTAAATAGGAGAAATGATATTTGATTTGTGGATGATAAACATGAAAAAACTCTCTATTTATAGTCCGATAAGAGGGGTAAAATGTCAAAAATAAATAAGTCATAAACACTTATTTGGTTATTACCAAAATTAATTATGGAATAACTGTTGTAATTTATCTGATGTAGTTGGTTGAACCTGGTCCTAAAATTATCTAGGTTCACTCTCTGAAAAGTCAAATTCCAGTATTAACAGCTAGCCAACTGTTACAACATATTAATTTTTAAAATGCAACCACAACAACTACCCGAGCCGAGCCAATGGAACTGACGACAACAATACACATGTGCAAGGGAGTTATCTAACCACATTCAACAAGGGAGGGAAAGAGTTCCCCTTTAAATACCTTTCCAAATGTATTTTTCTTCCCAATGTGGGATAAGTGCCCTTAACTTGTATGCACAACCAACAGAATAATTTTTTTATGTTAATTTAATAAATGAACACAAACATAGATGTATTTCATTCTTTTATCTTCACGAACAGACTCATTTATTGGTTCATTTATCAACTCATTTATAAACTCGTTTATCGACTCATTTATTAGTTCATTTATGAACTCGTTTATAAACTCATTTACTCGGTTCTTATATTTTTATATTTTAAATATTTATGATGATATGAATTAATTTGAACATAGAATAAATTTTGAAGTTCAAATTATGTAACCTAAAGAACTTAAAGGATTAATGGCATAATTTCACCATTTTGTTTGGTTTGCAAATGGAAGTATAAAAAGAGTATTGATGGTCGAACATTAAACAAACATTAAACGAATATTTTCACAAACGTTAAACGAACATTTTCACAAATATTAAACAAACATATTTACAAACGCTAAATTAACAATCAAACACAAATACCTTCAAAAATAAACAAATAAGCACAATAAAAATTTAAACGAATACAAATTCTATATTAACACCTTCAAAAGTAAACAAACAATCACATCTTTGTTAATTCAAACTCGGATCATTTGCAGTCTTAACTATGACATAAATAAAAACATCCTTTTGTTTCACATTATTTGGAACTAACGATAACCCTGGTGCGGCTCCAATGCCATCACCGTCTAGTTAGCAACTAATGGACTTGTGACACTCTCATTATGCCATACTCCTAGAGCTTCTCCGACACGAATTTTGTCTCCACGCCTAATAGAAAACTGAAACTCCGAAGCATCATCGCTCTTTGATGTTGGGGCCTGGAAGACAACCACAACCGTCGATCCCATATTGAAAGCAGCAACCTGAAAGGAGGTGCAATCATTTCTTGAAGAAAAGGAATGTGGATACTCAACAGGGTGTTCGAATTTACTTCATTATCATTTAACAACTCGAAACAAATCAAATTTTACGGAATAAGCATCCAAAGACCAAAATTACAATTTGAAATAATTTTTTTGTATATCTAACCTCATCTCCTTTCTTTAGCATGACACCAACTCCTTCAGGTTCATATAATCGTTCTTCTGGAGGCTCTGATGGTAATAACATTTTTCTTGGCCTGTTTGTCCTAAGTTCTGATTCTATGAAAAGCTGTTAAGTACAAATTATGGAATCGAAACTCAGATTCCAATTAAAGAACATATACTTGTCTATTGCATGCACATGTTTTTCCAAATAAGATTTCCGATTTTTTAAGGTTTAGGGTGAAAGGGACGTAGCACCTAACCTCAATTGACCCAATATTTGTTGCACCAATTGCTGCAAGTGCCATAAAACCTTGTTGCCATTCACCTTCAAGGACAACCTGATGACACACTTTCGTGAAATTCACTCAACATGTATCAAAGTAACCAAAACTTTAGGCGCTGCACTCCAATCTAAGCTCTAAAATCTGCAAATATCTTTATTCTCCGGGGAATTGAAGCTCAAAACAATGCTTTCTAGGTAATACAAAGGCTGCAGTTAGAACGTTGAACACAAAAATTTACCTACCATCTTGCATTACGATCGACCCTACGAAGCTCCAAAGTCCACACACTTTAGGTTTCTACGGTAGGATACGCCTGACTCAAACTATTCTCAAGTTGCAAAAATGTTCTAAATAAACCATCAACTTTCAACTATAATCTTTATTGGCTTCTTTTATCCTTTCCCAAGTTAGACTATCTTTCAGTTCAACCAATTGCAGACATCTAGACCATAGAATTCTAGAAGAAAATTTGTAAACTTATGGAAGGGATTTTAAGAGGTAGCACATCAGATTTACCCTTTCATTCTCGACATAAAGATTCCTCATTGTTCTTGCAGCACGTTCATTCACAGGAAACAAGCGGCCTGTGAACATCGCAGCGGAGTAAATAATATCATTGATATTACCACTGTACAAAGAGAGCCTTTAGTATATTATGCAACTATACAATCAAGTTACCTGAAAAATGCCGTCGAACGAGAACATTCCAATCAACTGGTGAATGTATGCGATGATAATCTCCAGGCTTCAAGTATATTACACAGTAATAGAGGCCTTTCAATGGGCTGCAAAAAAGATTTTATGTACGAAAAATTTAACATAACTCATTTACAGAAGTTAAATCATGTAAAAGATTTTCAAAGAAACAAATATCTTGGACGGTCCAACAATCTACAGACACATGAAGAACAAACACAACTGCTTAACAAATTCGAAGGCAAGTCTAAGGAAAAAACCAAAAGACACAGCTGACTATGCTTATTCCGTCAACAATTTATGCTTAATTATTCAAATAAAAAATGACTAAACAAAACCACATCGTTGGTTTAAACAAATAACTAGTCAAGTATCACACAAACCAAACAGACGATTAAGTACAATATTACCATTCAGAAATTGTTTCCCGGACTTTAGGAGAAGCCAATGAAACCCACCACCATGACTTCCTACTCTTTTCTATCCGAGTGCTTTCCTGCTCAGTATTACTGCTCTCATCTTCAGTATCTTTCTCAGCTACCATTGAGAGCAAAGGGCTAGAACCTAGAAGAGACGACACAGAATAGGAAAATCCTTTGACTTGCTCAATCATGGTCCCTGTACCGTTCAACTTCCCAAATCTGAGAATAGTGCCATCCACAGGACTAACCTTCATGCAACAGAACATACTCTTAGCCACACTTAAGAGTGAAACAAAAGAAAAAATTAAAACGTCCAAGTAGCTCGTTACCAGTTACCAGACTATAGGGATTAGGATCAATAGGCCTGCAACCTTCTCTCAAAGTGCGAATAAAGAAATCCCTTAAAGACGCATATTCTTCAAGAGGGAGAGCTGCTTCTTGTAGGTCTAAAATGCAAACCACAATACCATGTCGTAATTTATCATTCATTTCGAGTTAACTCTACATTTATCTCATCAATTAATTAAATTGATCTAAAGCACAACTAGAGAACAACAGAGAATGAGAAGGGAAAAATATCTGAGGTAAACATACTTGAGTGGAAAGCACGAGCCCATGCCTTATAAACATGTGGACGCAGCCAAACTGGAATGTCCTAAAAAGTGATCTTTAAGCATGTAAAAGGGTATAAAAACGACGCAACAAAATAAAAAGCAAAAGAACCGAAGCACGGGAAGCTTCCAAATCCCATTAAGATAAGGAAAAGACTTCTTCAAAGAGCCAAAGATCTTATCTTCTAAACTAAGAAAATTACTCACCACACTCATCAAAAAGCCCCAAACTCTAGAAATAGATCGCAAAGGTAGCATCCTTAGAAATGTAGCCTAAAAAATCAAACGGTATATCAAATCATGGCATAGACATATAAACAACAAAAAGAGCAAACCCGAGAAATTCAAATTCAAAAAATTAATGCAAAAGAACAACCTTTACATCCTCTCGGAACTCAAATTCAATCCCTTTCTCTCGTGCTTCTTCGAGCTGCTACCAAAAAACATATATCAATAAATATCCAGAAACTAGTGCTGATATATGAGTTCTAAGAACAAGCAATGCACAAAAAGTACTGGTTTGACAAACAGATTAGATAATGAATCAGATGAAACAAGTACAAGTAGCCATGATATAATAATTAAACCAATTTATACCTTCTTGTCATCATAAAGCCGTCGAGCATGAAGAGCGCCAAGCATGAGTAGAGTGGCTACTGTGGCACCCGACATCACAAAAGCATTACCTATAGAAATCAGAGCAGCGAGCTTCATATGCTTCTCTAAGAAAAAAAAAACAGAACAAATTTGTGGACCATACTAAATTCTCCGCATTATCATTTACTTGAGAAGTAATTAGAAAATATTATCGTGTATTCTCAATAGTAACAAACTTTCTTCTTTATTTTCTCACAATTTTTCTCGGAACCCAAACAAGAAATTACAATTCTGATCTTTTCTTTAAAAAAAATAAGCGAAAGATTTGACCTTGAGAATTGCTATTGCCGCCACCGTGAGAGGCGCGGGCTTGCGACATCGTACGGACCTGCCTGACGTGCCAAGAGAGGAATCGACGGCGGTTGTAAACATTGGCGAGTAAATAAGGAGGGAATACGGGGGTATTTCTAGCAAACCGAAAATTCATTGTGTTACTTGGCGTCCGACGGTGCCGGTGACAAAAATGCTTGCTTTTCCGTCGTTACCCGTTAGGGTTACATTGGTGCGAGTTTCAGGAAGGATTATATTAAGTAGCTATGAAGAGCTCTAAAACGGTGTTTGTTTGACGCCGTTTTGGCAATTTACTGGTGCCTCTCTCTCTCTCCCTCCTATGGGATTGAGCCACACGCATCAGTGAAATAATTTCTTTTGGTTAATTTTGCTAGAGGAGCTCAAATCATTACACAAATTCCCAATTGAGTCCTCAAAGTGTTGATTTAAGAATAAATCTTTAATTTATTTAATATAGGATAATATAATCCTTATAGAATATGATTTATACATAAAGCTCTTGAAACCTTGTTTAAACTTGAATTTGTGGACTCTTTGATTCATCACTGTCTAAATATTTTCTTTCAAATATGAATGGTAAGGAGGTTGAGGAGAGGAGAAAAACAACATATATTGATTTCACGTTGATCAAGTGATGAAGATTACTAAGGTCAAAGTTTTGATTTGATGTTTGTTGATTTCAATCAAAAGCAAAAGAAAGCGGAGAGAAATAAGAATGTTTCGATACAAGTTACGTCACAAATAATGACCTACGATGGTCAAGAAATTCAAAATTTGAGTGATAAATCGAAAGTTTTTAAAGTTAAATGACCAAAATAGAAATACTATAAAAGTTTTTTGGCATTTCAAATAGTGACACTAAAATGAGTAAATAAATAAAATATATATAATTTTAAGCCACGAATTTACTAAATAAACAATGTAGGAATAATTAACCATATTCACTTGTGCTGGGATATAATCCCATCTGCAGAACAAAGTCCAAAAATATTAGCATCTGTACTAATCATTATTCATGTTATTTTTTATTACTGTTGATGTTTGATCAATACGTACGGTTGTTTTCTTCCAATAAAAAGCCAACAATATCAAGTGTTAAAGATCAACATGTATCATTTCCAAATCGAGTCTAGTCTTAGAACTCGCCCCTCTTTTCCGTTAACGATATCAACAAGAGATGCGTTGCGTATGAAAATAATCGAAACTTCGTATGTCTGCAAGATTGTGTCGTATCAATTAGAGACAGAAGTATAATTTTATGTTAATTAGAAGAACAAAAATAGATTTCAATTGAAAATGTAAAAATAAAATATATAGAAATTTAAAATTTTAGAGGATGAATGTCCCTCCCGCCTATGAAGCACTGGGACCGCAAAGGAGCTCGTTTCAGGTATCCGATACATTTCCGGCACGGAGATAATACGGGGTGGCTGGGATACGGGACGTGCTACAGTGGCAGGGTGCGGCTGATCAAAATTGGGACGGTCAAAGCTTATCTGGGGGCATTTCGGAGACGTCCCCATAGGTAATTTTGTTATAAATTTTCTCCCAAACACCAGATTTTCTCGAGAAAATATTGCACTGAACTTTTCTCTGATCAATGCTCTTTCGAGGGATCAGAACTATGTTGGCCGCTTTGATAAATGGATTGGCGGGTGCTGGTGGAGGGATCATAGCTCTGCAACAGGTTGCTTATCCTCTGCTCGGGGACGTTTCAAAGGTTTGTGAAAAGCAAGAAAAGAGAAGTAAAAAAAGGAAGAAGCGGCCGCAGGGGAGAAAGCAGAGTTAGAACAGGATTTAATGAATTTTTGGTATAATTTCCAGTTGATCTCTGATCTTTATAGGGATTTCGAAGCTGGAAACAAAGTTTTTCAGTATTTTCAAATTGGACACTAAAATTAATTTAGAGATTTAAAAAAATGTTCAAATGTTAGGATTTTAATTAGGGTTAAATTAGGGTATTACACCAATTTTCTATGAAGTATTGCCTTTGTTTATGATTTTTATATCTATTTATAATTTTAAATTTTTTTTATATGACGTACCCTTGTCATCCTCGTACCCTGTAATTTTAGAAATTATCGTTTACCATCCCTGTCCCCGTATCTATCCATATATCCATATCAGTGCAACATAATCACCCGCCCTCGCTCGGTCCATCCCTCATATCAACAAACTCTGGAAATCACTGAATTTTTTAGTTAAGCAAAAGAAAGGCAAAACTTTTCTAGATTTATGGCTCCTAAATTTTTTAAAGTTTATACTCTGATTACTAAACTTTACCAAATTTATAATTTGATCACTAAATAAATCCATTTATGAAATAACTTTCTTTTTGGTAAAATCACCACTTAATTCCTTAAACTTTTCACAATTTCCTACTTTGACCATCAAACTTTCAAAACTTGCATTTTAGTCATTATCTTAATTTTCAGCGTATTACAATTATTATTATTTATTAGTTATATTATTATTATTTAATATATATACATATTCCAAAAAAAAAAAAGAAAAAGGAAAATGGACAATATCCCTAAGAATCTGGGGCATTCAATGCCCTGTTGCTACCCCAAAGTGCTTTGCTGCCAAGCCTGCCCGATCAGCAACTAAACCGCTAAGCACTCCACGCTGATGACGCCACCAGCACTGACCACGAGCCTTATCTCCGCCATATTTCACACCCCTCGACCAGAACACAACCAGAGCAAAAAAAGCCACACACCAAGAAGGGAGATAACATATATATAAGAAACAAAAAAATGCAACCGAATGAGGGGGACTCCATTTTTTTCTCTGGATAAATCAATTGTAACAGGGGAGGAGCTCTCTCCATTGAAAAATTGTAACCAAGATTCTTCTCTTCCTCATTTTCGAAACAAGCAATATAAGATAAAGACGTTTTTTTAAGGGTTTTTATTCCATATTTCATTTTTTCAAGTTATTGTGTGTGCATGTGTTATTTTAAAACTAAAAAAAGGATAAAGAGGGAGTAAAGGATTTGTTTACCTGAGTTAACGTTTTCCCTCGATCGGAGTTGAGTCTAATCATAGGGGGTTCGTCAAAACAAAGAGTAACTAAAGGGCGCAATGAGACTTCAATCATCATCATCACAATCACGTTCATAAGAAAAAACAGTAACAAGAGGGAGGAAAATGGGGATTATCGTCGGCCATGATAGGTTTCCGACAACTGGAGCATTGGAACTTCAATCCCAACGATGAAGAAGTCTTATTCAGGAAGGAGATCATCATACTTCGGAACGAAGACGATCCAACGGTCCGATGACATAGATCTGAGCGTAGAAGTCGAGATGTTCCACGGTCTTTTCGTGGTGTTCAATGTTGAATCTTGCAAAACTAGGGCCATATCTGATTTCCCAACGTTGAGGCGAAGCTTCATTTGAAGTTTGATGCCGAGCGACCGTAAGGGGCGGCGACGGGCGGTGGAGTATTTCTCCGGTTTCATCATATAGAGAGTTGAGAGAGAATTTATTTGTGTTTTTAAGAGCTTTAGGATGAAAATGGTTTAAAACAAAAAAAAAATAGTTGATTATATAGTCAAACTTTAGGGATTAATTCTTTATTAGTCCCCCAACTATTACCGCTTATTTACATAATAGTCACCTGTAGGGACCATTTTTTGGATTTTTCCTTTTTTATTTGTCCCAATTTTCTTATTTTCTATATTTGCGTTTCAGTTTTAATTTTTTTGATTATTTATGTGTAAGTCCCTGAATGTTTAGCACCTATTTACATTTTAATCATTTGTTGAGACTGTTTCGTAGTTAGTTTATTTGTGATGTCCTGATTTTGCGATTTTGCATATTTCTATTTGTTAGATTATTTTAGGTTTATTAATTTGGAATAATTATGCTTTAATCATCCTAATTTTAGCGTGTATTTACACTTAGGGCATTGTTTAAATTCTCAAATTGCATGCTATCTTTTAATGAATATTTAATTTAGTCCCTTTCTACTTGTTATTTTATTTTTATGCTTATTTTAATTTGAGTGCCCTATTTTAATAATTTTCGTTTTAATCCTGAATGTTGATGATTGTATTATTACGATTACAGTGCCTAATTTGTATGATACTTTATTTTATAGTCATGATTTTTGTTGGTTTATAGTTTAACCCTTAGGGTGCGTTTGGTTCACGGAATGTAAGATTACCAGTGGGAATAAAAGATTACCAGGGAATAGGATTACTGGGAATGTTGTATTTTGTGTTTGGTTGGTTTAGCAGGAATGTAAGATTACTGTGTTTGGTTAAAGGAATAAAAGATTATTGGAATGTATATTTGACCAAATGTCCTTATTATATTTGTATATTTACAGTTGTAAAATATTTAATATTTTTCTTCAAAAAATTAATTCATAATATTTATATAATTTTTTACAAAATTAAAAATAAAAAAAGATTTAATGAAAGGGTAAAATTTTATTTTAACCCCTGAACTTCATAAAAAATTTTAATTATAGACTTTTTTTGTAAATCTAAAATAATTTAGGATAAATTTGTAATTAACCTTCGTAGAATTTTTATTATTCAATGACAGAATAAGATATTTTGAAAAAAATAAAAATTTAAGGGCATTTTATCCAAAACGCCGGTAATGTTACAATACCTAAGGGAAGGGAGGTAATGACATTCCCGGTAATATACCCCAAAAATCCACTATTGGTAATAAAACATTACCGGATGACATTACCGGCCAAACCAAACGGGGGAATGTGGATTCCATTCCCGGGGGAATCCCACATTCCCCCATCCAAACGCCCCCTTAGAGTTACTATCTTTTTACTCCGGTTATCCATTCACATATTCACATAATTTCCTATTATTTGCATTTAAAAATCCTATATTTATGGTATTTTGTTTAATTCCTCGTTTGTTTCTCTTTATTGTAAAGGCACATCATATTGAGATAATATGTACGAGGAATTTATGGAAACATACCTTAACTAATATGGAGTTCGCTTCCAAGAATTGTTCGTACAAAATAATGAGTTTATAGTTAAACGCATGTCGTTTTTTATCTTTTAAAATTATTTTTCTTAAAGTTATTTTGAAAGATATTTTTTTAGGTATTCAACCTACCTAACCTAAAGGTCGATTGTGACTCCGAATCTATTTATTTATTCTTTATTTTAAAACCCAATATTTCTTAAAATTAAGTTGGATTGTTCCCCGTCATAGCCCAAAAAAGTTTAAGGACGGTTCTGACAAGATTCATTATTTAAGCTACATATCAGAACCCAAATATTCACAAAATTTCATAGAGAATAATAGTAATTGTAATTTGCCTTTGTAGTGTCACTATGATCGTAATATTGTTTTCACTAACCAAAACAAAATTGAAATAACTTAATCAATAATACAAGAGAGGGTAGGTTTTATTATTGATTAACAATCCTATGATTTTATCATGCTTTGTTTGTTATGTGAAAGTTGAAACCTATATGATTGACCTGTATTTTTAAAATTGAATTCATTTCATAATTACGATGGATATTGTATTTTTTTAAAATTCTAACGGTGGAGAGGTGGAAAAGGAAAAGACGAGTTATATGTCTTAAGTTCATGTTGATCATATGATGGATATTGTAGTTAGGAGTGATTTAGTGTTTTACAAGTTTTAGATTATCTATTGAGTTTTGTGAATTTTAAAGTGATTTTGAAAAAAATAAACTACTAATCTTGTAGGAGATATGAGACGAGTTTGTTGGTGTCTTAAATGGTCGAATAAAATATCGAAGAATGACAATTTCAACACTGATGCGACATAATGATGAAACTTTAAAAATTTCATCTTTCGGGAAAGAATATAAAAAAAAAATTGCATGAATGACACATGCATGTCATGTTAATAAAAAGTATTCCACATTAGCACACGTTACTCGTGACTATTATGTCACCCTTTCATGTTTAATTTAACGTTTTATTGACAAAAATAGAAATAAATAAAAAATCTAATAACTAAATTGAAACTTTTAGCAACAAAAATCATCATTTTACTGACTTTCCTCTCCAAATTTACAAAAATAAAAATAGAGTATAAACATGGAAAACCAGTATAAATATTTTACTATCTTCGTTTCTTAAAATGTATACTATTGACTTTTTAAGATTAGTTTCTTTTAACTTTGACTCTTTATTATTTAAAATTTTATTATTAAAAAAAATATGAGAAAAATATATTTTAAAACATACAATCAAGTAATTTTAATATATATATATATATATATATATATATTAAATGTTTAAAATAATCGTGATTAAAATCTAAAAAAATTAACTTTCGAAAAGTCAATAAAATTTATTTTTTAAAATGTTTAAAATAATCTTGACGATTGTGAAGAGAGTAAATTGGGTTGAGAGGGTTGCCCTTACATCTATAGTATATGATCCGGATTAATAAATTAATAAATCAAATACCGATAGTTATATAAAAAAATATAATTATAACATACAAATAATATTCTGGCTTCTCTGCCAAGTATAAGGTTTTTGGAAAGAGAACATCATCATCACGACCATTCTCTCCTTTTACTACCTTTTATTTTTTTCTTTTATATTTTTAAAAAAATCACATAAGTAATTTCTTTTAGTAAAACTTACTTTAACTCCATTTTTCCTCTTATGAGAAGATATTGAAATTTAATATATTCTATTTATTAAAACATATACTTTTTCATAAGCAGATCAAACGACAGATCTAAATCTTAAAAAATAAAGGAAAATAGAAAAAAGAACAAAGAAAAAGGTGAGATACATCGTTGGATTTAGGGGTGCAATCGATCGTTTCGGTTAACCGATCAAACTAAACTTCTAAAATTTTATTTAATTGAATTTTTTAACCATTAACGGAACCAAAATCTTGTAGAACATTATTAGTTGAATCGAACAAAGTTAAGTTAATCGGTCGGTTAACATAATTAATCGTAATTTATAAATATTAAACATTTTCAGCTATTTCGGTTAATTTTATCGATTAATTTAGTTAAAACTAAAGTTTAAACACTATAATATATAAATAATGTATATAATATATTAAAATTTTAATAATTTCAGTTAATTTAGTTAACTAATTGGTTTCGAACCAAATTAACAAGTAATTAAAATTTTAAAAAATTATCAACCGTTAAATAATCGAATCTAAATTAACTGGACTTTGAACCGAATTTTAAACCACCTAATTGGATTAATCCAAATGATTCCTACCGCTATTAATATTAAATACATGCCTTCATTTTATTTGACAAACATTCATTTCAACGACGCAGTATTTTGTCTGCATCTCATCATTAACCTATCTCAATCACCCCCATAAAATAAAATTAAACATTATTATTATTATTATTATTATTATTATTATTATTATTATTTTTCTTGTTCTCTCCCGGCCACTATGAAAATTATATTGTATACTCACGTGTGCTAACAGCCTAATAGCAAATAGAAATAGTATTATTTTATGTTTGATTGCTTAAAACATCTCAAATTGTTCTATCAAATAGCAATTATAGACTTGTTGGTCATTTTTATAATAAAATCATTCAAGTGGCATGTTATTGTTGTTGGTTTTTTTTGGGTAAAAAATAGACACATTTAATTTAAGATAAAATCAATTGAGTAATTATGAGATATATGTGTTATGAAAAGAAAATTATTATATAGATTTATCTCATCATGTTATATATATTGTATCAATTAAAATTATTTTATTTATTTATTTATTTATTTAAAATAAAAATATATTATATATTTAAGATAAATGTTAATTTTTTATAAAAAGGTAATTAATGATGTGACGAAAAGTTACAAATAGTATTTTTAATGAAAAGAGAAAATGGGCAATGACGATCAAACTACTAATTATGTGAGATTCACTTAGTTATCCTTTAATCACCTTTTTAAAGTCAAAATTCATTTATGGTCGGTCTATTTGATTGCTAGATTCGATAATAAAAAAGTATTTTCATTTACAAAATATTTTTAATTATCATTTTTATGGAATTGATGTATTTAGTATCAATAACAGTGGTTAACAGGGTTTTAAAAATATTTTAACAAGATCAAAATAGTAATACGGGGAAAGTTCATAGAGTGACTGAAGTGAAAAGGTAGTTAAGGAGGAGGACCTTTATGGTCCCTGGATGGTGGTGGAAAACCGAAGGAGGAAGATTGAACAAAGAAAGCAGAAGACGAAAACTCGTGGCAGTGCTAATGTTGTTAAGGGCACCCGTTATGCGATTTTAGGGGAGGCTAGAGAAGCTTCGGATGAAGGAACGGGTGTGACGAGGGTTGTTGAAGCTACGGATACCGAGTCTTCTCCAGAGGAACCCCGTGATGTGGTATATGAAAACAATTTGAAGCAAAGTAGGAAAAGCAAGGTGGTGGATCGTTCTGAGCCTTATCTAGCTTCGAACCCGGATAAGAAAAATAAATCGACTAAAGTTCAGGAAAAGCATCACCCCTTACTATGGAAGTGATTCCAATGATGACTGGGCAGCAAGTGGTTGTAGTTGAACATAATCCAAAAACTAATAATGGAAAACATACAGCTTTGTCTATCAAGGAGCCGAACAATTCTCTCGTCTTGAATATTTTCATTAAAAAATAAACCATTAATTATGATATATACTTGTATTATATAAATAAGAATCCTTTTTAACTATTAACAATATACACGAAAACGTATCTATTTGAATTTAAAATTTTTGAGAGAATAATTATTACTTGATGAGTTTATATAAAGATTATTTTTCTGTCAAACAAAAATGAGTGATTAATGATGAAATTCAATGCGGCTTTTATTTTGTTATCAAAAGATTGGGGTCCATGCCAAGTGGAACAATTCCTACATAATGTCCATTTTGAGATTGTCCCATTTTTAGGGTATACAATGAAAATAGTTAATGAGTTTGCAATCAAAACACGACACAAGTAAACAATTTGACTTTTGTTTAGCAAGTAATTTTCAGGGTAATTAAAACCATTTTCCCCCTAAATCTTTTTTGAAAAAGAATCTATGCCTTCTCTCCTTGAGAAGAAACCAGAAATGTTAAAAAGAGAAAGAAACTATGTGCATCAAAAGCATACAAAGTCTCTTTAATCATTGAGTGAGTGCCCTTCATTTTCAAAACCCAAAAAGAAAAGGGTTTTCCCCTCCCATTTCGTCCCTTTCTTTGATAATTAGACTGATATGAAATATCACCAACCACACAAACTTAATAGTTAAAGGATTTATTATTATCCTTAAATTTTTTGGGCTCAAGCATTACAAATGTTAGGGGTATAAATATTTATTGTTAAATGGTTGAGAGTATTCGAACAAATACTATCTTGTATTTATCTTGAAGTATAAAAAAAGACTAATAATAAAACTTAGGATAAATTACACGTTTAGTACTTTAATTATTAGTATGCTTTGGTTACCCAACTATTTTTTTCAAAATCCTACCCAACGTTATATTTTGGTTTCATTTTTATCATTTACCATCAAAAAATTAACATCATAATTGATGTGATTTTTTTATTTTTTTGACGATGATGTGACATTGACACGTCAGTATCACCGTTAATTTTTTAACAGCAGACGATCAAAATAAAAATAAAACTAAACGTTATGTATGATTTTGAAAAAATAATCGAGTGATTAAATCAGAACAAAAGTGATAGTTGAAATACTAAGAGTATTATTTAACCTAAAAGTTATGAATAGCCCATGTCCTAGGTTCAAATGATACACATTTCTAAAAATAAAGTATTGAAATACGAATTACTATGAGCTAATTTTGTGCATCAATGCTATGAGCTCATTCTTACCAATATTAAAAGACTTTGACAAAATATTATATAGTCTAAATAGTTATGATGCGAATACTTATAAACATTTAAATAAAATAATGGGAGTTGTTGAGGTAGATGGATGTTTCTTTAATGTGAAATTCGCCAAAAAAGGAATAATGTTTTTCTTTATGCTGAACTACAAATTAGCATAAAAAACATATTTTAGATCAAAAGTAACATGTTCCTTCTGGATGCTTTTTCTTTTTATCATATGGAACTCCATCTTTAATTTTTTTTATTATAATTATTAGGAAAATGTGTATTTTCTAATCAAATATTTAAAATACTTTATCAGCACATGATGGAACTCTTCGATGCCGTCTCCTAACTCGCTGGCAAGTTGGATTAATTTCTTATATAAGTCTATAATTCATATTAATTATTATTATAAATAAGCTTAGGCCATCTGAAATGTCATTTGGTTCCCCTCTTTATTATAAAGGTATTCTATTTATCCAATTGTACATAAAATTTAATGTATAAATGCTACATCACCACATATTTTAAAAAATAAATTATCAAACAATTTGATGGAATTAAAATCAGAATTGATTTTAGAACTAAAATTTTATATATTCAAGAGAAGTACAGTAATTAAATATGATTATAGGTAGACAGAATTAATCTAAAAACACGTAATTTGACCTAATTTTTTATAAAATTTAAATGTATTCCTTTTTTTTTTTGAAACTTTTTCTAAAGCTACGGTCTATCACCTTTTTTAAGAATAAGTTCATATTCTATTAATTAAGATATTAAATATAATTAATTTCTAGCATTAATTTTAAATATATATATATATATATATCAACAATCAATTGATATACTTGGATGAGAGATACGATTCCTTAAGCAAGGCTAAAAAGTTAAATCCTGATGTGCGTAAATGGAGTAAATTGGATTGGATTATCATCCCAATATTAAACTTCTATAGTACTCAATTCGAATTAATCGATTAATAGATAAGATGGTGGTGGTTATAAAAATATATATAAAGAAAAAAAACTTGTAAAATTCATTGGCTGTCCAATTTGAAAGAAAATCAAACTTACAAGTGAATAATGGAAAATATTACAGGACCACTTAGCAATATTCCCAAAGGCGAGGCTCCTCGTACCCAAACTCATTCATTTCATCACCCCAGAACTCGTAAATTTGATGATTCATATCTACCAACAGATCAGGAAGACCAATGAACGTATCATCATTATCATTCACCGATGAACTCGACCACTCTCGACCACCATCATGTGACACCGTCGACGACGGAGAATGAGGAGCCATTTGATTATTATAACTCAAGGTGGCGGCTTTAGCGGCGGCGGCTTGGATATCCTTGGGCGACGAACTTACCGGCCGAGGAAGCTCGTGTGCTACATCTGGGAAATTCAAATAAGCCGATTCTCCTTTAATCGTAAGCGCCGCTACATCGTGTGCTCGAGCCGCCATTTCGGCCGTAGGGAAGGTGCCTAGCCAAATCCTCGATTTTTTTCTGGGTTCACGTATTTCGGATACCCATTTCCCCCATTGACGCATTCTTACTCCCCTGTATGTTTGATGTTTCCCTTCGAAAACTTGGTCTTCGTTTTGAACTTTTCTCTTGTTTTCGTTCGCATTTTTTATTGTTTTCAGAATCTTCTTTGACATGAATACCAGAGGAGAAGATGAAGATGCGGAAGAGGACGAAGGAGAGGAAGATAATTGGGTGTCAAGCTCAAGCTCAGCTTGGAGTGGTACTTCCATGGCTGATATCAGTTGTTTTGGTGAGAAAATGTAAAGGGCATTGCTTGGAGAAGAAGGAGCTGAGCAGCTAGCTTCTTATAGTTTCTTTGACAGATTATAAAGTTTGAAAAAGTGAATTCATGGCAATTGGGCCACGTTATGGAAAAAATATATTTTCTTACGACTACTTATATCTTATCTGTTAATTAATTAAATATCGTAGAGATCAGTGTAACCCTTTCAAGTCAATTTGCACCGTTTGTAAATATTAGTGTTTAAACTATTGATTTTATTTGAGGAATTTGCATCTCATTAGACTAATTGATTGTTAATAAAAAATTATTTATTTATTGTAATTGTAATACCCCAAAATTTAGACAATGACCAAAATAAAAATTTGGAGAGTTTGATGGTCAAAATAGAAAATTAGGAAAAAGTTTAGGGAATTAAGTGATAATTTCCTAAAAATTTTATTCCATAAATAGATGGTTTACTCTTGAGAGTGGAGTTTTATAGAAATCATATTTTTGGAATTGGAATTTTAGTAAAGAAAAACTAGAAAGGATTAAAGCCGGTAAGGAAATCGGTATTTCAGATCGAATTGGAATTTTACAAAAATTTGAAGGATGCTATAAAATGGTTGGAATTATTATTTTAATATTTTGGATCAGAGAAATTTGGTCTGCAAATGTGCAAATTTTTAGTTTTAACCGAAACATTAGAATTTAGTGACTAAAACATAAATTTTGAAAATTCAAGGGAATTTCGGAAATAAAAGTCAAAATAATTCAGTTTTGACTTTGAAATATGATAAGGATGAGTTGTCATGTTTTTATGGTGAATTTTATGGTGAATATGGAGATTCATTAATGGTAAAAATGGAATTCCCTATTGAATTGAATAAAATAATTCTATTATACTATATTAAGACATGTGCTAGATTTATTTAATATTAGAGTATTATGATGGGGGAGCATTTTCAGCTCATCTTCTTCTCCAAGCCGTGGGTTTCTCTTAAGGTAAGAGAAAAATTTCAACTCAATTTTTCAAGCAATTTACTTAGGATTTTGAGTAAGTTGTAAAAACAAAAATTGTTATATGCGAAAAACGCTATCTTTTGGTACCAATATTGTATGATAATCTTGTTGGTGTTCAAAGATCCCAAATCTAAGGGTTTGTGTTCATATAAGGGATCATGAAATTAATGATGGATCTTGATGTTTGTGAGGAAGTTGATTCATATTCTAGCATGAAAGATGATTAGAACATGTTTAATCTTTTTAGAACTTGTTCTTTAAATTTCGGCCATGAATGGTTTGAGTGAGAAAAATTATGGAAAAATTATATATGGGTTGGAATTGATGAAGGAGTATTCTACAAGCCTCAGAAAAATTGGGGATCATTTCGTAAGTTTTGAAAAGTTGGGGATAAATTCGTAAATTTTGGAAAATTGATGAAGAACCTAGGGATGAAGTTAAAAGAAAAAGTTAGATTTTGAATTTGACAGTAGGTTCGAAAATTCACCAGAACTTATATAAAAATAATTTAGAGATTATTTTTATATATTTGTGTTCATATATCGATCTAGTTTTGTTTATAACAAACAGGGATCAATTTCAAGGTGAATACAAAAAGATATGAATTTTAATCAAGGAAAGGTCAGAAAATTCGGACAGCAGATTCTACAAAACAGATTTTGTTGATCAACTTTGAAAATTCACCATAAATAGTACATAATGAATTAGGAGGAGTTTTTTATATGGATAGATTCGCATTCGAGTATAGTTTTCAACGGAATAAACGGAATTAAATTCCAATGTTTATATCAATACAGAATATATATTATTTAAAAGTAGTGCGAGTTGTCTGAATATAGAGTTATTATGGGATATGTTTATGTTAGTACAATACTAACATATGTATCGTTATGAACTGATGATTTATACAGATTAGGATTGATTTGTAATCAAAGCAAATCAAATATAAAGGACTTATTGTGGAAAATAGTGAGGCTCATATATTTTGAAAGATATAAAGTGTCAAGGTGAGTGCAACACATGCATGAAATTATACATGGATGTTTTATACATCATTAGGAAGACTTGCGATAAGTCGACATTGTTTTATCAGCATGATATTATATCATATTTTTATAAATTGACATGACATTGATATGTCAGAGATTGAAATTATAATGCATTGAGTTTGGAAAATGTTATATTTTACCATGAATATTATTTCGGGTATGAACTGCCCAATGTTAAATTTTGATAATATACTTTGCCACGGATGGATCAAATAAAATAGACTGTATGTCCAAGTCAATTATTGAGGAACTGGGCATAGTTTGCATGCCATAGAGTCCAGTAGCAGGCTGCATACGAGATACACTAAAGGATACCTAGTGTATATGGTGGGTACGACCTTATGTGCCATACGGGACTGTACTTAAGGATACTTAGTACAGATGGTGGACACGACCTTATGTGTCATACGGATTAGCACTACAGTGCTTATAGTTGACTCGTGTACCCAGGGTCCTCAGGGTTGCATATTGGGCTATTGTCCATGGTTTATTGGTTAATAAATGGTAAGTTTTGAAAATAAGCTTACGAGTTATTGGAATGAATGGCAAGTATTTTGGAAAGAATATTTTTATATTCAGTTATGATATTTTGATCATGGTAAAAATATTGAATATGCTATTAGCATGGTTTTATGGCATTGGATTTGAAATCTAAATTCATGCATGAATTGTATTGTACTATTTATTGTTTTAATTGCCTCACTAAGTTTATACTTAGCGTGTGATGATTTTCACGCGTAGGTAAAAAGCAAAGAATAAGAATAAAGAGTTCGGAATGACATCAAGCATCGATAAGTATATTTCAATATCAGTATGACATCCTAAGTTGTAATGTTAATTTTATTAGTGGCATGTAATTATAAATTTTTATTTGTTTTGTTAAACAAATTGGAAACAAAATAAAATTTTTATTGAATTTATATGTATTTTCGAAATTTACTGTAGGAGTTACTGTAGCATAAACAGTAACCACGTTAATAAGATTTTTCAGAATGCATCTGGGGTACCGATTCCCCATACAGGAACCGATTCCTCACTGTTCATCGCTATTGTACACTGTTCACGGGTACTGTTCACTATTCATAAAAAATCTTTTGAATTAAATTTGTTTATAACGTAATATAAATTATATGATATGATATTTTTATAATATCAGTTACCATTTTAAGTAAATAAAATTTAAATCACGGTTTGAAAAGAAAAAGGTTTTCGTAATTCGGGTGACATTATAATCTGCATAGGTATAATTATACGGGTTATGGGTGTTACAGTAATGTTAAAATAAAAATGTATATATTATTAAATAAAAGAATAATGTTCTTTTTAATAGTTTGAGATGAGTATATAATAGTATCTATTCAAAATTTTCTTAACTTAATAATAACAAATATACATCCTGCTGACATAATTGCTTGAACTCTAAGACTTTTAAGAAATAAAAATTCTTTAACAACATTATAAAATTATACATAATCCATGTCCATTGGACCCACAATGTAAATGCACAATTTGAATAACATAATGGGTTTCGGCTTGAGCTACTGGTTTTGTGTATTTTTGTTGGCTTCTCCTCATGTCTCACCAAGGAGGATTTACTTGAGAGTTGCAATATTACTTCATTTTGGTGCCTTTTAATAGTTGCGTTGAGGGGTTAATTATGGGCCTACCTTATGGAATACATTTTTAGCCATGCATTTCACATGCAAGCTGGCTTCATGACCAAGTCTAAGATTGATTTTCATTAAATTAAACTCAAAATTGATTATAGAGATTAATTTCCAATAATATTTTATTAGTAAACAATTGAAAATTTGGTGGGAAATATTATATTATATTATATTATATTATATTATATTATATTATATTATATTATATTATATTATATTATATTATATTAACAATAATAATAAAATTATTAACAAGTGTTAGATAGAATGATAGGACATATTATATTATAAAACTGTTATTTCTTAATTCCGTGATTCATACCTTCCTACCATTAAAAAGTCAAAAATTATATTGGATGCATAAAGTTAAAAGAACAGCTGTACGACCAGTTTACCCAATGAAACTATGCTTATTTGTCTTTGTTAATCATTCGTACATATTAATTTTCTTTCACCCCACTTTCGTACAGTTCATCAAATTAGATGGATAAGGAAATCAAACCAACAACAAAACATCTTTTAATTATAACTGACATCACAAAGGATGAGATAACTATTTTACTATTCTTTTAAGAGTTAATTGCATCATATGTCCCAAAATTATGACTTTCAGTCCGAATTAATCCTTAAATTTTTAAATATTTCAATTTCATCCCTAAACTATGACTCTCATTCTAAATTAGTCCTTAAACTTTTGAAATTTCTAATTTCATCCTCAAACTATGACTCCAAAGCTAAATTTGTCTCCAAACTTTTGAATCTTCCAATTTTATCCCCGAATTCATCCAAATATGTAATTAGTTTCCACAATAGTTTAACCTAAATTTTATTTTTTTCCAAACATATAATAATATAACTTGGCCTAACAATTTTATTAACAAGGGATGTGATTAGTATATACGTATAATTTAGGATGAAATTAAAATATTCAAAAAGTTTGGGGGCCAATTTAGAATGAAGATCATAGTTTGGGAATTAAACTAAAATGGTCAAAATTTGAGGACTAATCTAGAATGATAGTCATGGTTTAGGGATAAAATTGGAATGTTTAAAAGTTTAGGAACCAATTTAGAATAAATATCATATTTGAAGGATATATGATGCAATTAACTCTTCTTTTAATTATAATTTTTTTCTAAAAAAAAGATAAATTCGAGGGATAATTATTAGGGACATATATAAAATTTTATGCTTAAGGGTTACCTTTCCCATATAGTAGACTAAATTTATCATTTTCGCTCCTATAATATTTTCGTATCAATTTAGTCTTCAAAGTTGTTTAATTGCATCATTCTATATCCTTCCCCTAACTTAAAACCCTAAGTTAGTATTTAGAGGTGATAGTGTTATGTTTAGGGTTTAGGGAATATAATTTAGGGTTTTAAGTTAGGGGTAGGGTTATAGAATGATGCAATTGAGCAACTTCAAGGGTTAAATTGATGCGAAAATAAGATAAGGGATAAGGTGATAAATTAGGTCTACTACAGGGTAAAAGTTACTCTTTTTCCTAAAATTTTATGTTATTTTATATGAGGGGGAATTTATAAAATTTTAAAAGGAGATATAATTATAAAGTTTTAAAAAGGAAAAAAAATATTTCTAATAGAAAATATAAAAAAATATAAAAAATTTGAAATTTCAGGGAATGTATATCCCTATTCCCTAGACCCATCTATGGTAGTTATGTCCCTAAACAAGGGAAATAATTCAAAGAGTGATGAAGTAGACCATTGGTGTAATGATAAATAAGTTGTATTGAAGTTCTGAATAATTATTTTTTTATATATAAACAAGAGGAGAACATTGTAATGGCGATGGATACTTGCCGAATTTATTTGACATTATGCAGGAAGAAGACAAGATTTGCTTAGGTTTATATATTCTTGTCCAAAGAGGCAATTGATTCTATCTAACTAATCTCTGCATCATTTAATTGGCTACTATTGACTCACGATCAAATATGTCATTTTTATAAAAAAAATTGTTAATTGCTTTATGACATTGTTTTAGTTGGTTAAGAACATCAAATTGGCATTAAAAATGCAGCAGCTACCCTCACCCTCCAAATCTCAAATAATTAAAGGGTTCAACGCCATGCCTGCATTACTTATAATCAAATGTGCAATTACAAAAAGGTATTTTATTCGAGATTAATCGATGTAGGTAAATTTCGCAAACAACATTTTTTTTTGAAACGAGGTACTTTGTATTAAAAGAAGTAACAAAGTACACCACCCCAAGACCCTCGTTAAAAAACCTCCTTAAACTTAATCGGAGGAAAAAGAGTGATCCTTAGGGTAGTACATCAAAACAATTTGAAACAAATATTACACCATATGTTGCCTCTACACTGTGAACCCTCTACTAACGAAACCATTACAGCAAACCAGGGATTCAATTGTTTCTAAAAACTACAAACACGGCGAAGAACATTACCAATACTAAATCAAGAACAAAACCAATACCAGAATAAACACAAAACACCTAACAGACCAAAAATCAGATCTGCAATAGCCCAGACATGAATAACATGTCCAAACATAATGTCAGACACCAAAACCTGCATAGATCATTCACATAAAACGATAGATTCCAGACACCGAACAAAGTCTTGCACATCGGGAATCAACGATGGCCAGAGATAATATGCCCAGACCCCAACCTGTATTAAGACTTTTGTGAAAATCTGATCCGTCGAGAACACAGTTCCTTTAAACCTTGATTTATTTCTACAAAGCCAAATTACCCAAATCAGTCCAACGAAGCCAAGATGCCACAAAGAACGAACTCTCTTCTTAATTCGTAGATCAAACCAAATCTGCAGTAGTGATTAACATTGAAAGGTATAACTAAATTCACTCTCCACAGTCTACACCATTTTTGCCAAACTATCCAGACAATGCCACTTTGACATAGAACATGATTTATCGATTCCGGGAAAAGATTACAGAATGGACATCCATAGCGTTCCAGATTCTTAACACCTCTTTTATGCAATTCTTCAATGACCGGTATTCTTTGGTGAACAACTCTCCATAAAAAGGCGACCACTTTTGAGGAGCCAATTTGAACCAAACCAGTCTTCATATATGCTCTTTCACCTTTCCCACACAAGATAACTTCAAACAGTAAGCTTTTGGATTATACTTACCATCTTTTGCACCCAACCATTTTAGTCTATCAACTCCTAGAGAATCACTTACAACTTTGGAAAGAACAAGTTTGAAATTCGACCACAAAGGTTTTTCCCATTCAAAAAGAGGTCTTCTAAGCTCGATCCTCCAAACCCATGCTCTATGAACCCGACTCCCAAACTCACTTATTTTACCAAACTTTTTAACGACAATAGCATTAATTCTGGGAAAAGCTTCTTTAAGAGAGATCAACTCAGTCCAATAGTCTATCCAGAACTCTATTTTATTTCCATCACCCATAATACATTTCAAATCGGATAAAAGATCAACCTCTTGAGAAACAATTGGATTGACAATACTACGCCACACCCAAAATGAGTTTCTATGATTGACTGCCCTAGGAAGAATGGACTCAAAGTCATAATTATACTTTGCTATAATGATTTTCCTCTATAAACTATCACCTTCCCTACTAAATCTCCAAATCCATTTATTAAGCAAAGCACGATTCCTAATTTTAATGTCATAAAAACCCAATCCCCCATGCAATTTGAGCACACATATATTGCTCCATTTTATCCAGTGAATGCATCTATCCGATTGAGACTTCCACAGAAAATTAGCTATGCATTTATTAATCAGCTCAACAATTGAACTAGGAATCGGGAAAATTGACATGTAATACACCGGTAAATTAACCAATACTGATTTAATCAAAGTTAATCTACCACCAAAAGATAAGAGTTTACCTTTCTAGCTTTGCAAACAATTCCTAATTTTTTCCAGAACGGGCTGCCACAAGGACTTAGAATTTTTCTTCTGTCCTAACGGCAATCCCAAATAATTCGTTGGAAGTTTTTCCCATCTACAACATATCAAATCAGCCCACCTTTTAACTCTGCTCTCCTCCATATTGATCCTAAAAAGCTGTGTCTTTTTCATATTTAATTTCAAACCTGCTGCAACTTCATAAATTTTTAGAATTCGATTAAAGTTTAAAATCGACGATTCTTTTGCTTCGGAGAAAATGAGAAGGTCATCTGCAAATTGTAAATGGGATAAAACAACTCCTCCCGACCCCATAGAAACCCCGCCACAAAGCCCAATATCAATCGCCCTCGAGAACATAGCGCTCATAGCCTCCCCTACTATATTAAAGAGAAAAGGCAACAACGAAAACCTTGTCTAAGCCCCTTTTTAATAGAGAAATACTTCGAAGGGCAGCTATTCACTAGTACCGCAATCAAGGGAGTCGATATACACATTTTAACCCAGTTCCTCCATCTCTTTCCAAATCCCATCTTCTTAAGGATCAAATTCAAGAACCCCAATCCACACTATCATAAGCTTTACTAAAATCTGCTTTAATTAAAATGCTGCTTCCTTTCCTTTGGACATCCCGTCAACGATTTCATTTGCTATTAAAATGCATTCTGATATTTGCTTACCGGATATAAAAGCAAATTGGTTTTCACCGATCACCTCAGACATGAAAGAACCCATCCTCTTGGCCAATACTCGAGAAACAATCTTATACATACTCCCCACCAACGAAATCGGTCGAAAATCTTTAGGAGAATTAGCCTCCGCCTTCTTCGGAATTAGGGCGATAAAAGACGTGTTAAAAGAGAAATATTTAACTCGTCCACAATAAAAATTGTGCATAAATGATATAACTTCCCCTTTGATAAGCTTCCAGAACCTTTTAAAAAAATCCATATTGAATCCACCGGCCCAGGAGCTCTCGACCCAACAGAAGACTTAATTACATGCCAAACTTCCTCCTCCGAAAAAGGTGATTCAATTAACCGCCTTGTAACAGTACTCAACCTCTTTAGAGGAATTCCGAAACTCTTGAGAGGAACAGTGGACACATCATTATAACCAGAGGGGAAGTAGTTTACAAAAGCATTTTGCATACCAACCTGACATTTGAATACCGAACTCGATACCTTTAATTTTGATATCCTGTTAATTCTGCCTCTAGAAACAGTAGAGGTGGAAGAATTTCGTGTTTTTATTACCTTCTATAAACCACTTCAATCTAGATTTTTGCAACCACTCACGTTCTTCCTTCCTCGCAACAGCCCATAACCTAGCCTTCAACGAATAAATCTCATTTTAGATTGAGAAACTACTATCCTCCATAATCACTTTATTCTCTAGCAGATCAATTTGTTTAGCAAGTTCTTCTACAGAATGATGATTCTTCTATCTTACTTCTCTATCCCGATCCTTGGTCACTTCCTTTACCAAGTTAAGCTCTTAACCATTCCATTACCTCTATTTCCTGCAAAAAGGTCTTTAATTTTTCCAACAAGAATAGAATCATTCGCCCAATGGTTAAACCACTTAAACGGATGATTAAACTTTTTGACCTTCTTTTCTTTTAAAATAATTGGCCTATGGTCGGATAAACTTCTAGGAAGAGTGACTTGAATAAGATGAGGAAACAACTTAACAATTTCTGTTGAGATCAGGACTCTATCAAGCCGGCTCGCCGCCACATTCAAACCGCATCTATACCAAGTGAACTGAGCGCTTGGGACATCAATAATATCCCGAGAGATATAAACTCCTCAAACATATGCATGGATGCCGAATGATCGAAAACCCCTACTCTTTCCGACTCCAATCTAACAACATTAAAATCGCCCCCACTATTACAGGAGAATTCATATCAATAATAACATAATTCAAATTCTCGAAAAAGTCTCGCAAACAACATTTTTAATAGAACACCATCATATCTAAATTTTTTGATCTATTGACAAGAAAAGGCGTATGTAATAAGATATGATATAAAAAAACTACTTACCATAGACTATCTCAATTATCATTTTTTTAGTTTTGGTCATTCAGTTATTTTTATTTTAAAATCATACGTAATGTTATGTTTTGGTTTTATTTTGGTCACTTACCATTAAAAAATTAATGGTGATATAAATATGTCACCATAAGATAATGCCACATCATCATTAAATTTTAAAAAATATTGTGTCAACAGTTCTGTTACTTTTTAACGACATGCGATCATAATGAAACCAAAACATAATATTATTATGATTTTAAAATAAAAATAATTAAGCAACTAAAACAGAACAAAAGTGATAATTAAAGTACTATACACATAGTTTACCCTAAAATAAAACAAAAATGAGTTTAAAAATAATATAATAATCAAAAATCTATATGTGGTAATTTTATATTAAAAACTTCAAATAAATAATTATTTAAAGAAATAGGACCCTCTAGGAATTATTTGGAAGAATAACCCCCAAATCATCCACATAGGACGACCTCGCAATATGCAAATAGCATGTTAAATCCTTACACTTTTCAACACGCAAGATACGTCCGACGTTGACGGACTTTCCAGGTAAACCAATAAAAGAATTGGATAAAATGACTTCGCGCATTGCGAAGTACAAGGTAGCATGAGAACCAAAATATCAAGATTTATGAGAGATATCGTGACCTGCAATACGCGAGGATCTTTCAAATTGAAATTAATAACAAATAAATATAATAAATAATAATTATAATAATTATTAGATATAATAAATAATTAAAATATAATAATAAATAAATATAGTAATTAAAATAGATATTTTATAAATAATATTTATAATATATTTTGTAAATTTTGAAATAATGAAAAATTATATGTATAATATATTAAATATAATAAATAATTAATAATATTATAATTATAATATATTTTGAAATTTATAAGATAAAAACTGATATTAGTTTTTTGAAAACAACAATCTCGCTCCTTGCAAACCGCGAGGTACTGGAAACAGAAAATTTTTTGCTTGTTTTTAACGTAAATCACATCTTGCAGGACGCGAGATATTTAAAATTGTGTTTCCCGGAGAAAATTTATAAATATGGCCCTTCATTCCTAATCATCACACCTATCACTTTCTTATCATCTAAATTGTTATATTCTTTTTTAAAATATTCAAAGATTTCATATTATGGAGACAGGTTTATTAAAACATATCGAAGTCACGTATTCGATTATTGGAAGCATAATAATGAGATAAATTAATTAATATTATTTTATATTTTTAGTTTTTAATTATTTATTTATTTAGTTTATTTTTTTGGTATTTAAATAATTTTTAATATTTATTTTGTAGGGATATGAACGTGTATTAGAGTGTAATATAAATCGTGTGACAAGGCCCGATGCGGACATTTTTTACTACATTTAGTGGGTTTCGGATTTATCAGCAGTATATCTGTGACAATGTGAAGTTGCATCTTTCACTTATAAATACGTTGGTGGAAAGATGGAGACCGGAGACGCACATGTTTCATTTACCGTGTGGGGAGACAACTATTGTCCTACAAAATATTGTATTTCATCTGGGACTGCCTATTGATGGAGTAGTTATTATTGGTGTTGCCGGCACCCTAGAAACGTATGCAAGGCATTGCTCGGAATTGTTCCGCCTGATAATGCACGCGATGGTGGAAAAATAAAAATTAAATTTTTGGATGATAATTTTACGCACCTACCCCATGATGCGGAGCATGTAGTGGAGGAGGTAAATATAAATATTTTTATTTTTGAATATTTATTAATATTGTAATTTATTTATTTATTATTTTGGTTCTCAGGCTATCTCGCGCTTTGTAATGTACGATGTCATTTTATCCAATTTTTTTATTGACTTACCTAGAAAGTCTGCCCACGTCGGACGTATTTCGTATTGGAAGGTACGAGGATTTAACAAGTTTTTTGCAAGCCGTGAGGTCACCCTATGAACGATTTGGGGTTATCATTTCAAATAATTTTTGGAAGACTGTATTTTTTAAATAATTATTTATTTGAAGTTTTAATATAAAATTACCGTATATGTTGTATAGAAATAATTTGATTAAACAGTAGAGATTAGACAGTTTTTAACGTCTAGCACCATGCTTGTTGCTTAACAAAGACAAAATATAATGATGCAATATAGATAAACTCATATTATTCTCATGTTTGATTAACAAGAGTAAATATATAGAAACAAAACAAGAGATGATTCGTATTTTTTGGCCAGTAGACAATATATTAAGTTTATATCTCAACGATGCAAGAGAAACTATCGTCATCTTAACTAAAAGAATAATAATAATAATAATAATAATAATAATAAGCACTTGTAGCTTCTGAATAAACATTAGTTCTGTTTTTCTTTAAAAAAACTTCTTCAATAAATAAAATTGAATCTAATTACTAAATGATTTTGTGCCAATCACTAATTTTGGCGTTTTACTATTCTTTTTCATAAAATCATTATTGTCGCTTAAATAAAAAAAATGAATCTAATTATAAAAATCATAAATGCTTAACTTATTTTTTTAAATATTAGTTTGATATTATCTAAAAAAGGTTGAAATTTAAGAAAAATTGATTTAAGATATAGCAATTTAAGTTGTACAAGGGAGATTCTTATCATAAACCTCTCCCTTGAAAGGCTTGGATCACCAACAATTCAAGGGGATCAAAGAGCTATTAAAAAGGTAAATAATCGTTCAGATGGGATAACGCACAACGAAGGATTGACTGAAGATTCTCGCATGTAAGAAGGTGAAAAAACCCTAAACCTAACCAATAAAACCAACGAGAAAAAGAACTCCCCTGCGAGAATTTCACACGCAACGATAGCTGCAAGCATAACGGATAAAAACAGAAACGCTACAATATCAATGAAAGAAGACGAGATAGTTTTGCAAGAAGGAGATGCTACAATTAACAAAATCGGACCCTATCGAAAGATCCAGTTCTTTGAACGGGTGCCTGACCTAGTCGACCATAACAGGAAACAAGATATCATTCTACGTCTCCTAGGGAAGATGTTAGGATCAATGCGATAGGCATTAGAGCCCTCTGGAATAGGATCAATGTTATCTGGCATCTTTCGGGAAAAAAACCAACCTTGTCGACCCAGACAACGACTATTACCTTGTGAAGTTTGAATGAGCAGAGGACTAAATCAAGATACTCACAAACGACCCTTGGACGATTTATGGGCGTTACCTTACAGTGTAGCCATGGAGCAGAGAATACTCCACATCGAAAAAACACTCATCCCAAGTAATAGTTTGGGTCCACCTCTTGGTATTACCTTACAGATATTACACAAGAATGATTTTCAGGACTATATCCAATATGATAGGCAATGTGATCAGAATATATTATAACACAAAGGTGGGTGAAAGAGGCAAGTTTGCAAGATTAGTCGTTGTAGTTAATCTGAACAAACCCCTAATCCCATGCATCGATATAGATAATTTTACCCAAAAAAATAGAGTACGAAGGTCTACAAATTTGCTTCAAGCGCGAGATTTATGGTCGCTCGAAGGAAATATGTGGAGTGAACATTGATGCATTACCAGACACAACAAACCTAAGTAATCAAACCTTTTCAACCACGAAAAAAACCAGATCGAGTGAGGATAACCCCTGCAGACCATGGAAGATTGTGTAAACAAAACCAAGAAGACCAAGAAACAAAACAAGGAACCCTAACAAAAGGAAGTTGCAACTAGACTAAACACAAGCTCCCATTTTACACCTCTCCAAGAACCCTTAGAGATCGTTGAAGAGATACAAGACAACTCCAACCAACATCAACCATCTTCCTGCACAAAGGATGCTTAAAAAATTAAAACCAAACCTTTGAGATCGAATCATCAAAAAGAAGGAAATAGAATAACATGTACCAGAAAGGAGAAAACAACACTTTCTAATAAAAACACAACCGAAATTACACGAAACAAAGGGAAAGAGGCCTTAGTGGATGTCCCAGTTGAAGTCGGAGAACTGGACATCTTAAGAACCCATCAGGAAGGAAAAATTCGAATAATAGCAGGAAGAGATGCCATCATCACAGAACACCAACTAGTTTTTGAAAAAGGCAACCATAGAACAGTCACCATTAGAAAATATAGTGGAAAAATGCTTCGCACCCAAAGATGGAGAAAAAATAGGCATGACCATTGAAACAGAAAGAACATTCATAAAATCCTAAAAGTCAAGAAACCTGGGAAGTTTAGAACACCAGACTCATCCTTCCTCACAGATTGGATTCACTCAGACTCTTCGCAACTCAGTGCCATGAAACCAACTAACCCTGATAATCTAACCACTATGTCAGGAACAGGATTTTAAAAAACGGTCCGCGATCGCGATTTCGGCCGCGATATAGGCGTTTCACCGCCGTCCGAGTTACCCGCGACTCCCGCAATAGCGTCCGCGACAGTCGCAATAGCGCCCGCGACGGCCGCAATCATGGTAAATCCGAAATAACCGAAAACGCAACCGCGACCATGATTTAAACCCTGGTCAAGAACACCGTCAGTAATGAGCGACCAAGGTAATAGATCTTAGTTTTAAAAAGTGCATGAAGAGTGTCGTAATTGTCAAATAATTAATCATTTTTCTCAAATAATTATACTAAGAACGTAGTGTAGAGAAAAAGGGTGTCAGTCCACATGGATTCAGAAGTTTCTAATATCAATCTGAATTGATCTTTAATCAAGAAATCAGTAAAACAATAAAATTAAAAAAGAATGTGTTTAATTCAGAAAATTAAAGTAAATTGTAAAACAATAAAATTAAAGAAATTTGTAAAATAAGAAAGTTAAAGTAAAATTAAGATGCAAGCAATAAGAAAAATCAAGAACAGTAAATTGTAAAAGGAATAATAAAGATGAGAGATAACCTCTAACTTAACTTTGCCTCAATTCGTCTCTATCACTGAAATATATTTTACTTCAAATACTAGTCAATTACTGTCTACAAGGCATAATATGGTGAACTAATTTCCAAAGCCAATACTTGAAAATTATCCAATGTTTGGATTAATATCGGTTATCGATATTAACGCCAATTGTAATAACCCAAAATTTTGGTTAGTGATTGAAATGTAAATTCTGAAAGTTTGGTAGCCAAAGTAGAAAATTGGGAAAAGTTTAGGGACCTAAGTGATAATTTTCAAAAAGAATTTTTATTCCATAAATGGATTGTTTACTCTTGAGAGTGGGGTTTTATTGAAATAAGATACTTTATTGGAATTTGTGTTAAAAACTGGAAAGTATTAAAGTCCAATAAAAATTCCGTAAATCGGATCGAATAGAACTTTCAGGAAAATTTGAAGGATGATAAATTAAGCTTAGAAATATTATTTCCACATTTTAAAATGATGAAAAATAATATGTAGCATTGGATTTGAGAATTTATTTCTATGTTTAATTTGGATCGTTGGATTTAAATGGTAAGATTATAATTTTTGGAAAGTTACTTGGTAAAATTGGAAAAATGTAAAATAGCTTGTTCATCTTTGACGTTGTAAAGATGATAAGGTTATGTGGCTTGGTATTATTATAAATATCAAGTTTCATTAGTGGCAAAATGGACATTTCTCATTAAATGAATATTTTATTCATTTAAGCTTAAATAAAGGTTAATTAACATGAAATTCATTAGAAATCTCATTAAAATTATCCATTTCAGCCAACATTTCGTGCTCCCCATGAACAAGGTAAGAGAATTTTTATTTTTCATTTTTGAGCAATTTCATTTGGATTTTGGATCATGCCGTGAAATAGAAAATTGTTCTATTCGAAAAATGCTAGCATTTGGTACCATTATTGTTTTCTAATTTGGTTTGTGTTCAAATATTCCAAATTCTAGGGTTTATGTTCACATTAGGGTTTATGGAATTGATGAAGGGTTTTGATGTTTTTGAGGTTGTAGAATCATTTCCAAGCATTATTGATGATTAAAATCACTTGTACATGGTTATATGAACCTATAAAGTTTCGGCCAAACCCTAGATTTAGGGGAGAGATATGTTTTAATGAAATTAAGTTAGTGTTTTGCTTGTAGAGATTTTATAAGGTTGAATCGAAGTTGATTTCATGCTTGAACTGATTCAAAATTGAGTAAAATCATGAAAACCCTAATTTTGAACATACAAAGCATTAGGCCTTGACTATAGAGGATGAGAAAAATTATGGAAAAATTATGTAGTTGCTGGAAATGATGTAGGAAGTATTCTACAATCCTTAGAAAAATTTTAGGGGACTATTATGTAATTTTTGAAAAGTTGGGGGATCAAATCGATAATTTTTTAAAAGTTATGGATTGTCGTGTAAGTGTTCAATAGTTGATGTACTATGCTGGAAATTAATGTTTGAGTGTTGAAATTGAAGTTAGGATGTGAAATTGGATTATTTTGGAAAGCTTGTAAAAGTTGAGGTTTAAATCACAAATATGGAAAAGATTAATGATGGAATGTGAAATCCTAAGGGAAGTTTCCAAGTTAAGGACACCATGTGAGTGCAAATTTAATTTGTGCTTATGTTATCGAACAAATATTGGCTTGCGATAAGCCAATGACAGAGTGACTATGGTAAGAAGTGACTCCTAAAATGTTATGTGATTTTTATGCATGCATATATGTGCATTTGGTGAGCTAATAGAATTAGTGAACAAGTTGAAAATGCAAATTGTTGAAATCTGCTTAGAATTTAATTATGGACAGTAAGTTTAGAAAAAATCACCATAAATTATACAAAAATGATAAGAGAATGATTTTTTACCGTTGAATTCTTATATATGTCTAGTTTTGTTTATAATAAATGGAAACTGACTTCGAGGTGTATACAAAAATATATGAATTTTTAACAGAGGATAGGTTAGAAAACAGGACAACAAATTTTGCTCAAAACAGCGGTCAATTTTGAAATTTTACCACAAATTGTAAAAATTAAACTAAAAGGAATGCCTTATATTGATAGATTTTTATTTGAGTATAGTTTTCATTGGTACAAACGAAATAATTTTTAAAGGTGTATATTAATACATAATAATATTTCTTTAAAGGTAGTATAAACTACCAGGATATGGAATTATGACAAATTTTGGGATTTAACCTAATTAGAAGCAAATGATCAAGTTAAAACTTACTGAGACTTATATTTTGACTTGCATATAAAGTCTCAAAGTGAGTGTAATGCATGCATAATATTATACATGGATGTTTAAACGTCATTGGGTAGGACTTGCTATAAGTCTACCTTAATTATATTGTCATGATATTTATGGCAATTATAATATAATTGATATAATATAGATATGTCAAAGGTGAATATAGAATGCATTAATCACTATTCCATGGATTTTATTTTGGGTATGAACTGTCCAAAGGTTAAATGGTATTGATATACTTTTCCATGGATGGATCAAATAAAAATAGACTATATGCCCAAGTATGTTATTGAGGGTCGGTGGTATTAGTGGCATGCTATAGAGTCTAGCAATTTCATATTATGTGGCATTAAAGTGTCTAGCGAAGGTACATAGTGCAGGCCTCGAAGTGTCTAGCGAAGGCACATAATACAGGCCTTAGAGTGTCTCGCGAAGACACACGGTATAAAACACTACGGTGTATAAGGTGAGCACGGCCCAACCTCAGCACTACAATGTATTATTAGGTGAGCAAGGCTCTACCTCGGCACTACGGTGCAATATTTGACTCCTATACCGGGGTCCTCATACAATTATACTTTGGGTTATGGTTTATTGGTTGGCAAATGATAAACAGGTGAATAAGTTGTTGAGCTTATGGAATAAATGGAAAATATATTGGTAAGAAATTTATATGTGATTCATATCATGTTCATATTAGTAGCATGATTGGAAATACAGGTAGAGTGATCATAATGCATTGAATATTATTATTATTGACATTTATGTGTTGCATTGCCTTGAATGTTTCTATGGTTTCCTCACTAAGTGTATACTTAGCGTGTGATGATTTTCACGCTTGTGAAAAAGAGGAAAAGGAGTAAGGAGCTGAGCTTGACATCAATCACCAAGGAAATATTTACATGTAACGATGATGACGTCATACTGTGCTCTAAAAGTTCTAGTTGGCATGTATATGAGAATGAAATGTCTGCAATTTCTTAATATAGTTAGTATTAATTATAAGTAAATTAATTATAAGTAATAATATGAATAAATATTATGATATTAAACTATACTTAGCAAAAATTAATTTGGGTTTTAAATCAAACGTATTAACATACTTATTTATTTTATGAAAATAGAACATAATTGTTTATCACTGCTTGAAACTGGTTTTGAATTGGTAACCAACAATATTATACTATGATTTTTCTCTAAATAATTATTTTATAATAATTGTTCATGTTATGAAACTTGAGATGTTTGAATGAAACAAAAATTTACTCAGTTCAATTAAAGAAATGTTTTGAATTTTTTATGTAACATATGTAACTCGTATTGGTTCGTATATACGGGTTATGGGTGTTACATTTATTGGTATCTAAACTACATGTTTAGCTGATTCTAGGACTAAACCGAGCTTGTTTTGAATTAAAAAAGTGTATACATGCCACTAGGATGTCATTGTTATAGATTTGGTGATTATAAGGTTCGATTGATGCCACTCCTTACTTATAAAGGTGAATAAATACAGTGTATGAAAAATATATGTGTATTCGAGGGTTTGAAGAACGTGATCGTAGGAGGTTCAAAAATAAATTAATAGTGATAGTAATGATGTTAACCATTATCTTCTGTTTAGTCTAAATAAGTTGATGCTTTAACACAATAAGAAATGTCAATGTAAGTTTAAGAAAACCCCTCATTCATACATAAGTATAATATGTATTAAATAATAAAACATTATGATAGAATTGATCTTAAGTGACATGTGCGCCTAACCCTTTAGGCTTGAAAGCGAGGGCGAGTAGTATTTGTAGATAGTAACTGTCTAGTAAGGATTCAAAGTGTTGGGTTTTAATGGACTTGATAGAATTACCTTTCAAAGGTAAATTTTTAGAAAAAAAAGGATTGATTTCCCCTACCTTGTCATTATGAATTTTCTCTTAAAGCGATTGATTTTAAAGAATTCTAAAAGTTTTGAGATATTGGTGGTAGGGAAAAAGAGTAAACATGTTCCCTACTGGGATTTTGACAATAACTATTATGAAGTTATTGTTGTAAGGTTGTTAAGTCTTCTTAGTGGATGAGGTGGATACTTAAACTTTAATAGTTAAGTTGGAAGATATTACAACTGTTCGAGGGTATCTAAATATGTAGCTATAGAAGTTACCTGGATTACCTCTAGATTGAGATATAGAAATTGAAATAAAGATGTTATCAAGTATTGCATTTATTTTATAGTTGTATTGAATGGCTCCTAATGAGCTCAGAAAATTAAAGGCATAGGTAGTAGAATTGTAAAAACCGAGGATTTACAAGACTAGGCGTGTCATTTGGGATGCACTAGTGTTATTGTGAAAAAGAAAGATGAGTCTATGCAATTATGCATGAATTATCGTCTGTTAAATAAGGTAACAAAGAAGAACAAGTATCCTCTTCTGAGGATTGATAATCTTTTGATCAGTTAAAAAGGTTCATTAGTGTCTCCTAAGTCGTATCTCCTATCAGGATGTTATTAATTAAATATGAGGAAGAATATCTTCATAAGAAAATTTTTAGAATTCAATATGAACACTACGAGTTTGTGATAATGTCGTTTGGTTTAACGAATATTCATGCTACACTTATGGATTGGATAAATCGATTATTTTAGTTATACTTGGATTAATTGGTTGTAGTGTACATTGATGTTATTGTGATCTATTGTAAGACCAGAGAGAACACGATGTTTGTTTTTGTATAGCTCTTCCAACTATTCGGAAATTACATGCTAAGTTGACCAAGTGTAAATGTTGGTTGTCTAAGTTTGTATTCCTTGGCCATGTGGACTCAGCTAAGGGGATAAGAATATATATCAAGGAAGCATGAGATAGAGTCGAATGATAAATTCTAAAGAATTTTTTCGAATTTCAAAGTTTATTGGAATTTTTTGGTTACTATCGAAGGTTCATAAAGAAATTTTCGACGATTATATTCCCTCTAACCAAGCTATTGAGGAAAGTCGTGTTATTCATTTGGACTGTTAAGTGCCAAGAAAACTTTGAGACGTTAAAAAAATAATGACATAAGCTCCAAGGTCAGTATAATTAGAATATGGAAAAGATTATGTGAATTATAGTAATGCGTCTCATAATGATTTGGGATACGTTTTAGTACAAGAGGAAAAGTTTTGGGTTTATGCTTTAAAGCAACCAAAGAATCATGAAAAAAATTATCTGACTCACGATCTCGAGTTGGCAATAATTGTGTTTACTTTGTTGATATAACACCACTATTACATAGTGAGTGGTGCTATATCTATATGAATCTCAAAAGTCAAAAGTATGTGTTGACTCGAAGGAGTGAAAATAAAGGAAATGGATTGAATTCCTTAAGGAATGATGATGTGCTTATCAATTGTAAACATGAAAGGGTAATGTGGTGGCTGGTACGATAAAGCCGAAAGATATTTCTATTCTGAGAGTTTTGAAAAAGTGATATTCTTCAATGAAAGATGGTGTTTTGATTGTAGAATTAAAGGATCAAGTGCCTATGTTGCTATATCGAATAAAGGATCTTTAGAGAAAAGATGAAAATTATCGTGCTTGGAAAAGATAGAACAAGCATAAAAAGGAGAAACTAAAGACTTTAAGGTTAAGTCTGATGAATGTTTATATTATCGAGGAAAGAGTTTATAAACATGTATGAAAAGAGTTATCATCGAGCTTGTTTCTAAATGGCTGACATGTCAGTGAGTTAAAGTAAAGCATCAAGTGCGTTTTGAATTATTGTAACTGAATTCTATCCCTTAGTGGGAATAGGAACGAGTTACAATGAACCTTGTAATGGGAAAAATATCATTTAAGATAATCTCAAGATTGTTAATGATTGAAAAATGTCTTGTGCAGACTTGAAAAGAAAAGAGATTGAATATCAGGAAGGTGATAAAAAATTATTTATTAAATTATCACCTTGAAAAAAAGTATTACGATTCAGATGAAAAGGAAAGTTGAGTCCGAGATTTATTGGACCTTATAAGATTATAAGAAAAAAAATTCTTTGGCTGGATAAGTGACTTATAAGCTAGAATTGCCTACAGAAATGGACAAGATCTATAATGTTTTTCATGTGCCGATGCTCAGGAAGTATCAATCAGATCCTTTGCATATTATCACCCCAGAGGAAATAGAGATTCGATCAGATTTGACTTATGAAAAAGAACTAGCACTTATTAAAGTTCGACAGAGAAATCAAAGGTTGAAAAAGCTAATAAAAAATAACAGGATATGAACAAGCAATATACTTATCTATTTACATCAAGTACACATTGAAAATTCAAGGACGGATTTTCTTAAAGGGGAAGAATTGTAATACCCCAAAATTTTGGTTAGTGACTAAAATGTAAATTCTAAAAGTTTGGTAGCCAAAGTAAAAAATTAGGAAAAGTTCAAGGATATAAATGGATAGTTTATTCTTGAGAGTGGGGTTTTATTGAAATAAGATTCTTGATCTAGAAATTGTGTTAAAAACTGGAAAGTGTTAAAGTCCGATAAAAATTCGGTAAATCGGATCGAATAGAAATTTTAGGAAAATTTGAATGATGATAAATTAAGCTTAGAAATATTATTTCCACATTTTAAAATGATGGAAAATAATATGTAGCATTGGATTTGAGAATTTATTTACATGTTCAATTTGGATCGTTGGATTTAAATGGCAATATTGAGATTTTTGGAATGTTACTTGGTAAAATGGGAAAAGGGTAAAATATTTTGTTCATCTTTGACTTTGTAAAGATGATAAGGTTATGTGGCTTGGTATTATAGTAAATATCAAGGTTCATTAATAGAAAAATGGACATTTCTCATTAAATGACTATTTTATTCATTTAAGCTTAAATAAAGGTTAAATTAACATGAAATTCATTAGAAATTTCATGAAAACATAGCCATTTTCAGCCAAAATTTTGTACTCCCCATGAACAAGGTAAGAGAATTTTTAATTTTCATTTTTGAGCAATTTCCTTTGGATTTTGAATCATAACGTGAAATAAAAAATTGTTCTATTCGAAAAACGCTATCATTTGGCACCATTATTGTTTGCAAATTTGGTTTATGTTCAAAGATCCAAAATTCTAGGGTTTATGTTCACATTAGGGTTTATGGAATTGATGAATAATTTTGATGTTTTGAGGTTGTAGAATCATTTTCAAGCATGATTGATGATTAAAATCACTTGTACATGGTTATATGAACCTATAAAGTTTGGCCAAACCCTAGCTTTAGGGGAGAGATGTATGTTGATGAAACTAAGTTATGGTTTTGATTGTAGAGATTTTATAAGGTTGAATCGAAGTTGATTTCATGCTTAAATCGAACCAAAATCGAGTGAATTCATGAAAACCCTAATTTTGAACATACAAAGCATTAGGCCTTGGCTATAGAGGATGAGAAATATTATGGAAAAATTATGTAGGGGCTAGAAATGATGAAGAAAGTGTTCTACAAGCCTTATAAAAATTTTGGGACCATTATGTAACTTTTAAAAAGTTGGGGGACCAAATCAACAATTTTTGAAAAGCTACAGATTATTGTGTAAGTGTTCATATAGTTGATATACTATGCTGTAAATTAATGTTTGAGTGTTGAAATTGAAGTTAGAATGTGAAATTGGATTATTTTGAAAAGCTTGTAAAAGTTTATGTTTAAATCACACAACTGGAAAAACATAAGGATGGAATATGAAATCCTAAGGGAAGTTTGAAAGCTAAGGACACCAGGTGAGTGCAAATTTAATTTGTACTTATGTTATCGAGCAAACATTGGCTTGCGATAAGCCAGTGACGGAGTTACTATGGTAAGGAGTGACTCATAAATGTTATGTGATTTTTTATGCATTCATATATATATGCATTTGGTGAGTTAATAGAATTAGTGAACAAGTTGAAAATGCAAATTGTTGAAATATGCTTAGAATTTAGTTCTGGACAGTAAGTATAAAAAAATAGCCATAAATTATTTAAAGATAATTAGAGAATGATTTTTATATTGTTGGATTTTTATATCAGTCTAGTTTTGTTTAAAACAAATGGAAACTGATTTCGAGGTATATATAAAAAGGTATGAATTTTTAACCGAGGATAGGTCAGAAAATGGAGCAGTAGATTTGCTCAAAACAACGGTCAAATTTGAAAATTCACCTCAAATTGTACAAATTGAACTAGAAAAATTGTCTTATATGGATAGATTTGTATTTGAGTCTAGTTTCCAATGGTACAAACAGAATAATTTTTAAATGTGTATATTAATACAAAAAAATATTTCTTTAAAGGTAGTGCAATCTACTAGGATATGAAATTATAACAAATTTTTGGTTTAACCTAATTAGAACCAAAGGATCAAGTTAAAGCTTAGCGAAGCTTATATTTTGACTTGCATATAAAGTCTAAAAGTGAGTGCAATGCATGCATAATATTATACATGGATGTTTACACATCATTGGGTAGGACTTGCGATAAGTCTACCTTAATTATATTATCATTATATTTATGACAATTATCATATAATTGATATATTCTAGATATGTCAAAGGTGATTGCCTTGATCATTGTTTATTACACATGATGTAATCATGAATACATATGATGTTTATCATAAATGCTATTTCGGGTATGAACTACCCAAAGGTTAAATGGTATTGGTATACTTTGTCATGGATGGATCAAATAAAAATAGATTATATGCCCAAGTGTGTTATTGAGGGTCAGTGGTATTAATAGCATGCCATAGAGTCTAGCAGTTGCATATTAGGTAGCACTAGAGTGTCTAGCGAAGGCACATAGCGCAGGCCTCAGTGTGTCTAGCGAAGACTCACAATACAAAACACTACGGTGTATAAGGTGGGCACGTCGGCACGACTTGACCTCAGCACTACGGTGCATTATTAGGTGACCAAGGCTCGACCTCGGCACTGCGATGCAATATTTGACTCCTATATTGGGGTCCTTATACAGTTATACTTTGAGTTATGGTTTATTGGTTAACAAACGATAAACAGGTGAATAAGTTGTTGAGCTTATGGAATAAATGGAAAATATATTGGTAAGAAATTTATATGTGATTCATATCATGTTCATATTAGTAGCATGATTGGAAATACAAGTAGAGTGATCATAATGCATTGAATATTATTATTGTTGGCATTTATGTGTTGCATTGACTTGAATGTTTCTATGGTTGCCTCACTAAGTGTATACTTAGCGTGTGATGATTTTCACGCGTAGGAAAAATGAGGAAAATGAGTAAGGGGCTGAGCTTGGCATCAATCACCAATGAAATATGTACAAGTAACAATGATGACATCCTACTATGTTCTAAATGTTCTAGCTGGTATGTATATGAGAATGAAATTCTGTAATTTCTTAATATAGTTAGTATAAAGTATAATTAATAGTATGAATAAATATTAAGATATTAAACTATGCTTAGAAAAAATTAATTTGGGTTTTAAACCAAAATGTTAGACAATCTTATTTATTTTATGAAAAATAGAACAAAATGTTCTATCATTGCTTGAAATTGCTTTTGAATTGGTAACCAACAATATTATACTATGATTTTTCTCTGAATAATTATTTTATAATAATTGTTCAAGTCATGAAACTTGAGATGTTTGAATGAAACAACATTTTACTTAGTTTAATTAAAGAAATGCTTTGAATTTCTGATGTGACATATATAACTCGTATTGGTTCGCATATGCAGGTTATGGGTGTTACACCAATGTTGGTTTGAAACTGGAAAAACCTGTGCTTGGATTATGGTGTCTCAATGAGAATCAAACCCGATCTTGATTCCCTTAGCAGACAGCTACTAAGTTTGTTCTTAGGGAATTAAACTTGCTACAAGTCTATTCTCCTCCCCTATTGTAGATCACAATGTCAATCAAGCCAATGTGAACTCTTTGGATTGAAGATATTGAGATGTTTGAAGGAAGGTCGATTACATTCCCTTGTCTGCCAAAATTAAGAAAGAAATATGAAGATATAAATAACTTTTGCAATTCTCACGAGAATGGATCGAGTCTTCTCTTATCTATCAGATAAAGAAAATTTATCCAAAATGGTAGAGATCATGCTTGATGTGTAGAAGGAAAAAATTTGAAGAAGAAAAATAATTTTATTAAACTGAAAACCTAAAAACAAAGAAAAGCCAGAACCAGTTCTATATTGAATTCTAAACTTGTACATCTCTCAGCTTCACCCCTAGGGGTATTTATAGTCTTGAGTTAACCTAATGAAAATAAAATACTAACTCTTGAAATATCCAAACTCTTAATTCCTAACAAACTAAAAATTCTAATTAATAAATATTAAAAATTCTAAATAATAGAAATGTAATACCCCGAATTCTGGGTCAGTAGTTCGGGCAAACCCGAGACCTATATGTCAAGCCCATTAGATCTTCTAAACCAGTTTGGACCAGTTTTTAAGGGTATTGGACTTAGGTTTGGCCCAATAATTAAAGGTAGGTGATGGTTTTACATTTGGGAAAAAAAGAGAGGGGTCAATAGAGCAATTTAACCATTGCTTGTTTTAAAAGATAAAACCCCCTTATATTTATAGGATTTTACATGAACCCAAGCTTCCCAAATACTCTTCCATCTTCTCCTCTTCCTTTTCTCTCCAAGAGCAGTAAAAAAGGAGCAAGCTTATAGAATCTTAAGTTTAGTTTGAATCAACCAAGGTAAGAGTTCTAATCTCCATCCCTCAAGCTTCATTTCAAGCTCCAAATCTCAAGTTGGTAAAGATTTCAAGGAATCCAAGCTCGTTTTTAGTAAATTTAGGTTGTTAGAGTGTTCTTAACTCAATTTCAAGCTCTAGACAAGTTAGTAACTCCTAGTTTTGCCTTTAATTAGCTAGGAAAGTGAGAAAAATCCAAGGCTAGAGGTAAAGAAAATGTGACCCCTAGTTGATTTGGAGAGGATTTAGCAGCCAAGGAAATCAAGTAACACACTCACAACTTCCTCATATTAATTATGGGTCTTTAGAAATGAGTTCTAGCTTGAGAGTTAGTTATAAAGCTTATAGATGTATTTTTATGGTAGATTTAATGTTTGATATTTATAGCATGTTCAAGAGCCTTATTTATGACCCCTATGATCATAAAACTTTAATAATAATTGGGAAACCTTAAGATAGGAAAATTAGGAAGGTTGAGGGGCAAATTTATACCCAAATAGGGCATTTTAAGGGTTGGTATCGATACTTCATGAAGCAGTATCGATATTGTTCTTTAGGAAAGCTTTAATCGAGAGATTTTTAAAAAGCAGTATCGATACTAAAGGTTTGGTATCGAGATCGAGGGGCTTGGTATCGAGACCGAAATTCCAAAATGCCATTTTGGTATCAAAACTCTAGGGAGTTTCGATACCTAACTCTGTAAAAGGCTATATTTATGACCTTTTCACTTAAGTTATTGGTTGCCTCATGGTGCATATAGGTTTATTTAGATGCATACAAGAGCATATAACTATATTTGGTGGTTTGGCTTTATTGTGACATTTTAATTTATAAATGGTGTTATTTTACAGGGAATGTTTTGCTTTTGTTGGTGATGTACAAGTCGATGAAGAAGAGGGTGAGCATGGATAATTGTCATAACATTCTTGGATGGTGAGCAAGGAAAATTTTCGAGGCAAATTGGGACAACTCCTGTAAGCAGAAAAAGACAAAAACAAAGAAGATATTTTCATGGGAGCTACTAGTTGTGCACACTCATGTGTTTTCTATCACCAACCGCCTATGAGGGGACCACAACCTCCCTTGCAACCACCTTCACATGTACTATGGGGATTTTTGCACTAAAACCTAAGAAATTCCCTACTATAAATAGAAAATATGGCTACCAAAAATGGGAGAGGATTCTTTGAGGAAATAGTGAGCTAAGCAAGGCAGCTAGAAAGCTTCCAACTTTTTTTCCTTTTTTTTTGTTCAAGGGTATCCTCCATAGTCAAGCTCAAGAGAGTGGCATGTTAGGCATCTGAGAGAAGCTAGGCATTTTAGAGAAGCTAGCTCACTAAGGTGCCGTTCATGATGGCCTGAGGAGCAACCAGAAGCACGCGTTAGGAGTTTCCTCCACCCCTTTGCTTTATTTTCTTTTGATTTACTTGGGTTGTATGGAACAAATTATTCACTTGGATATTTCAAACCCCACCATGAACTAAACTTTATTTGGTGTATGTTCTTATAGATGATTGAGTTTTTTAATGAATAATTTAAAGTTTTAGTGTTTATCTATTTGTTTTGCTCATTGTACTTAATTACTTGGGATTGTATGAGGCATGGGAGTGTTCATTTCTTAAGTATAACACTTAATGTTCGAGAGAAACTAGGTTAATGATCCTTAGTGTTCAAGAAAAACTAAGGGAGATCTACGTGAGCAATGGGTTTTAGTTGCTAACTAGGGCCTAATCCACCTTATAGATAAGGATAGGATTTCAACGACTAAAAGGAGTAGTGCAGATTCGATAGGTTCGATGTTATTGTTCACACCGCGAGGTATTATCGTGGCATTCGCGTTCGTCAGTTCCCTTGACTTGAGAGAGTGTATGGACATTCTTAGTAAACTCTGTCGAGAAAATAGACCATAGAAGCATAAATCATTCTGAGAGGCAAGGCTTAGGATTCCTTGTAATCCCACCATTCATTTCCATAGTAACTTGTCGTGTGAGATTATTAAATCTGCTTACTTATTTCTGAATTCTCAACTAGTTTTGCATTGACATTTTAAGTTGTCTGTATTTCAAAAGAATTTTCACTCGTCATGACATTTTCATCTGCCTTATTGCCATCACATTTCCACAATACCATTCATATTCGTTTCATTTTGCCACTACGCTCTCACTTGTGAATACCATAACTAACTATACTTAGATAATTTAGTATTCGTGCTTTAACTTAACTTGCAATTTCCTCCAATCCTCATGGGAACGATAGATACTCACTCTTTATTACTTGTGTGATTGTGTATAGTTGCACTTAATTTGCGTCCATTTTTATGTACTCACAGCACGCAACAAGTTTAAGTTTTGGGTAAGGTCCCATTATCGATAATTCCCGTTTTATTTCAAGGAATTTAAGTTGGGTATCGATATGTAACATCCCAATCATCGGGTCAGTGACCAGAATGTAAGAATTTTTAAACTTAGTGGTTGAATTCGATTAGTTTTAAAAATTCAAGGATTTATGATGGAATTTTGTGTAGGGCTTGATATTAATTTTGGATTAGTGGAAAGGGCATTATGGTCTTTTCATGTTAAAGGATAATTATCTCCTTTATTAAGGGATAAGCACGTGGATAAGGGGAAAAGTCTAGAACTCATTTCTTGCTCTTCTTTGTGCCATGAACTCCACCATCAAAGGTAAGTTTTGAAAATTTATTGTCTTCTTCAATTTTTGGTTTGGTATTGAAAGCTTGGGTGTTTTATAAGCTTAAGAAAAGCTTGTATAGAATTAAAACAACAAGAGGAGTGAATTAGAAATGGATTTGTAAAATGGGTTTTGAAATGAATATTTGATATGGTGTAGTTTCTGGAGTTTTAGTGATGAATTTGACTTGTTAATAAGCAAACTACATAATTAGGAGTAATAGAAATGATTAAGAACTTGGTTGAAATTATGATATGATTTTTAGATGTAAGAGTTTGAGTGAGATTTTGTTGTTTAAGAGTAGTAAATGAAAACAAGTTGGTTTAGATGTATAAGGTTGAGTTTAAAGGCTTAATAAGGGATAGAAGTAAGAGATTTAGGAAGTTTTTGGTTGATTTTCGAAATGGAAATAGCAATTCTGGGCATGGAGTATCGGTACTGGAAGAACAATACCGATAATTCAAGGTAAAAGTAGTGGAATTCGAAGGGTGGTATCAGTAATGGTTGAAGAGGGTATCGATACTGAGTTGGGAGTATCGATACCAATGGTATAGTATCGATATAATTTTCAAGATAAATTTCCAAAATGTCAAAATGGTATCGGTACCATAGGGGGTATTGATACCATTGAAGAGAAATATTGGTACTGTAGTGGTAGTACCGATACTACTAAGCATAAAATAGAAATTAAGTGTTCCTTTTAGCTTAAGTTATTATGATTGGATATAAGTGACTCGATGTACGATATTGATTTTTGATTGTTTTGTGTAATTGTTGAACATAATCAACTTCCGGTCAGCTCGACATTATAAGTTTCAATCAAAAGAAATAAGGATTTCTTTAGGACTTTAGTGAGGCAAAGGTGAGAGTAACTTCTCGGTTTCGTATTAGAATTGGGAAAGGCTTGCGATGAGCCAACCTCAGTGTTTTCGATCGAAAACCTTACAAATTTTTTTATATTATATTTACAATGTTTTATTCAATTTATATTATGTAAGCTATGTTTATGATTATATGTATATGATTATGGAAATGTGAATTTTGAACATAAGTATCAGAAAAGACTTCATGTGAAAGTGCATATGTGAATAAGAGATACTTTGAATAATGAATGACAAATAATTATGTGGTTAAAAGCCTAAGGTATATGTATGAGTATTATAGGTATAGTTGGCATGCCAAGAGTCGAGAGTTTTATGTGGTCCTTCGGGACAATTATGTGGCACTTCGGTGCAAACCTATGTGGTCCTTCGGGACAATTATATGGCACTCCAGTGTAAATTACGAGCTGTGGTGACAACATTAGTGCACAACCTCAAAGTACTCAAATACCTAGAGTTTAGCCCAACAGTATTATATGTTGGGCATTTGGAAACAAAGCTATACAAAATGAATAATAACATAAGTATATCTTTTTTATATGAAAAATAAATTGGATTTCTTTATGAAATGTTTCGCTAAAATATATAAAGATTTCATCTGTAGAGTTTAATACTCTTTAGTTTTGCCTCACTAAGTCATCGACTTAGCTTGTGATTTCCTCACACGTAGGTTTGAAGAATTCTGAAGGTTGATTCATTGAGGATAGCATACCATGTGAAAATCAGATCAAGACAAATTAAATGTAGGTTTTTGTTAATTTTGTAAATTGTTGGCATGTACTACATGTTTAATTTGAAATGCTCTGATCTATGTTTTGTAAACTCCTACTTTTGTACTTATATAAATTATTGAAACTTTGATGTAAATATGAACATAAATTTATTATCTTATTATAAAATAAGGGTTTCCACCTTTTATTTATGAGTAGAAAATTTAAAATTTTCCTTATTTGTTAATTATCTATGATTTGAAAAGTCAATATAACACATTGGATTCATATCCGGGTCGGGTACGGGTTAGGAGTGTTACATTTAATAGTATCAGAGCTATTATTTGATTTCTTTAAGTTCAAAATAAAGTCGTTTTTATTTAAAAAGTGTATATGCCAACTTTTATATAAGTCTTTCTGATATGATAAAGTGATTAGTATGTTATCCTTGCTAATACATTAGTGAATTGATCTTATTAGATGTTGGATTTTGAGGGCTCCCGGAGAGAAGCGGGAAATAAAATGGAAGAAAGTAGTAATTCACCTGCCCCAAGCAGGCAGGGTGAGGAACATCCACATCAGGGAGTGACTGTACTAGATCAGGGGACCTTCTTCCAGACGTTGGACGCGATTCTGATTCGTTTCCAACTATCTTCTCCCTCAGCCCCTAAGATAAATGTTCCTAAGGATCTAAGAAGCCTAGGAGGGCCTGAATTTAGAGGAGAAGTTGAGGAAGGTCCAATTGTTGCTGATATGTGGCTCAATGACCTTAAGAAAATGCTAGAGAATCTCTATTATTCTGAAATAGAGAAATTAGATGGTGTAGTTTCGTTATTACGAGGTCAAGCTAGAATTTGGTGGTCTAATGTGACAATGAGAGCTGCAAGGGACCATGTGACATGGTCATTTTGCTTTGAAGAATTTAAGAATAAATACATCGGGGATTAGTTCATTCAACAGATGAAGCAAGAATTCATGAGCTTAAAGCAAGAAAATCGCATGGTATATGAGTTTGAGTGCGAATTCAACAAGCTGAGTAGATTTACAATGAAATTAGTCCCTACAGAGAAAGACTCTTGTGATTGGTTTGTGGAGGGTTTACGACCTCGATTGAAATAATTATTATTGGCACTCAACCTCTATTTTTTCTAAGAGGTAGTGAATAGAGCTAAAGCACTGGAACTAGCTCAAAATGAGAGGTTTGTGGAGCAAATATAACAATGGAATAAGAGAGCTAGTGCATCGCCCAATGTCTCCCAATCAAAGAAAAGCTGAGGTTCGAGTTCTCAACCTTAGACTAGAGTAGAATCCATATCATCCTTAGGTAGAGGATCAAATCCGAGAAGAGCCAGACAAACTTACTCAGTTGAGTCTGGAGTGGATAAGCCAAATCAATGTCAGCACTGTGGGAAACATCATAGTGGCATATGCCGAAGAGTTTCAGAAGCTTTCTTTAGGTACAGAGAGGCAGGACACTGTATTCGAGATTACCCATTGATAACGAGAGAGCCTGCCCAAACAAAAAATCCATTGATACACCTATGAGAGGTAAGGTCGAGGTAGAAGAAAGAATCAGTCTGAATCGACCGCTCAACCTGAAGTGTCTTCCACCGCTCGAGTGTACAATCTAAAGACTAGTAAAGATTATGATGATCCTGAAATCATTGCAGATACTTTTCAGATAGCTGGTGAATATGTTTTAGTTCTGATTGATCCGGGATTGAATTATTCTTATGTTAGTAGTAAACTGGTGAAATACTTGATAATTTTGTTAGAACCTATTAGTAGCGAGGTCATTGTGACAAATCTATTAGGACATAGTGCTCCTGTGAAACAAATCTGTTGAGGGTGTCCTATATGGATTCAGGGATTGAATTCCTACTAATCTAATGGAATTATCCTTTGACGAGTTCTAGGTTATTCTAGGTATGATTGGCTCTATCTTTATCACACTAATGTGGATTGTCGATTCAAGCAAGTTATGTTTAAAATTCTTGATGGATTGGAAGTTAGTGTGGTCAGCTAGAGAATCAATTCCTTAGCTAATATGATATCAATGATGTCAGCTCATAAATTAATGCTACAAGGATGCCAAGCGTATATTGCTAATGTAGTTGATACTAGAGCCAAAGAAAGGAAGCTTGAAGATATTCTGACAGTCTGAGAGTTTCCAGAAGTTTTCTGGAAGAATTACCTGGTTTACCTCCAGATAAGGAGGTTGAATTTCATATTGAAGTGATGTCAAGATCAGCACTGATTTCAATGGCTCCTTACAGGATGACCACAAAGGAATGGAAAGAGTTAAAGATTCAGTTGTAGGAGCTTTTAGATAAAGGATTTATCAAACCTAGTGTGTCACCTTGGGGTGCTCCAGTGTTATTCGTAAAGAAGAAAGACGGTTCGATGCTCTTTTGTATTGATTATCGGCAAGTTAACAAGGTGACCATAAAGAACAAGTATCCTCTTCCAAGGATCAATGATTTATTTGATCAACTTAAGGGAGCTGCCGTGTTTTTAAAAGTTAATTTACGTTCAGGGTATCACCAGTTGAAGATACAAGATAAAGATATTCCAAAAAATGGCGTTTAGGACTCAATATGGTCATTACAAATTTATAGTAATGACATTCGGGTTAACTAACGCACCTGCAACGTTTATGGACCTGATGAATAGAGTTTTCCAATCGTACCTTGATAAGTTTGGGTCGTTTTTATTAATGACATTTTAGTGTATTCAAAGTCAAGGAAGGAGCATGATATCCATCTTCGTGTGGTTCTTCAAAGGTTGCAAGATAAGAAACTTTATGCAAAGTTTTCTAAGTGTGAGTTTTGGCTAGCAGAAGTGGAATTCCTTGGACACGTGATTTATGTTGAGAGAATTCGGGTAGATCCTCAAAAAGTTAAAGTTGTATTAGAGTGGAAAATTACGAAGAATGTGCCAGAGGTTCAGAGTTTCTTGGGTCTCGCAGGTTATTATAGAAGGTTTGTCAAAAACTTTTCGATGATATCTCTGCCTTTAACCAAATTGTTAAGAACAAAATGTGTCTTTTGAGTGGACTCTTGATTGTCAGAAGAGTTTTGAAGCATTGAAGAAAGTTTTGACAGAAGCTCTGGTATTGGTGTAACCGGAATCGAACAAGGATTTCACGATTTTTAGCGGAGCTTCCCATAATGATTTGGGATGTGTTTTAATGAAAGATGGAAAGGTAGTTGCTTATGCTTCAAGAAACTTAAGCCCTATGAAAAGAATTATCCGACGCATGACCTTGAGTTAGCAACGGTGGTCTTTGCATTGAAAATTTAGCGCCGCTATTTATATGGTGAACGTTGCTACATTTTCATCGATCACAAAAGTTTGAAGTATTTTTAATGCAAAAGGAGTTAAATTTGATGCAAAGAAGATCGATGGAGTTACTTAAGGACTACGATGCAATTATAGATTATTATCCCAAGAAAGCAAATGTAGTAGCTGACGCTCTTAACCGGAAGACATTTGCAGCTTTGTGTTGATTGGATGCCTGAATCATCTTAAAAGACAATGGTGCATTGATGGCTGAATTAACATTGAAACTGTTATTATTAGAGCGAATTCAGGAGTTGCAAAAGAAGGATGAAAAATGTTTAGCTTGGTTTGGATAATTAGAAAAATGGTGAACTCAAGGACTTTGAAGTAAAGTTGGATGGGTGTTTATACTTCAAAAATCGTGTATGTTCCTAATGATTATGAGTTGAAAAGAGATATTTTGTATGAAGCACATTATAATCCCTTATCTATGCACCCATCAGGAAACAAGATGTATCGACATTTGAAAGTGCGTTTTTGGTGGTCAGCGTGAAAAGAGACATTACAGAGTTCGTATCGAAGTGCCTTAATTGTCAACAAGAAAAGCTGAACATCAAGTGCCTTCGGGATTATTACAACTGATCTCAATTCCTCAATGGAAATGGGAAAGAATTACATTGGATTTTTAATAGGTTTGCCTTTGTTGCCAAGCAAAAAGGATTCAATTTGGGTAATTATGGATCACCTTACAAAGGCTGCGCATTTCATTCTTGTGCGAACGCATTTCTCTATGGAAAAACATGTTGAATTATATATCAAGGAGATAGTGCAACTTCATGGTGTTCTAATTTCAATAGTTTCTGATAGAGATCCCAGATTTACTTCGAGATTTTGGAAGCCTTTGCAAGGAGCTTTGGGTTCCCGATTAAGTTTTAGCACTGTTTTTCATCCTCAATCTGATGGATAATCAGAGCGAACGATTCAGATTCTAGAAGATATGTTAAGAGTTTGTGTGATCAATTTTGTTGGATCTTGGGAAAGTATTTGCCGCTTGTGGAATTTGCATATAATAACAGTTATCAATCAAGCATCAAGATGGCACCGTATGAAGCATTGTATGGAAGTAAGTACAGGACACCACTTAATTGGTATGAATTAAAAGATTGGGAAGTTCATGGCCTAGACTTAAAGGTTCAGGTGATCCAGCACAATCTTAAAGTGGCATCAGACAGACAAAAGTCATACGTCGATTTGAAAATAAAAAAAATTGAATTTCAAGTAGGTGATAAGGTTTTCCTAAAAGTATCACCTTGGAAGAAAGTACTTCGTTTTAGGCGTAAAGGAAAACACGGTCCTAGGATCATTGGACCCTATGAAGTTTTGAAAAGAGTTAAACTAGTGACATATCAATTAGCGTTGCCCCCAGAGATGAAAAAGATCCACAATGTTTTTCATGTATCCATGCTTCGACGATATCGATCAGATCCTGCACATATCATAACTCCATATGTGATAGAAGTTCAATCTGAACTAACCAATGAGGAAGATCCGATGCAAATTCTAGTGTTTGAAATCAAGCAGTTACGGAATAAGACAATTTCATTAGTTAAGGTTCTTTGGAGAAACCATAAAGTAGAAGAAACTACGTGGGAGCGTGAAGAAGATATGAGAAATTAATATCCCTACCTCTTTGTGCAATGAAAATTCGAGGATGAATTTTCTTAAGGGGACATTTTGTAAAATCCCAATCATCGGGTCAGTGATCAGAATGTAAGAATTTTTAAACTCAGTGGTTGAATTAGAATATTTTGAAAAATTCAAAGAGTTGTGGTGGAATTTTTGTGTAGGGCTTGATAGCAATTTTGGATTAGTAGAAATGGTATTATGGTCTTTTCATGTTAAATGATAATTATCTCATTTATTAAGGGATAGAGGATAATTATCTCATTTATTAAGGGATAACCACGTGGATAAGGGGAAAAGTCTGGAACCCATTTCTTATTCTCTTCTTCGTGCCGTGAACTCCACCATCAAAGGTAAGTTTTGTAAATTTGTTGGTTCCTTCAATTTTTGGTTTGGTACTGAAAGCTTGAGTGTTATATAAGCTTAAGGAAAGCTTGAATAGGATTAAAACAACAAGAGGAGTGAATTAGAAATGGATTTGTAAAATGGGTTTTGAAATGAATATTTGATATGGTGTAGTTTCTGGAGTTTTAGTGATGAATTTGACTTGTCAATGAGAAAACTACAGAATTAGGAGTAATAGAAATATTAAGAACTTGCTTGAAATCATGATATGATTTTTAGATGTAAGATTTTTAGTGAGATTTTGTATGTTTAAGAGTAGTAAATGAAGACAAGTTGGTTTGGATGTATAAGGTTGAGTTTAAAGGCTTAATGAGAGATAAAAGTAAAAGATTTAGGGATTTTTTGGTTGATTTTCAAAATGGAAATAGAAATTTTGGGCATGGAGTATCGATACTGGCAGAACAATACCGATACTTCAAGGCAAAATTAGTAGAATTCGAAGGGTGGTATCAGTAATGGTTGAAGAGGGTATCGATAATGAGTTGAGAGTATCGATACCAAGAGTATGGTATCGATACCATTTTCAAGATAAATTTCTAGAACGTCAAAATGGTATCGGTACCGTAGGGGGTATCGATACCATTAAAGATAAGTATCGGTACTATAGTGGTAGTACTGATACTAATAAGCATGAATGAGAAATTAAATGTTTCTTTTAGCTTAAGTTATTATGATTGGATATAAGTGACTCGATGTACGATATTGATTTTCGATTGTTTTGTGTAGTTGTTGAACATAATCAACTTCCGGTCAGCTCGACATTATAAGTTTCAATCAACTTCCGGTCAGCTCGACATTATAAGTTTCAATCAAAAGTATTAAGCATTAACACTTTTGTTATATCAAAATATCAAAATGGGTAAAATAGTATTTTAAGTAAGAAGGAAGAAACTAGGCTATAAAGAGCCTAACACCAATCCTTATAGTTTGCTTAAGGGGTGGTAAAGGGGTGGTAAACAAGGACTTGGCCCATTTGACTATAAAGAATCAAGAAACACAAGTATCAATGGAGGGGGGTTGACACCACAAGCACATAAGTCACTTGATAAGTCGATACAATTCATAAAGAGCTTGGAAAAGAGGAAAACCTCACAATATATTTATTTCAAATGGATATTGTTTGCCTTAAAAGTAGCCAAGGAATTGGCTTTTATAGATTTGTAAAGGGGATGAACGAGTGATAAAAAATCTGTTGAGAAAACATTTTGATATTTCGATATAACAAAAGTGTTAATGGTTTTTAAATTGAATTTTAAGATTTTATATTCGATTCAAAATTAAATTTGATTCAATTAGTCGAATATCAAAAATATTACTCAAAGTTTTCAAAGATAAATTTTTTACTCCTTACTTAATGAAAAATTGTGATTTATACTTAAAATACTTTTGGAACAATTTTTACAAAGTATTTTGAACCATAATCGAGTTAAAATTTGATTTTCAATAGTGAGGTATTGATACTTCTTAAGAGGTATCGATACCCCTCAAATATTGAATGTAAAAGAGGTATGAATACCCCATAGGGTATCGATACCCCTTTATATAGAGGTATCGATACCTATCCCAAAGTTACTGATACCTCTTGTGTTGAATTTGACTCCGAGAATAACAGATTGCATATGGGTACCGATACCATGACAGGTATCGATACCTCTTTGCATAGAAGTATTAATACCCCCTTCAGAGGTACCGATACCCTTGGTTTTATAACTGTTGAAATATTTGAATTTTATACATGTAGTACCGATACCCATTGAAGGGGTACCGATACCCATACGCTCCCAACATCATTTTCAAGAGGTTTTTCACACTACAACGACTCTATTATCACCAATTTGATTCCCAATGGCTATAACTCATCCAAGGTGTATTTAAACAAGTTCTTGAAGCCATTTATGATTAAGAAAAGATAGAGAAACAAGAGAGAAATCATCAATAATCAAGTTTGAGCAATTCAAACCAAATTCCTTTCAATATTCATTTTTCTTTTAAGAACACACTTTGGGAGAGAGTGTTCTCAATAATTTGGGGTATAATTCTTGAGGGAGTTGTAAGGTTACTCTTTTTCCTCAAAAGAAAGACAAATTAGTGAATTTGTGAAAAATTCTTAGTGTGGATATCTAAGGTAGTGGACATAGACTTTTATTGAGAAAGTTGAACCACTCTAAATCGCTGTGCAAATATTTTCAATTTTCTGTCAAGCTTCCACTGACAGTTTAATTGCCAATTCACCCCCTCTTGGTCGATTCATCTGATCGATTAACTCAACAATTGGTATCAGAGTTACACTCATTTGAAGGTTTTACCACCTCTTGAGTAAATTCAGGAAGAGTTTAATCGATATCCAAGTCATCAATGGCCTCTACATCAAACTTCTACTCCGTTCTTGATTCTCAGCCCGTCAATAAACCTTCTTTCTTCAGTGGAGCTAACTATGCCTACTGGAAGAATAGGATGAAGTTCTTCATTCAAGCTAGTGATATGGGAGCATGGAAAATCATGATGAATGGATACTCTAAACCATCCACAAATCCAAATATGTCGAGTGAAGAAGATATGAGATTATTCCTACTCAACTCAAAGGCAATCCACATTCTATTTTGTGCTCATGAACCAAATGAATATGGAAGAATATCTTCTTGTTCAACCACAAAGGAGATAAGGGATAAACTACAAGTCACACATGAAGGAACCAACAAGGTAAAAGAATCTAAAATTAGTCTTCTTACTCATAGCTATGAAAATTTCATGATGAAACCAGATGAAGACATCAAAGCTTTGACGATAGATTTTCAGTGATTTTCAATGGCATCAAAGCGTTTGGAGAAATAATCCCCAATGATAAACTTGTGAGGAAGATAATTTATTCTCTTCCAAAAGCTTGGCAATCGAAGAAGACTGTGATTGTCGAAGCTAATGAGCTAAAGTCTTTAACTCTCGATGAGCTTGTTGGTTCTCTCCTCACTCATGAAATGATGATTCAAGATGAGGTAGACCTAAAAAAAGGATGATACAAAGAAGGAGACGGAGAAAAAGAAGAATATCGGTGTTGCTCTCAAATCCACAAAAGATGAGAGTAATTCTGATGATGATGACGATGATAAAGAAATGACATTAATTGCCAAACAATTCAGAAAATTAATGAAGCCCAATAGAGGAAGAAAATTCAAACGAAATAAAGGCTTCAAAAATGAATCAAAGGACAATGACCCTATTATTTACTATAAATGCAAAAAGCCCGGGCATGCCAAATAAGATTGCCTACAATTGAAGAAGAAGGGTCATTCTAAGAAGAAACAGAAAGCACACGTGGCTACTTGGAGCGATGATGAATCATCCAATGAAGAGGAACAAGAAGTAGTAAACTTGTGCTTGATGGCCACTGGGGAAGATTCTCAGGTAACCTATAACTCATTTGATTTAGAAGATTACTCTTTTGATGAGTTATTAGAGGAATATAATGGGCTGGCGTTGGATTATGAGAATTATTTTCAAAATACAAGAAATATATTTCAAAGTTCAAAATGAAAAAGATCTCATATCTAAGACCAACAATGATCTTGAAAGTAAAATAAAAGAATTGTGAATCAAAATAGAAGATTTTGAAAAGAAAAATTCTGATTTGTATAATTTACTTTCAAGAGTTAATGATGATCATCAAAAAGAAATTGATGATCTTTAAACTTCTTTCAATAAAGTTGGAACAAAATGTTTTGAAAAAGGAGAAAGTTCAAAATCCAACTATATTAGAAAGAATTTTAAATCTTACAATCATAGAGATCCCCAATGTACCTCAAATGGTAAAATTATTAGAAGTATATGGGTTCTTAAAGGACTCAATACTACTAAAAATAAGGATATCCTAAACAAATGGATACCCAAGGGACAATGCTTTTAGGGACTAATGAATATGGACCCAAAAGAGTTTGGGTACCAAAAATAAAAAATTAATCTATGTTTGTAGGAAGAGGAGCATTGCTTCAAGGCACGAAATACAAGTTCAAACTCATGGTTCCTTGATAGTGGATGCTCAAGACACATGACTGAAGAAAAGATCCGGTTTACATGACTGAAGAAAATCAATCTTCTGCCAACGGGTTCGCTCCCTCTTTCTTCAGAGAGTATATAACTTGAACAATCTTCTGCAAATGGGTTCGCTCCCTCTTTCTTTAGGGAGTATAGAACTCGAACAATCTTCTGCCAACGGGTTCGCTCCTTTTTTCTTTAAGGAGTATGGAACTCGAACAATCTTCGGCAAACGGGTTGCTCCCTCGTTCTTTAGGGAGTATAGAACTCGAACAATCTTCTGCAAACGGGTTCGTTCCCTCTTTCTTCGGGAGAGTATAGAACTTAAACAACCTTCTGCAAAAGGGTTCGCTTCCTCTTTCTTTAGAGAGTATAGAACTCGAACAATCTTCTGCCAACGGGTTCACTCCCTCTTTCTTTAGGGTGTATAAAACTTGGAAAAGCTTCTGAAAACGGGTTCGCTCCCTCTTTCTTCAGGGAGTATAGAACTTGAACAATCTTCTGCAAACAGGTTCGCTCCCTCTTTCTTTATGGAGTATAGAACTCGAACAATCTTTTGCCAACGCGTTCGCTCCCTTTTTCTTTAGGGAGTATGGAACTCGAACAATCTTCTACAAACGGATTCGCTCCCTCTTTCTTAGGGAATATAGAACTCGAACAATCTTCTACCTACAGGTTCGCTCCCTCTTTCTTTAGGGAGTATGGAACTCGAACAATCTTCTGCAAACGAGTTCGTTCTCTTTTTTAGGGATTATAGAACTCGAATAATCTTCTGCCTACGGGTTCGCTCCCTCTTTCTTTAGGGAGTATGAAACTCGAACAATCTTCTACCAATGGGTTCGCTCACTCTTCGTTTAGGGAGTATAAAACTCGAACAATCTTCATTTGATTTACTACTTTTCTGTGAAGGCTTAAGTTTGATTTGCTTCGAAGATCGAACCTGAAAATCAAACATTATCAATCATTAAAGTATGCTTGAAACAATTCAGAGTTCGAGAAATTTTCTAAAAATTCATCTCTATCGCGAAAACTTATCTGGAAGTCATTAGAAACATGAATTTACTTTGACTCAATTGTCGTCATCATTCTTTTTAGGATTTCAAAACTAGTCATCCTCATCTTGATGCTTCAATATCTTCAATCTTCAACTATCATTGGGAAACCTGTAGATATTTAAGTCATCATGCAATGTCATGATCTTATTCATGCCTAAAATGTATGCAATTATGCAATTTAATGCATTTTCTTCTTCGAATGAACACCCTCTCCTTTGATTTCGATGGAACTTGATTTCGTCTTGGGTACAGAACATTTGACCAGTTCACTCCATTTAAAATTCTCAATACTATAGCTTTCGGCCTGAAGGACTTTGACTTCTTTCTTTCTTGAAACCTGCCAGTATCCATGACCAACTTCTTGATAAATGACAATCTCTTTGGGTCATCTATTAATGGTTGGGATTTTCTAGGAATTCCAAGGTTTTAGCTTCCCACAACCATACAAACTTACATGTTAAAACCATTGTTAGCTTCAGAATACATGCAATTTTCAAAACCTTTTGCATAATAATACAAAATGATCTCATATACTTCAAGTTAAGCTATATGTTTTAACCCTTCAAATTAAGATGCTTGTGAAAGGGAGATTAACAAGAAAAACATCTCTTTATTTATATATATGTGGAGAATTTTAGCAACTACATGGAAACTTTTAATGGGAAAAAGTAAAAGAAGGATTCTTCAAATATCAATGACACGAATGCTTTTGAACTGGCATACCGTTAGAATGACTCGAGTGTAGCTTCTATCAAAAGGATTTCCAAAATTATGAAGCTTTTTCTGAACTCCAAGATCTTCCATTATTGGATGCCCTAAACCAGTATTGAATCACATGTGCATTCAATTTCTCCTCTGGTTGTTTCCATCGAGACTCGTTAATCTTTAGTCTCAACTCTGATCTTCAACTACCATTGTTTTACCCATATCATGAGCTCTTTCCACTTCCAAAAACAATTCAGATCCTCCGCCATGCATGAATTCTGAATTTAAAACTCAAGTCGCCCTTTGTGGGTTTTCAACTCGAGACCTCATTTGGTTTCAAGACACCCTTTTTGAGTTTTCATCTTGAACCCTCCTTTTTATTCATCTTTTTTTCTTTTTCTTTTTTTCTTATTTTTTCACTTTTTCATCTTCAAGAAAAATACCTCTTAACTGTGTCGGAATTCACTGGATAAGGTAATTCTGATCCATCCATCTCAGTTAAGACTAGAGCTCTCCCAGAAAAGGCTTTCTTGACAACATAGGGTCCCTCCCACTTTGGCATCCATTTCCCTCGGAAATCTTTTTGAATGGGCAATATCCTCCTGAGCACCAGATCTCCTTCGTGAATTTCTCGAGGGCGAACTTTCTATCGTGTGCTCGTATCATCCGCTTCTAGTACATCTAACCATGACAAATAGCTTTCAATCTCTTTTTTCAATCAAATTCAATCGGTCATATATGGAAGTACCCATTCTGCCTCATTTAGCTTCACCTCTGACAAAACTCAAAGTGAGGGAATTTCCAGTTCAATAGGGAGGATGGCTTCCATGCCATAAACTAAAGAAAATGGAGTTGCCCCAGTCGATCCGTACTGAAGTTCGATAGGAAATACAACAAATGGAAACTTCTCATGCCAATCTTTATAAGTCTTTGTCATTTTCTCTATAAGCCTCTTGATGTTTTTATTAGCCGCCTCCATTGCCCCATTCATCTTTGGGCGATAAACAGTGGAATTATGATGCTTTATCTTGAATTGGTCACATACAGAGTCCATCATCTTGTTGTTTAATTGCAATGATTGTCAGAGATAATCTTCTCCGGTAAGCCATATCTACAGATGATTTCCATTCTTCAAGAACTTACATATCGTTGACTGGGTAACACTTGGAAAGGAAGTTGCTTCTACTCACTTGGTGAAGTAATCTATTACTACCAGAATGAAGCGATGGTCATTTGACGCTTTCGGCAAAATTTGTCCAATAACATCCATGCCCCACATAGAAAACGGCCACAGAGCTGTCATCACATGCAACGGATGAGGAGGGGTGTGCATTCTATCTCCATAAATTGGACACTTGTGACATTTTCGGGCATAATTGATGCAGTTAGTTTCCATAGTTGACCAATAATACCCAAATCTCATAATCTATCTGGCCATTACATGCCCATTAGCATGGGTGCCACATATTCCTTCATGTACTTCTTCAAGAATCATTTTGGCTTATTTAGTGTCCACACACCTTAATAAGACATGATCCATGACAGGGTCTCACCATTGAGCACATACCCCGCTGTCATTCTCCTAATAATATTTTTTTCATTCTCAATTGCATGTTCGGGGTAACTTTGATACCTTATATATTGCAAGATATCATAGTACCAAGGTCTTTCATCCTCTTCTTCTTCAATGCTAAAGCAGTGGGCTGGATATTCATAAGCCTTCATCTCAATCGACATCATATTTGAATGCTCGTTCATCTTAAAGGCTGAAGTCAAAGTAGCCAAGGCGTCTTCCATTTGATTTTCTTCCCTGGGGAGGTAATTGAAAGTCACTTCTTCAAATTCCTCAATAAGTTCCAGGACTAATTTACGTATTCCACAAGTTTGGGATCTTTTGTTTCCTATTCTCCTCTAAGTTGGTAAATTACCAAAGCTGAATCTCCGTATACTTTGAGCATTTACTCTGAGTTTAATAGGGGCTCTAAGACCCATAACACAAGCCTCATATTCATCCATATTGTTTGTACAATCAAAATTGAGACGACTGGTAAAACGATAATGATCTTCATCTAGTGAAACCAAAATTGCCCCAATCCCATGCCCCAAGGCGTTTGAAGCACCATCAAAATTCATCATCCAGTATTTCCTAGTGGATGAATGTTTCTTCCTCCGAGATAGCCATTAAATCCTCATCTGGAAAACCAAAGTTCAACGGTTCATATTCTTCAAAAGCCCTACTTGCAATGAATTCTGGTACAACGCTCCTTTTAACCACCTTATGGCTTATATAATGGATATCAAATTCGGACAATAGGATTTTCCAATGGGCTAATCTTCCAGACAATGTAGGTACACCCATTAGATACTTCAAAAGGTCCAGCTTGGATATGAGACACGTAGTATGATACAACAAATATTGTCTAAGTCTTCTGGTAGCCCATACTAAAGCGCAACACAGCTTTTCAATTGGTGAGTATCTGGTTTCACATTCGGTGAACTTCTTACTTAGATAATATATAGGTCTCTCATTCTTCTCAGTTTGATCATATTGTCCCAATACACACCCCATTGAATTGTCATAACTGACAAGTAAATAATTAAAGGCTTGCCTGAGATGGGTGGCACTAATATCGGAGTATTCGACAAATATCTCTTTACCGCTTCAAAAGCCTCTTAAAAATCCTCACTCCATTCTCCTGAGTTATTCTTCCGTAGAAGGCGAAATATTGGATCACACTTCTCAGTCAACTATGAGATAAATCGGGCTATATAATTCAATCTCCCCAAAAATCATCGAACTTTTCTGTTTTCTTGGGGGTGGCAAGTCTTGAATGGCTCTTACTTTATCTGGATCTATTTCAATTCCTTTTCGGCTCACTACGAATCCCAACAGCTTTCCCGATTTCACCCCAAAAGTACATTTATTTGGGTTTAGCTTTAGTTGACACTTCCTTAATCTTTGAAAGAGCTTCCTCAAATTCTCGATATGTTCCTCCTCTGTCTTGACCTTGATAATCATATCATCAACATAGACTTCTATTTATTTATGCATCATGTCATGAAATAACGTCACCATGGCCCTCTGATATATTGTCCTGTATTCTTAAATCCAAACGGCATGACTGTATAACAGAACGTTCCCCACATAGTGATAAATGTTGTTTTCTCCATATCTTCAGGGTGCATTTTAATTTGATTATAGCCAGAGAAACCATCCATAAATGAGAATAAGGAATTTCCGACAGTATTGTCCACCAACGTATCTATATGTGGCAAAGGAAAGTTGTCCTTTGGATTAGCTCTATTAAGATCTCTATAGTCGACACACATTCGAACTTTCCCATCCTTTTTTGGTACCGGGACAGTATTTACTACCCACTCAGGATATTTGGCCACCGTAAGAAACCTGGCATCAAATTGTTTCTTCACTTCTTCTTTAATTTTGAGCAGCATCTCAGGTCTCATTCTTCTCAGTCTCTACTGTACAGGCTTACAATCAGGCTTTATCGGTAGTTTATGGACAACCAACTCTGCATCCAAACCTGGCATATTTTCGTACGACTAAACAAATACATCCTTGAAATCTTGAATAACTCTATCAAACTCTGCTTTCCCTCAGCAAACAGGGTGATACCAATATTTACTTATTTTTATCCTCATCCGTACCCAAATTCAAGATCTCTGTATGTTCTTCGTGATGCAGAATCTGATTATCTTCATGTTCCACCATCTTTAGGAATTCAAAAGGTAGTTCACATCCCTCATCATCATCACAACTTTCGATTTCCCCTTGACATATGGGCATCTCGAAATCAATCTCTGGGCCAGGGTCATTAGCATTTGTATCATTGATATCTGAGTTCCTGAAAGAATAACGGAAAAGAGGATATATATACATATATACATATGGGAGAATCTTTTACCATATAAATAAATAGAAAGAAATAATATATATACATATACAACCAAGAATGATATGCATGGGAAAATGTTTTCCATTTTGAAATTAACAGAACACATCTTTTATTGAAAACAAGTAAAAACACACAGCTTAACCCTTTACATCAAATCACCTACTGTCCCAGGGTATGAACAATAGGGAAACGTTCTAGCGTATTACTCTGCAAAAGATTTGTAAACTACATGTAGTTTCTCCGCAATCCAGTTGTTCAACACAAAGCCCGGTAGCGCATGGTAAATGCCCGTAGCTCTCATTTCTTCGAACCCCTCATCGGTTATAACATTAATGCCTAAATCCTCCAAGGCATTCTCAATTATCACTTTACTGCTTCCCAAATTCCCTTGAAATATATGCCCTCCTGACACGAAAGTGCTTCTTAATGGCGGGAAGGTCATGGGTTCCCAGCTTGGGTCATCTCCAGTCAATCTTGCCTTCCTCATTCTTGACTCCTCTTGATGCCTCTCAGTTTTTCCTTCAAAGTTGGCTGATACCCTAACCCAAACCTGTCTCTTTTAGTAATAGGGTAAATTGGACCCACCGATCCTTGTAATTGACATCCTAGCCCTTTGTCAATTTTCACTCCCCTCCCCAGGGTCAGGTTGAGTACCATTTTGGTTTAGTCTGACAGTCTAGGCTTCGGGATCTTCTTTCTTCGGCCACTAACATGGTATTGGCATACTTTAACGATCAGAAAGAATATTCAACATCTTGTTCTTCCACTTCAACGTATGGAGCCGTAGTAGAAACCGAAGCAATGATGTATTATGCAGCGTGAATGCAAATAAGCCTTCCATCAATTGCAAATTTTAGCCTCTGGTGTAAAGTTGACGGAACCGCATCGGCTTGATGAATCCAGGGACTTCCCAATAAGCAGTTGTATGTAGGCATGATGTCCATCACTAGAAACTCTACTTCATATATTGTTGGACCAATAGTCAGAGGAATATCAATCTTGCATAACACTTCTCTTTTCGTTCCTAACTATGATATGACTGCCAATCATCCCCGAAGGGATCTCATCCTTAGAAAAAGATAGAAAGTTATCGGCTTGTATGTTGGCAACTAGTCGGTCCAACATTTCTGTAGGTAAATCCTTCAGGAAAAATGTTTGGTTTAGAACTTTTAACAAGGCATTGCGATGAGCCTCTGAACTTAGAAGAAGTGATAGGACAGAAATACAGCAAATAGTTATTCAACAATGTTGTATTCACTATGTTTCAAAAAATTTAGAAATTTGACCGCTTCATTTTCTGTTACTGGTTCATTGATAACGAGTTCGTCTTCTTTTATCTGTATATCGACACTCTTTCCTCTTTCGACAGTAATCTTCTTCTCGAGCTCTTTGAAATAACACCTACCACTCCTGGTTAAGTTTCCTACTTCATCTACTTCTTCTTGTGGCTTTGTTATCTCTCTCATTTGACAATCATACCTCCAGGCACTTGTTTATCATCTTTGTATGGGAATGGAGATGAAGGTGTAATAATCACCTTTGGGGTTACCCTTTCAACCACTCGATTCTTGGGAGTAATGATGAGGGGACAACTAGCACTGTAGACCTCTTTGGACGACCCCTCAGAGGTAAACTTCTATTTCTTCTTTCTCAGCCACTTCTTTGAAGAACTCGATTTCTTTACTATCCATCATCTTTTGCATTAGCTCCAAGAAATCAGGACACCGTTGTATACTGTATCCTGTGCAGTTATGGTAGTGGCACACCTCTTCATTGTTGAACTGTTTACATGGCAGACTGGTATTTAATAGTCATACTTTAACCATTTGGCACCATACCCAAGACATGGGTGATACCACCTCACTAACATTCCTTATAGTCCTCCTTCCTTTCTTTTCAGTGACTGCGTTAATCTCGGCTCCTGCATTGTTTGGCAATGGATTCTAGGCTATATTTGGCTGTTTGTTGTCACTGAAATTGATGATATTCCTTCTTTTCAAAGCTTGGACGACCTTTTTGAACGCAGTGCAATTTTCAAAAGAGTGTCTGGGATTCCCCGCATGGTATTCGTACTTAATACTAGCATCATACCATTTGGGATATGGGGGTTGCATAAGTGGCCATAATAAGGCGAGACTACATGTCGATCGTATAATTCATGAAATAACTCCTTACAAGTCATAGGAATTAGATCGAATTGAGGCCTCTCCCTCATCGGGTCCCTTGTACTTTGTCTATTATCATTTTGGGGTGGTGCTACTGTCCCCTGAAGTCGGGACACTGTGATGTTATATGAATCATACTGCCTCACGTTGCTGACTTCATTTTCCTTTTTCCTCATCGGCAGTTTCTTGCTAGACTCTCCTCTCTCGAACTTTCCGCTTTTGATCGCCATTTGAATCATTTCTCCCACCGTAACTATGTCAACAAAACTTCGAGAAGGATTACCAATAAGGTGCGAGAAAAAAGGAGCATTTAAAATATTAACAAAAAGCATGTTTGTTTCCTCCTCTTCCAATGGTGGGTGGACTTGCACCACTACCTTCCTCCACCTCTGAGCGTATTGTCTAAAATTCTCGTTAGACTTTTTTTCCATGCCTTGCAACACCATCCTGTTAGGCCTGACATCTTTTACATATTTATATTGGTTAAGAAAGGATTTGGCCAAGTCACTCCATGACCTTATATCAGTTCTTCTTAGTTGATTATACCATCGCAGTGCTGATCTTGTTAAACATTCTTGGAAACAGTGGATCAATAGCTGATCATCCCCTATGTACCCAGTCATTTTCTTGCAGAACATCGTAATATGGGCGGAAGGACTGGTACCGTCATATTTCTCGATGTCGGGAGTCTTGAATTTTGGAGTAATGGCCAAATCAGGAACTAAACTTAACTTTTTAGCGTCAAGTCCATACAAGCTGGTGTCTTCTTCCATAGCCTGGACTTCGCTTGCTAATAGTTTACATTGCTCCTGCAACAACTTGTTTTCGTTCTTCTTTGTTTCTTCATCAAGGTCTGGGACCTGGTGATATGAACTTTCTTCGGGATGTGAACAGGATCCAGGTTGCGGATTAACAACAGTGCTAACAGGATTGATGTGTACTTTGGTAGGGACATACGTTCCTTGGATATTCTGAGATTGTGTTGGGGTGAACCTAGGAGGATAAAGTGGTTCCTCAGTTCTTTGCTCAGGGCCCTTTCCACGTTATGGATTTCTCCCTTCCAACATACTTGACAACTTAGAAAGCATATCCTTTTGAGCATTGATCATGTATTCTTGCATTTTCTTTATGTTCTCTTGCAACTCGAGCTGAGTTTTTTCAATTTGAATAATCTTATCTTCCATGGCTCTCTTTCTTGTGTTATAGGGATGCTTGTGATTTCCCAGTATTTCTCTGTCACACAGTTCCTTTTGTTAATGTTTATATCTTATTAATGAATAATTATATGATTATGAATGAATAAAGTGTGATGTAAGAAAAATAAAGATGCATTGCAAAAAATAATAAAATGATGCATATGCAAAATGCAGGGTGTTGATCCCGGGGCGACTCCTTAGAACAACTCTTTATATTAGAAACGAAGTTCAATTACAAGGTTGAAACATATAACAGATAAATCTACATTTTTTCTCCTATTTGTTGTACATGTGCCAACAATTCCACAATCTTTTTGGTTTTCTTCAGCCTCAGGATCCAATTCTTCACTTATATCACGAACTTCCTAAGATAGGTCGACCAAATATTGTGTGATTCCCTGAGCATGTCCTAGGTAACAAGCAATAAGGTCCTCACTTCGCTTGAATCTTGGTTGAGCTTGCTCCCATAAAAAAACGCCATTGAACATCCCCCTCATAAGGAACTATCGATAACTCACTTGATTGCCTCTAGAAATCCTGAACCATGGCTTCAAGCTCACTTACTCGTCTTTTCAGATTTTCAACTTCTCCATGACTTGAACTACCTTCTCAGCTCCGGTGCCGTCGTAATGCAGCCTCTAAACTCGAGATCTTCCCCTTCAACTTCTCATTCTAGGCTTGACCTTCTTGTAATCGCTGCTCTAAACAACTCCTTTCTTTTGACAAAATCTTAACTTGATGCCTGCTTTGCTTGAGCTCTTCCTGACTCTCCCCGGTTACTCTCTTCAAGCTCGCCACTTCATGCCTCCACTCAACAGATGATTTGCTTGAACTGGAAGTTGTTTGATCTTTCACTAATCGCTGGTAACTTGATTGAAGATCATCAAAATCTAGTCGAACTTGCTTTTCCACTTTTTCAATTCGATCTGTTCTACCATTTTGAATATCAATCTCCCCTTTCTGATACACTTCATCTTCTAGATTTTACAAATTCGCTCTCCATTGTTTCATTTCTGCCTAAAAATCGCGCTTAGCTAGCTCTAATGGATATGGAACCCTTCTCAAATGCTCTTCCATAAGTTGAATATTTTCAAAGATTCACCATCGGGATGTTATCATTTACTCTTCTCCACTGCTCGTACTCTTGTGATAATTCGAGATCATAGGTGAACATATTTACACGACGAGTTTGCTTCCAAGCCTCAGCAACCCCCTTGACTTTGTTTTTATATTGATCTCATTTGAATGCAAAATCTGATCCTGACAAGTCCCATGTGGCTGGAATGAACTACCTTGACCCATATTATCTGGAAACTAACAGAGGTGCATACCCGACAGAGCCCCAGATACCTGGCAGAGGGACCCAATCTCACTCTTCACACCTGTAAAGTATATCCGAAGAGACATTCCACGAAGCTCACCACAAAATATCGCCATCCCTAATATCTTTAAAGATGACCATCCATTTCTCTTCGGTGAAGCCTCCATGCCATTCTTTAGAAAGGAAATCCTTCAAAGGTGAAAAACCATCAAGAAACACTCATTCTGGTGCCCTTTCAACGTGCTTGAAATGACTAAGGATCCACACTAGCAGTAGGGGTGCACACCCTATAAAGCGTCATTCTCCTTCTCGCCTGCAAGAACTCAAAGAACGAAACATCTTGGCTAGGATGGCGGGAACAATATCCACATCCTTGTCTAATATTTCGAATAGGTCGACTACTGATATATCTACGTATCCTAGCACCTTCGGGAAAATAACGATCCCATAAATCCCTGGAGCAAACAGGTCAAGCTTTTTCTTCTTGTTAGGGTGACGATTAATTACTTCTTTCAGAGCATTCCAGGAGATGCACTCACTGTCTCCCTTCTTCTTAATGCCTCTAACAACCCAATCCTCACTCATTTCGGTCATCAATAGCAATTTCTTATTGAACGAAGGAGTGACTGGTGACTTGGTATAGATTCTATCCATTTGGGACCTCGGATAACGGATCAAAGCTTGTTACTCCTCTATTTTTGGCGTCAGATCCACTCTTCCAAATGTAAAACAGTTATAAGCGGGATTCCAGAACTGCGCCAGGGCCCTAAAGAGATTCTTATCGATTGGAACATCCAGAAGATAAGGCATGTCTCCATATAACTGATAGAACATCTCTTTATTGACTGTTTCCCATCTTCCCCATATCTCTTTGAGCTCACTCAAATCATTCTGACGTACATTGATGTGCGTGTAGCCAAATAATTCTGATACGTACCCAGGCTTCAAACTATCTCCATTGGTCAACTGGATTGTTCCGACCATCTCATAACATCTGCATTGTCTTCAACCTCTTTGTGAACCTTTTGTTTTATATTTTGGCCTTCTATATGGACATCGATCCCAAATCAACACCATGAAATGGATAGTGCAATGCAAAACAAAAGAAATAAATCAAAAACAGAAGAATGTCAGTTAGTAAACTAAATTAATTAATCAGGGATAATAATTCGTTAAAGAATCTACCCTCACATACTGGCTACCCAATCATGCTTTATTATATCCTACCCAAACATGGTATCTACCCTCATGCTTTATCTGAACATTAAAACCCTAACTGTATGATATCTAATTCGTATACTTGTTTGAAAAATAAACCTAACCACACGATCTCTAGTTCGCATGCATTTATTCAAAAAAACGAAAATAAATGACTTAAACAGCTTTTCCTTGTATACACTCCTCACGAGACTCCTAATGTTTGGGTTAGGCTCGACCTAAGTTCAGGCTCTATGTTCACTATATGCTAGGTTCGGTTCTAAAGTAATAGGTTCTCGAATTGTCCTTGCCGGTGCCCCCTTGGGCTACCAACCCTTAATCTTGGCCCATCACAGGCTTTTGAGATCGAGTTCAATTTCGAGGGAACACACCTCCTTATGTCCATGTGGAGGTGAATACCATAACGAGGACCATAAAGCATGAGCTCCAGGAGCGATCCACTATCCCATGCGGAGGTGAAAGCCACACAAGGGAGTAGTCTCTCACTCCTACTTAAATACGACATAGCGGGGTTTTAGCTCATGTTATGTAAATGCAACTGTGCAGTGTGTGAGGAAAAGCGAAAATAAAACAACACATAATCACAAAACACTCAAAAATCAACCCTCTTTCAACAAATAATTAATCTGAAACAAATAACAAATAGATCGGTACAACTATTTATTTGTTAATCAAATTACAAACAAACAATATTAAAACCAAACAGAGGATCAAAAACCAAATTAAAACGAATTTATAACTTTCAATTGCAAAGACAATCAATTAATCAACTATAGGCATGACTCTCTAAAAAGTCCCCAGCAGAGTCGCCAAGCTGTCGAAAGGATTTTTTTTCTTAATGAGAGCGAGATTTTGAAAAGAGAAAATAACCTCAGTGACCAAAAATGCCTTATAATATACGATTTTAACCAACTTTTTTGGATTTGCCAAAATGACCAACAAAATCGCAATGCGAAATAAAAATCGCAACGCGATCTACAGAATCGCAAATCAGTTCCCAGAATCGCAACGCGATTATGAAGAATTGCAATGCGATAGTACAAATTCGCATTGCGATTTTCCATAATCGCAACGCGAATATAAAAATCGCAACGCGAACATATAAATCGCAACGCGATTCTGACTATCGCAACGAGTATCCATAAAATCGCAACGAGTATCCGTAAATCACAACGAGAATACGTAAATCGCAACGCGTATCTGTAAATCGCAACGAGAATACGAAAAAATCGCAACGCGTATCCGTAAATCGCAACGCGATTTTTAAAGCACCATTATAATCTCTAAGCGTATTTTATTTTCAAATTCCAAACATGAATATTAATTATCGGAACACTAAACCGTCCACAGTATATCCCGTAATCGCAACTCATAACCTAAAACCTAAAAAAAATCACAACTCAGTCTCATCTCCATCTCTCACTCTCTACGGCGAAATCCGTCCCCATCTCCGAAGATTTCCGTCCCCATCTCCGGCGAAATCCCTCACAACCATTCACGGTCAGAAATCCCTCACAATCATTCAGAAATGGAAAATCAACCTCCAAGGGTTAGTTTTTTTAATTATTTTTATTTTGAAATTTTTACATTATTTTAGGTTTTTCATATTGAAATTGATGATAAGGGTTACTGGTAATTTCAATAATAGATTAACCATTTCACTTAGATTTCTTATTAAATTCATTCGATTGCTGCCAATACTGCTAAATTGTTTAGTCTTTAACCCTGTGAAGTTAGTATTTGTCTTTGTTTTGTCTTTTGGTTGAAGTAATGCAATCCATTAAAGTTTCAATTTGCAGAATAAGAATAGTTTCTAAACTTAAAATCGCAACATGAAAATGAAAATCGCAATACGAAAATGACTATCGCAACGAGAGAAATGAAAATCGCAACGAGATAATCGCAACGCGAAACCAAAATCGCATTGTGATTTTCATTTCGCGTTGCGATTCTCTCTTTGCGATTTTAATTTCACGTTGCGATTCTATCGTTGCGATTTTCATTTCGCGTTGCGATAGTCATTTCCGCGTTGCGATTTTCATTCTCTCGTTGCGATTTTCATTTCAACCAAAAGACAAAACAGTGTTGTAAATTTTAGTTTCAAGAATAAACTACTACTCTTTATGTTTATTGTTTTTGGTATATCTTCACAGTGTAGTTTTTGGTATATCTAACTTGGTATGTTTATTGTTTTTGTAGAAATTTTTTTCAGCTTCATTGACATTAAGGAATAAAGTTAGCCTAGCCCCTATAATTGCTTCGAAGCTTTCACATACACAAAGAAAATTGTTTGAGGAAACCTACTTCGGGCCATGGCTGAGAGTACAGCATCCGGGTGGAGATGCTAATTTGACCCATTTGTGGCTTCAGACCATGACTAACGATCTACCCGACAGTATACAACGTGGTGAGAAAGAGATATGGTTTCATTTTCCACCGGCGTATACTTGTTTTGGGCGGAAAGAGTTCTGCTTAATCACTGGTCTACGATTCGGACACGATGATGTAGGCCTGTACACTTGTCATATCACCCGCCCATCATGGTTATCCCGGGTTTTTCCTGATGAGTCAATAGAGAAGCCGAACTTACACGTCGAAGACCTGAAGAAATTGTTTAATAAGAAAGATGGTTTTACTCTGATGAATGACGTTGATGTTGTCCGAGTATGCCTTCTAGTACTTGTATATGCCGACTTTTTAGGCAGAGAGGCCAGACAACCTATTCCTCGGGAGCTAATATTATTGGTAGAGGACCTAAATGCATGGAATCTGTTTCCGTGGGGTTCGTATATATGGAAAGCTACATGGATTAAGTTGTCGTATGCCTTTGATGACCGTAAAAGTTTGCGTGGCGATGGGTCGAAATACACTTTGTCAGGCTTTGTTTGGGCCTTTAAGGTAAGAATTTCTATATAATGTTTTCAAAATTATAATTAATTATTTAACAATTACTAATGTTTGTTATTATATTGTTTGTAGATTTGGATATTCGAGGTTTTCCCCAGCATGCGGACATATGCATTAAAAACTTCAAATGATATTCCTAGGGCTATTTCCTGGAAGAGGAAACGTCTGTTGGATTGGGAAGACTTAATACCATATGCGACAATAAATAATGTAAGTTAACACAAATACTATCATATATAAACAAGTTATTAATAGTAGACGTTTAACATTGTTTGAGTTTTTATATTTTTAGGAGGCCAACACTCCATTACAAAGACTGACACCTACGGAGGCTGAGCTTGCCACTGATTGGTGGCAAGCTAGTCAGCGTTTTTTTGATGGCACGAATGATGAGCAGCCTCCACTTCCTCCACTTCGAGAGCCATCACCTCACCCAGAGCCATCACCTGATCGACCCGACTATACACCTCTACAACGAGAGCCATCACCTATCCCGTCACATCATCAAGCCTCTTCTCCACCATCACCTCATGATAGGCGACTGGAAAAGATGCCACGACTTCTATCTCCCTGTTCTCCACCTCCACGGGATGAGTCAAGGGAGTTACGTGATGATGTTAACGCCTTGCGTGAGGAGATCGGTACTCTACGCGATAACGATGGTGCATGGCGTGTGGAGGTGTCTACTTTACGTAGTGAGGTTGCCGCTCTATGTGAGATGGTAGCATCGTTGTAGAATGAGGTTCATACTCTACGCAACGAGGTAAGTTTAAGATTTTTCATATTTAACTTGATGATAAATTTACTCGTAATTTCACTTAAATTAAGAATTTCACTTAGATTGCTTAGTAAATTTGTTCGGTTGCTGCCAATACTGCTAAACTGTTTATTCTTTAACACTGTGAAGTTAGTATTTGTCTTTGTTTTCACTGTTTAAATATCATGTCTGTTTATTTACTGATTTTTGTATTTAATTATTTAGCGGCCCGATAAGGTGGATGCTTTACGTCGGGTTTTTCTTGCATGACCGACTTCACGCATCAGACGGCGTGCACGTGGTATTAAGTCTCCGTACACCCCAATAGTGCGAAGACACCGCAAGAAGAAGCCCGACTCGCCTGTCATCCCTCAAGAGTCCACTCCTATCGTTGATGAGGCCCTTATCATTCCTCGAGAGTCCCCTCCCACCGTTCAAGAGGCCACTGTCATCGTTGAAGAGGTCCCTCCAACTATTCAAGAGCCCGATTCACATGGCGTCATATGTAAGATTCTTGAGAAACCCTCTAATGTGCCGGACATGATGGATAAGAGTTGGCTCTCGTATGAGTTACCGGCCAGTACCATTCCGGTCTCTGAAGTGAAGAGGAGACAACTACCGGACACAATTCTGGATAACACCCTTTGGACTAAGACCGCAGTTGATTTTTATCTATATGAGCGGATCCAGGGGTGTTTCACTGACATATGCAAGCTTAACGATGATATCTATTTGTTGCTTGATCGAACTTGGTAGGGTGTATTATTAGGGGTCGAAGACAATGGCTATTTCGATGGAGGGGTAAGTCTTATATTTTTCTTATATTTCAATTTGATTATTTTTTTTTAAATTTATGTAAGTCACTAATATATGTCTTTTTTTGTAAAACAGCATATCGATGCGTGGGTGTCACGTCTTCTAATAATTAGGAAACTTAAGAAAAATAAAAGAAATACATGATATACAATTATGCCGACGTCTTTTAACGCCGTTCACTTGAAGAATCAACGAGATGAATCATTTGCGTTGGGCAATGGACAAGCTAAACTTTATCCTGCATGGTGGGAGGTCGATAAGGTTAGTATTTATTTTAGATTGAGTTTAAAGCTATTCATAAATAAATGCACAAATGAATGAATTATTACTTATGATTGCAGGTGTTTATCCCTGTTTTGGAAAGTAAACATTGGCTTCTCGTTGAGCTTTAGCTCCCATCCCTTAAGGTAATAGTATATGATAGCATGATAAATTACATATCATTGGCTGATTTAAGAGATATTATTAAGGGATGGAGCTCTCATTTGGCTAAATTCTTGGATGCGATAAATTATTAGACTCGTTCTGGAAACAAGAAGCCAAAGAAGCTCAATATTACAGTTAGCAGAGACGAGACTGCACCACAACAAACGAAGAAAGCCAGAGGGGATTGTGGTCCTCTCGTATGCATGTGCTTGGAGCGTTTGACGACAGGAAGTACACATTTTCTACCTCCCACCGATAGAGATAGAGGTGCAGTAGGATTGTGGTTTTGGCATTTTATGGCTAGAGCGATATATGCGAGACGCTGCCTACCTGCATCCACATTATGAAAGTGTCCATAAACAATTGGCAAGTTTATAGGCTTTTGGTTTGAAAATGTTTGGTTAAGTACCTAGAATTCAATAATTTGTTGTTTGTAGGTTTTAGATGTGTAGAAAGTGTTGTTTGAGCAAATGTTTGGTTTCTGCAGGTTAATCTCAGAAGTGAGCTGCGTGAAAATGATGTATGACTGCAAAAGTTGATTCAATAGTAGATGAGGAAATAAGAATTATTGCTTATTTTTTTATTGTTTAATTGATTTGTAAAAGATGATTTGTAAAAGTTGATTTGTTTAATTGATGTGAACATAATTCTTATTTGTGCTTGTTTAATTGATTGAAATGTAATGGTTGATTTTGTTGATTTCAATCTGCAATATGTTGAATGCAAAAATGACTATCGCAATGCGAAATGAAAATCGCAACGAGAGAATCGCAATGCGAAATTAAAATCGCAGCAACAAAATCACAACGCGAAACTAAAATCGCAACGCGAAACTAAATTCGCGTTGCGATTTTCATTTCGCATTGCAATTCCCTCGTTGCGATTTTCATTTCGCATTGCGATTCTCTCGTTGCGATTTTCATTTCGCATTGCGATTCCCTCGTTGCGATTTTCATTTCGCATTGCGATTCTCTCGTTGCGATTTTCATTTCGCATTGCGATAGTCATTTCCGCGTTGCGATTTTCACATTGCGATTTTCATTTCGCATTGCGATTCTCTCATTGCGATAGTAATTTCCGCGTTGCGATAGACATTAAGATGATTGCGAACGTTATTTCTGTGTTGCGATAGTCAAATGAATGCCTAATAAGTGATAACAATTGAACAGATCATAGCAATTTTCAAACTCAAGTTACTAATACATGCCTAACTGAAAATGTTAAAAGTTCACACATAAAATCCACATAATACAACGTTTGCATTTAAAAAACACCTAAGTTAACAGTCCCAAAAGGTGAAGCCGGTTGTGATTGGGATTTTAAAGATGATTGCGATTTTGATTGCCTTTTGCTTAACACCATATGAGCTTTGGATTTTGATGAGGATCCATATTTTGGTAGAGGAAAAGATGATTGTGATGGCACTGGTGATCCACATGTCAACCTTGTATGACCACTTTCCTTGCACCGACTACATGTCGATCTCTTCTTCTCTTCACCCTTAGACGGTATACGATCGTGACTTTTTGGTAGGCCAGGTAGCCTTCTGTCCATGGCTGGTGGCAAAACTGTTTGTAAGTCATCTGGTATGTCCCACTCAGAAGGATGTGGAATAGGGTAGACAATCTCGCCATAAGTCTGTCGATATACTTCTGTAGTGTAGCAATCCATAGCGTATGCGCTTGAATCATCTTGGTTTAGATGAAGAGAAACTTTTATAACATGGCCACACGGATAACCAGATGTTTGCCATTTCATACAACTACACGTCTTTGCATTTAGATCGACAAGCCCATTTAAGTTATTATCCAGTACTTCAAACAAAGTGTTTGAACATGGTTCAACTCTCCATGACGTTGACTTCACAACATATTTCGTTATCTTTTTTTCTGTCCATGGTGTAACACGATGTTCCAATGTTCCTTTAAATTTAAATAAATAATACTTAGTAAAATGTATGATAAGTTATGAATTTAAATAAATAATACCTGCATGGTTTCTTTTCTTGTAGTACCACTGTTGAATAGAGGCTCGAAAAAACTCCATTAACATAGTAATGGGTAATTTCCGGGAATGACGACTTAGAGCGTTGATTGATTCTGCACTATTAGACGTCATGAAACCATATCATGCTCCAAGTTGATGTACTCTTGACCATCTTTCAAACCCGACATCTTCTAGTGTTTGAGCACACTGAGGCAAAACACGTCTTAAACAGTTTATATGCTTATTAAAATCCACTTCCCGATAAGCTTTTACAGCCTTCTAGTATGTCCATTTGTGATTTTTTATACCAACAGACCTTGATTTTAGATTTCTATACAAATGAACACCACAAAGTCCATGAAAAGCATCTGGGAAACACCTTCTAACAGCGTTGTCAATTGAGTTTGCCCTATCGGATATGATTGTCAGATTGCTAATAGGACCTATGCAATCCCTAAGATGCCCCATAAACCATGTCCATGAATCAGAGGTTTCAGATTTGCCAACACCGTAAGCTATTGGCAGTATCCCATTGTTAGCATCCATGGCTACTGCTAATAAGTTTACTCCAAGGTATCGACCTTTTAAATGTGCTCCGTCAACTATAATAACTGGGCACATGCAATTAATAAACAAACGAATCTACAAAATCATATACACAAGAAATATAATCATTTAAATGTGAAATGCATGTAACTAACAAAAATGAGTCAACAAAATTATATTGATTTACTAACCGCATCACCAATGGCGATAAACAGCAACTCAAAGCGTCCATCTCTATCTGTTTTGATATGAGTTACCAACCCAAATTTTTCAGCTTTAAATTGTGACAATAAGCCAGCAGTTGGGCAAACGATGCTTCTGGCGACCCCCTCAACAATTCCAAGGCATAACATTTGGCTCTCCAAGCTTGAGAATATGATATACTAATCTTGAACCGAGCATTCATGTCAGTCATAATTTCATGTCCCCGATATACCCTACCATTCAAAAACATTAACTCAGCCAGAAAACCACCCAACACCTTTTTCTTTGCCTGTCTATGGTGAGGAAAAACTTGGGTTCTTAAACATGTATGTCTATCAATAAAAGTCCTAACTTGAAACATTTCGCAATCTTTTATCCTCTTTGCAATCATACGCCACATACAGTTTTTGTCAATAATACACCTTGTTTCGAAACGATCTTTGCTTGATTTGTTAACTTTTAGTTGATAGCCATCTTCCACACATTTCGTATACAAAGCTATCTTCAAGTCTTCCTTTGTATCAAAACAATCATCTTTCTTGATACGAATAATTTTTGTGTAACAATCAACTGCTATCTTTACCAACTCTTCTTCCGGTATCTGAAGTAATTCTGGCATATTCCAGTTATACTCCCGTGGCATTTTCTTCGGGGACTTTTCTTTGGGGATTTCTTCTTCTTCTTTTTCTTCTTCAGTGTTATATGAATTACATAATGGATGTTCAACATGTTCATTTACAGTCGTAACTTCCTCCTCATTATCATCAACAACATCTTCCTTGGCAACGGCTGTTTCATCATCAAAATTCGGGTATTGACCAATATCAAAATCATTACACGCAAGGTTTGTTTCTTCTTCTGAAAAATCATCAAAATCCGAGTATTGACCAAGATCAAAGTCCAGGTATTGACCAAGATCAAATTTCGAATACTGACTAGTACTCACAATCTTTTCTGTTGGCTCATCATCGTCTAACTGGTCAATACGAAAACTGGAATTTGGTGCTGAAAGTTGATTAGGATTTGGATTAGGGAAAGGTTGTGGGTTTTGAGATTGTGTTTGGTATTGGAAATGTGGTGAAACAATATTTGCTTGGTGATGAAATTGAGGTGGAACCATTAAATTTTGAGCACCATAAACTGGGGTTGAAAAACTTAATTGATTACTACCCGCTACTGACCCAACTTCACTACTTCTAGGTTCAACAACATACAATGTAACATCATCACTTGAAACACTAATGTAAGCAATGAATCGTTCAACATCTTCATTGTCGGTTAACAAATAAACTTTACCATTTCTCTGATAAGATAGCCTAAATCCACTTAGGGGCTCTAAATTCAATTTATTTGCAACACGTAACATTAGAGTTTCATAAGTTAACTTTTTTAATGACAGTTTTAGTTGAAGATTCATGGGTAAAGGCATATATTGTAAAACACCATGAACATTCTCCCATGACCCTCCAAAACACAAATCTATCCAAACATGATCAACATTAGATGATTTCATTATTGTAAATTAATTTACTAAACAAACGAGCTGCGAAACTAAAACCTGTTGCCGGATGGGGAAGGATGTCGTTGGATATAGGAACGGATGTCGCCGGAGAGAGTGATAGATGGAGATGGAATGAGTTACGATTTAGGGATTTAGGTAATGAGTTGCTGCTGCTGCGTAGTTATATACCCAAAACATTTGTGTTGCGAAATTAAAACATGTTGCGAATTCAGAAATCGAGTTGCGAATTTGAAATTCAGTATTGCGATAGTCAGAATCTCGTTGTGATTTACAGATTCGCATTGCGATTTACGTGTTCGTGTTGCGATTTACGTATTCGCATTGCGATTTACAGATACGCATTGCGATTTACGTATTCTCTTTGCGATTTACAGATACGCATTGCGATTTACGTATTCTCGTTGCGATTTACAGATACACGTTGCGATTTTACGTATTGTCGTTGCAATTTACGGATACACGTTGCAATTTTACGGATACTCGTTGCGATAGTCAGAATCACGTTGCGATTTATATGTTCGCGTTGCGATTTTCATATTCGCGTTGCGATTCTGGAAAATTGCAATGCAAATTTGTACTATCGCATTGCGATTTTGGGAACTGATTTGCGATTCTGGAGATCGCGTTGCGATTTTTATTTCGCATTGCGATTTTGTTGGTCATTTTGGCAAATCCAAAAAAAGTTGGTTAAAATCGTATATTATAAAGCATTTTTGGTCACTAAGGTTATTTTCTCTTTTGAAAACCGCGTCATTTTTAATTGTATCTTCTTTGTGATTGATTTTTAATTAAAAAGTAATGCAATTTTAGAAAACCTCTCGTTTCGAAAATTTGGAAATTCCTTCACGATAAAAACACAGGTTCGAAGAGTCGCCACAAATCTTTGATTAGGGTGTGATTGGGCACCCAAAAACATTTTTTTTTCATTTTAAATGAAAATCAATTTTAATTAAAATGACAATTTATGGTCTGCATTACCAGAAAATGAGTTCGAGAGTCGATTAGTGTGGGGAAGGATTAGCACCCCACAACACCCTAAATCGGTACCTAGTCGATTAATTAATGTCTTTGCAGTGAAATTTACAAATTCGATTTTAATTTGATTTATGATCCCTAAAAAAACCACAACATACGAATTTCATCATATTTCAAAAGCACCAAAATTGATTAAGTTAAAATTACCCAACCTTTAAAAAGATAAAGAATATTCGATTATTTAAAAATATCGAGACCAGATCTTAAATTAGTTATAACAACCTTTTCTTGATAAATTTAAATAGCCGAACATTTCTTTTTCTTCCATTCCCAAATTTTAAAGTGATGAATCAATTTTTTAAGTGTCACTGATGAGATACACTTTTATTTTAAAATCGTTAAAAGCGGACCTCGAATAAGTTAAGACAACCCACTTAAAACAATTTTAAATTAAAATGATAGTACCCTTAATCCAATTATGTAATAATGTCGAGTTATACAAATGAGGATATCATGCAAAATACTAATTAGATAATGCCACACATTCAAAATGACATCTAAAGCTAAGGTGCACATATAACAATATACTAAAAAAATAAACTTATTATGGTCATATTAACATGCAATCAGTATCTTTTATGCTAAACCAATTAATGACTTCAAAATATAATATTAATCTCATTTCCTTTAAGATGAAGTAACATTTAATGATATAATATGTACATGCCAGAAAAACGCACACCATGCATTAAAATAATATAAAATCTATTACTAAAAAAATAAAACTAAACCTACTGCCGAAATCTAATCTTCAAATCAACTACCACAAAGCGATCAAAATAACAGGAAATTAAAATTAGGCATGCAAACATAGAAATTAACTACTGAAATAAATAAACCTACTACGTGACTGAATTGTTAAATAGCCAAAATTACAGGTTACATTCGAAAATAAACCAAAATGAAATGCAACATATCTTCAATTGGGCTGAAGAACGGGCCTGTTGACAAATCCTGGACTTCACCTTAGGCTAGATTTGACAGCCTTTTTGTAATCAAGCCCTGTAATAGAGTAAATGCTTAATTAGTGTTTATTTATTTATATTTATATATATATATATATTTGCATGCACTGGTAACATAGAATGTGTAACTTCTATGAAATCAAACATACTTAATAATAGCCCTAATAGATAACAATCTATAAACTTAATAAATACTCAAAAAAAACATCCAGGACAAAATGAGCATTTACAATTATTTTTTGCTAAAAAATCTTAAAATTTCAAAAATGTTTTGTTATATCAAAAAGGGGGAGATTATTGATAAAACATTTTAATAGTTTGATATAACAAAAGTGTTAATGATTTTTAAGATTGAATTTTAAGATTTTATATTCGATTCAAAATTATATTTGATTTTAAATTATATTTGATTCAATTATTCGAATATCAAAAATATTACTCAAAGTTTTCAAAGTTCAATTTTTACTCCTTACTTAATGAAAAATTGTGATTTATACTTAAAATATTTTTGGAATAATTTTTACAAAGTATTTCGAACCATAATCGAGTCAAAATTTGATTTTCAATAGTGAGGTATCGATACCTTCTTAAGAGGTATCAATACCCCTCAAATATCAAATGCAAAAGAGGTACGGATACCCCATAGGGTATCGATACCCCTTTATATAGAGGTACTGATACCTATCCCAAAGGTACCGATACCCCTTATGTTGATTTTGACTACGAGAATAACATATTGCAATATGGGTACCGATACCATGACAGGTATCGATACCTCTTTGCATAGAAGTATCGATACCCCTTGAGAGGTACCGATACCCTTGGTTTTATAACGGTCAAAATATTTGAATTTTATATAGGTAGTACCGATACCCATTGAAGGGGTACCGATACCCATAAGATCCCCACAACTTTTTCAAGAGGATTTTCACAGTACAACAGCTCTATTATCACCAATTTGATTCCCAACAGCTATAACTCATCCAAGGTGTATTTAAACAAGTTCTTGAAGCCATTGATGATTAAGAAAAGCTAGAGAAACAAGAGAGAAAGCATCAATCATCAAGTTTGAGCAATTCAAGCCAAATTCCTTTCAATATTCATTTTTCTTTCAAGAACACACTTTGTGCTCAATTGTATTTATCTTTTAATGTTCTTTACTTGTTCTAGAATTGTGCAAACATTCTACCTTGTGAGGTTTTTTCTGTAATTTTGCAAAGTTTTTAATTTTCTATTTGGGAGAGAGTGTTCTCAAGAATTTGGGGTATAATTCAAGAGGAAGTTGTAAAGTTACTCTTTATCCTCAAAAGAAAGATAAATTAGTGAATTTGTGGAAAATCCTTAGTGTGGTTAGCTAAGGTAGTGGACGTAGACTTTGGTTAAAAAAATGATGTCTTTAAGCCTAAAAACAATGTACCAATTCGGATAAGTGTGAAAAGCCCTTGAAAATGCATTTTTATGAAGATTCATGCCTTAGGGTGAATGGTTAGGTGTTGGTTCAGCCAAAAGAGTGTTTTGAATACATTTGGTTGGCTTGGATTCATTTTAAGTGCCAAATGAAGGCATGTGACTCCTAGGTTGAATTTACATGATGCTTGAGGGAAGGATATATCTCATAGCCAAATGGCGGTGTCCTTTTGGTGTTTGACGCCAACTTGATGCACATAGGCAGTACATGGTCCTTAGGAAGTAGCTTCATTAGGTAGGTAGGTAGGTAGGTAGTGAATCTAGCTAGGTAAGAGAGGTAGCTAGCTAGGTAGTTAAGTTAGCTAGCTAGGTACCTAGTGTCACTCCAGTTATTCCAACTCTCATTTAGCTAGCTCAGCTCCACTTGTTAGCTACTCGAACTTCAGCTCCTCTCTAGCTAGATTCAGCTCTATATCAGCTAGGTTCAACTGCTTTAGCTTGTCCTTTTAGCTCCACTTAGCTAGACGATCTTTCATTCTAATTTTTTGAGCTATGTGGTCTATCGTTTGTGGCCTTTGAACTATCACGAGCTTCCATAGTATGAATCATTTATTCCTGAGCTGTTGTAGCTTGTATATTTATTCCTTGCACCTATATAATTGAAACGTGTTGCGCTCTTATGCAAATGATAAGATAAAGATGTGAAACATAACATATGTATGATTTAACTAAGTATAAAGATGTGGATCATATGTATTGCATGAAAACCATAATATGCATATCATACGACATAATGAATGATGAACATATGATAAGTAGGGGTGAGCATTTGATCGAGTCAAGTCGAGTCGAGTAAAAAAATTTAGAGTTATTCGAGTTGACGAGTCATATTTTACAACTCGAACTTAGTTTGAAATATTTTTGAATCAGGCCTCATTAAAACCCCTTCTTATCCAAGTCATGTCGAACCAAAACCAAATACAATGGCTAAGTGAACTATGAAATTTCTATTCTTGACATCACATCAATATTTATTGTACTTCACTATCATTTTTGAAGCCATGAAAATTATTTCCAAGTCCATAGAATTTATCCATCCATCAAGTAAATAATGCATGTCTATCAAGGTTTCCCAAAAGAAATAAGAGGTGATATGCAATGATCTAGACACCTTCAATGTAAGATCATAAAATGACTCTAGAACTTTTGCAACTCTTTGAACATTTTCCCAATCATAAAATGTAGGGGTTCCATCTCCAATTGTGAGGTCGATAAAAAAACTATTGTCATCATGATCATATGAATCAAATGCATGCTCATATTTTTTAGCCACCTTCAACATCATATACATTGAGTTCCACCTAGTAGGCACATCTAAACAAAAATGAGTTTTAGTTTATTCTTCTACTTGATCATAGAACTTTTTCATCCATGATGGTGATGCTCTTATGTACCTCATAGTAGCTCTAACTCGATCAACAGACAAAGAAGCATACTTAACACCTTCTTACACGTTGAGATTAATAACGTGTGCAACACATCTCATATGCATATATTTCCCATTTGCAGCACAAGTATTTTTTATGGTTCAGTTTCTTTCTCAAATATTCAATACCAACACCATTAGCATATACATTATCAACTATAATAGTGAAGACCCCCTCAATCCCTCAATCTCATATGCACTTTTGAAGGGCTTGACCTAGCTTTCACCTCTATGAGAAAAAATCAGACAAAAGTTTATGAATATCTTTTACAACATCCATTCATCATCTATCCAATGTGCCATTAGAACCATGTAAGATACCACTTACAGTGAAGTCCAAGGGTCAGTTGTCAAACAAATTCTACTTGTATCTCTTTCAAAAGAATTTTTCATTAACTTCTTCATGGAGTTGAAAAGATCCTGACAGCCCCTTCTAATTGTAAAATGAGAAGGGAGATGAAACCTTGGACATGTTAGAGAAAGAAATTATTTAAACTCTTCACCCTCTACAATTTGAAAAGGTAACTTATCCACAATTATTAGGTGATTCAACGCCTTTCTAACAACATCTTCTTCAAACTTCCAAGTTGAAAGTTTTGTCGCTTCACTTTCAAGGTCAATCTGAAGTATTGCTATTTCCGATTGCTTAGAATCTGAAGTGCTTCCTTGAGATTTTTTAAGCATGTCTTCAGATGATTATTCATATTGGTATGTTTTGCCTTATTTTCTCAATCTTCAGTTACATACTTTTTGAAATGGTTCCAACATGTTTCTCTTGGTTTTTGTTTTTTAGTACTTTTATTACTTGTTGGATCATTGAATTTACATGTAGTAGAACTTTGTGAACTTTGAGTTGAACTATGACCGCATGGTTGTGATCTTTTGAGTCCCTTATGATTCACTCATCTACAATATCATAAAGAACAAGAATTGTGATGAATTTACAAAACATAAAAGGACAAAACCAGACCATAACTATTAATGAATAATATGTCATCTCATAAACTTAAACATCTTTGAAATTTCACCAAAATGAATATCATCTTAATATGCAACTTTAATAAGAATAACATATGAAATTATATGTGCATGTGTTTTGATGTTGTTAATTTGAAACTCTTGTGCATTAACAGATCACCCTGTATAAGATATTCACCCTCATTATCCTATATTTTTCAAACTAAATTCAAGTAATATTAGTCAACATAACAAGCCATACCTAATATTCAGAATTTGCCATATGAAAATGACAACAAATAGTTTTAAATTGTGTAGATAATATGAAAAATGTTTCGATGTTGTAATCATCATAGAAAAGAATTTTCCATCACCACCTCTAAGCATGCAATCATATTGTTCCAAAATTAAATGAAACCAAACAATTTTGTGGAATTTCTTTTAAAAAAATAGATTTCAGAAAAGAGTTTTAAATATTTTATATCAACCACTTTATGTCATATACAATCATTTATTCCCACTATAGATCGATAGCATCTTTCAAATATCACTATTTTATTATTTAATTTTCATCCCCTTCACTGCAAATTTTGATAAATAGAACTAACCACTAATTAGCATTTTTCAATAAACATAAGAAAACCTGAGGAAAGAAACCCTAAGCAACTCATCATTCGTTTAATAAATTTATTCTAACTTGAAGAACATCAGAGACCTAAACAGAAGGAAGAACTAACCACTAATTAGTTTCATTGGAATTGAGTTCAAAAGGAATCGAATCGTTCAAGTAACCAAACAAACTATTTAATGAAAAAAAATTAACAATGTTTGATCAGAAACAGAGAAAAAAAAGTAACCTGATTTGGGTGTTTAGAGTCGGAGCCTCTAATTCATTTGGGGATTGGTGTTGCTGTGCCACCGTCTACCGGTGATTGGAAACGAACTGGTGTTGTTGCCGGTGAGAATTAGGGAACAGGCATTTTGATCTTCGCGTGTTGTTGGCCGTTAGGTCTGCAAAGAAATTTAGAAAAACTGACTTAAGTAATAAAGTATTAAACGACGTAGTTTTGAAATATTAAACCTAAATATCAAAACGTCTTCATTTTGAATTTCAATTTTTAAATTTTTTGAGTTGGAAAAATCTCAACTCGACTCGAACTCGAAAATCGAATAAAAAATTCGAGTTGACTCGAATAACTCAAATTTAAAAAAAAATCGATTTTTTGAGTTGAGTCGAGTTTTGCTCACCCCTAATAATAAGCATATCCTAAGATGTAAATGCAAACATATGCAAACATATGATATTAAATAATGCATGCATACATATGGATGAAATGCAATAATATAACATAGGAATGATATGCATAGCCTAAGGTAATGGATGCTTACTAAACATATATAAACTTACCATATGTTTAATGTAATCATGTAGACTATAGGTTATATGTATGAACATCATATATTCTACAATTCATAGTAAATGATGAATGGAAATGTATAATTATAATATCCTAAGAAATGATATGCAATCATAGCATATATATGAATGATATGAAGAACATGATAAACTAACCATAGTATGATATGAATGATATGATAACATATACTAACATGTGAATGCTTGCTCGTGATAGAATATAATGTATAAATAAGATAATATAAGATAAAGTAAGAAAGAACTCCCTTAGAATTGGCTTGGAAGATCTTCAATGATGAGAACAAGTCATGGAAGAAGTTGGTGCTAAGCAGGATCACATCATCTGGGATGCTTCAATTGAAGTTGAGATACTGAAGATCGTAAATTAGTTCATACATGGCAAATTCAAAAACAACTACTCAGTCTGGTATTATTTCACAATTGTCTATGCTAGCCCACACAACCATAAAGCACCTTTGGAATATGCTTTCCAACCTTAAACCTCGAGGTTATGAGCCATGGATCCTTAGAGGGGATTTAAAATGTATCCTAAAAAATGAAGATCAACATAGGAGAAACCCAAACAATAAGGAGTGAAGCTAGCTGTTTACCGACTTTGATTTTGACAACGCCTTAATGAAGGTGGACTACCGAGGCCAAAGATATACATAGAGGCAAGGCAACTTATGGCAACGTCTCGATCGTTGCCTGATGAACACTAGTTGAGATAACTTATACCTTACTACCAAAGTAAACCATCTGGATCGAATTACATCGGATCATAACCCTTTGATCCTCCAAACGACAAGTAAACTAATCAACAAAGATCAACAAATTTGGATCGAATTTAATTTTTATTTTAAATTTTAATTTTCGCAATCAAGATAATTGAGTAATTGAATGGTATTGAAAGGGAGATTCGAGGGTGTTCATCCTTCTTCGATCGTAAACGACTCTCGAATCCGACAAATCTTTGGTAATACATAGATCCGGTAAATGGGTAAATATTAGGTATCTGATATGCCTAATTCAAAAATTATAGGTGGTGACTCCATCACGATACCAAGTCGAAGCGGGAACCCACGACCACCCGAGGATCGTTGCGACAGTTTGGCGACTCTGCTGGGAACTTTGAGAGTCATACCAAAATCATTACCAGTTATCTTTTTAAGCAAAATCTGTTATTTTAAATTTTTATTTATTTTCTATCCTTTTTATTTACCTTTATTTAATTTTTTAAATAAATAGTTGTATTGATGTTTTTTCTCTGTGTTTTAAGATTTTTCAAAAAAAAATCAGTTCAAGCTCTATACTCGAGCCCCAACCTAATTTAAGTGGGGTGAAAGCGATGCATTCATGAGAATTTATTCTCCATATGTGTAGCAATTAGCCCTCGGGATTCATATACGTTATGTCTTCATAGAAATTTTTTCCTCGTGTCATACATAAGGGAATGTGTCCCCTCGAGTTGAACTCGGTCTTCATAAATCTATGATAGGATTAGGCTCAAGGGTCTAGCAGGTCTTAGGGAGCTCCAATAAGGAGAACTTGGGTCCCTTTTATAGAACCAAACCTTGTTGCAGCGTGAAATTAGAGTTTACCCCAAAACCACATGCAAACCCTAGTATATTGTTGCTTTATTTCATGCTTTTTGTTTTGGTGTTCGAAGCATACGAAGTATAAATATATGATGTTAGGATTTTATATCAAAAGCATGTGAGATAGAAATCATGTCTGGAAAGAAACAAAAGTATGTTCGTGTAGATGACATATGGGAATGAATGATTATAATTATGGTTTTTACTACACTAACTCATTTCTCTGTTGTTTCTCTTTTTTCGTTTTTCATCTGCATCATTACATAAGAGGTTTTGATCTACGAAGTGTTTGTCAAAACTCTGGATAATCTTCATTAATGGATAAACGGGTTACGATCAAGAGATTAAAAAAACGAGGGTACACAATGGTTAGAGAAGACTCAAAAGAAAAATGAAGTACGCAAAAATAACTACAACGCCAGGAGCTGCTAAGCATGTGGGGCAAATGAGAGGAAGTATTAATACAATTCTACAGCTCTAACACAGTTCTGAAATTCACGGTACAAATGAAGACATGATACACGAGTTTACGAAAGAGTCTGAACATGTCTGTCCATTTCAAACCTAACAAAGATTGTGAGAGTTAAAAGATGATGAAATTAAAGAAGTCTCTCCAAATGCCAAGAAAGCACTGAACGTGGAGTCCCAAAAAAAAAAGCATAAAGCATCATGGAAGACACAATAAAAATGAGCAAGCTCCGGATCCCTTACAATGGAGGACTTCAATAGGGAATAGACCCAACGAAAGTGAAGTAGTCATCCGGGAAGTTCCTAGAAAAGACGCTGGAACTGGGAAAACCTCACCAATCGCCTCCCTGAAATAGCCATTCGCACCTTAATTGCTTTTTCACCCTATTACCGACAACCTGATAGATAACCTAGGATGGAAAGTGATTGAAAATCGATTCTTCTCGATGAACTCGGCCTGCAAATACCTAGCAAACCTGAGCGAGAAAAATAGAAACAGGTTATGGAAGACCATCTCAAATCACCCAAGTCTACCTAGAATCAAAACCTTCCTCTGGTTAACTTGTAGAAACCGTCTATTAACAAATGTGGAGAGAGTATGAAGACACTTGGCAACGGAAGGCAATTGTGTGACGTGCGGAGATACCATCGAAGATGCAAACTATGTTCTTCAAACATACCTAACAGCTCTCTTGATATGGTAGCAATTGATAAGCCCAAATAAACCGGTAGAAATTCTAAGTGACGACATGCACACATGGTTTGCTAGAAACTTGGAGCGCACAGACTCCCCCGCAGCGAGTATAACGAACTGGAACATTTTCTTTAGTGTTGCTTTATGGTCACTATGGGACAAAAGAAATAAATTCATTTTTGACCCTGAAATGATTAAAAGGGGATCTGTCTTGGAGAAAGGGAAGAGAATTGATAATGGACATTGCAAACTCGAAGGAGACCACAATATTCAAATCAAACTGGCTACGAGATAACCCCACCAATTGGAACCCGCCTGAAGCTTACTGGTTCAAGATAAATACTGATGGGGCAAGGCAAATTGACACGGGAGAGGCTGCAAGTGGGGGTAGCCCGTAACAATAAAGGTGAATGTCTATGGAGTTTTACCAAGAAAATAGGATATTGTTCACTCTAGAAGTAGAACGTTAGGGTATCTTTGAAGGACTTTGAATGGCCCGGAACGCAGGAACAAGACGAGTGGTTATGAAAGCTGATAATATCGAAGCTGTGAACCTATTGAAAGAAAGATCAAATGGGGGAGGAACCTAACCCTCATACATCACATAGATAGACTTCTGGCAAGGGATTGGGCAGCGAATTTCAGTTATATTCCAAAGGATATGTCGACACTTGTTTTTTCGTCCCTTTTTTATTATATATTATTATTATTAATTACTAATAATATTTTATTATTTTTATTACAGGCTTCACAAAACTAGAGCCCAAAATCGGCCCAGTTACATAGTACAAAACTTGGAGCCCAAAGACATATCCAGAGACAATCCAATCCTACCCGAGACTCGTTTGAAGACCAAACCTGTTAGGGTTTCCAAAAGTTGTTCCAGCCGTCCATCTCCACCACCTTGCTGCCGCCCATCACTGACAGTTTCACCAATCAACACCAACAAATCACAAAATATCAGTATTTGTATATTATTTAACATGTACTATAAGAACGACAAAAAACAATGTAAAACCTCTGGAATTCTAGGGGATTTCGAACGGAATAGCAAAGAAACAAAAAGGCAGAATATTGAAGGAAAAAAAAATAAGTTGGTATATATGCCAAGTTTCAGGGGAAAACCTAATAACTTTGCCGTGTTTTTATAAAATAGTTACTCGGGGGACCATTTTTGTTATTTTTCCATTTTATATTTATTTTATATTTATTTTATATAATTTTTGGTTTAATCTTGTTTTAGTCCTCCTAGTTTAGGCGTGTTTTGCATGTTAGTCCCTGTAGGGATTGTTTCTAAAATTTACACTTTTATGCCTGATATTTATTTTTAGGTATATTATATTTATAGCCCCAATATTTTTGTAGGTTTATATTTCGAGCACCACATATTATATTTATTTATTTTAATTCGGCTACGTAGTTTTAATTTATTTTAATTTAGCCCCTTTTATTTATTTATTTCTATTATTTGAAATTTTGGACTTAGATATTGAAAATATTTATTTTAGTCCCTTATATATTTTATTTTATTTTATTTTATTTTATTTTGGCATAATAATTTAATAACTTATATTTTAGTCCTATTTTTATTTTTTTTATTTTTTGCATGTTGATTGCATTTTAATTCATTTTAGTACTGATAAATCTTATATGATACCCTCGTCAGCATCACTGGATTCAAATCAAAATAAATTGATTCAGGGTAATATTCGATCGTTTTAATATTGTCGTAAAGTAACTGTCTTAACGTATAAGAAAGTTACTTTCGGTAATTTTAAATCGAAATTTTATCCCGTTAAGTGACACAAATTAAATCGAATTCATTTTTAAAATTTGGGGATCGAGGAAAAGACCGTATTCTTTTAATTAAATTCATTGAGAAAAGATTGTTAGATCGAATCTAAAGTCTTGTCTTGAGATATTTAATTAATTGAATATTCTTATTCTCATTAAATATTGGTAAAATAAATAATTAATCAATTGCTTGATAGGCTTTTAATTTGTTTTACTTTTGCATGTGTTGTCCAATAGGTTTTCAAAATAGAAATATTTCAATCGAATTGAATTTTAAGACGATATAATAATATTTTTACTTCAATTAAGGGTAATAAATGATTGTTTAAATGGACAAAATGTCATTTATTCTCGATTGGAAATAATTAAATACTATTGTTTTCGCTCTTAAAATTATTTTGGGTGTTATTATTTTGAACTTTAGAATGAAATTTTAATATTTTTTTATCTCGATTGGAGTAAGAATCGATTGCTTCAAGGTATGATAGAACGGTTCTTCTCGATAGGAAATAATTAAATATTATTATATTTCATCCAAAATTTTGAATAATATTATTTTTAGGGGATCTTAAATTAAATTAGAATCAAACTTATACATTTTACTGTAAAGACAATTAATTAATCGACTAGGTATCGATTTAGGGCGTTATGGGGGTGTTAATCCTTCCCCACACGTAACTGACTCCCGAACTCAAATTTTGGTAACGAAGACCCCAAGTTTGTCTTTTTAATTAAAATTAAAATTTTATTAAAATGGCAAATTTATTTTTGGGTGCCCAATCACACCCTAATCAAATATTGGTGGTGACTCTCCGAACCATGTTTTTATCACAAACTTGTCACTCAAAAATCATTTTTGAAGAGGGACCAACCCTTTTTCCCCCGAGGAAAAGACCGTTTCGACAGCTTGGCGACTCCACTAGGGATTTTTAGAGAGTCAGTCCATTAGTTGATTAATAAATTGTCTTTGCAAATAAAAATTATAAGTTCGCACTAATGTGGCTTTTGATCCTCTGTATGGTTTAAATTAGTGTTTGATTAACCACGAAATAGTTGTACTAATATGTTTGTTGATGTTTACAGAGTAAATAATTTTTCAGGATTTTGAGTTTTCTATTTATTATTGTTTACTTTATTTATGCTTTTCCTCACACACTGCACAGCTGCATTTGCATAACATGAGCTAAAACCCCGCTCCGTCCTATTTAAGTAAAAGTGAGAAGCTACTCAATCATGTGGTTTTCACCTCCGTGCGATATAGTGAATCGCTCCTTGGGCTCACGCCTTATGATCCTCGTCATGGTTTTCACCTTCATATGGACATAAAGAAGTATGTCCCCTCGAATTGAACTCGATCCGAAAGCCTGTGATGGGTCAGGATTGAGGGTTCGGTAGCCCAAGAGGGCACCGACAAGGATAATTCGAGAACCTACTACTTTAGAACTGAACCCAGCATATAGTAAACTTAGAACCCAGATAGAGCCTTACCCAGATCATATGATCTCGTAAGAAGAGTACACAAGGAAAAGCTTGTTTGATCTTTTTAATTGTTCTAGCATAATTATGATTCTTGAATACGTGTATGTGAACTAGAGATCATGCGATTAGGTTTAATTTTTTGAATAAGCATGCGAACTAGATGGCATGAGGTTACGACGTTCTATAAATAAATCCCGTGGGTATAAATCTTGTTTGGGTAGGATCTACTAAAGCATGATTGGGTAGACAACATGTGGGATAGGTTCTATCGACAAATCAAATTATATCCGATTAATTCATTCATGATTACTAACCAATTTTCTCTGGTCCTTTTGTTTAATTTTGTTACCATTTTTGCATTGCATTATTCATCCCATGATGTTGATCCTTGAATGATGTCTATATAGAAGACCAATAATATTTTATTATTTTCATTTCAGGCTTTACAAATCTAGAGCCCAAAATGGGGCCAGTTACATAGTACAAAACTTAGAGCCCAAAGACAGATCCAGAGATAATCCGTCTCGACCCGAGACCTATTTGGGGCCCAAACCCGTTAGGATTTCCATAAGCTGTTCCAGTCGTCTATCTCCACCAATCCCAGCTGCTGCCGCCCATCACTGCCAGTGTCAGAAATCAACACCAATAAACCACAAAATATCAGTATTTGTATATTATTTCACATGTACTATAAAAACGAAAAAAACATTGTAAAACTCTGGAGTTCTGGGGGGATTTCGAACGGAATAACAAAGAAATAAAAAGGCAGAATATTGAAGGTAAACATTTCTTTGTGTTTTAATTTTTTTAGCATTCGAAATATAAAAAAATACAATAAAATAACAAACGAGCGAGAGATTACCTTCGGTCGGTGTCGTTCATTGTGTTGGAGGGCTCCGTTCGAAGATCCCACCATTGGGAATGACGAGGAGACCTTGTACACCAACATACTTCGTCTTGGGCTTGATCCAACGGTGGACGCCGATGGATCAATATGAAGAAGGTCGAACGGTTTCAGCTAGATTTGGGGAGTTTGGGGCCGATTTTTAAAAAACTGACCCTAGATGAGAGATGGGGAGGCCGAGACGGACCTCTCGGTGAAATTTGGTGGTCATCGGCCACAGGAGGTGGCGGCAACCAAAAGCGGCGGAGCGGCAGTCGGCGAAGGTAAGAGGTCGGCCACCGGTCGAAATCCTAGAACTTCTCTCTCTAAAGAAAAAAAAATAATTTAAAATGAAAAAAAGAAATAAGTTGGTATATATAGCCAAAGTTTCGGGGGAAATTACCCTCTTGATCCCCTATGTTTTATCGTGTTTTTATAAAATAGTCACTCGGGGGACCATTTTTGTTGTTTTCCCATTTTATATTTATGTTATATAATTTTTGGTTTAATCTCGTTTTAGTCCCCCTAGTTTAGGTATCTTTTTGCATGTTAGTCCCTATAGGGACTGTTTCTAAAATTTAGCCTTTTATGCCTGATATTTATTTTTAGGGATATTATATTTATACCCCTATATTTTTGCATGTTTATTTTTCAAGCACCGCATATTATATTTATTTATTTTAATTTGACTATATAGTTTAAATTTATTTTAATTTAGCCCCTTTTATTTATTTATTTCTATTATTTTCAATTTTAGCCTTAGATATTGAAAATGTTTATTTTAGTCCCTTATATATTTTATTTAATTTTATTTTAATTTTGGCATAATAATTTAATAACTTATATTTTAGTCCTATTTTTATTTTTTTTTATTTTGCATGTTGATTGCATTTTAATTCATTTTAGTACTGGTAAATCTTATATGATACCTTCATCAGCATCACTTGATTCGAATCAAAATAAATTGATTATGGGTAATATTCGATCGTTTTAATATTGTCGTAAAGTAATTGTCTTAACGTATAAGAAAGTTACTTTCGATAATTTTAAAATAAAAGTTTATCCCGTTAAGTGACATAAATTAAATCGAATTTATTTTTAAAATTTGGGGATCGAGGAAAAGAGCGTATTATTTTAATTAAATTCATTGAGAAAAGACTGTTAGATCGAATCTAAAGTCTTGTCTCGAGATATTTAATTAATTGAATATTATTATTCTCATTAAATATTGGCAAAGTAAATAATTAATAAATTGTTTGATAGGCTTTTAATTTGTTTTACTTTTGCATGTGTTGTCCAATAGGTTTTCAAAATAAAAATATTTGAATCGATATTGAATTTTATTAATGGACAAAATGTCATTTATTCTCGATTGGAAATAATTAAATATTATTGTTTTCACTCTTAAAATTATTTTTGGGTGTTATTATTTTCAACTTTAGAATGGAATTTTAATATTTTTTATTTCAATTGGAGTAAGAATCGATTGCTTCAAGGTATGATAGATCGTTTCTTCTCGATAGGAAATAATTAAATATTATTATATTTCATCCAAAATTTTGAATAATATTATTTTTAGTTGATCTTAAATTAAATTAGAATCAAACTTATACATTTTACTACAAAGACAATTAATTAATCGACTAGGTACCGATTTAGGGCGTTGTGGGGGTGCTAATCCTTCCTCACACGTAACCGACTCTCGAACTCAAATTTTGTTAACGCAAACCCCAAGTTTGTAATTTAAATTAAAATTAAAATTTTATTAAAATGGCAAATTTATTTTTGGGTGTCCAATCATACTCTAATCAAAGATTGGTGGCGACTCCCCGAAACACGTTTTTATCACAAACTTGTCACTCAAAAATCATTTTCGAAACGGGACCAACCCTTTTTCCCCTAGGAAAAAAATCGTTTCGACAGTTTGGCGACTCTGCTGGGGACTTTTAGAAAGTCGGGCCATTAGTTGATTAATAAATTATCTTTGCAAATAAAAATTATAAGGTCGCTCTAATGTGGCTTTTGATCTCATGTTTGGTTCAAATTAGTGTTTGATTAACAACTAAATAGTTGTACTAATCTGTTTGATGATGTTTAGAGAGTAAATAATTGTTCAGGATTTTGAGTTTTCTATTTATTATTGTTTACTTTATTTTCGTTTTTCCTCACACACTGCACAACTGCATTTGTATAACATGAGCTAAAACCCCGCTCCATCCTATTTAAGTAGGAGTGAGAAGCTACTCCCTCGTGTGGTTTTCACCTCCGTGCGGGATAGTGAATCGCTCCTTGGGCTCACGCCTTATGATCCTCATGATGGTTTTCACCTCCGTATAGACATAAGGAAGTGTGTCCCCTCGAATTGAACTCGATCTGAAAGCCTGTGATGGGTCAGGATTGAGGGTTCGGTAGACCCAGGGGACACCGACAAGGATAATTTGAGAACCTATTACTTTAGAACCAAACCCACCATATAGTAAAATTAGAACCCATATAAAGCCTTACCCATATCATATGATCTCGTAAGGAGAGTACACAAAGAAAAGCTTCTTTGAGCTTTTTAATTGTTCTAGTGTAATTCTGATTCTTGAATACGTGCATGTGAACTAGAGATCATGCGGTTAGGTTTAATTTTTCGAATAAGCTTGCAAACTAGATGGCATGAGGTAAGGACGTTCTACAAACAAAGCATGTGGGTATAAATCTTGTTTGGGTAGGATCTACTAAAGCATGATTGGGTAGATAGCATGTGGGATAGGTTTTATCAACAAATCAAATTATATCCGATTAATTCATTCAAGATTATTAACCAATTTTTTCGTCATTTCGTTTAATTTTGTTGCCATTTCTACATTGCATTATTCATCCCATGGTGTTGATCCTTGAACTATGTTCATATAGAAGACTAATAATATTTTTTTATTACAGGCTTTACAAAACTAGAGCCCAAAATCGGGCCCAGTTACATAGTGCAAAACTTGGAGCCCAAAGATAGATTAAGAGATAATCCGACCCGAACCAAGACATATTTGGGGCCCAAACCAGTTAGGGTTTCCAGAAGCTGCTCCAGCCGTCCATCTCCACCACTTGCTGCCATCCATCACCGCCAGTGTCACCAATCAACACCAACAAACCATAAAATATCAGTATTTGTATATTATTTTACATGTACTATAAGAACGACAAAAAAAAAATGTAAAACATTTCTTCGTGTTTTTTGTTTTTTAGCATTCAAAATATAAAAAAATAAAATAAAATAACGAATGATCAATGGATTACCTTCGGTCGGCGTCGTTCACTGTGTTGGAGGGCTCCGTTCGAAGATCCCACTGTTGGGAATGAAGATGAGACCGTGTAGACCAACATACTTTGGTTTGGGCTCGATCCAACGATGGACGGCGGCGGATCAATGTGAAGAAGGTCAAATAATTTCGATTAGATTTAGGGAGTTTGGGCCGATTTTCGCAAAACCAACCCAGGATCGGATATGGGGAGACCAAGACGGACCTCCCAGTGAAATTTGGTGGCCTTTGACGACTAGAGGCGATAGTGACCGGCGACGGCCAGCAAAAGTAAGCGACCGGCCACTGACTGGAATCCTAGAGCTTCTCTCTCTAAAGAAAAACAAAATAATTTAAAATGAAAAAAATAAAAATAAATGAAATAAGTTGGTATATATAGGCAAAGATTCAGGGAAAATTACCCATTGGGTCCCCCTAACTTTACCATGTTATAATAAAATAGTCACTTTGGGGACCATTTTTGTTATTTTCCCATTTTATATTTATGTTATATAATTTTTGGTTTTATCTTGTTTTAGTCCCCCTAATTTAGGCGTGTTTTTACATGATAGTCCATATAGGGACTATTTCTAAAATTTACCCTTTTATGCCTGATATTTATTTTTAGGGATATTATATTTATAGTCCCTATATTTTTGCATGTTTATATTTCGAGTACCACATATTATATTTATTTATTTTAATTCGGTAATGTAGTTTTATTTTATTTTAATTTAGTCCCTTTTATTTATTTATTTCTATTATTTGTAATTTTAGCCTTTGATAATGAAAATGTTTATTTTAGTCCCTTATATATTTTATTTAATTTTAATATTAGCATAATAATTTACTAACTTATATTTTAATCCTATTTTTATTTTTTTAATTTTTGCATGTTGATTGCATTTTAATTCGTTTTAGTACTGATAAATCTTATATGATACCCTCATCAGCATCATTGGATTCGAATCAAAATAAATTGATTAAGGGTAATATTCGGTCATTTTAATTTTGTCGTAAAGTAACTGTCTTAACGTATAAGAAAGTTACTTTCGGTAATTTTAAAATGAAAGTGAGTGACACAAATTAAATCAAATTCATTTTTAAAATTTGGGGATTGAGGAAAAGACTGTATTCTTTTAATCAACTTTATTGAGAAAAGACTGTTAGATCTAATCTAAAGTCTTGTCTCGAGATATTTAATTAATTGAATATTCTTATTCTCATTAAATATTGGTAAAATAAATAATTAATCAGTTGCTTGATAGGCTCTTATTTTGTTTTACTTTTGCATGTGTTGTCTAATAGGTTTTCAAAATAAAAATATTTGAATCGATATTGAATTTTAAGATGAGATAATAATATTTTTTTCAATTAAGGGTAATAAATGACTATTTTAATGGACAAATGTCATTTATTCTCGATTGGAAATAATTAAATATTATTGTTTTCACTCTTAAAATTATTTTGGTTGTTATTATTTTGAACTTTAGAATGGAATTTTAATATTTTTTATTTTAATTGGAGTAAGAATCGATTGTTTCAAGGTATGATAGATCGATTCTTCTGGATAGGAAATAATTAAATATTATTATATTTCATCCAAAATTTTGAATAATATTATTTTTACGGATCTTAAATTAAATTAGAATCAAACTTATACATTTTACTGCAAAAACAATTAATTAATCGACTAAGTATCGATTTAGGGCGTTGTGGGGTGCTAATCCTTCCCCACACGTAACTGACTCCCGAACTCAAATTTTGGTAACGCATAACCCAAGTTTGTCTTTTTAATTAAAATTAAAATTTTATTAAAATGGAAAATTTATTTTTGGGTGCCCAATCACAGTCTAATCCATTATTGGTGGCGACTCCCCGAACCATATTTTATCACAAACTTGTCACTCAAAAATCATTTTTGAAGCAGGAACAACCCTTTTTCCCCCGAGGAAAATACTGTTTTGACAGCTTGACGACTCCTCTGGGGACTTTTAGAGAGTCAGGCCATTAGTTGATTAATAAATTGTCTTTGCAAATAAAAATTATAAGTTCGCTCTAATGTGGCTTTTGATCCCCTGTTTGGTTTAAATTAGTGTTTGATTAACCACTAAATAGTTGTACTAATCTGTTTGATGATGTTTATAGAGTAAATTGTTGGGATTTTCAGAAGCTTGAATCGAAAACTGGAACTGTTTACAAAGAGGGGTCAGAACGGTTTTGTGTTTTAGGAGTAAGGAGATTGAAAGATAGAGAATTGCACAACGATTTATAGTGGTTCGACTTTCTCAACCAAAGTCTACGTCCACTACCTTAGCTCCCCACCAAGGATTTTCTAACAAATTCACTAATTTGTTCTTTCTTTTGAGGATAAAGAGTAACCTTACAAACTCCCTAGTTTTTCCAGGCTAAACTAGAACCTTTCCCTAGCTTTTACACAGGATTAGCTAGAACCTTTCCCCTTTACAAAATGATAAGAAATGTAAACAAGAAAACCTCTCTAAGGTAGGTGTTTACAAGAATTAAGTTCACAAGAACAAAATATTTACAAGAGAAAGATGAAATAAGAATGAAAAAAACTCTTCTTTGTGTTTGATTGCTTGGATGATTGTTCTCTCTCTTCTTCAAGTGTCCTTAGCTTGTATTTATAGCTTGGAATGTGTTTGAAGTCGTATATAGCTGTTGGGGATGTTTTGGAGCCATTTGGGGATGAGAATCAATTAATAAAATAGCTTGGAGCGTAGGGGGAATCGGTACCCCCTGGGAGGGAATCGGTTCCGTCCGAGCATTCTGTTTTTCTTGGAGCCAAACCATTCAAGGAGAATCGGTACCCTCTAGGGGGGAATCGGTTCCCTCTGGAAAATATGGAATTTTGAGCTTTGAAATGGTTCGAAATACTTTGTAAAATTGTTTTGAGATTATTTTAAGATTAAAACTTAATTTTACACTTGAGTAAGGATATAAAATGATCTTTGAAAGACTTGAAGTAATATTTTGATATTCGAATAATTATATCGAATATACTTAGAAAATCTTTTTTAAAATCTTAAAATTCATTAACACTTAATTTGTTATATCGAAACATCAAAATGTTTTCAACAATCTCCCCCTTTTTGATATAACAAAACATTTTAGTAATGTTAAGATTTTCTAATTGAAAACCATTTTTGAAATCAAGTTTGAAAAATTACTCCCCCTTACTCTAACACTTCTCCCCCTTTTTGTTAAATTAAAAATAATTCAATCTTTTAAGTTCAAAATAACTTTGGAGAGTAAGTAGTAATTTTGACATTTAAAAATCATTTGAAAAATCAAAGCTCCCCCTCAATAAATGCATTCCAAATAAAATTATGCTTTTAGGATCTTGACACTTAAACAAAATTGAATTTCAACAAAGAATAACAAACATGTTAGTGGCACATGAAATTCAATGTATCCAAGTCTAAAATACTTTATGCAATACCAATTGTTGAATTTAAGATCATATACATAAAGTTTTCCAAAAAAATGTTATGCATTTGAAAAAAAATTGATATCAGTTGTTAAAGAAATATCATTTTCATTTAAACCACATGCATAAACATTCAAATTTTGGTCAAAAATTAAAATTTGTAAAATCAAAGTATTTGAAAATTTTGATATCAATTGTTAGAGAGATATTATTTGTATTAAAACCAATTTTGACCAAAATTTTATTATGATGAACTGAAAATTATAAAAAATCATTAAAAATTTAAAATATTCATCACAACCAATATTTTTTAAACATACATGAGATTAAAAACAATGCATAATCATTTAAAATCAAAATTCATGCATGCTTAAAATCAAATGAGCAACCAAATAACCAAAATTAAAAGTTTTAAGCTTAGAGTTTACCCATTCCTTTTTCATGTGTGGCTAGAGCATCTTGAATATCATCACTTTCATCACCATTGCTCCCACACACCTACAAGAGACATTTAAGTAGATTTTGGTATCCAAATTACTTTAGATCCTTGAACGTTAGTTTCAATGCCTCTTGTTCCTTTCGGAATCCATACTTGTCTAATTTTAAAACATTTTCCTTTCTTCAAAGGACAAGTATGTTCCTTATGACCATGATAATGACAATGTGAGCATATTGTCATTATTAAACTAAATGAATTATTTAAAATGATTTCTTTTTCTTTTGTTAAGCATTCAAGGTTAACTTTTAAATCAAGATTTTCTTTTTCAAAACTTTCAATTTTTATTTTTGAAAGCTCTAAATCCTTTTTCAAAATTTCATTTTGGCTTTCAAAATCTATTTTTGTTTTCAAAAGAAAATCATTTTCGATTTTAAATTTTGAAATCATTTTCTTATATTTGGAATTCATGGTCTCAAATCCCAAATACAACTTATTATAAGCATCTTGTAACTCGTCAAAAGAATAAGAATTTAATTCATTTGAGCTAGAAGATACCTCGGACTCTTCAAGAGCCATTAAAGACACCACCTTTGTTGGTTCTTCTTTCTTGTTTCCATGGATTTCCTCGAGCTTATTCCAAAGCTCCTTGGCATTCGAACAAGAAGAAACTCCTTCATAGATATCTATACCAATTGCACAAAACAACATGTGCATGCCTTTGGCATTTTGTTGAGCTTTCTTCCATTCTTGGTCACTCCACTTCTTCCCCTTCTTCTTTGGAGAAGAGTATCCACTCTCGATCATCTCTCATGCATCAAGATCATTGGCTTGGATAAATAACTTCATTAATTTCTTCCAATGATGATAGTTCACTCCATTTAAGTATGGAGGTTTGTCGGTTGGTAGGGAGTCTTCCATGTGGAACGATCCAGAGGTATAAGCCATCTTCTCGGTTATATCAGGAACTGGTAGAGCTTCTTCTAGGATCGTCTCGAGGTGGTTAAACTTTCTAACGAGTTACGCTTTGATACCAATTGTTGGGATTTTCGGAAGCTCGAATCGACAACCGGAACGGTTTGCAAAGAGGGGTCGAAACAGTTTTGTGTTTTGTGAGTAAGGAGATTGAAAGATAGAGAATTGCATAGCGACAACCAAAGTCTATGTCCACTACCTTAGCTCCTCATCAAGGATTTTCCAACAAATTCACTAATTTTTTCTTTCTTTTGAGGATAAAGAGTAACCTTACGAACTCCTTATTTTTTCCGAGCTAAACTAGAACCTTTCCCTAGCTTTTACATGAGATTAGCTAGAACCTTTCCCCTTTATAAAAGGATAAGAAATGTAAATAAGAAAACCTCTCTAAGGTAGGTGTTTACAAGAATTAAGCTCATAAGAACAAAATATTTACAAGAGAAAGATGAAATAAGAATTAAAAACTCTTCTTTTGTGTTTGATTGCTTGGATGATTGTTCTCTCTCTTCTTCAAGTATCCTTAGCTTGTATTTATAGCTTGCAATGTGTTTGAAGTCATATATAGCTGTTGGGGATGTTTTGGAGCCATTTAGGGATGAGAATCAATTAATAAAATAGCTTGGAGCGTGGGGGAATCGGTACCCCCTCATAGGGAATCGGTTCCCTAAGTGTAAAATTCAAATATTTCGACCATTGATCAGGGGGAATCGGTACCCCTGAGGAGGGAATCGGTTCCCTCTGAGCATTCTGTTTTTCTTGGAGCCAAACCATTCAGGGGGAATCGGTACCCCCTAGGGGGAATCGGTTCCCTCTAGACAATATGGAATTTTTGGATTTGAAATGGTTCGAAATACTTTGTAAAATTATTTTGAGATTATTTTAAGATTAAAACTTAATTTTACACTTGAGTAAGGATTAAAAATGATCTTTGAAAGACTTGGAGTAATATTTTCAATATAAATGTTTATTCAGGATTTTGGATCAAAATGTTTTCAATATAAATAATTATTCAGGATTTTGAGTTTTCTATTTATTATTGTTTACATTATTTTTACTTTTCCACACACACTTGACAACTGCATTTGTATAACATGAGCTAAAATCCCGCTCTGTCCTATTTAAGTAAGAGTGAGAAGCTACTCCCTCATGTGGTTTTAACCTCTGAGCGGGATAGTGAATCGCTTATTGGGATCACGCTTTATGATCCTCGTGATGGTTTTCACCTCCGCATAGACATAAGAAAGTGTGTCCCCTTGAATTGAACTTGATCGAAAGCCTATGATAGGCATGGATTTAGGGTTCGGTAGCCCAAGGGGGCACCAGCAAGTAGGGATGGCAACGGGCCTGGTTTGGGCCGGGTATTAGTCCCCCAGTCCCCGTCCCTGTTTAAAAAACTCATACCCATCCCCGCTTAAAAAAAACCATAGGGATTTAAACGGGGATCCCCATCGGGTAATCAGGGAAAATCGCGGGGAAACGAGTATCCCCGTTTAGCATAAACGGGTATCGAGCCGGGTATCGGGCCGGGTATATATATTTAAATTAAATATATAAATATTATATATTTTTTAATTAAATTTAAATTTATTAATATTATATATATAATAATTATTTTTAATATTTATAGGGCCAGGTATCGGGTCGGGTATTTGGGTAATCGGGGCGGGGATTACCAAACCTGTCCCCGTCCCATTTTAGCATAAACAGTTTTTCCCCATCCCCGTCCCCGTCCCCGTTTATCATTCCCGAACCGACCCGTTTAATTCGGTTTTTAGTTTTCCCCGTCGGGTTCGTTTTTTTTTTTGCCATCCCTACTAGCAAGGACAATTCGAGAACCTATTAATTTAGAACCGAACCCAGCATATAGTAAACTCATAACCCAGATGGAGCCTTACCCAGATCATATGATCTCGTAAGGAGAGTTTACAAGGAAAAGCCTGTTTGAGCTTTTTAATTGTTCTAGCGTAATTCTGATTCTCGAATATGTGTATGTGAACTAGAGATCATGCAGTTAGGTTTAATTTTTCGAATAAGCATGTGAACTAGATGGCATGAGGTTAGGACGTTCTATAAACAAAGCGTGTGGTAGAAATCTTGTTTGGGTAGGATCTACTAGAGAATGATTGGGTAGACATCATGTGGGATAGGTTTTAACGACAAATTAAATTATATCCGATTAATTCATTCTTGATTACTAACCAATTTTCTCTTGTCCTTTTGTTTAATTTTGTTACCATTTTTGCATTGCATTATTCATCCCATGGTGTTGATCCTTGAATGATGTCCATATAGACGACTAAAAATATTTTATTATTTTTATTACAGGCTTTTCAAAACTAGAGCCCAAAATCGGGCCCAGTTACATAGTATAAAACTTGGAGCCCAAAGACAGATTAAGAGACAATCTGATCCGACCTGAGACCCGTTTAGGGCCCAAACCCGTTAGAGTTTCCAGATACTGATCCAGACGTCCATCTCCACCAATCTCAGTTGCTGCCGCCCATCACTTCTAGTGTCACCAATCATCACCAATAAACCACAAAATATCTGTATTTTTATATTATTTTACATGTCCTATAAGAACGAAAAAAAACAATGTAAAACCTCTAGAGTTCGGGGGGATTTCGAACGGAATAACAATGAAATAAAAAGACAGAATATTGAAGGTAAACATTTCTTCGTTTTTTGATTTTTTAGTATTCGAAATATAAAAAATACATTAAAATAACGAACGAGTGAGAGGTTACCTTCCGTCGGCGTTGTTTACTGTGTTGGAGGGCTCCATTCGAAGATCTAACTGTTGGGAATGAAGAGGAGACTGTGTAGACCAATATACTTCAGTTTGGGCTCGATTCAACGGTGGACGACGACGGATCAAAGTGAAGAAGGTTGAACAGTTTCGGCTAGATTTGGAGAGTTTGAGGTCGATTTTCGTAAAACCGACCTCAGATCGTAGATGGGGAGGATGGGACGGACCTTTCGATGAAATTTAGTGGCCACGACCACCTGAGGCGACGGCGACTGGTGGCGACCGACGAAGGTAAGTGGTCGGTAATTGGCCGGAAACCTAGAGCTTCTCTCTCCATAGAAAAAAAAAATAATTTAAAATAAAAAAAGAAATAAGTTGGTATATATAGGCAAATTTTCGGGGGAAATTACCCTTTGTATCCCCCTAACTTTACCGTGATTTTATAAAATTGTCACTCGGGGTACCATTTTTGTTATTATCCCATTTTATATTTATGTTATATAATTTTTGGTTTAATCTCGTTTTAGTCCCCCTAGTTTAGGCGTGTTTTTGCATGTTAGTCCCTCTAGATACTGTTTCTAAATTTTACCCTTTTATTCCTGATATTTATTTTAGGGATATTATATTTATAGCCCCTATATTTTTATATGTTTATATTTCGAGCACCACATATTATATTTGTTTATTTTAGTTCAGCTATGTAGTTTTAATTTAGGCCTTTTATTTATTTATTTCTATTATTTGTAATTTTAGCATTAGATATTAAAAATGTTTATTTTAGTCCCTTTTATATTTTATTTTAATTTAATTTTGGCATAATAATTTAATAACTTATATTTTAGTCCGATTTTTATTTTTTAAATTTTTCCATATTTATTGCATTTTAATTCATTTTAGTACTAATAAATCATATATGATTCCCTCATCAGCATCACTGGATTCGAATCAAAATAAATTGATTAAGGGTAATATTCGATCGTTTTAATATTGTCGTAAAGTAACTATCTTAACGTATGATAAAGTTACTTTCAATAATTTTAAAAAGAAAGTTTATCCCGTTAAGTGACACAAATTAAATCGAATTCATTTTTAAAATTTGGGGATCGAGGAAAAGAGTGTATTCTTTTAATTAAATTCATTGAGAAAAGACTGTTAGATCGAATCTAAAGTCTTGTCTCGAGATATTAAAATAATTGAATATTCTTATTCTCATTAAATATTGGTAAAATAAATAATTAATCAATTGCTTGATAGGATTTTAATTTGTTTTACTTTTTCATGTGTTGTCCAATAGGTTTTCAAAATAAAAATATTTGAATTGATATTGAATTTTAAGACGAGATAACAATATTTTTATTTCAATTAAGGGTAATAAATGACTGTTTTAATGGACAAAATGGCATTTATTCTCGATTGGAAATAATTAAATATTATTGTTTTCACTCTTAAAATTATTTTGGGTTTTATTATTTTGAACATTAGAATGGAATTTTAATATTTTTTATTTCGATTGGAGTAAGAATCGATTGCTTCAAGGTATGATAGATCGGTTCTTCTCGTTAGGAAATAATTAAATATTATTATATTTCATCCAAAATTATGAATAATATTATTTTTAGGAGATCTTAAATTAAATTAGAATCAAACTTATACATTTTACTGCATGGACAACTAATTAATCGACTAGGTACCGATTTAGGGCGTTGTGGGGGTACTAATCCTTCCCCACACGTAACTGACTCCTGAACTCAAATTTTGGTAACGCATACCCCAAGTTTATCTTTTTTAATTAAAATTAAAATTTTATTAAAATGACAAATTTAATTTTGGGTGCCCAATCACACCCTAATCAAAGATTGGTGATGACTCCCCGAACCACATTTTTATCACAAACTTGTCATTCAAAAATCATTTTTGAAGCGAGACCAACCCTTTTTCCCAGAGGAAAAGATCGTTTCGACAGTTTGGCGACTCCGCTGGGGACTTTTAGAGAGTCAGGCCATTAGTTGATTAATAAATTGTCTTTGCAAATAAACATTTTAAGTTCGCTCTAATGTGGCTTTTAATCCCCTGTTTGGTTTAAATTAGTGTTTGATTAACCACTAAATAGTTGTACTAATCTGTTTGTTGATGTTTACATAGTAAATAATTGTTCAGGATTTTGAGTTTTCTATTTATTATTTTTTACTTTATTTTCACTTTTCCTCACACATTGCACAACTGCATTTGCATAACAATAGCTAAAACCCCACTCTGTCCTATTTAAGTATGAGTGAGACGCTACTCCCTTGTGTGGTTTTCACCTCCATGCTGGATAGTGTATCGCTCCTTGAGCTCACGCCTCATGATCCTCGTGATGGTTTTCACCTCTGCATAGACATAAGAAAGTGTGTCCCCTTGAATTGAACTCGGTCTGAAAGCCTATGATGGGCCAGGATAGAGGGTTTAGTAGCCCAATGGGGCACCGACAAGGACAATTCGAGAACATATTACTTTAGAACCGAACCCAGCATATAGTAAACTTAGAACTCAGATAGAAGCTTACCCAGATCATATGATCTCATAAGGAGAGTACACAATGAAAAGCTTGTTTGAGCTTTTTAATTGTTCTACGTATGTGAACTAGAGATCATGAGGTTAGGTTTAATTTTTCGAATAAGCATGCAAACTAGATGGCATGAGGTTAGGACGTTCTATAAACAAAGTATGTGGGTAGAAATCTTGTTTGGGTATGATCTACTAAAGCATGATTGGGTAGATAGTTTGTGGGATAGGTTTTATTGACAAATCAAATTATATCCGATTAATTCATTCAAGATTACTAACCAATTTTCTTTTGTCCTTTTGCTTAATTTTGTTACCATTTTTGCATTGCATTATTCATCCCATGGTGTTGATCATTAAACGATGTCCATATAGAAGACTAATAATATTTTATTATTTTTATTACAGGCTTTACAAAACTCGAGCCCAAAATCGGCCCCAGTTACATGGTACAAAACTTAGAACCCAAAGACAGATCTAGAGACAATCTGACCCGACCCGAGATTTATTTGGGGCCTAAACCCGTTAGGGTTTCCAGAAGCTATTCCAGCCGTCCATCTTCACCAATCCCAGTTTCCGCCACCTTGTTGCCGCCCATCACCGCCAATGTCACCAATCAACACCAACAAACCACAAAATATCAGTATTTGTATATAATTTTACATTTACTATAAGAACGACAAAAACCAATGTAAAACCTCTGGAGTTCTGAGGGGATTTCGAACCGAATAGAAAAGAAATGAAAAGGCAGAATATTGAAGGTAAACATTTCTTCGTGTTTTAATTTTTTTAGCATTCAAAATATAAAAAAATAACGAAAAAGCGAGAGATTACCTTCGGCCGGCATCATTCACTATATCGGAGGGCTCCGTTTGAAGATCCCACCGTTGGGAATGAGGAGGAGACCGTGGAGACCAACATACTTCGGTTTGGGCTCGATTCAACGGTAGTCGGTGGCGTATCAATGTGAAGAATGTCGAACGATTTCAGCTATATTTGGGGAGTTTGGGTTGATTTTCGCAAAACTGACCTCGGATCGAAGATGAGGAGGCCGATACAGACCTCTTGATGAAATTTGGTGGCCATCGGCCACTGGAGGCGACGACAACCAACGGCGGCCAACGAAGGTAAGCGGTTGGCCACCAGCCGGAATCTTAGAGCTTATCTCTCTAAGGAAAAACAAAATAATTTAAAATGAAAAAATGAAAAAAGAAATAAAGTTGTATATATAAGCAAAGTTTTGGGGAAATTACCCTTTGGGTCCCATAACTTTGCCGTGTTTTTATAAAACAGTCACTGGGGGACCATTTTTGTTATTTTCCCATTTTATTTTTATTTTATATAATTTTTGGTTTAATCTCATTTTAGTCCCCTAGTTTATGGGTGTTTTTGCATGTTTGTTCCAATAGGGATTGTTTCTAAACCCTTTTATGCTTGACAATTATTTTTAGGGATATTATATTTATAACCCCTATATTTTTGCATGTTTATATTTCGAGCACCACATATTATATTTATTTATTTTAATTTGGCTATATAGTTTTAATTTATTTTAATTTAGCCCCTTTTATTTATTTATTTCTATTATTTGCAATTTTAGCCTTAGATATTGAAAATGATTATTTTAGTCCCTTATATATTTTATTTTATTTTTATTTTGGCATAATAATTTAATAATTTATATTTTAGTCCTATTTTTATTTTTTTAATTTTTGCATTTTGATTGCATTTTAATTCATTTTAGTACTGATAAATATTATATGATACCCTCATCAGCATCACTGAATTCGAATCAAAATAAATTGATTAAGGGTAATATTCGATCAATTTAATATTGTCGTAAAGTAACTATCTTAACGTATAAGAAAGATACTTTCGGTAATTTTAAAATGAAAGTTTATCCCGTTAAGTGACACAAATTAAATCGAATTCAATTTTAAAATTTGGGGATCGAGGAAAATACGATATTCTTTTAATTATATTCTTTGAGAAAAGACTGTTAGATCGAATCTAAAGTCTTGTCTTGAGATATTTAATTAATTGAATATTCTTATTCTCATTAAATATTGGTAAAAAATAATTAATCAATTGCTTGATAGGCTTTTAATTTTTTTTTACTTTTTCATGTGTTGTCTAATAGGTTTTCAAAATAAAAATATTTGAATCGATATTGAATTTTAAGACGAGATAATAATATTTTTATTTCAATTAAGGGTAATAAATGATTGTTTTAATGGACAAAATGTCATTTATTCTCAATTGGAAATAATTAAATATTATTGTTTTCACTCTTAAAATTATTTTGGGTGTTATTATTTTGAACTTTAGAATGGAATTTTAATATTTTTTTATTTCGATTAGAGTAATAATCAATTGCTTCAAACTATGATAGATCGGTTCTTCTCGATAGGAAATAATTAAATATTATTATATTTCATCCAAAATTTTGAATAATATTATAATTAGGGGATCTTAAATTAAATTAGAATCAAACTTATACATTTTACTGCATAGACAACTAATTAATCGACTAGGTACCGATTTAGGGCGTTGTGGGGGTACTAATCCTTCCCCCACGTAACCGACTCCTGAACTCAAATTTTGGTAACGCATACCCCAAGTTTATCTTTTTTAATTAAAATTAAAATTTTATTAAAATGGCAAATTTATTTTTGGGTGCCTAATCACACCCTAATCAAATATTGGTGATGACTCCTCGAACCACGTTTTTATCACAAACTTGTCATTCAAAAATCATTTTTGAAGCGGGACCAACCCTTTTTCCCCGAGAAAAAGACCGTTTCGATAGCTTGGCGACTCCGCTGGGGACTTTTAGAGAGTCAGGCCATTAGTTGATTAATAAATTGTCTTTGCAAATAAAAATTATAAGTTCGCTCTAATGTGGCTTTTAATCCCCTGTTTGGTTTAAATTAGTGTTTGATTAACCACTAAATTAGGATTCAAAAAAAGGTAGAAAACGATGCAGATGTTTTGAGATGATCCGAGCAGTCCCACCTAACAAATAGAGGTAGTTTGAAGACTGGCTCAGATATGATTGGGCACACACATCAATAACCGTCAAAATGACCTGATCACTAGCTACCTTCAACATGCTCAAGGAAGGGCTCAATACTTGGTTGACTTATCACATGATGCCGATGTTGTAAGCGAATGATTGAAGCCCGAGATTGAAGATGCTCATAGGATCCTAGATTTACTGGGGCACATCCAACAATTAGGAGAAATAGCTCGGATTTATCTGTGATCTATTTAATCCTTGTAATTGAACTTTGTTTCTAAATATGTAAAGTTGTTCTAAGGAAACATTCCAGAATCAACACCTTACATTTGCATTGCATGATCGTTGCATCCACATCGCATTATACTTTTTCGCATTGTATTTTAATCATATTTTTCACTCATTAATAAAACACCAATATAAATAAAATGATACTATGGCAGAGTTTCTGAAAGCCAATTGAAGTTACCTGGAGCATGTCTATAGAAAGATCAAAAGTAATGAATGAGATATTAGCATGTGTTGGTAGGATTGAGAAAATTAAAGAGTAACTCGTACAGACCCAACAAGAGATGATCGATCAAGCAAAAAGGTTTCAGAATGAATAAAAGAACAAATGACCAAATTAATGGATATGGTGAATATTGTTATCTATGGAGAGAAGCCACAAGAGGATCCCGTTGTAAAGGATTTGGATGGGATTATGAATGCTAGTTTTGAAACCGAAATGGCAAGGCAAATGATCAATGACCTGTTAAGGGGTCGGATATTTCAAGCCGGCTCTAAAAATCAAATATGATTATAGAGGGTTCCACTGGACCAACAATGAATGAATGATTAATGAGGGATAAAGTTTCCCTTGTGAGAGATAAGCTTTACTCAAAGAGGATGGGCATAGAAGAGGACCGAATGTTGATCAAGAAAGCTAGGAATGATCAATCTCCCATTATTAGATGTTCCAACCCTTCGCAATCATCCAATGAAGACAACCAAGTTCTATCTATAAAGCCATCACTAAGTTGTCTCTCGTCATGGGGATTAGATGAGAAGAAAAAGAAAGTGCAGGGTTTTTAGTTCCCTCCCTTCCACTTTTCGCTTGAAAATTTACATTAAAAAATGCTCACGGCTGGATTGGTTACACCGGGATATGTCCAGCCACAGTGGCCCCCGAATGAGAAGTGAACCTATAAGAAGATTCCTTGGATAAACCATACTAGAACCCCATATTATTCAGTTAAGGTTCCTAGTAACCTTGAGGGAAAATTCTAGGATCCTTTAGAGGAAGTAATTCAAAGGTGCAAGGTAGAGGAGAAAGGGATTAAGGTTAAATGCTAAAAAATCGTTGCTTCAACAGAGATTAATACAGTCAAATCTTGTTAAGAACACATAACACAAGAGGATGGAAAAGAAAATCCAAGCAAAAGTGCTTTTATGGATGTAATTCAGGATTGAACCATAGGTTTAAGAATAAATTGGGCAGATGCAACCTTAAAGGTGCCTCAAACACCTATATCAGATTTCCTGAGAGCAAGTGGGGTTTTGGGTAGTTTGGAGGGCCTGACAAATATTACGCCAATCACAGCTGCAATATGCGTTCAAAATCCAGCCAAAACTATCATAACTAAGGAGAATCGTTTTGGATCTAAATTTGAGGCCAATTTTCAACCAGGGAAATAAAAGCTGATGAATAACAAGGAAGTGGGATTTTACCAAGAAGTTGCTCAGGAGGAATAAGAGATTTGTGCATCTGAGGGAACATCAAAAAGGAGCCATGACAAGTAAAATGATCGAGAAATGGGGAGCGATTGCGGATGAAAACCCTAATCCAATTAGACACTCAATATTCTACGAATAATGGGGGCATCCTAATTATGAATAGATCATTTCATCAATCATGGAGCTTTACGTCATTTGCAGCATCTTGTTTGAACTTGTTTTTGTCCTTATTCTCAACCTTTTTTTGTTAGGGTTTTCAAAGGAACTTGTGTCGTTTTTCAAGGTCATGAACAAATAATCAAGTTTTAATCTTGTAATTCTTTGAATATCAAATGAATTAAAGGTTTTTTTTAATACTTCATTAATTATGGATCTTTGATAAGTGGCAAGATTAGACCTTTCATACCCCATCCAAAACTGAAAGAACCATTGTCTGTTTCTTTACCCAAAATAACATTTGCTCACTATCAAAGGATTAACCAGTACTTTACCTTTCCATAACTTTACTTTTTTCAGAATTACGACTTCAAAGTCACATATTTCCATTCCTAGACATAGAACCAATTTTCATTTCCCAACCTCAATAAATCTGGGGTGCATAACGAGGACCTTTCTTACAAGAAAGATAGGAGCGAGTGTTGCAGATCAAGTTTTTGCAAGATAAATTGAATAATTGGGCATACTATGAGAAAATGGAGGAATACAAATAAAGGGAATCGTTAAAATAATTCTATTATGCATTAATTACATTTTTCATGTAAATAAGGTTAATATTGAATACTCGTCCCCCTGGGGATACCTCTTTTACAAAGACTTCTATGTATGAGATGATGAACGGCTTTGTTTCATTTATCCCTTCAAATATATGTATGTATATATATATATATATATCCTTTGTTATCCTCTTTTGAGCCTATAGTATTTTTCTTCTGATTCAACCCTAACCAAGGATCACCCTCCATACTGGGGGCAAAGGTGAAGGACGTCTGCTTGCATGAGTGAAGATCATTAATCCAGATGTTGTTACAAAAACAAGTCATGATGAAATAAAGTAAGAGATAACAAGATGATGTAAGGTGGACCAAACACAAAGCGCTCAACGATCAAATCGAGTTGACAACATGGGGAGAAAAAAAGAAGAAAAAGATATAGCAAAAAACACACAAAAAATAAAGAAAAATAAGAAAAATAAAGAATAAAAAGAAGAATAAATGAAACAAATCCAACATTTCAAGATGAACGAATCAAATCAATTCACCCGAATATCATGAAACACCAAAGGAAATTAAAAAGAGAATGAAAGACACTCGAGCAGATTCAAGTCGAGCAAGACCAGATTGAAGACATCAGAACGAATCGATCATTGGTTTAATAACCCTTAAACACTTGTTTAGGCCTATTTATCCCTTTCTTTCATAACCGTGAGGCCTAGCCTATATTACGTACCTGAAAAGCCCCTTCTAATCATACATAGATTTCTAAGTGGAGAGAATATCTTCAGATTTCATTATGCCCCTCAGGGTTAATTTTATTTGCAAAAAAAATAGTTTTCTAAAATTTTTAATGCATGATAGGAAAAATAATAAAAAGAGGGTTCAAGACGTAGAATTTTAGATGATGTTTTGAAACCAAAGGAGAATTCAAGTTGAAAACCTGAAAAGGCAGCTCAAACACGAATATTGCCAACCACTTTACAGAAAGACGATCTTATGCATCTCTTGATAAAGCGCTGCACAACCAAAAGACATTCGCGAGGGCTGGTAACCAGTGAACATTTCCAGAAGAGAAGTATGAAGGCTGCTTCATCAAATCAATAAACACTAGAATCAAGGATACAATATTTCAACCAAAGAAGCCAACCTCGAAACACATTACCTTCCCAAGTCATCCTAAGCTTTATATCAGCATTAATCTTTACACTTTTCAAATGTATATAATTTTTGAAAGATTAAAAGAAAATTTGACTTATTTGATATTCAATGAACTCTTGTTTTACAATTTGTTTTTATTGTGAGTCAGAAGAAAACGACAACACTTTTGAATTTTATTCAACATTTTTTCACATTTCTAAAATAAAATAAAAGAAAAACCATTTTCAAACAGGACAAACTCAAGTGAAAAAGATCCTTGAGGCTATTGAGGCTCATTCTGCCTCTATCGAAAAAAAAGAACAACCGATGATAAAACTTCTAACACTTCCTTGAGACGTCGTCAGAAACCCGTCAAGAAGTAAATGATTACCATATTTTAAAGGGAAACATATCCCAACTCATGGCAAAATGCAAGAGTGAGACCAGTCAAGGATGAATTTTGGCACCCAAGTCGGGAGGAACCATGAAAATGCCTACTTTGGGGCATGACTAGAAATCCAGATCATGTTAAGATTACAAGATTCAGACCAAGAAGACATTGAGAATGAGTCTCACAACTTGAAGTGTTAGGAGTAGAACATGAATTTGAGCAGAGGTTACCTTGTAAAGCAAACTAGCTGAGCATCAATTAATGGCAGAGTCTTGAAAAACAACCATGATAATGCATTTGAGCCAAAGGCAGAAAGGGGTATCAAGATCATATTACTGACCGCAGCAAGAAATGAAGCATTTCTTCTTAAACTTTAATGCAGATGAGGGGAAAACAAAAAACAAAGACCACAAGATGATTGGGAAGATCTTTAGAAGTTGCAAACTGCTACACCGATATCTGCGTAAAATGATCAAGAGGAAGAAGGCCTAGTTCCCCACTTTGAAGCCAAAGGAAAATTGAATCAGCATTTATGCATGCATGAGAACATCATTTACTTAAAAGAAAATGCATTGCGTTTGCATTTCACACATAAACATTTGGTTTTTACATATCTTCCCAGGAAAAAAGATTCATGGTATTAAAAACCCAACAAGTGTAAGCTAGAATTCAAACCTCAAATACAGGTTATCATATTTAAGAAGGCAAAACCTGAAGAACAGGGTGGGTCCAATCCACAGAAGAGGCATTACTTTGAAGTGCGGCATGTTCCCCTAAAAAAAATATGAGAAAAATTTCTCATTCACATCTGAAAATTGAAATTTTTGAAAAGTAAGAAAGTTTTCTTACCTAATAAACTATTTCCAAAATTTATAAGTCATTTGGGTTATCCATAAGTCCTTCAGGCAGGATGTTTTCACAAGATTTTCCTTAAAATGAGAAAACAAATTCCAAAATTTCTCATTTAAATATTTTCTAAAAAATGGGAAATTTGTGAAAAAGTAACCGATTTATAGTCCCAAAAAGTGAGAGATTCAACTAACACTCAAGTCGAGACAGACTCTCATATTCGATGGATGCAAGATAAATTTGCACAAGAAAAATTGATCTAAATCTTCAATTATGATCTTTCAAAGTTTCGAACATATACTAACAATTGGTAATGTTTAATTTACAGATCTGATATTCCCTTCAGAGTAAGCAGAACATGTCTCATTTTTCCAAGATTTGATATTCCCTTCAGAGTAAGTAGAAAAAGTATGCCCTGATTCAATGGATCAATTCCCCCATATCTAATGTTCCTTTCAGAGTAAGCGGAATATGCCTCTCGTTTCCAAGATTTGATATTCCCTTCAGAGTAAGTGGAATAAGTTTGCACCAATTCAATGGATCAAACTTCTCCATATCTGATATACCCTTCAGAGTAAGCGGAACAGGTCTCTATTTTCCAAGATTTGATATTCCCTTCAGAGTAAGCGGAACATGTATCTCTTTTCCAAGATTTGATATCCCCTTCAGAGTAAGCGAAACAAATCTACCCCGATTCAATGGATCAATTCCCCCATATATGATATTCTCTTTAGAGTAAGCGGAACAAGTCTATCTTTTCAAAGATTTGATATTCCCTGAGTGACAGCGGAATAAGTCTTCCCTGATTCAATGGATCAACTCCTCCATATCTGATATTCCTTTCAGAAGAAATGGAATAGATCACTCTCTTCCAAGATTTGATATTCCCTGAGTGACAGCAGAACAAGTCTTCCCCGATTCAATCTTCTTTGAGTGTCAACGGAATGGATCAACATCCCCAGATCTGATATTCCCTGAGTGACAGCGGAACAGATCCCTTAACATATCTCAAACGGAGCAATCTGGACAAAAAACGCATTGTCTCTTTGTCTTTGCTCTATTTTTGTTAATACAAGAATGGACAAAGAGGGGCAGCTGTCGACACTCATTTTTTCGTCCTGTTTTTTATTATATATTATTATTATTAAATTACTAATAATATTTCATTATTTTTATTATAGGATTTACAAAACTAGAGCCCAAAATTAGGCCCAGTTACATAGTACAAAACTTGGAGCCCAAAGAAAGATCCAGAGACAATCCGACCCGACCCGAGCTTGTTTGGGGCCCAAACATGTTAGGGTTTTCAGAAGTTGTTCCAGCAATCCATCTCCACCAATCCCAACTGCCGACACCTTGTTGTCGCCCATCACTGCCAGTGTCACTAATCAATACCAACAAACCACAAAATATCAATATTTGTATATTATTTTACATGTACTATCAGAACGACAAAAAATAATGTAAAACCTCTAGAGTTCTAGGAGGATTTTAAATGGAATAACAAAGAAATAAAATAGGCATAATATTGAAGGTAAACATTTCTTCGTGTTTTGATTTTTTAGCATTCAAAATATAAAAAAAAATACAATAAAATAACAAACGAGCGATAGATTACCTTTGGCCGGCATCGTTCACTGTGTTGGAGAGCTCCGTTCGAATATCTCACCATTAGTAATGAAGAGGAGATCGTGTAGACCAACATAATTCGATTTGGGCTCGATCCAATGGTGGACGGCGGATCAAGGTGAAGAAGGCTAAACGGTTTTAGCTAGATTTGGGGAGTTTGGCACTGATTTTCGCAATACCGACCCCAGATCGGAGATGGGAGGCCGATAAGGACCTCCCGGTGAAATTTGGTGACCATTGGCCACCGGAAGCGACGGCAGAGCGGCGGTCGACGAAGGTAAGCGGTCGGTCGGCCGGAATCCTAGAGCTTCTCTCTCTAAAGAAAAAATAAAAATTTAAAATGAAAATAAAAAATAAAAAAAAAATAAGTTGGTATATATAGGCAAAGATTCCCCTAACTTTGGCATTTTTTTATAAAATAGTCATTAGGGGACCAATTTTGTTATTTTCTCATTTTATATTTATGTTATATAATTTTTTGTTTAATCTCGTTTTAGTCTCCCTTGTTTAGGCGTGTTTTTGCATGTTAGTCCCTATAGGGACTGTTTCTAAAATTTACCCTTTTATGCTTGATATTTATTTTTAGGGATATTATATTTATAGCCCCTATATTTTTACATGTTTATATTTCGAGCACCACATATTATATTTATTTATTTATTTTAATTCGGTTAAGTAGTTTTAATTTATTTTAATTTAGCCCCTTTTATTTATTTATTTCTATTATTTTCAATTTTAGCCTTAGTTATTGAAAACGTTTATTTTAATCCCTTATATATTTTATTTTTTTAGTCCTACTTTTATTTTTTTTATTTTTTGCATGTTGATTGCATTTTAATTCATTTTAGTACTGATAAATCATATATGATACCCTCATCAGCATCACTGGATTCGAATCAAAATAAATTGATTAAGGATAATATTCGATCATTTTAATATTGTCGTAAAGTAATTGTCTTAACATATGAGAAAGTTACTTTCGGTAATTTTAAAACGAAATTTTATCCCGTTAAGTGACACAAATTAAATTGAATTCATTTTTAAAATTTGGGAATTGAGAAAAAGACTGTATTCTTTTAATTAAATTCATTGAGAAAAGACTGTTAGATCTAATCTAAAGTCTTGTCTCGAAATATTTAATTAATTGAATATTCTTATTCTCATTAAACATTGGTAAAATAAATAATTAATCAATTGCTTGATAGGCTTTTAATTTATTTTACTTTAGCATGTGTTGTCCAATAGGTTTTCAAAATAAAAATATTTGAATCGATATTGAATTTTTATAGCCCCTATATTTTTACATGTTTATATTTCGAGTGTCACATATTATATTTATTTATTTATTTTAATTCGGCTATGTAGTTTTAATTTATTTTAATTTATCCCCTTTTATTTATTTATTTTTATTATTTGCAATTTTAGCCTTAGATATTGAAAACGTTTATTTTAGTCCCTTATATATTTTATTTTTTAGTCCTATTTTTTTGCATGTTGATTGCATTTTAATTCATTTTAGTACTGATAAATCATATATGATACCCTCATCAGCATCATTGGATTCGAATCAAAATAAATTGATTAAGGGTAATATTCGATCATTTTAATATTGTAGTAAAGTAACTGTCTTAACGTATAAGAAAGTTACTTTCGGTAATTTTAAAACGAAATTTTATCCCATTAAGTGACACAAATTAAATCGAATTTATTTTTAAAATTTGGGGATCGAGGAAAATATCGTATTCTTTTAATTAAATTCATTGAGAAAAGATTGTTAGATCGAATCTAAAGTCTTGTCTCGAGATATTTAAATAATTGAATATTCTTATTCCCATTAAATATTGGTAAAATAAATAATTAATCAATTGCTTGATAAGCTTTTAATTTGTTTTACTTTTGCATGTGTTGTCCAATAGGTTTTCAAAATAAAAATATTTGAATCGATATTGAATTTTAAGACGAGATAATAATATTTTTATTTCAATTAAGGGTAATAAATGACTGTTTTAATGAACAAAATGTCATTTCTCAATTGGAAATAATTAAATATTAGTGTTTTCACTCTTAAAATTATTTTGGGTGATATTATTTTGAACTTTAGAATGGAATTTTAATATTTTTTTATTTCGATTGGAGTAAGAATCGATTGCTTCAAGGTATGATAGATCGGTTCTTCTCTATAGGAAATAATTAAATATTATTATATTTCATCCAAAATTTTGAATAATATTATTTTTAGGGGATCTTAAATTAAATTACAATCAAACTTATACATTTTACTGCAAAACCAATTAATTAATCGACTAGGTATCGATTTAGGGCATTGTGGGGGTTCTAATCCTTCCCCACACGTAACCGACTCCTGAGCTTAAATTTTGGTAATGTAAACCCCAAGTTTGTCTTTTTAATTAAAATTAAAATTTTATTAAAATGGCAAATTTATTTTTAGGTGTCCAATCACACCCTAATCAAAGATTGGTGGTGACTCCCCAAACCACGTTTCTATCACAAACTTGCCACTCAAAAATCATTTTTGAAACGGGACCAACCCTTCCCCTGAGAAAAACACCATTTTGAAAACATACAAACGAAGTAGTTGATAGCATGGCCAAGCAAGCATGGTGTCACAGACTTAATCTCTCAATAACCCTCGTGCGGCCTTAGCTCCTTTTTTCCCCTCGCGATAGCTAAGTCAGTCTCACTCAAACTCGTGCTAGTGAGTGAAAGGATTGGCAAGGAAATGAAGAAGACAAGTAAAGACACTTTTTGGGAAAGCTTGTTTATGCTTGAAGGATTACAAAGTTCTTGGATGATTTGCAAATGAGGAACCTACACCTATTTATACTATCCCACCTCCTCAATGGACGGTGGTGATTGACTTGATCCTACGGTTATGAGAGATTATCTAGAATTCTCCACAATTCTCTACCTACAATGGAATACTCTAGATAATCTCTAGAATACTCCTATATGCTCCAATATGTACAAGTATGTTCTAGAATACTCTACATATGTACAAGACTTGAAGGTTCTAGAGTAATCTACACTATTCTATTAAACTTCTAAGACCAAATGTGGCCCAAAATAGCTCAAGGTGTGGGGAAAAAGCATGCAATTCGAACTTGGTAGTAGCCTTTTTGCAAGTCCATTTTCGTGTACACTTTGGCTCCTCCAAGTCTATCAAATAAATCGGAAATCAGAGGGATCGAGTAGCGGTTCTTAATTGTTACCTTGTTAAGTGCCCGGTAGTCAACACACATGCGCAATGACCCATCGTGTTTCTTCTGGAAGAGTACTGATGCGTCATACGGTACCTTCGAATGTCGAATCTTTCCCGTATCAATTAGATCCTTGAGTTGCCTTCGAAGTTCCTCAAGTTAGGGTGGGGCCATTCAGTAGGGTGCTAGGGCAGGCGACTTGGCACCTAGTTCCAACTCGATCTTGTGATCCACCTCGCGCCTTGGTGGAAGTTTATTTGGTAACTCAGACGGTATCACGTCCTTATTCTCCTCTAAGACTTCGCGGATGATCGGTGGTAGGTCATCCTTTTTCTTGATCTCGTCATCTTCTTTTAGCATAGCTAAATAAGTCATGTCCCACTTCTTGATGCCTCTACCAAGTTTCATGGCCGAGAGTTGTTTGGTATCTTGGCCTTGCTCTTTCGGTGCCTCGACCGTGGGGATCATGTAGGGAGACCCTTTCTCCATGATGTAAACTAAACTAAAGGAAGGCATAGGGATAGTGGTTACCTGTCGTAGAAAGTCCAACCCTAAAACAACCTTAAAGTCACCCATGGGAACGACTGAGAAGTTCACTTGGCCCTTCCAAGTGCCTAAGCGTAGCTCGACCCCTCGTGCCACGCCATAGAGTGGTACCGCTCATGCATTTACCGTCTTGAGTCATCATGTGCTCATAGTGTACTTTAGGCCCAAACGGTTGGCTTCGTCTTTAGACACGAAGTTGTGGGTAGCCCCTGTGTCCACTATAGCTCTGGTCAGCTTCTCGTTGATTACCGCTTCCACATACATGAGCCCATTACTCGGTGTTGGTGTCAACGGCTTGGCCTTCAAGGCGTTTAGAATTTGGAACGACCCCATCGCGCCTTATTCTTCCTCTTCTTGAGACTCAGTTTCTTGACGATCGACGATGGCGGACAATGAACCAAGTTTGGGATAGCTACTCATCGGGTACGGCCCTTTACACAAGAAACATCCTCCTTTAGGAACGAAGGCATTTTTCTTCTCTTCGTAGTCTCTTCGGCTCGGGCGTCAATCTCGATCTCCCTCCTTAGCCTGTGGCTTTCAGTAATCTCGGTCTTCGTTGCCTAGGTTATTCTCCCGTCGTTCTCCCCCACCTTTGGCTGGGTACTTATCCTTATTCTTCGACGCATTGGTGTGGGAGTAGGGTTAAAAGTCGACGATTGATTCAGCGATGTCAATGGCCTCATCAACCGTTCTAACATCCCGACGATGTATCTCCTGCTTAGCCCATCCTTGTAGTCCGTCAATGAAACAGAACAAGAGATCGTCTTCGGATATATTGGGGAATTGAAGTATAAGGGTTGTGAATTCTTTTACATAGTCCTGCATAATACCCCGCTACTTCAACTCGCACAATTTCTTACGAGCCTCGTATACCACATTCTCAGGATAAAAGTGTTTCTTGAGTTATTTCTTGAACTCATCCCATGTATCTAACCAACAAGCCCCTCGCTCTATGTCGGCATGTTTCCTACGCCACCATAACATAGCAGTATCTGAAATATATAAGGCATCGGTTTTTACCTTGGCGGCCTCATCGTTAAGGCTGATTCCCTCGAAGTATTGCTCCATCCGCCATAGGTAGTTTTCAACTACCTTGGCGTCCCTTGCTCCGTTGAACCCTTGCAGCTTGGGGCACTCGACCCTCGAGGTAGAGATGGTGATGTTAGCAACCCCGCTAATGGCGGTCCTTTTACAGAGCACCAAGTCCTCCCATATCCCCTCGATGCTTTCACGTAAGGCTTGGATCATATCCTCTAGCCGTACGAACCGAGCTTCCACCTCATTGTTGGTCTATTCGACACTCCTCTTGAGCGCGTCAACCTGCTACAAGACATGGTCCTCTAGTGTCTTGAAGTCATGTTGGACCCTCTCCAGCCTCTCACCGAACTTCACCACCACTGGTTCTAAGGAAGCTCCCTCGCGGGCCTTACTCTGGTCCCTCTTCTTCCTCGTGTTGGTGGGTGCAGCTTCTCTCCCACGTTTCTCAGTAACAGTTGACTCGTTCGAGTTCTCGGCCATACCTACAAGACACGTGCACGATATTGATGACCTAACCATGCTTTGATACCACATGTAACGGACTTAATCTCTCAATAAGCCTCGTACGACCTTAGGTCTTTTTCGCCCCTCACGATAGCTAAGTCAGCCTCACTTAAACTCGTGATAGTGAGTGAAAGGATTGGCAAGGAAATGAAGAAGACAAGTAAAAACACTTTGTGGGAAAGCTTGTTTATGATTGAAGGCTTACAAAGTTCTTGGATGATTTACAAATGAGGAACCTACACCTATTTATACTATCCCACCTTCTTAATGGACGGTGGTGATTGACTTGATCCTATGGTTTGGAGAGATTCTCTAGAATTCTCCACAATTCTCTACCTACAATGGAATACTCTAGATAATCTTTAGAATACTCCTACATGCTCCAATATGTACAAGTATGTTCTAGAATACTCTACATATGTACAAGCCTTGATGGTTCTAGAGTAACCTAACTATTCTATTAAACCTCCAAGACCAAATGTGGCCCAAAATAGCCCAAGGTGTGGGGAAAAAGCTCAATTTCGTGACAATGGACTCTCTAGAATGACACACACGGATTCGCCCAACCCTCAGGAGCAGTCGTAGGAACAATCGACTGTGAGAAGAAAACTACCAGATAGATAGTGACTAACAGTTAGCTTTCGCAACCATTTTTGAAAAAAAAAGTTTAGGTTATTGTAAAACAAGAAGTGTAAATAAAATAAAATATTATTTTATACATTATATTATAAAAGTAAAAATAATATTTAATTAAATTATTTTTGAATTTGTTAATCTTATTTTCGTACATATATTATAATATATCATTTTTATTGTAATCATCATATCATTAAATTAACTAAACAATATACTTTTTAAAATCTTGATATATATATATATATATATATATATATATATATATTAATACATTTAATATATTGAAAATTTGAATTACATACTAAGTAAAATATAATGATTTATATAATTAATTAAATGATTTTTAAAAAAAGTTTTAATAAATATTCTTAATGAATTGCCTAATTACATAATAAGTGAAATATAATGATTTATTAATTAAATATAAAATAAAAAAACACAAAAAAACTCTATAAATTGCATTATTTAAAAAGGTTGTTAGATTTTCTTATTTTTTAACATTAACTGACATAATTTCTTGACATCTTTTAAAATCATCATATAAAAAAGAGAGATAAAAACAAATGACAAATAATTGATTTCGTCATGCTAAAACTATTTTTGTGACAATAATAAAATGTTACTTTTAGTGTCTTATAAAATATGACAAATTAAATTGTCACGAATAAAATTTATTAGTGACAAATGTACAACACCACTAATTCAAATTCAATCGTCATTATAATAAATCGTCACTAATACCTGTTTTTCATTGGAGACGATTTTACAACGTCATTATTTTATCTAAATGTCATTAAAAGGTTTCCCACCAAAGAATTTGGTGGGAAGATTTTAGCGCCAAACATATAGTGACAAAAATCAATGACCATTTTTAAAATTGTCATAAAAGATATACCATTAATCAATAAATATGACGAAAATAAAAAAACATCACATTATAATATGTTTTGTGACAATATACATAACGTCATATAGAAATTTTGTCATAAATTGACAAATTTGTTGTAGTGATACTTTTTAAAATCTTGATATATATATATATATATATATATATATTAATACAGTTAATATATTTGAAAATTTGAATTACATACTAAGTAAAATATAATGATTTATCTAATTAATTAAATGATTTTAAAAAAATTAATAAATATTCTTAATGATTTACCTAATTACATAATAAGTGAAATATAATGATTTATTAATTAAATAATTTTTAATTTAATAATTTTAAATCTAAAATTTATGTGCTTACTATTACTATAAAAAATGCTTTTAAAAAATATAAAAGGTCTTATTTAACAATGCTTTTGAACGGTACAATGTCAAATTCCACCTTAAAGTTTATTTGAATGATCATTTTGTTTCTACTTTAGTAATCAATTTTTTAATTCTACTCAAATTTATTCATTTTAGATAAAAAAAAAATTATTAATTAACAAACGTTGACAACCTGACTTTGCGTTTTTTATTTGTTTTATGAGTAATGGATTTCTCTTAAGTAACATCTCAAATCTGACCTTAACAATTTGGAGGATCAAGGGTGTCACATTAAACCACAAAAATGACCTGATAAATTAAAACCAACTAAAACTTTCCAAATTATCCAAACCAAGTCAATAACAAATCAAACCATAAAATGTTTAACTTTGGAACATCTAAATCAAACTACATCTTTAATAATCATAAATCAAATACAGTTTGAATGATTTACAGACTTCATATTATATATGCCCACGAAGCAAATGAGCATTGTACTGTGCAAGGCCCATTTGAGACTTTTCTAATGATATTATTATCCTATGACAAACGGAAACAACTACTAATTTGTGCATAGAAACAACGATTTTGAACGATAAACCTACAAAATCAAGTGGTCTTAGAGTCAATTTGATTATTTTATCAAACGTTTGAAATTTTTTTTTTTTTTGTATTATGCTTTTTTTTATCACCTTTGCGTGCAAATGTCATCTCTATCACATTTCTTTTCTTTCACCAAATATTTTTTTCCAGAGGAATTTCAGCTCTTGGTGTGAACAAAAGGGCAACCAGTATTCTAAAGAATACTACTCGTGTAATAAAATGGGTTCTTGATATGTGTTGAAAGACATTTTAGGAGTAATTGCACACCATTAAAACATAAGCCCCAAACCGGCCTAACTCTGTCTTTTGGGTTTTTAGTGACTGCAACTATTTTGTTGAATATCGACTATTAAAAGTTACAAAATATTCATTTGATTATGCATATATTCTAAACTCGTCTATTGGCTCTGTCGTTGCTTTCATGCACTAGTTCGACAACATAAGCACTAGCTAAAAGGAACAATATAAATGAAGAGTTGATCCATAAATTATAGTTCAAACAATTCTAAAATTAAATTTTATCATATCTTAGTCAACAAATTAACGTTCAATTTAGACGGTCGCCAAATTTTTAGTAGAAATTATAAGTTTGGAACATATGAATAGTTAGGTGATCATTTTGTTACTTTTAATAGTTGGGGACTCAACAAAATAGCATCTTATAGTTGGAGATCATTTTGTTAATTTTAATAGTCAAGAAACTTAACAAAACAACGTCTCAGTGGACTATTTATGTATTTTATCCTATACTGGCGCAGATACTCTTGACCTGCATACCCATTATTTTAAATAAATTAAAATAATATTAAGAGAACTATAAAAAATAAAAATTATATATCCATTTTACTAAAAAATATTAAAATTTTTAGATCTCATTCTTTAATTTTAAATCCGCGCCAACGACCCTATATTTTAAACTTTCAAGTGGATTCATATTTAAAAAGATATTGTCATCTAGAAATTTGTTAATGAATTTATATTATATTATAAATTTTAATTATATATTCATTTTTAATAGTTGTGTATACATTGATAATGTATCGATTACAAACTATATCAACGTAATGGAAATAAATTCTATAATAATTAGTTAAGTTCAATGTAAAAAAGATGGTCATAATTAATCTCCACTTATATATTAATATCTGAATGATAATTATATTTTGTTCATGTGCAATCGTATTGCTTTCTCATTCCCAATTATATTGCATGCCCACCAACCAAACATGCTCCCCACATAAAACCCTACAAAAGTGTTCTCAGATTCTTTCAAATTTCCATTAACTTATCCTTAACTGTCAATTTACTAAATTGGTACATCTAAGACGTGGATTCCAACATAAGTTTAAAAATCGATTAACTAAAAATTCAATTTGCTTAGTCGCTAATCACATGGTAACCAGGTAACCAGCTCAGCCGCTCAAATTAAACGACATGCAAGACCAAGTGCCCTAAACAATAAGTAAAATGCATGCCAAAATTTGATTTATCTGTTCCTATTATAAAATTTTATGTCCCTAAAAAGAAATTAAAATCTATCATGAACGGAAGTAAAATTAACCCAACACAAAGAGAAAAGAAAACCTCCAAGCTAGCCTTTGTCTTCACTAATAACTTTCATCGAACACCTAAAGCTCACACGCCTTTTCCTTTCAAAGTTTTTATAATAAACGTATTAAGTTTAAGCAGTTATATCTACAATATCTGTGTACATTGTTAATTGATTAAATATTTTTGAATAAATACTATCTTATAATTACACTAGACTATTAAAAATGAATTATCATATTGACATGTATACTAACAAACAATTAATTAAGTCTGTCATTTTCCACATACAACCAACTTAATCGGCCGATCTCTCACGATAATTAAGTCAACCTAATAGAATTGATCTAACATGATTGCTTTGATCAATCAATATATATATTTAAAAGAAATAAAAAGTGTCAACAAGTGGTTGGGATTTAGAAATTTTAGCTTCTAAAGCCAAGTTTAAATCCTATTGCCGTCACTCTTGATGGGTAATCTGTAAATAACTATGTAAATCCCTGATACATGCACGACACGTCAATGGACAAAAGAAGATTGGCTGACTCTTCCACTTGGTCCAATCACATGGGCTAAATCCAAACTTCTAAAAGACAAGCTTCAAGTTGCGATTCAAGCCTTCGTTAGCAAGTGACTTCATGCTCACATGGAGATTGAAGAATTCAATGAAGGAAATTCATTACTCATTCCTACTACATCTACTTGGATCTCAACAACTCAAGTTGAAACAACTTCAGGATCAACTAATGACACAACCAGAGACAATCCTGAAAATATCTTTAAAATCCCTTAAAGGATCAATTTCTAAATATTACAAAATTTCAATATTTTAATGATTATTTGTAATATAATTTAAATGCATCATCTTTTAGATTTAGATTGATTATTTTATTAGGAATTAAGATCAAGGTAAAACATTATTCCTAGTTTATTATTATTTTATTATGAATTAGGATAGACTCGAAACATTATCTTTTATTCATTAGTCATATTACAACAAGGACTTCTCACCCTATATAAAGGAGGCTTCTCCCACCATTGTAATCATATCTTTTATTGAATATAATTTAACGAGAGTTCATTTTTGCAAGTGTTGATTGCCTTGTGCCTTCGAAGCATTCTTCATCATTAAGTTCTTTCAAGTTCTTCGTGAAAGAGATCTTTACAGTCCAGTTTGCCTTCTCATTGCGATTAGGACAGCTGGTTAGAGCCGATTATCGAGTTTGCCAAGTCAATTGCGTCTAAGAGGGTTCGTATGACAACTATTTATCAATCATTATCATTGAAACACCATTCTCGCCCATCATCAACAAAACCCCATTCTCGCCCATCATCAACAAAACCCTAATTTAGCTAAGTTATTCCTATCATATTATTATTATTATTATTATTATTATTATTATTATTATTATTATTGCTTATCTTTATTTTATCTTTATTGTTTTAATCTTATTCTTCTTATTCAATTTCCACCAAACCCTAAAACCCTTAATTGCCACTGCCCCTCCACCTCTTTCCCCTTCATTCTTTGATCGAGTCTAGATCTTTCTAGGTATAATTCTTCAACGACGAGCAACGTTCATAATCCGTTGTCATTCTTAATCAATCCCAATTAGGTCATAGGTAAGCCTTGACCCTGCACTGGGAGAGCACCCTTGACCTAAACTTCTACTATCCAAAAAAATTAAAAATAAAAAGTAATATATATTAAGTCGATTCTATCAATAATAAAATTCAATAACAGATAATCAAATAACATAACCATATGAAGCAGAAGGTAAATCAAATTAGCCGAAAGGTCACTTAACCAAACTTGAGGAAACATAAGACGGTGGACAAGGTGTTTCTAAGAGAAATCAACATTAGCTTTTAATTATATTGGTTTGAGTATTAATTATTTGAATTATTAACGATATTATAAAATAAATTATCAAGTTATGAAAAATTAATGTACAGAGATTGATTCTTTAAATTTGATCGTAGTAGAAGGACCAAATTATAATTTGACCTACAAAAGAAAAATACGAAGAAAAAAAAGCAAGTCAAAGTTGGGTTTTACCGTTTAAAATTAAACAGCAATTTTATTTGGCGATTTTTCCGATATATCACCGTTGAACAGTATATTTCTCGATCAGGCACCGTTCCGAATATATTTCCCAATCTAACACCTTTTGCAGAAAAGCACGGCCCCTGAAACACACTTTACGCTGAGTTGGTGCCACGTGAGGTAAGGCGCGCCCCCTGAAGCGCGCCTTATGCTGACATGGTATACACGTGTCTAAAGCGCAGCCCCGGGGGGCGCCTTAGGCCACCTAGGAGTATAGCGTAGGACAGGGGTCGCGCCTTACCTTTAACACAATTATATTAGGCGCGAAACAGGGGCCACGCCTTAGCTTTATCTGATATAATTATGTAAGGCGCAGTGCAGGTACCGCGTCTTGTAACTTTTCCCGGCTATAAATACCCTTTCCCCGAGGTAACTCCTCACATCTCCTCTCGATTAGAAAAAAATTAATACAACAATCCAACAATCTTCTCATATTTAATTCAGAAGTTCGTGCGAGTTTTCGTTATAAGGTAATTTTGAGATAAATTTTTTTATTATACTTATTGTTTATTATAATTATTTGAAAAAAATATTATACTAATTGTTGTCAATTAATTTCTATATTTGTAAAATTAGAAAGCGGGAATATACGCCGAAATAGTTTTGCGGTACAGGTAATAATATAAAATTATATTATTTAAATTATTTACGTTTATGTGTACAAATTTTATAGTGTTATATTTTCTTTCATATATTATTTATTTAATCAACATTGTTTCAGTTGTTTTTTTTTTGCAGATATAATATTGCCGCACTTTTAAACTCAAAGAATGACGCAACTTTCAGCTATTGTTTATTATGATGGAGAAATTCGAGAAGATGAAACCGGCGTTGTTTTCGTATCAAATGAGCGTGTTAAAATATCATTGAAGAGAAACATAACTCTTGAGGAGCTGATAACAAAGATTTCGAGAAAGATTCATGTTGGAAGTAGTAGAAGAATATCGTCGTTGCAGTACAGATTTCCAACATCATTGTTGCCATTAACTTATACAGCGTTCGAACTTTTGAACAATGATGATGTTGAAATGATGGTTGAAGCTCAAAGTAATTATTCAGACTCCGATATTGAGATGTATGAAAATTTTATTCAAGTACGTGCTGTTCGGGGTCAATCATTAAGCTCACACTATGGGCTGGCTGAACAAGTTGATCAAGTTGACAGCCCTATGAGAGTAATGTGTAATGATTTTAATGCCATAATGGGGAGACATTCATCCGCAACTCCTTACGATATGTACCGAGGTGGGTCGACGAACAATCTCTATGGTAACATCGCGTGCAGTTCAATGGGAAGGCATTCATCTGCAAATCCCTTTGACCTTAATATTGAGATGACATCGACGCAACAATCTGTGCACTATTCGTTTAACACGATGGCTTCAAGCTTCAAGGGGAGGTATTCGACTACGAGCTTTTTCGATCTCAATGTCGATATGCCTTCCAGTTCAAGGGGAAGGCGTGCAAGTAGTAGGTTCTTCGACCTAAATGTGGAGAGCATCGAGGAACCATCATCTCCACCAGAAGAACTGCTTCGTGAGTCTGGTGCGGATGGTGCTGAGACTGAACTATTCATTCACCCAGAATCACCGCAATTCAACTTCGATGATGATGATGATGTGGATGAAGTTCCAGCAAATGTGGCACAAACTGACCCTCTAGCACACATGTATGAAGCTGATTATGGTGCAATGTATGGGCCAGAATTTGCGGATATGCCTCATCTCAGTGACTATGGATATTACTCATCAATAAATAATAGTGAGTTATGTTTAGGCATGGAGTTTTCAAGCAAAAGAAGAAGCGATGATGGCTATAAAAAAATTACAATATCCGTAATTTTATTCAATCGAGAGTCGACCGCTCCATGATAGAAAAAATTGTATGCTACTATGCCCGACGCGAAAACAGATGCAATTGGATGGTTCGCGTATCGAAGAGGGAGAGGAAAAACAACAAATGGGAACTAACAGTATACAATGGTCCTCACACATGTTGTGTTGAAGGGGTAAACCAAGATCATCCCAACTTTGACTCTGAAGTGATATGACAGGCCATCATGCCCATGGTAAAAGCAAGCTCTCATATAGCTATTGATGTGTTGATTTTAGCTATACAATCACAGTATGGGTACATTGTCTCCTATAAAAAAGCTTGGTTGGCAAAACAAAATGCCATTGTCAAACTTCATGGCAAATAGGATGCATCTTACAACGAACTTACAGGCTGGTTTAGGCTAGTGCGGAGGTTGAATCCTGGGACAATTGTGGACTTCGAAACCTCCTATGCATACCATAATGATCGAGTTCTCTGCGATCGATGCCAATTCTACCGGGTTTTTTGGACTTACCCAAAGTGCGTTAATGCTGTCAAATACTACAAGCATGTGGTCCAGATCGACGGGACTTTCTTGTATGGAAAATACAAGCAAGTTTTATTATTGGTAGTTGTCCAAGATAGCAATCGCAACATTCTTCCAGTTGCTTTTGCTCTTGTCGAAGGAGAAGATATAGATTATTGGGCTTTTTTCCTCCGAAATTTACGTGCACATGTTATCACGAGGGAAAAAATATGTGTCATTTCATATCGCGGAGCTAGGATCAAAGAAACAATGAAGTCTTTGGGTCCAATGTGGTAACCACCCTTTGTCCAACATAGGTATTGTCTCTGACACATTACTACGAACTACCATGGAAAATACAAGAAGAATGATGAGCATCAATTATTTGTGTGCATGGGTAAGTGAAACTGATGTAGTTTGTTTTCTTTCGATCCTTTTGATCAGGTTAGTAAGTTATACATTTTTTTATTAGGTTACGAACTTTTGCCTCGAACGTTTAAATCAATGCTTCAAGATTTGCGGGCGAAGAACGAGGAAGGATACAATTACATCAGCCTCATCGATAAACAAATATGGACAAACTCATATGATGGTGATATCGATATGGACACATGACGACCAACTTGGAAGAGGCAATCAATTCAACCTTAAAGGGTGCACGTCACTTACTTGTAGCGGCTTTGGTAAAGACTACATATTTTTGTTTGGGGGTGCTTTTTACGAAGCTCGGGGGGACAAGCTCAAACCTGGATGCAAGGCGGTCATGTGTATCACCCTATATTAGTTGCAGATCTACAAAAAAAAATTGATTCATCAAATAGGATGTCTGTAACAAGTTTCTCTAGAAGGCATGAAATATTTCGTGTCACAGAGTTGCTGCAACCTCTTCAAGGGATTGAAGTTGTGTCATTAAAAGTAAATCTAAGGGATAGAACGTGCGACTGCGGGTTTTTTCAAGCTCTGAAATATCCATGCTCTCATGTGATAGAAGTTTGCTCGCATATACGTCAAGACTATAACCATTTTGTGGATCACGTATACCTACTATCTGAAGTTTTTAAGGTATACGAATTTGAGTTTCCCCCCATAGGTAATAACAAAGACCCTGATGAGGTTCAAGATTGGCTTCCAGTTGTACCAAATCCGAGTTTATTGAGGGAGCGTGGTCATCCAAAATCCAATCGAATTCATTGTGATATGGATATTCGAGAAAGATCTAGACAAGACAGAAGATGTGGACATTGTAGAAACCCAGGACACACTAGAAAACCATGTCCAGTTCTGTTGTCATCAAGTAACAATTGATGAGGAGATGATGTAGTTATTTATCAATTAATAATTATTGTACTTTAATTTGCATTTAATTCAAGTTAATGTTATTCGATAACCGTTGATGAAGATTAAAAAAATGATACAATTATACGAGATTGGATGTTGGCGTTATATTAACAAATAACTGATATTAACGATACAATAAGTATTAAATGGTAAATGATAACCAAATTACAATAACTAATATTAAATGGTAATAAACAAAATTAAGCAAAATAAATTAACAAAAAGTCCAACAAATTTATCAAAATAAATTAAAATAAATCCAACCATATTAACAAATTAAAGTAAGTATTAAATGATAAATAAAAAAAATTACAATAAAAAAATCCAATAAACAACTACAATAAAAAGTACTAAATACAAATATAATAAAAAACAAAATCTATCGATGCTTGCGACGCGAATGTGTACCGCAGGGCGGTGGCTATCGGTCTCGAGGAGGATTTCTTCGTATCACTAGTTGTGACTCCTCGCTGTCATCATTATCACCATCATCGTCGTTGGCGTTTTCGTCGTCGTCGTCCTGAGCAGCTAAATTTTGTTGATGACAACGAAGCACCTCCATAGAATAAGGACCCTGGAGGTGTATGGCTGACTATCCCTCCGGCCTGCGAAAACTGGGAAAACTCATAAAACCCAGACATCGCTGAGTATGAAAACTGTACAGGAGGTGTCTGTGTTACGGCCATGGGTGACGAGGCTGAACCCGCCAAATATCCAGTATATAAACCCCAAGTCGGATATGCAAACATAGACCCATAATATCCTCTAGGAGGGGTCATATAACTCTGTGAAGGTGGCGGCGGCGAGGTCATAAAACCAGGTGATGGCGGCGGCGATGACATCGGGTAAGGGAATGGCGGTGGCAGCATAACATATGGTTGCGGTATGTAAGTCGCTGCAGACGGTGGTTGCTGTGAAGGTCCTGCTGGTGCAGCTGAGGATGAACCGGAAGCACATGCTCTTCGTCCACGAGTCGGGGGACGATAGTGTTGTGTCGGTGAACGTCTTTATCGACATCGTGGAAAGGTCCGCCCTCGTGCATCCTCGAGAAGTAGAAACGGTTTCCCGTTTCTGTTGAACCAGTCATAATAACCGTCAGCAACCATAAAGAGGTCGTCAAAAATGGGCTCTCTACGGGGAAGGTGCCGATGTTGATCCTCCCACAACACGACCCACTCAAGATGCCTCACCAGCTAATCTGTATCGGTCTTGTCGCGTCTATCTGTGCTATGCAACTCGTTCATATTGCGAGGTGCTTCCGGAATTGGTTGAAAACAACCAAATTGTCGAAGCACACGATCAGTGGAGTGCCACTCGACGATCGCATAACAGATCAAAGGGATCATCTCCATCCAAACATCTAATGGGCCCCTCAACTCATGTGGGATCGCCGTCCTCACATCATCATTAGAATATAGCACCCATTCAAACTAAAACAAATATATATAATTTTTATCAAAATAATAATCTAATTATATAACTATAATCTAAAATCGATTTTTAAACATTAAAATTCATATCTGTGTGCCAGCCTTCTGATCGATGAGCACCCTAATTTTTTCTAAATCATCAGGTAGCTCCTGATGATTTTTCCTATCAGTCGACCACCTATTCAAGAAAAAAATTATTATACGCTATATAAAATATTAATATACGAAATCAGTTTTATAATTACCTCAAGAGTAGTGGAAATACGAATGGATTCTTCACAACGGGACTTAAAAAGGGCAATCGATACCATGCCCAAGACTGCAGCAGCAGGAGACATTCGCCGATAGCATTACGTCTGTAGTCAGTGGCTCGACACATCTCCCTGTACAATAAAGCCAAAACTGACGAGCCCCAACTGAGTGATCTGACCAGACGAAAGTCGACAAGATGTCGCAACCACATACAGTGAACTTGGTTGCACGATTTGTCCGGCATCAACAACCCTCCTATCAGCTGCAGTATGCATGCCCGTGCATACAATTTAACTTCATCATCTGACGCGTCCTCGCTCAACTCCCGACAATTGGCATCTAACCAATTTAACAGTATCCGACCACCGTTAAAACTTTCCGGGACACGTCCTAGATTATCCCGACACAAAGTAGTCCAGGAACCCTGCGCGATCCCCGATATCACATCTCCATCCACCGGAAGCCCCAGGTGCATAGCAACATCCTCAAGTGTAATCGTGCACTCTCCGCACAGAAGATGGAATGTGCGGGTCTCCGACCTCCACCGCTCTACTAAGGCAGAAATAAGGTATGGTTCTATCTTACAGTGACCCTGATATCTACCTATGTAACCGAATCCATCCTCTACTAAATACGGCAAGACATGGCTAGGTATCACTAACTTAAGATTCCTAATGAATAGATCTAATATACGGTCCTTCTCCTAAAATTAAATAATTACAAAAATTAATTCTTAATCTAATAATCATGCATTAAATAAATCAACAAATAATTACTAATAATTTAAATTAAATTACAACGTTAAAATGTTACTGTATCAGCAAAGTGTCGAGATATATGATTTCCATCCAAGCGAAGTAGACCGTCTTCCATTTTATATCTGCAAAAAAATTAATTAAATAAAATATTAAATAAATTAAATACAAAATATTAAAAATATAATAAAATATACCTTAGACAGAGATTATAAGAGTATTTGAGAGAAGTTCAGAGAATTTGGTTTGATGAAAGTGATTGAAGATGGGGGTATTTATAGGGAGGAATTGGGGGTGAAACGTCGAGGTAGATGGAAAATTAAACCTCTGCGGCGCGCCTTACTGACGTGTGGCAGATTCTGGGTTAAGACGCTGCTCCTGCACCGCACTATAACCCTGTATATACGTGTATACTATGTCAGCATAAACTCAGCGTAAAGCGCGTTTCAGGGGCCGTGTTTTTCTACAAAGAGTGTTAGATCAAAAAATATGATCTGAACGGTATCTGATCGAGAAATATACTGTTCAACGGTGATATATCAAAAAAATCACCTTTTTATTTAGAGGATGGACACGCACGTGTATGAAATGACATACGGGTGGGAGAAGTTGGATTTGAAAATCAAATAATAATATTAATAATGAGTCATGGAAATGATTATGGTTGGAGAACTGGACCGGGAATCCCGCAAATGGTGAGGTAAATATGACTCGTGTGCTTTGCTGTCCGTCCGATTGCATAACAATTCGTGCCATACATAGAATCTACAGCTTGAATGGTAATAATGGGATCTACTCGCCTTTTTATTATTTTATTTATTTATGTAATTATAAAATTGTTCTATTATTAATAATATATTATAAAAATGAGTAAGTCATGGTGGGGGCTACAGTGAGCAAGTTGTGAAGATGAGATCAAACAACCGAAAGATTTAGATTCTATAGGATAAAGACATGTCATTAGTGAAAATCAAATATAAAAAATCAAGGATGAATTTAAGGGACGGATGGATGGAAGTAGTTGTTTCTTTTTTAAAAAATTAAAATTATTATTTTATATATTTTTATTAGAAAGTCAATTTTTGCGCTTTAAATCAATAAAATTATTTTTTTCAAAGATTTTAGAAATTTATTTTTTAATATAAAATTTTGCATGCAATTCAATGCCCACGTAAATCACATAAACCAAATCATTGAACAAACAAAAGAAAAAGGAAAAGAACATCATTGAAATTAAATGTGTTGATCGTGAACAACCCACCTTGTGGGGACTGGGGAGTATCGTTCACGTGATAATCACATGGGATTTGATTGAAATATGATTGTGAGACAGCGGGAATGGACAACGGAGAGGGGGGATTCGATAAGGTTGTTGGATAACGAAAATATCATTCATGGGTGGTTTAGATAAATTTGTGTAAATTATAAATATTAATAGATGAATGTAAATTTTTATATTAAGGGATAAATTTTTAAAATTTTAATAAAATTAAATTTATAGAATTCTAAAAGATAATTTTATCATATTTAAAATACATAAAATTTTTTAAAAAAATTAATCTGTCTCTTTCTATTAATCTTTGTGAGAACGAAATGAGAATGGAAGGATATTTCACTCTCATTGCATAAATTAAAAGGTTATTTTCACATATATGAGTTTGTCCGTTTTTCATACCAAATATATATAATGTTAAATAAAAGGTTTAAATAATTTACGTACTCTAAAGTATGTCATTTGTATTACATTATCTCTAAAATAATTTTCAGAATGTTTTTGTCTCAAGTTTAAATCATTATCTCATTCGTATTAAAAAGTTAATTTCGTTAAAATTCGCAAGATTAAATTACATATTTAGTTATTCAATTATTTTTAAGATTATGTTTTGGTCATTGGACTATTTTTTTTCAAAATCATCACTAAACTTAAATTTTTTAAAAATTTAAGTTTAGTGATGATTTTGGAAAAAAATATAGTCCGGTGACCAAAACAGAACTACATGAATAATTGAATGACTATATATGTAATTGACCCTCGTATTTTTAACTAAATTAATGCATTGAGACAAATGGAATTACGATTTAATCTTTAAGAGATAAAATATTCTAAAATATATTTTAAGAGGTAATTCAATAAACATTATATAATTTAAGAGACAATAACCAAATAATAATTAAATAATTAAAAAAAACATAAAAAAATCAGAATATTACTGGATAGTTGAGAGTAAAGGGAAACATGTGGGGACATCTATAATCATCACCCGACATTGGATTTCGACTTGAAAAATATGGATTGGAGTCGTCACCGACCATTTTAAAACGAATTTAGGTAGGTCAGACACCATCTTACCTGATCTGCGTTTTTACTAGAAATGTGTCGGGTTGGGGAGTCGGTTACGGTCAAGGAAGGATTAGCACCCTTAAACTGCCCTTTCGGTACCAATTAATTTGCTGATTGTCTTAGTTGCGAAAATTCGAAAATAAATTAAAATTTAAGAGATCCGATTCAAATTACTTACAATTGATTGATTTGAATACCCTTAAAAGATAAAAACGTTTGACTCGTAGCGGAGTATAAAATCGAATTAGGATAGCAAGTGTGCAAACGTGAGAATAATAAATAAAACAAGAAAAAATAGAAAATAACAAAACACGTAAAAATAATAAAATAATAATAAAAATAAAAAAAATGAATAAAATGTTAAAAAACAAAGACACAGATAAAGGAAAAATATTAATGGAGTAAAAAAAATAAAAAAAGATAAAGGAATTAAAAGGAATAAAATAATGTGTACATAAAGTAGTATTTACTAAACAAATAAAAATAATAAAAAATAATACTAAGTAAAACAAATAAAATAAAGCTATACATGATATTAAGAAAAATAATAGAAAAAATAAATAAAGTAAAAATATAATATATATAAATAAATAAAAACAAAAATAGAATATTAAGAAAAAATATATATAAAAACGTATAAAATATAATATTAAGAAAAAATATATATACATACTAAATAGAGAAAAATTAATATATCTATACATATATATATATATATATAATGATATAAGATATATATAATAAAATTAATATAATATAAATAAAAAAAGGAATATAGTAAATAAATAAATAAAATATAATTAAAAATATATATATAGGGGACAAAATTAATATAAAAGTAAAATTAAAGGGTAAATTTCAAGGTAAATTAAAGATTAAGATTGACTTAGGGGGAATATTAAATACTTTAAAAAATGAACATGCCTCGGAAGTAGATCTAGGTTCGAAACTTTGAAACCCCACCCCTTTTTGGTCATCGGCGCAACCCACGCTTTGAGTTATTCAAACCAAATCTCAAGAAAAATAACATGCACATGCGAAAAATGAACGAATCAATGTAAAAAAAGATGTTATCTTTTATTTCCTTTTCGAATCGTTTACAATAGCTTTGCCTTTGTATTTTTTCGTGCTTTCCTCTGTATCTTGTATGTAAATCATCTCTTACAAATGGGGAGGATTACATGTATTTATAGTGAAAAAAACTAACTATTTTTAGAATCCTATTAACAATAGAATCCTAATGCAACTAGACTCCTTGCTCGGTTGTTGCATGTTTGTTGGTGTAGTTGTTGCTTTAAAAGATATGGTGGTGGAAGAGTTCTCTTAGGAGATGAACTCTTGCTAGTTCTATCTTTTAAGAAAATGGGTGACTACAGTTGCCCCTCTTTGTCCTTTTTCGTGGAACAAAAAATAGGACAAAGATAAAAAGACACAAATTTTCGTTCAGTGGAGTTGAAGAATAACTCCTTGTAGAATTGAGTTGCGGATGGCTCCTCTGTTGCGAAGTCGAGTCCATCTTGAAATGATTTGAATCAGAATGTGGCTTCTCGTTGTAGTCTACTTTGGTCTTCTTCTCGGTTTAAAGACCTTGGCTAAAAATTCGACTGGAAAGTAATCCCTTAACTCCACAATATGGTTGATATGCTCTCGAGCTGAATGAAACCGAACTCGAAAAGTCTTCGTTGACAGATAACTTTTCTCGACTTAAGCTATGCTGACGAAAAAAAGGCTTCTTGATACTAAGGCACGGCTAACCCAGATCTTCTTCTCGGCTTGAAAACCTCGATTACAGCCAGAAAATAGTGTGATTGAGGTGTCATCGAGCTGAATGGAATCGAACTCGACAATTTTCGTTGACAGATAGCCCTTCTTGCCTTGAGCTATGCTGTAAATTTGATTTACCTCTGAGTTGAATGTAATCGAACTTGAAGGTCTTTGATGATAGATAACCCTTCTTGCCTTGAGTTATGCTACAAATTATGTGTCTTGGAGTTGAGCGTAGTCGAACTCGAAGGTTTTTGTTAACAGATAACCCTTCTTTGAGTTGGATATCCTTCGTCGTGAAGTTAAAATCCAATCTAGAGATGGATGTTGCTTGTGTACACGATTCCCCTTCGTCGTGAAGTTGAAGCCGCGGGTGGCCCATTCGTCATTAAGTTGAGCCTGGTAATTGGATATCCTTCATCGTGAAGTTGAAATCCAAGTAGGTAGTATTGTTCCGAGTCCAATATCCTCCATCGTGAAGTTGAAATTGGCTCTGGAACTGGGAAATTGTTTGTTGACAGCCAGCCGTCCCTTCGCTGTGAAGTTGAGATTGTGTTGTCTCGAGGTCAATATCCTTCGCTGTGAAGTTGAAATTGACTCTGAATGAAACTGAAAAGTTATTTGTTGACAATCAGTACCCCTTTGTTATGAATTTGAGCTTGTGTTGTCTTGAGTCCAATATCCCTCGTTGTGAAGTTGAAATTGGCTCTGAAACTGGGAAGCCTCTTTGTCGTGAAGTTGAACCTCAAATGGCACGATATCCTCCATCGTGGAGTTGAAATCGTAGATGTGCGGGTACGATATCCTCCATCGTGGAGTTGAAATCGCGGATGGCTCATTCGTCGTGAAGTTGAGCCTTGACTTGAATATCCTTCGTCGTGAAGTTAAAATCCAAGTATTGTATGTTGCGGGTGGACACGATTCCCTTCGCCGTGAAGTTGAAACCATGGATGACCCCTTTATTGTGAAGTTTGGCTTCGAGTTAGATATTCTCCGTCGTGAAGTTGAAATCTACTCTCGAGCAAATTGTATCGCTTTGAGTTCAATATCCTTCGCCGCGAAGTTGAAATTGACTCTAGCTAAAACCTGAAAAAGTTATGCATATATATGATGTTATGGATGCAATGCTCTTAGGTGTGCCTAAAATGCATATGCAACATATGTTATCTTGGGGCTCTGGAGAGAAATCTCGATCTCCGGTTGCCTATCTGGAATCTTGATTCTTGAATCTTCAAGTTCTGATCCCTGATCTTGAATTCTTCAAATGTTCAAATATGATGTGCACATTCTATTTTTTGATTTGAGAAATGCTTCTCGACCATCTCAAGTATGTATCTGAGATGAGTGTAACGGTTCAGATGATGCTTCAAAAGAAGTTGTCTCGAAAGAGATAGAATTCGTTTCAAGGGAAACGATCTCAAAGATATTTGTTGTTTCATGAAAACGGTCTCAAGGGAAACAAAATTTTGTGTTAAGGGAAATAAATTTGAAGATTTTGTGTTTCAAGAGAAAATGTCTCAAGGGAGACAAAATTTGTTTTAGGGGAAATAAATTCAAAGATTTTGTTTCAAAGGAAACTATCTCAAGAGAGACGAAATTTGTTTCAAGAGAAACTGTCTCAAGAGTGACAAAACTTAGTTCCAAAAGAAACTGTCTCAAGGGAGATGAAATTTGTTTCAAATAAAACATATTAAAATAATTTGTTTCGAGGGAAACTGTCTCAAGAGAGAAAAATTTGTTTCAAGGGAAACTGTCTCAAGAGAGACGAAATTTATTTCAAGGGAAATGTTTTCAATGTTTATGTTTCAAGAGAAACTGTCTCAAGGGAGACAAAATTTTGTTTCAAGGGAAACTATCTCAAGTGAGATAAAATCTTCTTTTTAAAAACAATCTTGAGTGAAATGAAATGCCTTCTTTTGAGTGAAACAGTCTCAAGTGAGACAAAGTATGTTTTAAGAAAAGTCATCTCAAGTGAGATAATCATCTGCATTAAATGAGACTGTCTCAAGCGAGACAAAATTTATATTGGAAATATTGAATCTGAAGATGAATGTCGATCTTTCAATATGTCGAGTTGGTTGGAGTGTGACTTCTTACTGCTGAGTTAAGCAACCACCATTTATTTTTACAAACTCTTTTGAATCAAGAATCTTTCGTCTTGAAGTTGAAACTTGAATCTAAAGCTGCAAAACTTATGTATGTGAAAAAAATGATAAATATGATGCTCTAAAATGTATGCATAATGAATGAGTTCTTGTTTTATTCCTTGGACAGAATCTCATTTTTTTCTTGTTGGTTCCTACATGTGGAGGAAAAGCCTTCGAAAGATCTGATCGTTCGTATCAGGATTTTGAATCCACGGAGATGCTCCAATATTCAATGTTGAATCTCCAAAAATGCCCCAACATTAAAAGTGCCCCTATTATTCCTCATTTCTTGCTTCAACATTAATTTTAAGCATGAGGTTACTGTCTGAGAGCCACATGTCATTTACCAAGATCCACTCTAGAGAGATTGTCTTGTTTGAAAAATGTTCTCTTTTATTTTCAAAGTTCTAAAAATATCAATTAAAAGAGTTTCGAAAAATGTTTAATCAGAAGTTTTGAAAAACTTGCCCCTTTCACGGTTTTACAATTGAGACGAATCATAAAACTAGAGTTCATTAGATATTAAAGAATTAATTACAATGTTAATCCTTCAATAAATTATAGCTATTTGACACTTGCCAAGATCAAAGCTATTTTTGGGAAATGGTTAAGTAAGGAAAGGATAAAAAGTCTCAGGTTATTGTGTTTGGTCAAAGGTTTGGCATTTTTTGTTTATTTGATGCTCAAAGGTTTGATGGGGTACCTTGTATGCTCCTCTACTGGAAGTGTTCTCCGACTCCCAACTTTCATGGTCATGCTCGGATTGTGCGATGCCTTATCAAGGAATTTGTACGATCGCCTTAGCTGCCCAATTTTCGTATTCGAGCCGCCTTTTAAGGTTTTCAACTCAAATCCTCCTTTGGTTTCAAGACGTCATTCGTAATTTACGTCTTGAACCCCCCCTTTGTTATTTTTCTCTATCATACATTAATTACACTGTTTTTTGCAAATAACGATTAGTCTTGATGGGCGGGATGAAATCTGAAGATAGTCTCTTCTGTTTAGAAATGCATGTATGATTAGAAGGGACTTTTAAGGCATGTAACGTAGGTCATGGTTCATGGTTATGAAAGAAAGGGATAAAAGTCTCAAACAAGTGTTTAAGGGTGATTGAACCAAGGATCAATTCATTCTGACGTCTTCAATCATATCTTTCTCAATTTGAATCTGCTCGTATGTGTGTCTCTCTTAATGCTCTATGATCTTCGAGTGGAGTGATTCAGTAATTCAGAAATAATTGTGCTTGATCAATCTCATTTGATGCTCTATGATCTTCGAGTGAAGTGGTTCAGTGATTTGATCAATCTCATAGTTTGAATCTAGATGCGTCGTTCGAATCGAGAGAATCTTTGCATATGCATATTGTCTTCTTTTTTCTTCAATTTTCCTTTGTTTTTTCTCTTTTTATTTTCTCTTTGCTTTTTTTCTCTTTTTTCTCTTTTTGTTCTGATTGAATCTTTGCACTTGGCATTTGGTTCACCTTTCGGTATCTCATCTGAATCAATGTCTTTACTCATGCGAGCAGATTTTCTCCACCTTGGCCCCCAGTGTGGAGGGTAATCCTTGGTTAGGGTTGAATCAGAAGAAAAATACTATAGGCTCAAAAGGGAACACAAGGGATATATATTTTCTCCTGTTGTGAAGGGGTAAAGAAAGAAAGTCGTTCATCATTTCATACATAGAAGCTTTCACAGAAGAGGTGTCCCTAGGGGGATAGATTTTCAGGATTAATTTTATTCACATGAAAACAGTGTAATTAATGCATGATAGAATTATTTCGAGTGAATTCTCCTTTCTGCTTCTTGCCCCCAACATGTCTCAATGTTCAGGCTCCCTGCGAGATGCCCCAAGTTGTGTCTTAGAAGAATGCTCATGTTCAAATGAACAACTCAATGCCTTGGGTTTTGATGGCATAAAAATGTCAATTTTGAGTCTAAAAAGATAATGGTGTGACTTTATCGACTCAAAGAAAGGTATGGTATGAAAAAGTTTCAAAGGGGTGGTAACGTCAAAACTTGGTCTTTTTGGTAATGACCATGAGTTATTTTGGGTAAAGAATCAAGGTATTTTATTTTGGGGTTTGAGATAGGATAAGAAAGGTATAATCTTGTCATATGTCAAAAATCTATAATTCTTGAAGAATTAAAAGAATCCTTAATTCATTTAATATTCGAAGAACTAAAGATTAAAATTTGTTCAATTACTCTACCTTAGAAAGTAACATAAATTCAATCGTTTAAAAGATTAAGCAAAAGATCAAAGACGTGTTCAAACAAAACAATCCTCTATGTACAAATGGTATATGCAATTCCCCCTTCTTCGGCTGTCCATGCCCCTGAATACATCAGGTTTTGGATATTGCGCTTCAACGCCTTATAGTTCTCAGAGGAATATTTGGAGCATCCTATGTGGCAACTGCAAACAGCTTCAACATCGTAGCCCTCAGGATATGTGGATTCTTTTCTCAGATCATCCTGGCAAGCTTAGTCATATAACCAACTGATCGGGCTCCCACTGTACTGATTTCAATTTTTTCTTTTGATGTTACAATCTTGCTTCCATGTGGTGTCATGTGGTTAAAACCACTTCATCGAATCCTCCATGAAGAAATTTCATGTTTATGAAAATGCTTAAAAATGAAATGTAGATGCAAAATGCAAAAATGCATGAAATATTCGAGGCATTGATCCAAAAACATGTCTATTATTATAAATAATCTTTATTGGGAGAAAAGTGTTTTATCTTTTAAGAGACAATAAACATATTTAAATGTACATCCGGACTAAATCCTCTAGACCCCGAAACAAGTTGACTAGTCTTCTGCCTTCGTGTGTCACCGGTCGAATACCCTGCCGAACCGCTCCGGCATCTCTGGCTAAACCGTGCAAGTGACGAGCTATTTTTTGTACTTATTCCCAAAAGTATCGAATGACTGCATCTCTGGCTTTCATCATTTGATGAATCGGAAACTCCATTGAAATCCTTCATCAAAGGGATTATCCGAAGTTCATTTGCTTGTTTCTTGAATTTATTGACAATGACTTCGAATTCAGCTATCGTTTTGCCATCTTGTTTTTTGTCGCCTTTGAATGGACTCTCAAGGTTAATAACATTTTTTCTCGTCTTGCCCCTGCCACCTTTGTCAACCCATTTTTGAAAAGTTAACTTTTGATGTATTTGATTGTGGGCGTCATGCTTTTTTGATCGAATGTGACACATAGTTGTCTTGCAGATTTTCCTCATTTTCTTTCTGAGTCTTTTCTGACCATAGTCGGACCCCTACGTTTTTCACCTCTTGTATTACAACCCCTTTGTCCATTAATGCAAATTATTTATGTTTTAACAAACACGTTTTTGGTGTATCAATACCTATTTTAAATGATGCAAATGATGAAAACAAAATAAAAGAGAACAAAAATGAAAAAGGTTAGTGAGCTGAAAATAATAAAAAACAATCATGAAAATAAAAGTCCTACCCCACATGATATCTACCCCCACATGCTTATTATTCCTACCCGGACATGATCTCTATCTCGCAAGTTGATTTTGAACAAGTCATAACCGCATAAATTTCTAGTTCACATGCTTTGAACAGAAAGTAAAGCAGGAAATAATTCCGGCATCCTAGGGTTTGAAATGAGGTTTTAGGGTGGGCTCTAACTCCTTCAAAGTCTTCCAGTTTAGGTTCTAAAAAATAGTACCCGAGTTCTCCTTGCTGGTGCCCCCTTGGGCTTACCAGACCCTTAGTCCTAAACCCATCACAGGTTTGTATGGACTAAGTTAAACTCGAGAGGAAACATTCCCTTATGCCCATTCGGAGAATAAATTCACACGAAGACATAAGGTATATGAATCCCGAAGGCTACTTGCTAGGCCCGCACGGTGAATAAATTCACACGAAGACATCATTTTTACCCCCACTTAAATAGGGTTTAGAGCTCGGGTATATAGAGCCTTAGACGAAAACTCTTTAAGGGCTTTTCATTATAAAACGGTTAGTACAACTATTTACTTGAAAAAAATAATCAAAGATAAATAATTGGAATCGAATAAATAAATTAAAATTTAAACTTATAATTTTCGCTAAAAAAAAGACAACTGAAAATTAATTTTGGCCTGACTCACTTACCTTTCCCCAGTGGAGTCGCCAAGCTGTCGTAACCGTCTTTTGGTTGGGTCCCGGAATTGGGCTTCGACTTGAAAAATATGGATTAGAGTTGCCACCGACCATTTTAAAACGAATTTAGATAGGTCGGACACCATCTTACCTGATCTGCGTTTTTACCAGAAATGTGTTGGGTTCGGGAGTCGGTTACAGTCAAGGAAGGATTAGCACCCTTGAACCGCCCTTTCAGTACCAATTAATTTGCCAGTTGTCTTAGTTGCGAAAATTCAAAATTAAAATTAAAATTTAACAGACCCGATTCAAATTACTTACAATTGATTGATTTGAAGAACGTTTGACTCGTAGTGGAGTATAAAATCGAATTAGGATAGCAAGTGTGCAAACGTGAGAATAATAAATAAAACAAGAAAAAAATGAAAAGTAACAAAACACGTAAAAAATAATAAAAATAAACAAAATGAATAAAATGTTAAAAAAACAAAGACTCGGATAAAGGGAAAATATTAATGGAGTAAAAAAAATAAAAAAAGGTAAAAGAAATTAAAAATTTATAAAAATAATGTGTACATATAAAGTAGTATTTACTAAAACAAATAAAAATAATAAATATATAATACTAAGTAAAACAAATAAAAATAAAGATATACATGATATTAAGAAAAATAATAGAAAAAAATAAATAAAGTAAAATATAATATATATAAATAAATAAAAACAAAAATAGAACATTAAGAAAAAATATATATAAAAACGTATAAAATATAATATTAAGAAAAAATATATATACATAGTAAATGGAGAAAAATTAATACATACATATATATATATATATATATATATATATAATAAAAATAATATAATATAAATAAAAAAGGAATATAGTAAATAAATAAAAAATATAATTAAAAATATATATATATGGGACAAAATTAATATAAAAGTAAAATTAAAGAGTAAATTTCAAGGTAAATTAAAGATTAAGATTGACTTAGGGGGAATATTAAATACTTTAAAAAATGAATATGCCTCGGGAGTAGATCTAGGTTCGAAACTTCGAAACCACACCCCTTTTTGGTCATCGGCGCAACCCACGCTTTGGGTTATTCAAACCAAATCTCAAGAAAAATAACATGCACATGCGAGAAATGAACGAATCAATGTAAAAAAAAGATGTTACCTTTTATTTCCTTTTCGAATCGTTTACAATAGCTTTGTCTTTGTATTTTTTCGTGCTTTCCTCTGTATCTTGTATGTAAATCGTCTCTTACAAATGGGGAGGATTACATGTATTTATAGTGAAAAAAAACTAACTATTTTTAGAATCCTATTAACAATAGAATCCTAATGCAACTAGACTCCTTGCTCGGTTGTTGCACGTTTGTTGGTGTGGTTGTTGCTTTAAAAGATATGGTGGTGGAAGAGTCATCTTAGGAGATAAACTCTTGCTAGTTCTATCTTTTAAGAAAATGGGCGTTTACACTAATCAATATTTAGGTACAATGTAATAAAATAACACTAACATTTTATAATAGTGTTAAATTTTTCCATATTATTTTTTTGAAACATTTGATCACTGAACGTTTAAATTTGGGTTAAAAATCACTCTTGATGGATGAAAACCTCCAGTCAACTGACGGTCAACGACAGATGCTGACGGAGCAAGCACATATAGATGTAGAAGCTAACGTGGTATGTCCATGTCGGAGATCATGATGGCGTGACTCTACCACGTCATAATTTTTAAAAATAAAATAAATAATTTTATGATTAATATTAATTATATTTAATTATTTATGACCAATCAGAGAATGACATGTGTCAGTCTTTGGTGGTGAAAAGCATGGAGGTGAAGATTCTACTGACACCGAATCCAACGACAACATCGAAAAACCTAACTTTTGATCAACTATGGCAGTTCTTGAATCTCCGATGAAGCAGTCAACGAAATTATCAAAAACCCATAATCAAAAACCAAAAAAAAACTAAAAATCTTTTCTTTTTACGAAATCATACTACACTTCCTCTTCAACCTTGATGAAGACTAGTTTCATTTGCTAAAATGAAAAAAATTGTGATTTTAGCTTGAAAACAACAAAACAATAATTAGCAAAATTAACATAAAATGAAAGAATTACCCTATTTGAAAAGAAGGTTCAACCAAATCCTTGTATTCAAACTCATAAAAATGTTCAAAACTAAATCTATATATTCTAGTATATTATGATTTTCTAAATGAAAATCCCTCGAAAATGAAAGCCGAAAAAACTCAAAAGAAGACAAAGAACAGAACCCTAAAAACATGAAAAAGAAAAACAAGAACACTGGATTGCTTCGAGAGGATGTCTACTTTATTTTCATTCAGTTGAGGAGAAGAACAAGAACATGGGTGTTGATTTTTGGAACTAAACAAGAGGAAAAGAAAGGGAAGAATAAGAACATGGGTGTCGATTTTTGGAACTAAAAAAGGGGAAAAGAAAGGGAGAAAGGAGGAGAAGGTCACGCGTTTAATGTTTTTTCATTAAATTCAAATTTAAGTATATATTAAATAGGTTTTGTTTCATCATTTTACCAAGTAAATAGTTTGGTCCGGTGGTAAAAGCCATTTTATTCTGCACTATTTGCCTAAGTTTGAGTCTTCTCTCATGCAATTTATCTTTTGATAGTTCATTCAAACCAACACCAATCAGAGAGTGACAAGTGTCATTCCTTAATTTTTAATAAATAAATAATTAACTAAATCATAATAATTTTATTTTTTTATTTAAAAAATCTGATGTGGCATTGTCACGTCATCATCTATCATGACCTGAACATGTCACGTCAGCATTTCCCTCTACCTATTTTGCTTAGTCAGCTTCAAGTGTTGATCGTCAATTGACTGATGGTTTCCATCCATCAAGGGTATTTTTGACCTAAAGTTAAACGTTCAATGATCAAATGTTCCAAAAAAATAATACGGGGAAGTTTAGCACTACTATCAAACATTATGAGTATTTTATTACATGCCAAATATTTAAGTAAAATGTAAATTATCTCTACATGTAAAAGTATAATAAATACAAAGATTTTGATTGGATAAACCTGATTAAAACCGAACAAAATCAAGAATTTACAGAGATGAACATTAAATATTGCATAAGAACTAACTTGGATGATCCAACATATTTTGCAAATGATGCAGATAACTATAACTTATTTTTTGAATCCGTTCTGCGGACCTCTTGGTTACACCGGAATGTTCGTATCTTCGATTTTCTTTTGATTATTTATTTATTTATTTTTATTAATCATATTTATTTTAAAATTTCATTTGTACACATATAATTTAAAAATTGTATACTATTAATATATATATTCTCTTTAAAATATATTTTTAGATTCTCCGCTAAATACAAGCTGACTTAATATTCACCGCTGTATACAACGACGGCGCGTGGAGACCAAACTAAGGAGGAGGCACCGTGAAGGTTGCGAATGAGGGAAGTTGTGGAGTCTCAAATGATTGTGAGGGAAAGAGTTGTCGGGACGTGAAGGGACATAAGTGACACAGATTACCGTGTTGTTAAGAAGAGGAAGTGAAGAAAGGGGACCCACAAAGCACGTGCTCCTACGCAAGACATGTTGGTCCACGTGAGTTAAAGTTTGATGGATGTTTTTCACGTGATCTGCATTCAACTCTTTCTCATTCCTAATCCGGAACACCCAACCTCCCCGCCTTCTACTTATTCTTACTCACCTGTCTAAAGTCACTTTTTTTTCTGAAATTTGTACGGAATATTTTCATATATATAGATTGCACTCTTAACTTTATATTGGTTTAAATTAAATTATGCACGAATTTATTTTGATCTAAGATTATATTTATTTTAATTATATTTTTTAATTAATATTAGTATTCAATTTTTAATTATCATATTTTATAAATATTCATTATGAAAACGACAATTCCAATTCAATTTACTCTAATTACAATCACTATCATTTAAACTCCTAGTCTTATTGAGAGAACTTAATATCTTATCTCTTTAAACTAATTGATTATTTGTATATTTATTTAATTTATTAATTTAATTGTTTATTATAATAGTTAATTTTAGTTATACTTATTCAAATAACATATTAATCATAAAATAACTATATTCATTATTTTAATTGTACTTATAATAATATCATAGAAAACTAATTTTTATTGAAACCATGAAATCAATTTATTATTATTATTATTATAATGTTTTGGATGATAAAAGTTTAGGTCAATAGTGGCTCCCCCAGTCTTAGACTAGGGTATACCCAAGACTTAATTGAGATTTATATAGAAATTTAAAGATTACCCAGTGACAGTAATAGGATTCAAATTTGACTTTACAAACTTAAATTCCTAAATCTCAATCAATTATGACAACACTTCTCGATGAAATCACCATTATTATCAAGACAATTTATCAGTTGATGGTAAGAGGAGAAAGAAAAACAAATAAGCAGAAGACACAGCTATGAATTGAGATAAATGATCTCCTCCCTCGCTAACAAGGATGGATTTAGCATGATTCATGCAACCTCAATCATAAAAAAATATTGTTATTTTTTAGATTTCAGATTTAAACATTAAAAATATCAATAATATAAGTGTTCAATATTAAATGATTAGAGTTATCTTTGAATATATATTACCTGATACTTATCCCAAATTAATAAAAAATATGGATGAAATTAATAGAAAAGAATGGAATAGTACTGCATTTTTTTTAAAAAAAATTAAAATTGTTATTTATTTTAAAATTTAATGTCTATTCTATTAAAAATTTGTTTTCATTTTCTATAATTTTATAAAATTTTAAAAAGAGAAAATAACCTCAGTGACCAAAAATCCCATATAATATACGATTTTAACCAACTTTTTCCGGATTTGCCAAAATGACCAACAAAATCGCAATGTGTGATCGCTAATTCGCAACGCGATCTCCATTATCGCAAATTCGCGTTGCATTTCGCGTTGCGATAGTTGAAAATCGCATTGCGATGGTCTACAGTGTCGTTGCGATTTTCCCAATTCGCAATGCGAATAAGTAAATCGCAACGCGAATTGGGAAAATCGCAATGCGATACTGACTATCGCAATGCGATACTTACTATCGCAATACGATAATACAAAATCGCAACGAGATACTGACTTTCGCAATGCGATTCTGACTTTCGCAACGCGATAATACATAATCGCAATGCGATTTTCAAAGCGCTATTAGTATCCTGGCCAAGTATTTTATTTTTAAATTCCAAACACGAATATTAATATATTGGAACACTGAACCGTCCACAGTATATCCCGTAATCGCAACTCATAACCTAAAACCTAAAATCACAACTCAGTCCCATCTCCCATCTCTCACTCTCTCACCCATCTCCGACGAAATCCGTCCCCATCTCCGGCGAAATCCGTCTATCTCCATCTCTCAGAGCCACCCTCACAATCAGAAATGGAAAATCAACCAAATCAACCAACGAGGGTTAGTTTTTTAATTATTTTCTTTTTGAAATTTTTGCATTATTATTAGGTTTTTCATATTGAAATTGATGATAAGTTTACTGGTAATTTCAATAATAGATTAACCATTTCACTTAGATTGCTTATTAAATCAACCGAGAATCGCAACGCGAAATGAAAATCGCAACGCGATTTTAGTTTCGCGTTGCGATTCTCTCGTTGCGATAGTCAATTCGCGTTGCGATAGTCATTTTCGTGTTGCGATTTTCATTTTCAAACTATTCTTCTTCTGCAAATTGAAACTTGAATGAATTGCATTACTTCAACCAAAAAACAAAGACAATACAAAATTCACAGTGTTGCAAATTTAAGTTTGAAGAATAAACTACTACTCTTTATGTTTATTATTGTTTTTGGTATCTCTTCACAGTGTAGTTTTTGGTAATAACTTAGTATGTTTATTGTTTTTGTAGAACTTTTATTCGGCTCAATTGACCTTAAGAAATAAAGTCAGCCTGGCCAAAACAATTGCGTCGAAGCTTTCACCTACACAAAGAAAAATGTTTGAGGATACATGCTTCAGGACATGGCTGAAAGTACAAAATCCCAGTGGAGATGCGATGTTGACATACCTGTTTCTTCAAACCATGACTAACGATCTACCAGAGACTATACAACGTCGTGATGAAGAGATATGGTTTGATTTTCCACCGGCGTATACGTGTTTGGGCGGGAGGAGTTTTGCTTAATCACCAGTCTACGCTTCGGACACGATGATGTAGGTCGGTACACTAGACACATTACCCGCCCATCATGGCTATCCCGGTTTTTTCTTGAGCTGGAGAGGCCGAACTACACGTAGAAGACCTGACAAGATTGTTTGAATAAGAAAGATGGTTTTACTCGATGGATGACGTCGACGTTGTCCGAGTATGCCTTCTAATTCTTTTGCATGCCGGCTTTTTAGGCAAAGAGGCCAGACAACCTATTCCAAATGATCTAATCAAATTGGTAGAAGACCTAAATGCGTGGAACCTGTTTCCGTGGGGCTCGTATTTATGGAAAGCTACATGGAATAAGTTATCGTCTGCCTTGGATGATCGAAAAAGTTTGCATGGCGATGGTTCCAAATACACTTTGACAGGCTTTATTTGGGCCTTTAAGGTAAGAAATTTTATAATGTTTCCAAAATTATAAGTAATTATTTAATAATTACTAATGTTTGTTATTATATTGTTTGTAGATTTGGATATTTGAGGCCTTTCCCACCCATGAAGACATATGCAATAAAAACTTCAAATGATATTCCCAGGGCTATTTCCTGGAAGAGGAAACGGACCTTGCAATGGGAAGATTTACTACGGTAACGACAATAAATAATGTAAGTTAACATAAATACTACCATATGTTATAACAAGTTATTACTAGTACACGTTTAACTTTGTTGAGCTTTATATTGTTAGGAGGCCAACACTTCTCTACAGAGGCTGACACCCATGGAAGCTGAGCTTGCCACTGATTGGGGCAAGCTAGTAAGCATTTTTTTGATGGAACGTTGATGAGCAGCCTCCACTTCGGGAGCCATCACCTCGCCCGAGCTATCACCTCACCCAAAGCCATCATCTGATCGACCCGACTATACACCTCCACAACGACAGCCATCACCTATTCTGTCACATCGAGCCTCTCTTCTCCACCATCACCGCAAGATAGGTGACCGGCAAAGATGCCACGACGTTTATCTCCCTGTTCTCCACCTCAATGGGATAGTTAGGGGAGTTACGTGATGAGGTCAATGCCTTGCGTGAGGAGGTCGGTACTTTACGCAAAGACGATGGTGCATGGCGTGTTGAGGTGTCTACATTACGCGTGAGGTAGCCGCTCTACGTGAGATGGTAGCATCGTTGTAGAATGAGGTTCATACTCTACGCAACGAGGTAAGTTTAAGATTTTTCATACTCGTAATTCATTCGGTTGCTGCCAATACTGCTAAACTATTTTTGTTAGTATTTGTTTTTGGTTTTGTTTTGTCTTTTGGTTGAAGTAATGCAATCCATTCAGTTTCAATTTGCAGAAGAAGAATAGTTTACTTTCGCAACACGAAAATGACTATCGCAACGCGGAAATGGCTATCGCAATGCGAAATGAAAATCGCAACGACAAAATCGCAATGAAATGAAAATCGCAATGCGATTTGTGTTTCGCGTTGCGATTTTCATTTCGCATTGCGATTTTGTCGTTGCGATTTTCATTTCGCATTGCGATTTTGTCGTTGTGATTTGCATTTTGCATTGCGATAGCCATTTCCGCGTTGCGATAGTATTTTCGCGTTGCGATTTTAAGTTTCATGTTGCAAAAGTAAACTATTCTTCTTATGGAATGTTTATATATGTTGTCCTTTTAAATGTTTATATAAGTGCTTACTTCTGGAATGTTATCTGAGTATTTTGTGAACTATGATAGAATAATGACTTGGGTGAATACAATGCTAGTTTGAAACATATTTGTCTTTGTTTAATATCATGTCTGTTTATTTACTGATTTATGTATTAATTTTTTTTAGCGGCCCAATAAGGTGGATGCTTTACGTCGGGTTTTCCTTGCACGACAGAGTTCACGCATCAGACGGCGTGGACGTGCTATTACATCTCCGTTCACCCCAATGGTGCGAAGACTCTGCAAGAAGAAGCCCGACTCACCTGTCATCCCTCAAGAGTCCCCTCCAATCGTTCAAGAGGCCCCTATCCTCCCTCAAGAGTCCCCCCCACCGTTCAAGAGGCCACTGTCATCGTTGAAGAGGTCCCTCCCACCATTCCAGAGCCCGATTCACATGGGGTAATATATCGAAGTATTGAGAAACCTCCACCGGTTCCGGACATGATGGATGAGAGTTGGCTCTCGTATGAGTTACCGGCTAGTACCCTTCCGGTATCTGAAGTGAGAGGAGACAACTACCAGAAACAATTGTGGAATACCCTTGGGTAAGAGCAGTTGATTTTTATCTACATGAGCGGAGCCAAGGGTGTTACAATGACATAAGCAAACTCAACAATGAAATGTTTTTGTTGCTTGATCGGTCTTGGTGGGATGTGCTATTAGGGGTTGAAGATAGTGGCTATTTCGATGGGGAGGTAAGTCTTATATTTGACTTATATTGATTTGATTAATTTTTTTTAAAATTAATGTAATTCACTAATATATGTCTTTTTTTGTAAAACAGCATATCGATACGTGGGTGTCACGTCTTCTAATAATAAGAAAGCTTAGGAAAAATAAAAAAAAATTCGCGATATACAATAATGTCGGCGGCTTTTCACGCAGTTCACTTGAAGAATCAACGAGATGAATCATTTTCGTTGGGCAACGACAAGCTAAACTTTATCCTGCATGGTGGAGGTCGATAAGGTTAGTGTTTATTTTTAAAATTTTTTAAAGGTGTTCATAAATAAGTGCGCAAATAAATGAATTATTACTTATGATTGCAGGTGTTTATCCCTGTTTTAGAACGTCGTCATTGGCTTCTCCAACTTCAGCTCCCATCCCTGAAGATAATAGTATATGACGCAGGATAAATTACTATCACTGTCTGATTTAAGAGATATTTCAAGGGATGAGCTCTCATTTGGCTAAATTCTTGGATGGGATTAATTATTGGACTCATTCTGGACACAAGAAGCCAAAGAAGTTCAATGTCACAGTTGTCAGAGACGAGACCGGCCACAACAATCGCCGGGGGCAGAGGGGATTGTGGTCCTCTCGTATGCATGTGCTTGGCGCGTTTGACGACGGGAAGCACAGAGTTTCTACCTCCCACCGATAGAGATAGAGATGTAGTAGGCTTGTGGTTTCGGCATTTATGGCTAGAGCGATATATTCTAGACGCTGCCTACCTGCATCCGCGTTATGAAAGTATCCATTGTTAATTGGTAAGTCAAATGCAAGTTTTGTTAACATATATACTCCTTTTGGTTTGAAAATGTTTGGTTAAGTACCTATAATTCAATAATTTGCTGTTTGTAGGTTTTAGATGTGTAGGAAGTCTTGTTTGAGCAAATGTTTGGTTTTTGCAGGTTAATCCGTAAGTGAGCTGCGTGAAATGGATGTACGGGTGCAAAAGTTGATTCATTGATTCAATAATTGATGAGAAATAAGAATTATTATTATTTTTGATTGTTTAATTGATTTGTAAAAAATGATTTGTAAATGTTGATTTGTTTAATTGGTGTGTACATAATTCTTATTTGTGCTTGTTTAATTGATTGAAATGTAATAGTTGATTTGATTTTCAATCTGCATTATGTTGAAGGCAAAACAGACTATCGCAACACGAACTGACTATCGCAACGAGAAAATCGCAATGCAAAATGAAAATCGCAATGCGAAATGAAAATCGTAACGAGAAAATCGCAATGCGATTTTCATTTCGCATTGCGATTTTCTAGTTGCGATAGCCATTTCGCGTTGCGATTTTTCATTTCGAATTGCGATAGCCATTTTCGCGTTGCGATAGCCATTTTCGCGTTGCGATTTCCCGTTGCGATAGTCAAATGAATGTCTAATAAGTGATAACAACTAAACAGATCATACCAATGTTCAAACTCAAGTTACTAATACATGCCTAACTGAAAATGTTAAAAGTGCACACATAAAATACACATAATACAACGTTTTCATTTAAAATCACCTAAGTTAACAGTCCCAAAAGGTGAAGCCGGTTGTGATTAGGATTTTGAAGATGATTGCGATTTTCAGAATCTCGTTGCGAAAGTCAGAATCTCGTTGCGATTTTGTATTATCTCGTTGCGATAGTCAGTATCGCATTGCGATTTACTTATTCGCATTGCGAATTAGGAAAATCGCAATGCGATACTTACTTTCGCAACGAGATAATACAGAATCGCAATGCGATTTTCAAAGTTCGCAATAGGTTTTAGTTTCGCAACACAAATTTTTTGTGTATATATCTACGCAGAAGCAACAACTCATAACCTAAATCCCTAAATCGCAACTTATTCCATCTCCATCTATCACTCTCTCCGGCGACATCTGTTCCTATATCCGTTCCTACATCCTTCCCCATCCGGCAACATGTCTTAGTTTCGCAGTTCGTTTGTTTAGTAAATTAATTTACAACCATGAAATCATCTAATGTTGATCATGTTTGGATAGATTTGTGTTTTGGAGGGTCATGGGAGAATGTTCATGGTGTTTTACAATATGCCTTTACCCATTGAATCTTCAACTAAAACTGTCATTAAAAAAGTTAACTTATGAAACTCTAATGTTACGTGTTTCAAAGAAATTGAATTTAGAGCCCCTAAGTGGATTTAGGCTATCTTATCAGAGGAATGGTAAAGTTTATTTGTTAACCGACAATGAAGATGTTGAACGATTCATTGCTTACATTAGTGTTTCAAGTGATGATGTTACATTGTATGTTGTTGAACCTAGAAGTAGTATTGTTGGGTCAGTAACGGGTAGTAATCAACTAAGTTTTTCTCAAAACCCACAACCTTTCTCTAATCCAAATCCCAATCAACTTTCAGCAACAAATTCCGGTTTTCGTATTGACCAATTAGACGATGATGAGCCAACAGAAAAAATTGTGAGTACTAGTCAGTATTCGAAATTTGATCTTGGTCAATACCCGGACTTTGATATTGGTCAATACTCGGATTTTGATGATGTTTCAGAAGAAGAAACGGACCCTGCGTGTAATGATTTTGATATTGGTCAATACCTAAATTTTGATGATGAAACAACCGTTGCCGAGGAAGATGTTGTTGATGATAATGAGGAGGAAGTGGAGGCTGTGAATGAACATGTTGAACATCCATTCTGTAATTCATATAATCCTGAAGAAGAAAAAGAAGAAGAAAAGTCCCCGAAGAAAGAAATGCCACGGGAGTATAATGGAATATGCCAGAATTACTTCAGATACGGAAGAAGAGTTGGTAAAGAAAGCAGTTGATTGTTACACAAAGTTATTCGTATCAGAAAGATGATTGTTTTGATACAAAGGAAGACTTGAAGATAGCTTTGTATACGAAATGTGTGGAAGATGGCTATCAACTAAAAGTTAACAAATCAAGCAAAGATCGTTCGAAACAAGTGTATGATTGACAAAAACTGTACGTGGCGTATGATTGCAAAGAGGATAAAGATTGCGAAATGTTTCAAGTTAGGACTTTTATTGATAAACATACATGTTCAAGAACCCAAGTTTTTCCTCACCATAGACAGGCAAACAAAAAGGTGGGTGGTTTCTGGCTGAGTAATGTTTTTGAATGGCAGGGTATATCGGGGACATGAAATTATGACTGACATGAATGCTCGGTTCAAGATTAGTATATCATATTCTCAAGCTTGGGAGCCAAATGTTATGCCTTGGAATTGTTGAGGGGGTCGCCAGAAGCATCGTTGCCCAAACTGCCGGCTTTTATCACAATTTAAAGCTGAAAAATCCTGGGTCGGTAACTCATATCAAACAGATAGAGATGGACGCTTTGAGTTGCTGTTTATCGCCATTGGTGCTGCGGTTAGTAAATCAATATAATTTGTTGACTCATTTCTGTTAGTTGCATGCATTGCACGTTTAAATGATATTTCTTGTGTATATTATTTTGTAGATGTTCGTTTATTACTTGCATGCGCCCAGTTATTATAGTTGACGGAGCACATTTGAAAGGTCGATACCTTGGAGTAAACTTATTAGCAGTAGCCATGGATGCTAACAATGGGATATTGCCAATAGCTTACGGGGTTGGCAAATCTGAAACCTCTGATTCATGGACATGGTTTATGGGCATCTTAGGGATTGCATAGGTCCTATTAGCAATCTGACAATCATATCCGATAGGGCAAACTCAATGACAACGATGTTAGAAGGTGTTTCCCAGATGCTTTTCATGGACTTTGCGGTGTTCATTTGTATAGAAATCTAAAATCAAGGTCTGCTGGTATAAAAAGCACAAATGGACATACTGGAAGGCTGTAAAAGCTTATCGGGAAGTGGATTTCAATAAGCATATAAACTGTTTAAGACGTTTTGCCTCAGTGTGCTCAAACAATAGCAGATGTCGGGTTTGAAAGATGGTCAAGAGTACATCAACTTGGAGCAAGATATGGTTTCATGAGTCTAATAGTGCAGAATCAATCAACGCTCTAAGTCGTCATTCCCGAAAATTACCCATTACTATGTTAATGGAGTTTTTTCGAGCCTCTATTCAACAGTGGTACTACAAGAAATAAACCATGCAGGTATTATTTCTTTGAATTCGTAACTTATCATATATTTACTAAGTATTATTTATTTAAATTTACAGGAACATTGGAACATCGTGTTACCATGGACTGAAAAAAAAGATAACGAAACGTGTTGTGAAGTCAACGTCATGGAGAGTTGAACCATGTTCAAACACTTTGTTTGAAGTACTGGATAATAACTTAAATGGGCTTGTCGATCTAAATGCAAGGACTTGTAGTGTGTGAAATGGCAAACATCTGGTTATCCGTGTGGCCATGTTATAAAAGTTGCTCTCATCTAAACCAAGATGATTCAAGCATATACGCTATGGATTGCTACACTACAGAAGTATATCGACAGACTTATGCCGAGATTGTCTACCCTATTCCACATCCTTATGAGTGGGACATACCAGATGACTTACAAACAGTTTTGCCACCAGCCATGGACAAAAGGCTACCTGGCCGACCAAAAAGTCACGATCGTATACCGTCTAAGGGTGAAGAGAAGAAGATATCGACATGTAGTCGGTGCAAGGAAAGTGGTCATACAAGGTTGACATGTGGATCACCAGTGTCACACAATCATTCTTTTCCTCTACCAAAATATGGATCATAATCAAAATCCAAAGCTCATATGGTGTCAAGAAAAAGGCAATCAAAATCGCAATCATCTTTAAAATCCCAATCACAACTGGCTTCACCTTTTGGGACTGTTAACTTAGGTGATTTTTAAATGCAAACGTTGTATTATGTAGATTTTATGTGTGAACTTTTAACATTTTCAGTTAGGCATGTATTAGTAACTTGAGTTTGAAAATTGCTATGATCCGTTCAGTTGTTATTACTTAATAGGAAATCATCTTAATGTCTATCGCAACGCGGAAATTACTATCGCAACGAGAGAATCGCAATACGAAATGAAAATCGCAACGCGAATTTCGCAATGCGAAATGAAAATCGCAACGAGGGAATCGCAATGCGAAATGAAAATCGCAACGCGAATTTAATTTCGCGTTGCGATTCTCTCGTTGCGATTTTCATTTCGCGTTGCGAATCTCTCGTTGCGATCTTCATTTCGCATTGCGATAGTACTTTTTGCCTTCAACATAATGCATATTGAAATCAACAAAATCAACCATTACATTTCAATCAATTAAACAAGCACAAATATTATGTTAACATCAATTAAACAAATCAACTTTACAAATCACCTTTTACAAATCAATTAAACAATCAAAAATAAGCAATAATTCTTATTTCCTCATCTACTATTGAATCAACTTTTGCAGCCATACATCATTTTCACGCAGCTCACTTCTGAGATTAACCTGCATAACCAAACATTGCTCAAACAACACTTTTACACATCTAAAACCTACAAATAGCAATTATTGAATTCTAGGTACTTAACCTAACATTTTCATACCACAAGCCTATAAACATACCAATTGTTTATGGACATTTTTATAACGCGGATGCAGGTAGGCAGCGTCTCGTATATATCGATCTAGCCATATAATGCCGAAACCACAAGCCTACTGCAGCTCTATCTCTATCGGTGGGAGGTAGATACTTTATACTTCCTGTGATCAAACGGTCCAACGCCAAGCATACGAGAGGACCACAATCCCCTCCGGGTCCTTCGTTTGTTGTGGCGCGGTCTCGTCTCTGCTAACTGTAATTGAACTTCTTTGGCTTCTTGTTTCCAGAACGAGTCTAATAATTTATCGCATCAAGAATTTAGCCAAATAAGAGCTCCATCCCTTAATAATATCTCTTAAATCAGCCAATGATATGTAATTTATCATGCTGTCATATACTATTGCCTTAAGGGATGGGATCTGAAGCTCGACGAGAAGCCAATGTTTACGTTCCAAAACAGGGATAAACACCTGCAATCATAAGTAATAATTCATTCATTTGCGCACTTATTTATGAATACCTTTAAACTCAATCTAAAATAAACGAACCTTATCGACCTCCCACCATGCAGGATAAAGTTTAGCTTGTCCATTGCCCAACGCAAATGATTCATCTCGTTGATTCTTCAAGTGAACGGCGTTAAAAGACGTCGGCATAATTGTATATCGTGTATTTCTTTTATTTCCTTAAGTTTCCTAATATTAGAAGATGTGACACCCACGCATCGATATGCTGTTTTACAAAAAAAGACATATATTAGTAACTTACATAAATTTAAAAAAAATAATCAAATTAAAATATAAGAAAAATATAAGACTTACCCCTCCATCGAAATAGTCATGTCTTCGACCCCTAATAATACGCCCCACCAAGACCGATCAAGCAACAAATAGATATCATCGTTGAGCTTGCATATGTCAGTGAAACACCCCTGGCTCGCTCATGTAGATAAAAATCAACTGCGGTCTTAGCCCAAAGGGTGTTATCCAGAATTGTGTCCGGTAGTTGTTTCCTCTCCACTTCAGATACCAGTATGGTACTGGCCGGTAACTCATACGAGAGCCAACTTGAATCCATCATGTCCGGCACGTCAGAGGGTTTCTCAAGAATCCTACATATGACGCATGTGAATCGGGCTCTTGAATGGTGGGAGGGACCTCTTCAACGATGACAGTGGCCTCTTGAACAGTGGGAGGGACTCTCGAGGAATGATAGGGGCCTCTTCAACGATAGGAGTGGACTCTTGAGGGATGACAGGCGAGTCGGGCTTCTTTGCGGTGTCTTCGCACTATTGGGGTATACGGAGACTTAATAACAGTGCACGCCGTCTGATGCGTGAACTCTGTCGTGCAAGAAAAACCCGACGTAAAGCATCCACCTTATCGGTCCGCTAAATAATTAAATACAAATATCAGTAAATAAACAGATGATATTTAAACAGTGAAACAAAGACAAATATATTTCAAGCTTTCAACCAAAAGACAAAACAAAGACAAATACTAACTTCACAATGTTAAAGAATACACAGTTTAGCAGAATTGGCAGCAACCGAATAAATTTACTTCAACCAAAAGAGAAAACAAAAAGACAAATACTAACTTCACAGTGTTAATAAACAGTTTAGCAGTATTGGCAGTAACCGAATAAATTTACTAAGCAATCTAAGTGAAATGGTTAATTTAAGTGAAATTACGAGTAAATTTATCATCAAGTTAAATATGGAAAATCTTAAACTTACCTCGTTACGTAGAGTATGAACCTCATTCTGCAACGATACTACCATCTCACGTAGAGCGGCAATCTCACCACGTAAAGTAGACACCTCCACACGTCATGCACCATCGTTATCGCGTAGAGTACCGATCTCCTCACGCAAGGCATTGACCTCATCACGTAACTCCCTTGACTCATCCTGTGGAGGTGGAGAACAGGGAGATAGAAGTCGTGGCATCTTTTCTGGTTGCGTATCATGAGGTGATGGTGGAGAAGAGGCTCGATGATGTGACGGGATAGGTGATGGCTCTCGTTGTAGAGGTGTATAGTCGGGTCGATCAGGTGATGGCTCTGGGTGAGGTGATGGCTCTCGAAGTGGAGGAAGTAGAGGCTGCTCATCATTCGTGCCATCAAGAAAACGCTGACTAGCTTGCCACCAATCAGTGGCAAGCTCAGCCTCCGTGGGTATCAGTCTCATTAATGGAATGTTGGCCTCCTAAAAAATATAAAACTCAAACAAAGTTAAACGTCTACTATTAATAACTTGTTTATATATAGTATTTGTGTTAACTTACATTATTTATTGTCGCATATGGTATTAAGTCTTCCCATCCAACATACGTTTCCTCTTCCAGGAAATAGCCCTGGGAATATCATTGAAGTTTTTATTGCATATGTCTTCATGGCGGAAAAAGGCCTCGAATATCCAAATCTACAAATAATATAATAATAACATTAGTAATTCTTAATAATAATTATAATTTTGAAACATTATATAGAAATTCTTACCTTAAAGGCCCAAACAAAGCCTGACAAAGTGTATTTCGACCCATCGCCCTGCAAACTTTTGCGGTCATCAAAGGCATACGACAACTTAGTCCAGGTAGCTTTCCATATACGAACCCCACGGAAACAGATTCCATGCATTTAGGTCCTCTACCAATAATATTAGCTCCTGAGGAATAGGTTGTCTTGCCTCTCTACCTAAAAAGCCGGCATACAAAAGTAGTAGAAGGCATACTCAGCCAACATCGACGTCATTCATCCGAGTAAAACCATCTTTCTTATTAAACAATTTCTTCATGTCGTCGACGTGTAAGTTAGGCTTCTCTATTGACTCATCAGGAAAAACCCTGGATAACCATGATGGGCGGGTGATATGACGAGTGTACCGGCCTACATCATCGTGTCCGAATCATAGACCAGTGATTAAGCAGAACTCCTTCCGCCCAAAAACAAGTATGCGCCGGTGGAAAATGAAACCATATCTCTTCCTCACCACGTTGTATACTGTCGGGTAGATCGCTAGTCATGGTCTGAAGCCACAAATGGGTCAAATTAGCATCTCCACCCGGATGCTGTACTCTCAGCCATTGCCCGAAGCAGGTTTCCTCAAACAATTTTCTTTGTGCAGGTGAAAGCTTAGAAGCAATTGTAGTGGCTAGGCTAACTTTATTCCTTAATGTCAATGAAGCCGAAAAAAATTTCTACAAAAACAATAAACATACCAAGTTAAATATACCAAAAACTACACTGTCAAGATATACCAAAAACAATAAACATAAATAGTAGTTTATTCTTGAAACTAAAATTTGCAACACTATTTTGTCTTTTGGTTGAAATGAAAATCGCAACGAGATAATGAGAATCGCAACGTGAAAATGACTATCGCAACGAGAGAATCGCAACGAGAGAATCGCAACGCGAAATGAAAATCGCAACGCGAAATGAAAATCGCAATGCGATTTTGGTTTCGCGTTGCGATTTTTATTTCGCGTTGCGATAGTTATTTCCGCGTTGCGATTTTCATTCTCGAAACTATTCTTCTTCTGCATTACTTCAACCAAAAGACAAAACAAAGACGAATACTAACTTCACAGGCTAAACAGTTTAGCAGTATTGGCAGCAATCAAATGAATTTAATAAGAAATCTAAGTGAAATGGTTAATCTATTATTGAAATTACCAGTAAACTTATCATCAATCTCAATATGAAAAACCTAAAATAATGCAAAATTTTCAAAAAAAAAAAAACTAACCCTCGGAGGTTGATTTTCCATTTCTGAATGATTGTGAGGGATTTTTGACTGTGAATGGTTATGAGGGATTTCTCCGGCGATGGGGATGGAAATCTTCAGAGATGGGGACGGATTTTGCCGTAGAGAGTGAGAGATGGAGATAGGACTGAGTGTTGTGATTTTGGGTTTGAGGTTATGAGTTGCGATTAATGTGGACGGTTCAGTTTCCGATTTATTAAGAAAAATTCGTGTTTGGAATTGGAAAAAAAAATACGCGTTAATACGAATGGCGCTATGTAAATCGCATTGCGATAGTAAGATTCGCATTGCGATTTACGTATTCGCATTGCGATTTTCTTAATTCGCATTGCGATTTACTAATTCGCGTTGCGATTTATGTATTCGCATTGCGAATTATGAAAATCGCAACGCGAATACGTAAATCGCAATGCGAATTAGGAAAATCGCATTGCGATAGTCAATATCGCATTGCGATTTTCCAAATTCGCATTGCGATAGTCAGTATCGCATTGCGATTTTCCAAATTCGCATTGCGATTTACTTATTCGCATTGCGAATTGGGAAAATCGCAACGCGAAATTGGAAAATTGTATTGCGATAGTCAAAATCGTATTGCGATAGTTATAATCGCGTTGCGAATCTGAAAACTGATTTGCGATAATGGAGATCACGTTGTGAATTAGCGATCGCATTGCGATTTTGTTGGTCATTTTAACAAATCCGAAAAAAATTGATTAAAATCATATATTATATGAGATTTTTGGTCACTAAAATTATTTTCTCTTTTAAAAATTCTCTTCCTAAACATAAATTGATGCATCCATGTCCCCTCACATCAGCTCATCACTGGACTTCAATTCTTTATTATTATTATTATTACTATATAAATCTCTATCCAACATTGCCTACCTTCAACTATTAATTCCTCTTTTTAAACTGCCCAAACCCCCAAAAGTCTTTTCGTCCCATCTCTCTTTCCATTATCTTTGTTTGCACTGCACCACAAAATCTAAAGCAACTACACAAGTTGTTTGGCTCACGAGAAAATATTAAGGACGATGGAAAAAGAAGATGTGGGTTCGAGTTTGAGCTTGAGTTTCCCTCAACCACTCCCCACACCAAGATCTTACTCCTTTACTCCTGTTGTCTGCCAATCCTTGCTCTTTTACTCTTAAAAAACCCTCAAGGAAAGATGTCGTCTCTCCTTCTTCAGGTATATTTTTGCGTGCCAGTTTTCTCAGCTTCACATGGGAATCAAAAAGCCTCTAAATCTTCTACTTCTTATCTGAATAAAAGTATGGCGTCTTTGCATGCAGATCTTAACTCGGGATCTTCTAGTCCGTTTCTTAGAGGGATCGACGTGAACCGGTTGCCTTCAACCTTCGACAGTGAAGAAGAGGCCGGCGTTTCATCTCCGAACAGCACGATATCGAGCGTGAGTGGAAAAAGGAGTGAAAGAGAAGCTCATGGAGGCATCAGCGATTAAGAAGATGGCGACAATTCGAGAAAAAAGCTTCGCCTTTCAAAAGACCAGTCAGCTATTCTCGAAGAAAGCTTTAAAGAACACAGCACTCTTAACTCAGTGAGTTATTTGAATTGAATCGTTGAGTTTGACTCGTTCGGGGGTATGTTAACTTTTTCTTGGTAACCAAACAGAATAGCAGTTACTTTTCCTTTTGCAGAAGCAAAAGCTGGCTTTGGCTAAGCAACTGGGACTGCGACCCCGACAAGTAGAAGTGTGGTTCCAAAACAGAAGGGCAAGGTTAGAGAGATTTTCCGACCAGTTTTTTTATGGCCAGTTCTGTCCTTTTAGTTTTGAAATTAGGATAAATTTACATTTAGTACATTGTTTTAGTATCTAATGATAGTTTTTCTCAAAATCATATCTAACGTTAATACCCACAATTAAAAAATAACATAACTATTAATTAAAAAAATAACATAACTATTGAGATGTCATTTTTTTCTTAATTTTTTCAAGGATAACATGACATTACCTTATTATAATATGTTAATATAACTGCTGAATTTTTAACGATAACATATCAAAATGAAACCTAAACTAAACCTTAGATATATTTAAAAAAAGGTTTAAGGGCTAATCTTGTTCCTTGTAATAGATATAATTTATCATTTTTTACCCTTATGTTTTTCCCCCATCAATTTAGTCATTGTAGTTGTTTATGAGTATTAGTTTAGCCCTCGAAATTTGTTGACTGTTTTGACTAACAGAAATGTAAGTGTTATGCGTATGTGGATTAAAAGATTATGTTAAAGTATTTATTAAACAACACAATTACGAAGAAAATTTCAAAATTCTATTATTTATTTCAATAGATTAAAGTGTTAGGTTAATATTTTGAGATTTTTTTCTAATAGTTGTATTTAATAAATATTTTAAATATTTTATTATTTATTTTTTAATAAATGTCACATCATTATAAGCTTCGTTAGTAATATTGATTGACATGAAAATTGTTGACATCGATAAACGTAGAAGACTAACAATTTTATTAGTCAAAATATAATTTAAGTGATAGGAAGATGGATCTAAACAATTTTGAAGACTAAATTGATGTGAAAAATAATAGGGGTAAAAAAATAAATTAGGTATGTTGTAAGAACAAAAATAGTTAGTATCAAAATAGAATAAAAGGTAATAGTTAGGTGTTAAACATATAATTTACCTTTGAAATATTTACTAAATGTGCGAATGGGGAATTGGTTTGGGAACAGGACTAAACTTAAGCAAACTGAGGTTGACTGTGAGTTCCTGAAGAGGTGTTTTGAGAAATTGACGGAGGAGAACAGGCGGTTGCAAAAAGAAGTGGTGGAGCTGAGAGCACAGAAACGTTCCCCACAATTGTACACGCAAATGACCCCACCAACCACACTCACCATGTGCCCGTCATGCGAGAGGGTGTCTGTCCCACCCCCATCATCGTCCGTCCATCCACGGCGATATCAAGTAGCCCACAGGCCCATCCCAATTAATCGTTTGGCCCATGTACTGTTCTAAGCTCTTCATCTTCGATTGTAATATTGCGGTACACTGAATAAAATAAGAAAATTCTGAACATATATTAATTTAGAATTACTCGAATTATAAAAAACATGTTTTAGATTCCAGTTTCAGTATATTTAAAGATATTTAATTTAAGATATGGTAGTTAGATGGGATTTTTATGGGTCATCATGTTTGTATTAATTGGTCCATTATAACCCTTAGTTTGAGTATTGGTGTTTAATTAGTAGTGCTAATCACGTTTTCTTCCTTGAGTCAGGAAATTCGGGTGTAAAGTGCAATGTGTATTAAATTTGACAAATGCTTTTAAAGACGATTTCGTGTTCCATATTCCAAGGGTTCTCCTTTAACTTAAACGATACAACGTTTTGGGGATTGTGTGGGGGACAATTGCACCTGTTTTGAGCATTGTAAGCACGGTGTCCTAATTATAGGCGTCTTTTGCCAAGCATTTGAAACATAACGTTTCTTTAATGACGTCTAAACCTACTTTTGTCTAATAAAGATGAACCCTAATGCCAAACAATAAAACTTATTTAAATACTACTTACTTTCTTTGGGCATTCAAGGTGTACTAATTATGTTTGGGTTAGTTTATTTGTTTTTTTAAAGCATTCACATTTATTTCGTGTTTGTTTAAATTTTTAATATCGTGTTTATGTTTGTTTATTTATTTTTAAAAGTATTTGTGTTCGTTCGTTTAATGTTCACGAACATATTTATTTAGCGTTCACAAACATGTTCGAGAACCAATACTTTATCCTTTTATTTGCGATCTAAAAGAAAATGGTAAAATTACATTACTAGTCCTTAAAATCCTTAGACTTCACACTTTGAACTATAAAGTTTTTCTTATATTCAATTTAGTCCATATGTTCACCAAAAATGTAAAAAAATGAAAGGAAAAAGAGAATCGAGTAAACGAACTTATAAACGAGTCGAGAAATGAGTATGTTTGTGAGCATAAACGAACCAAACACACATCTGTTTGTGTTCATTTCTTTATTAAATAAAATAAATTTTTTGTTCATACTCATTTATTTAAGTTAATAAACGAATATTATACAAACGGTCTAGGAACAATTCGTTGATGACTTCTCTCATGTACACTCCTACGACCATTTGATAAACATCTCTAATTGACGTAGGGTTTATGATTCTAATGAGAATGTATAATTTAATTCTTGCATTATATAACAAATTCAACTGGCTCTCCACCGTGGAGGAAAATAAAAGGAGAAAGAACACACCCAACATCTTTGGATGTAAGCATCTTGTCAAAAGCAGTAAGGGAATCTTGCAGATAATAAATTGAGAGACCTTTAATGATTTTATGATCAGAACAAGAGACTATTCTGGAAAGATAGACAGATCCTTTCTTGTTTTAAAATGAAGATTTCTAAAATATTTATAAATTATAAAATATTAAAATTTAAAAAAGATTAAAAGGTTAGACATAAATATCATTTTTAGTTAAACATCATAAATTTGATAATTTAAAGAAAAAATTAATTATAATTGAATTCTTGAGATAATAAGAAAATTAGAAGATTTTTTGTTAGATCTTAACATGAAAAAACATTTTTTTTTTCTAAGTTAGCATATTTTTAAAGTGTGAGTCTCCTAAATTTTGAGACATGATAATGTCACTCGCTACCAGTGGCGGATGCACTAAACCCCCATAAGAGTTAAGTGCATCCAATTATTTTGGAAAATGGGTTAAATTTAGTTTAATGTGTTAAGAAAAAATAAAAAAATTAAAATTTTTGTATACCTATTATTTTTTAATTTAAACTCCAATTTTTAATTTATAGATCCGCCACTGTTCGCCAAACTTACCGATCACAACAAAATATGTTAAAAATAACAGCAAATACGGTAAATTATCTTATAATATCTTCGGTGTTTTCACAAACGAGATAGATAGAAATCTCATTGCCGTAAATACAATTCTACTCATCTAAGCTTGCACTCTTTTCTCTTTTTGATAATTCTAATAAGCTTGTAGACACTTGAATTCAAACTTCAAATCTTCTTCATGTCAGATGACTGGATAAATCACCTACTTTTAAACCTTAGGGTTTACATAAGTTGCAAGAAATCTGTGTGCGACCTTAATTGATATTCAAGTTAAACAACTTAGTGTATGAAAACAAATAACAAGAAGGTTTTGACTAGAGACTCTCAACTGTAACATTTAATTGAGAGATGCGTACATTATTAATAGATTAAGAAAATTTTAACAGATATTACCTTGTAATTATTCTATACTTATAAAAAAAACTTTTGATTAGGAATATATCCCAACTTTGCGTTGCAAGTGAAGTTTTCATTTTGAACCCCGAATATCCCACAAGGAGTGGGCTACAGTCCAAAGCTTGAAAGAGAGATTTTAAAAGAATACGTTATCAATAAAAAACAATAAGTTATTGATTCTGGCTCACTTGTAATGCATTCGGGTCAATTGGACCACCTAGAGTTCTCATAAACCTTATCCGTCAATTAGGAACACATCACATACATCGTCAAATATAATTACTTGAATCTATTTTTCCCCATTAAACTTGAATCTAAGTTATTTATAAAGAAAGACATTTTTTTATCATTAAGACACTTAATAATCTTTATAACAGCCCAACTTGAACTCAAAGTAATTCAAATTTATAACAGCCCAACTCCACATGAAATTTAGAATAAATGTTAGAGGTATAACAATCCAAGACAAAAAAAATCAAATATTTTATAGATCCACAATTTGCTTTCATGGTGATTCATACAAGTCGCATCAAACGACATTCAATTCCTCGGCAGGATCTTGTCGTAAAATTCGTGTACATGAATCAAATAAAACAAACACAATTAATATCATGAAAATTATTCCATTAAATAATCTGAATATAAAACCATAAATATATGAATAAAAATAAGCTGAGACATGCAATTATGCAATTTCCTTAAGATATATTTTCGGCCACTCTTTGATGCTTGAGATCTTTGGTTGTTTGTCTCCTAGGATACAATAACGAGATGATCAACATACAATAGCACAACTGCCGAGATCACAAACTATTTCTTATATTCGCCTATCACCCAAAACTAGAGAAAATAATTCATTTGAATTGGTTTTTGAATTGTGGTTAACCTAGCAGGTTAACACGGTATTTATAGAGAATTCACATTGTGAACAATTAAAATATTTTGATCTAATGAAGCATTAATGAGAATCAAATAATTAATCAATTTCCAAAATTACTGTTTTGATTAAAGAAACTTTTTAATATTTATCCTTTCAATTCCAAAACAGATTTTGAAAATATATTCTTTATTTGAGGAAAATATCTCGCATTTGGGTTAAAATATCCGTAAGCCCACAAAGAGCTAGATTGATTCGGACATTCACGTTACTCACATCGTGCACATCTGTATATTTACGAACCAATAATTAATTCTACATTTTCCTCAACAACAATTGAATCAATTTCTCATTCAAAGCTCTAAAATTATCAAATTTTTTCCAACAATAGTATACTCGTATAGGGAGACGGACATGTATCGTTATATAATATTACAAACAAAGTAATACAGAATTAAACACGATTTTAGCTTTGCATTCTTTGCTTCAACTTTAAAAGAATATATGCTTTGCTTAGACTTAAAGACAAGTTGGGAATTACAAAAATGGCTAAGAAAGAACCCAAAAAAAAAGTTGGTATTTAATGCCATTTGACGTATTCTTTTGCTCTATAATGAATTCGCTGCTAGTCATCGGCATATTCCCAAAAGAATTGCTGCAAAATTTCATATGAATGGCAGCTTTGTGGTTAAATGAATTAACCTAACCTTTCTTTTCAAATTCAGCATGTCCATAATTGGATCCAATGCATTGAGAAAAAAAGACTCTTTTTCCTTTTCAATTACGACAAGTCAGAGAAAACAAGCAATTCTCCAATGCAGTCGTTGGTTTATACATAAACAGTAAATATTATCTCTGTACATAACGAGCAGAGAGTAAACATGGAATACAAACTCAAACTCTGTAAGGCTTTAATTGATGTTGTACAAATTCAAACTCTGCAAGGCTTTAACTGATGTTGTCTTCAACTTTACGTCGTAGAGTTTCTCTTGACATGGCCACTTGATCTCTTGATTGAATCAATTCTTTGAAGCCTGATTTGCTCTCTTACTTTGGCAATGAACTCATCTGCCTTCTTATCAACATCAGATCCTCCATCTGCTCCATTGTCTTCCTCGTTGTTTGAATCATCGTCTTCAGCAGTAGTTTCCACCACCATGAATCTCTGCTTTGGTTTCGGCTTAAAGCTGCCATTCAAAGGTGACGGTTTGCTAACCAACGGTGTCGGCGGCGGCGGCGGTGGTGGAGGAGGAGGAGACTTGTAAATGGTCTTTTTTCTCACTAAATCCTCACTAGTTTTTGCTTGTATTTCGGTTAAAGAAGAAGTAGAGGAAGGGGATAATTTCTTCGGTGAAAAAGATGAAGATTTTGAACGTGACAAACGAGTCGTTTGGGGCCTAAACGACTCAGTATCTTCCTTCACTTCCATTCTTCCGGACCTCGACAGCCATGGAATCGGTGAAGGAAGAACAACGTTACTGTCATTCAACTTCTCCGCCAAAGTTTTGCCATTTTCTCTTTTTGAGCTCAAACTGGAATTAGACCTACGTAAAGACCCAGACATTTGTTCACCATTATTCCCCTCCAAAACACGCGATTTCAAGCTCCTAACAGGCAAAAGCAAAGGCTTTTCTTCACCTTGTTTTTTGGCGACCAAAACAGGAGGTTCAATCCTGTAGTATTGGCTGCTCCATGTGTGGACTTTACATTCATCAGACCCAGATATGTTTTCGGCTTCATCATCGAAAACTGCTGAAACCTGGAGGAATCTGGACATCAAAGACTGTAAATTATCCAACTTGCAATTGTTGTTGTTGATGATTTCCTTGTCCGTTTCATCGTTCCGTCGGCTAAAAAGACCGTAAGAGACTGCTATGCCGACAAATAGAAGACGGAGAAGCTCCCAGCTACGGTTAAGCAGTGTTTGGTTGATGAATTCAGGTGCTTGTGAGGGGACAACTGGGATTATGACCAAGAAAACGATGATCACAACAGCTTTTTGGAAAGGAAATTCGTGTAGGACTTACTCGGGTGTGCTGGGTTTTGTTCCTTTATTAGTTGCTGCTCTTTGGTGTGGGAATCTGTATCTGCCATTGAAGAAGGTAGGGAAAACTGAAAATCAGAGGAGAGCTTTGGTTTGATTGTGATTTGTTTAGGGCAAAGGCTATGGAAATGAAAGGAGACTTGGGGGTTAAGGAAAAGTGGAGAATAAGAAGAGAGAGAGAGAGGAGTTTATGGGAGAAAGCATATTTGAAGCGGATCTATTGGGGTTACTTTCTCTTTTTCAAGTTTCTAATGGCTCTGTCTGCAAATGACATGTATAGCCTCGTCATCCCCTTTCTTTAATTTTGGGATAAAATACACAAATGATCCCAGACTAAAAGACGTTGTTTTGTTGATTTTTTATTATTAAAAATTATAAAATAATCCTCGATTATAGAGTACTTCTTCGTTGAATCTTCCGACTATTAAAAGTTATAAAATGATCTTCGACGATTTATATGTTCAAATTCATTTTTTTGTTAAAAAAATTAATAGACATTTGAGTTAGACGTTAACATGCTAATTGAGATATGATAAAATCATATTTTAATGGCGTCTACTAAAATTATCGTTGCTTTCAAGATCTAGATCGATGACATATTGTAAACGGAGAGTCGATCCACAAAATATAACTCAAATAGTTTTGGGATCATATTTTATCTTATCCCAGTCAACATGTTAATGTCCAGCTCAAACACCCATAAATTTTTTAACATAAAAGGACGAGTTTGGAATATATTAATAGTTGAGTGACTATTTTGTTACTTTTAATAATAGCAAGACTCAACAAAGCAACGTCTTATAATAAGAAGAGGATAATAGTTGAAATACAAGAAAGTAATTTCATTGAATTACAAAGAATGATATTACTGATTATATACAACATTCTGCATGCAGTTAGAATAAGCAACAACCCTAACAACCTAACAATATGTGACACGCATCGTTTTCGTGTCAAAATAATTCCTTAATCCCAAAAGAAATGTAAAGAAAATATAGCAAGTGGAAAGTAAGGGTCGATCCCACAGAGACTATGCAGTTTATGATTTAATTATCTTTTTGTTTTTGAACAGTAGAGTTTGGATATGGATGAAATTTAATATTAAAAATAAATAAATAAATAAAAATAAAGGTGAAATAAGAATAAGATAAAATAAGGGGATTTTGAAAGACTATTTGAAAATAAGATAAAGACAAATAATATAAAAAATAATAAATAGAATAAAATAGTAATTTGAGTTTGAAAAGAAGACTTGTTGTGAAAGGTAGCCTCATGCTTTTAGCTTTAACTCAGTTTCCTCGGATCATCGAAATAGATCTTTATTTCAGGATTCATGTCGGTTACTTGTCTACAAGGACAATCCTTGTGACTATGCTTTGTATACCAAATACCCAAGCGCAATCTTAATATCGGTTTGTGAATTGATCTAAGTAACAACAATGTTGTAGATCTAAAAATGTTAAGGCTCGAAAAGCTGCTGACTCGGATTATGTTGTTTTAACAATAACTGATTCCGATATCAGTTTCCCCTTAGCAAACAATTTTGCTAAGTGTGTTCCCAGGAAGTCAAATGTGCTTTAACAAGCCGACCCTTCCTCCCACGTTAACCATAACAACATCCAGACCAACATCGGCATTTGGTTTTGAAAATTGTTTTGATTTGAAAAGAAGCCCAGAAAACAGAGAGAGATATCCGAAGCGATTTAAGTTCCTTACAATTCTCACGTTTGGAATTGAGCCATCGCTTTAGCCTTCGGCTTAAATGAAAATTAGCTAAGCATGAAAAAAGTCATACTTAACATATTTGAAAATAAAACTTAAAATAAAAAAGTAAAAACTTGAAAAGAAAAGAAAAGAAAAGAGAAAACTTTGTAAAACAAGAGAGAAGAAGAAGAGTAAATTATCCGTTGTTTAGAGATATGTTTTTAGGCTTAACCTGAAAGGGTATTTATAGCCTTCAAAATCCTAAAAACAAGGTAAAGATAATTCCTAAAATAAAGAAATAAATCCTAATGAAAATACTTAAAACTATTTAAACTAAAATACCTAAAACAAAGATAAGATAAAATATAATATAATATTTAAAATAATATCCTAAAGCACGAGTTTAATTCAAATTCGAATTGTAGAAACATGCGGCTGATCCATTTGTTCTTCTAGAAGCACTGACTGGATCTTCTAGAGGTACTGACGTCATAGCCACATCAGATGCGTCATGCCCAAACTCATGCCCACTAATCCAACTTTGATTATGAAAATAAAAATTGTAGAATTCAGTCCTTTTAGTGCGATTTTCAGAATCTAGTATCATGCACAGAAAATGAATTAAAACGAACAAATAATCCATAAAAACTAACGATTAAAGAGCAATTTAAAGTCGAAATAACAACCAAATAAAGCACTTATCAAATTCCCCCTCACTTATTCAATCCTTGTCCTTAAGCATTCCATAATTAACACATCAAAATCATAAGTTGCCATCTTCAATCCCATGTTATTCCTCAAACTTCCAATCGAACTAAGTCCATGAAAATTACCGAATCCAATGTAAAATCAAGCTAAGACACAACTAAGAAAATTTAAAGCAAGCAAGATATCCCAATTAATTGCCAACTTCAATGAAACATGACCCAATACCTCACAAAGATTCACACATATCCGCTCAAAGTGTTTGGGGTAAATGAAATCATTCAAACCAAAACTAACCAAAATATTACCATACACTTGAAATCCAATCAAGTTTCCACTACTAAAAGTGAACATAATGCAATAATCAAGGGGTCTTTAATATGGGTTGTAACATGGCTAAAGTATGGGTAGGGAAAAAGGCCGAAAAGAAAGGTTTAAAATGCCAAAACAAGAGATCAAAAAGATCAGGAATAATCCATGAACTAACATGAAGCACAATGAAAAATAAAACAAGGATAATTGAAACGACCGATTTTTCCTTCTTCTTTTTCTTTTCATTCGAACAAAGTGTTTTTTTTTTCTGTTGTTCGAAACATTGAACAGTGTACTTTTTCGAAATTCTTTTTTCATTTTCTTTTTTTTTCATGGGACAAGAATGATACAAGATCTCAAGTCTCGGAAAGGGTGTGAAAAGAGAGGAAAAATAAAAAAGAAAGGGTTCGGGTTTAATTATGAGGTTTAAAACAAAGAAAAGGAAATAGACTCAAATGTGGTTCACTAGTGGATATATAAATTGGTAGGTTTTTTGGGAAAAGTGGGTTTATCCTAGGTGCCCCTATCACATTAAAACATTATGTTCAACATGTAGTCTCAATATGCATTGTGATTAAAAGTTCTAGAATATCATAATTAATCCGACACATTCAAATCAAACAATGAGTAAGAAAGAAAATGTATCCTCGTTTAGGCTCGAATCTTACAAGAAAAGTTTACATGAACTAAGTCAAGTTCATCTTCATCAACAAAATCATGAAATAACTATACTCAACAAAAAAAAAATCACCAGCTATACCAATCACCATCATGCAAATTAAATTCGATCAAAACATGGTCACAACCCAAAAGGAAACAAGAGTATAAAGTGAAGTTCAAGAATAGAAACCAACAATCCCAATACATCAATATCAGAATAACTCAATTTCAAATAATCAAACAAGTCAAGAAAAAAATTTGACATGCTTATCCTTCCCCCTCACTTAATCTATTTTTTCCCAAAATGTATATCAAATTTAAAAATAAAGAGAGAGAAAATGATTACTCCCAATCTAATGGCGATCGAGACCACGACCACGTTGAGATAAGCCTGGACAAAGGTAAGAAAGAACCTCAGCAAGGTTGGCTTCAATAGTGTCAAGGCGACCAGACACGCCTTGCATCTCGACTCACATATCCGATTGGGAGCTGGCTGTTAAAGGTGGTTCAATCTTCCTCATGTAAACGCACCCATTACAAGGTGTAATGGTGCCGGGAGGTATAATGTGAGGGGCAGCGGGAGTGCCTGCGAGAAGTCCCATCAAGTCCAAACACCTAGCATCAAGTGGATCTATAGCAAAAGTATAAGTAAAATTCACACTGTCAAAGTCAATGGAAACAAACGAGATGTTAAATGTGTAATATAAGGTCCAAGGATCAAGGGTAGATTGGTTCATACAACTCGCACGAAGGCTCGAGTGAATCAATATCCTAAATTTACCTTCGTACTGGTTTGCATACACTATAAGAAAAATAATTCAACCTTACTTAAATAAGATATAGCATCATTACGACCAGAATAATTGTGAGAAAGAAACCGCTGTATGTAACAATGAGTGGGGGTCATGAATATGCCACGCCTTTGTAATATGTGCATCAAACTGAACACATGCCAATCCTGTAAGTGCTTCATAAGCCATATCAGTATCGAAGTCCTGTAGAATCTCACATAAAGATGTCAGATAACCATGGTCTGTGACATCAGCCATGAACCCCATAAAAAAGTTAACATCATTTAATGACATCCTAAAGTATTACCATAGCAACCGAAAAGCAATAACATCAGGTGTATTAATAGAAATGACATGACGCTGCAGAAAAATGAAAGTGGTATAGAACTCAAAGACTAACTCGTAGTAAGTATCATATATAATATTTGAATAGAGAGTCCAACCAATTGCATCAAAATAGTGCATCACAACATCTCGTAAATGTAAAGTGTCAAGTGTCTGAGATGGAATATACTTACAAACTTGAAACCTATAGTGAAGAAGGCTATCGAAACTCTTTGGGTGGTACATAATAGGTTCGGCCTCTTCGATTCCTTTCATCGAAAAGATCAAATGTTTTGTCTGGAAACCCTTCAGATTCATCCGAGCATGCGTCAAAGGATGAAGGTTGGGGTTGATCGGGTGAGCGGCGAGATGAGGAAGGGAAGGCTCGTGTTCATGTGAGGATACAAGGATCAGTTGTGGTAGTACACCACCCGGGAAATTGAATCCATTCATAAAATATTTGGAATAGCCAAAAACAGGATGCCACATTAGTAATGGTTCAATATCGAAAGGTTCAAAATTTACCTCGGGTTCTATGTGTTGCAAACGACAGGTAAGAGATATCCGGCATGGAACGAGAAGTGAAACCTGATAACATAGAGTAGAACGTTGGCGGTGGTCGGTGATTATGATTTGGATGGTTGTGTATTACTCGGACCGATAGCATGATGGTGGAAAGAGATGGAACGTTCGACGAACAAAGGAGCGGTGATTGTTTCATATGTGGGCATTGGGATTCTTGGTGGAGAGCCTTGCGGTTGGCGTCCACCCCAATGAAGAGGAGTTAGAGCCGGAAGCGAGTCGGAATCACTTGGAACATCGATGATAGTTGGAGCGACGTGGAGGCGGCGCCCTCCAAGGTTGAGCGGCGGTGGAACCCCCTGTTTTTCTTGGTTGCGTGTTCGCACCATTATTGAAAAAGGAGAGGCAGTGGAGCAACGAGAACCGGTGCTAGGGAGGCAGCGTCTGATGGTGTAGTCGACGACGTGGGCACTTGAGAATAAATCGGTAAACCGATTTTTTTACAAAGTAGAGGGAGATGGAGAATGTGTTGTACGGGTAGGAAAAGAAAGAATGAAGAAGGCAAAAGTTTTGTTTAATAAGGGCTAGGTCACGTGTAAAAATGAAAAGGGAGAGTTTGACATTGAGTTAAACTAAAAAGGTAGAATGGAAACAGATGGATGTGTTAGGATTGATTTAAAATTGTAGAAAAATGTAGATAGCAATAGATAAGGTAGGTCCCACCGAAAATTGAAAAAAATTTAACCCCCCTAAATTGGAAATTTTGGCAGAAGAGGGAATTTTTTTTTGACTAGGGCTATGCTAATATGTGCAATATGGGGTTGGGCTATGCTAACGTGCGTCTATTTTTTTATCTCTAGATGTGAGACACTACTTCTTCATTATATATTCAATCGAAATTCGAATATGTTCAGAGAAAAATAAAATAAAATTAAGCATATGATACAATAAAATAAAATGTAATGAAATAAATTAAAACGAACTGAAGTTTGCTAAAAAAATAAAACGAAATTAAAATGAAAATAATATGAAAAATGAAATGGGTTGCCTCCCATCAAGCACCATTGTTTAATGTCGTTAGCTCGATGACCTTATTTTTTTTTCTTTTCAGACTGCGGGTTCCTCTAAATTGACTTATTTGATCAGATCAACCGGAGCATTTTCATAATACACCTTCAATCTTTGACCATTAACTTTAATCGAACTCCTGAGTTATTTCAACTTCAACAGCACCGTGAGGAAATACTTGAGTCACTGTAAATGGTCCGAGCCATTTTGGTTTGAGTTTTTCTGTAAAAATTTTAAATTTAGAGTTAAATAACATAACCTTTTGACCGACATAAAATGTTTTAAAAGAAATTCAATTATCATGAAATGCTTTTATTTTTCTTTAAATATCCGAACACATTCATAGACATTTTTTTCGGATTTTCTCAAGTTCTTGAATATGTAATTTCCGAGCTTCACCAACCGCATCCATTTCCATGTTACACTATTTAATGACCCAATAAGCATGATGTTCTAACTCAACCGGTAAATGACATGGTTTACCGAAAACAAGCCGGTACAGTGACATCCCAATGGGACCTTTATAAGTGGTTTGATATGCCCAAAGTGCATCAATTAATTTTAAACTCCAATCCTTTCGGTCTGGTATAACAATTTTTTCAAGAATTATTTTAATTTCTCGATTTGATACTTCTGCCTGTCCATTTGTTTGTGTATGGTAGGCTTTGGTAATTCTTTGAGTCAGTCCAAATTTCTTCATCAGTAATTTGATCACTCGGTTTATGAAATGTGTTCCTTTGTCGCTTATTATAGCCAGTGGCATGCCAAACCTGGAAAAATAGATTTTTTCAATAAAATAACTGTAGTTTTAGCATCATTATTTCGAGTGGCCTTAGCTTCCAACCATTTAGAAACATAATCTACAACTAAAATAATATAAGTATTTCCAAATGAAAAAAATAAAAGAACCCATATAATTGATTCCCCAAACATAAAAAATTTCACAAACTTGTACCGGATTTAGTGGCATCTCGTTTCTACGACTTAAATTACCTGTACGTTGACATCTCTCACAAGTTTTACAGAATAAATAAGAATCTCGAAAGATGTGAGGCCAAAAGAAACCACATTCAAGAATTTTATGAGCTGTACGTTTTGGCCCAAAATGACCGCCACAAGAGTAAGAGTGACAAAATTGTAAAATTGAATTTACCTCATTTTCGGTAATACATCACCGAATTACCTGATCCGAGCAGTGCTTCCATAAATAAGGATCGTACCAAATATAATATTGGGATTCTCGTTTAATTCTATTGATTTCAGCCATCGGCATATCTAATGGTAACTTACCTGTAGCCAAATAATTACCATATCCACAAACTATGGAGTTATGCTTTGCACCACCATTAGATTTTCTTTAGGAAATTCTTCTCGAAATGGTGAATCAGTTATGGAAAGGGGAATTCGACTCAAGTGATCCGCTATCAGATTTTTGCATCCCTTTTTTGTCTTTAATTTCCAAGTTAAACTCTTGTAAAAGTAGGATCCATCGGATAAGCCTCGATTTTGCTTTCTTTTTGTTCATCAAATACCTTAAAACTTCATGATAAAAAAACCAGTAATTTTAGTTCCAAGCAAATAAGATCTAAATTTTTCCAAAGAAAAAATTATAGCAAAAGTTCTTTTTCCATAGTTGAATAATTTTTCTGAGCCGAGTCCAAAGTTCAGGATGCATAGGCTATGACATGTGGTTCTTTCCCTATTTTTTGACTGAAAATGACTCCAACGCTAGTATCCGATGCTTCACACATAAGTTCAAAGGGATAATTCCAATCTAGTGGTTGAACAATTGGGGCTGAAATAAGCTTTTCCTTTAATGAATCAAAAGACGACTTGCATTTTGATTCAAAATCAAAGTCTTGATCCTTTTGGAAAAGATTGCATAAAGGTTGTACTATCTTCGAAAAGTCTTTAATAAAGATGCGGTAAAATTCTGCATGACCAAGAAAATAACGAATTTCCCTCACATTTGTGGTGTAAAGAAGTGAGCGTATAATATCTGTTTTAGCTTTATCAACCTCAATCCCTTTTGAGGAAACAATATGACCTAAAATTAACCCTTTATCAACCATAAAATGTCATTTTTCATAGTTTAAAACAAGGTCATATTCTAAGCATCTTTTAAGCACATTAGTTAAATTATCAAGACATTCACTAAAGGAATTACCATAAATCGTGAAATCATCCATAAAGACTTCGATGTCTTTCTCCACATAGTCAAAAAATATACTCAACATGCATCTTTAGAAGGTGGCAGGTGCGTTACAAAGGCCAAAAGGCATTCGTCTATATGTAAAATATTATTTTCTTGATCTTCTGGCGCTACTGAGATTTGGAAAAAACCTGAAAAACCATCAAGGCAACAATAATGAGTTTTCCCAGCTAATCTTTCAATCATTTGGACTATAAAGGGAAGAGAAAAAATGATATTTTCGAGTAAGAGAGTTTAACTTCCTGTAATCAATACAAACTCGCTAGCAATTTTGAACTCTTGTTGGCACTAACTCCCCTTCTTGATTTTCGACCATCGTGACTCCTGTTTTCTTGGAAACCACATGAATCAGACTTACCCAATTACTATATGATAGCGAATATATTACGTTAACATCAAGGAGTTTCTGAATTTTATTCTTTACTACTTCCATCATTGGTGGATTTAATCGGCGTTGTCCTTCTCGTAATGGCTTTGCTCCTGCTTCGATTTTGATCTTGTGCATGAAAGTCGAGGGACTTAATCATTTAATATCGATAATGGTCCAATCCTATGGCTTTTTTGTATGAACGCAACACCGTTACCAAAGCTTCCTTTACTTTTTCGGATAATTTATTTAAGATGATCACTGATAAGGTTTTATTTTCTCCTAAAAATGCATACTTCAAGTGTTCCGAAAACTGCTTTAATTCTACCCCAGGTTCCTGCAAAACAGAAGGTAAAATTTTAGTTTTAGAGGAAGTTAAAAATAAATCAGAATTGATTGAATAAATATTTTCAAACTCCTTTTTTTCCTCTTTTTGGAAAAGTTCAAGATCCTTGGAAAGATTATAAGAAAAATTAGATTCAATATATTCATCAATTAAAGGATTTAAAATATCAACAGAATTAATTCTTTCAATTAGATCCCAGTATTTCATTGCTTTGTAAACATCAAATTCAATGATCTCACAATCGAATTCCATTGTTAGTATACCACTTCTAACATCGATATTTATATGTGCGGTGCTTAGGAAGGGTCCGCCTAAGAGTACTTCGGAATAAGTATCTGACCTATCATGTTCCATGTCAATGACATAGAAATATGCAGGAAAAAATAATACATCGACTTTTACTAAGACATTTTTCATCATTCCCATTGGATAGATCACAGACCGATAACCAACTGTATGGTTACTCCCGTTTCCTTCAAAAGATCATTTGTAATCATTTTATAAATAAAAAATGGCATAACGTTAATTGAATCTCCTAAATCACACATTTCACGTTTAATTTTAAAATTACCTATTTTACAAGGTATGGAGAACATACCTTGATCCTTCATCTTTGGTGGGAGCTTTTGTTGAAAAATTGCAGAAACATGTTCTCCCAAATTTACCTTTTCATGCCCCATTAATTTCCTCTTTGTAGTGCAAAACTCCTTTGAAAATCGAGCATACCTAGGTACTTGTCGAATTACTTCAAGAAAAGGTATGTTAACTTGAACTTTTTGGAACACCTCTAAGATCTCTCTTTCTTCAGCTGCTTTATCACGCTTTAATAATCTTGATGGGAAGGGTGGTGCAATTTCATGAGAAGTAGAAGGAGGATGTGCATCAGATGTACCTTGTATTTCTGGAGGCGTCATTTCTTCTTGTTCTTCTTGATGTGCAACTTTTTCTTATGGAACTTCGGGTGAGATGGCTGTTCCACTTCGGAGTGTGATGATACTAACATTCTCTCTCGAATTAACTCCGTTTGAGAAAAGTATTATTCCTTGTGATTCCAATTTCCCCACAATTTGAGCTAGTCAGCTCACTTGTTTATCCAACTTTTGAAAATGTGTTTCAGTTCGGTTTTGGAATTTTTCCTGGGATGCAACCCAACTTTTCTTGTAAAATTGCTAACTTTTCTATGATTTCCTCCAATGATGGATTTTGTGTTTGTTGTTGAAGAGGAGGTCTTGGTTGATAAGTTGGCCTTTGATTCAGTGCATAGCTGAAATTTGGGTGGTCTCACAATCCCGGATTATAAGTATTACTATATGGGTTGTATGGTCTCTGTGGAGGACCTGGAAAGTTTTCTACAACATTGATTTCTGCATTGCCTCCTTCTTGTATCATCGGGCAGTAGTCCATCGGATGTTCCAGCTTCGTGCATACCCCACATACTCTTGTTACTTCAGATTTTCCCGCAACAAGTGAATTAACTACTTCAATTAATTTATCTAATTTATTTTCAATGGAAAAAGTACTTATCTCGTAAACCCGTTGGCTAGGTTCACTTGAAAACTGTTGAGAGTTGGTGACCATGGTTGGAATCAACTCTCTCGCTGTTGTTGGGGTCATGTTGACTAATTATCCTCCTCTAGCGGCATCTACCACTTTCATCTCCATATGTAAAATACCTTCATAAAAGTATTGAAGTAATGTTTGCTCACTTAATCCGTGTTGCGGACAACTTGTGCAAAGAATTTTAAATCATTCCCAATAGTCATAAAGTCTTTCTTTGGTCTTTTTCTTAATGAAGAGAATGCTCATTCGTAACTCGCTTGCTTTAGCCGCTGGGAATAACTTGTCAAGAAAAGTTCGACTCATGTCAGCCCATGAATTAACTGAATTTGGAGGTAAATAAAATAACCAATCTTTATCCAAGCTGGCTAAAGAGAAAGGGAAAGCTCTCGATTTAATTTGATCTTCGGTAACTCCTTGTGGTTTCATGCTAGTGCAAACCATGTGGAATTCCAATAAGTGTTTATGCGGATTTTCATTAGGAAGGCCGTGAAAAGTGGGAAGAAGATTAATAAGTCCCGTCTTTAATTGAAATGGCCTATGAGAGATAGGAGCCGCGATTAGCTCTCAGATCGTTTGTTCTTCTTTTGCCATCGAGATTTGATCTTCGTTATATGCATTTGCTTCAGAGATTGTCTCCAGATTTGATTCCGTTTCTGAACTATGATCTTCTTGTCTTTTCCTTTTTTTCTCGAAGCATTTGTGCGTGGATTCTTTATGCTAGTTCTTCGATCTCCGGGTCAAGATTTACTAATTCGCCTGGGTTTCTTCTGGTTATAAATAAAAAACAAAGAAAAATAAATCATTATTTTCCATTAGTCCCCTACAACAATGCCAATTTGACATACGTCATTTTCGTGTCAAAATAATTCCTTAATCCCAAAATATAGTAAGTGGAAAGTAAGGGTTAATCCCACAGAGACTATGCAGTTTCTGATTTAATTATCTTTTTTTTGAACAATACAATTTGGATATGGATGAAATTCAAGATTAAAAATAAATAAAAGTATAAAAATAAAGGTGAAATAAGAATAAGATAAAATAGAGGGATTTTGAAAGACTGTTTGAAATAATATAAAGATAAATAGCCTTGACTCAATTTCCTCGGATCATCGAAATAGATCTTTACTTCAGGATTTACGCCGATTACTTGCCTACAAGGACAAATCCTTGTAACTATGCTTAATATATTGAATACCCAAGTTCAATCTTTAATATCAATTTGTGAATTGATCTAAGCATGTTGTAGATCTAAAAATGTTGAGGCTCGAAAAGCTGCCGACTTGGATTATATTGTTTCAACAATAACTGATTCTGATCTCAGTTTCCTCTTAGCAAACAGTTTTGCTAAGTGTTCCAAGGAAGTCGAATGTGCCACAATAAGCCGATCCTTCCTCCCACGTTAACCATAACAACATCCAGACCAATATCGACTTTTGGTTTTGAAAATTGTTTTAATTTAAAAATAAGCCCAGAAAACAGTTACAATTCTCACGTTTGGAATTGAGCCATCGCTTTAGCCTTTGTCTTAAAACAAAATTAGCCAAGCATGAATAAAGTCATACTTAGCATAGTTGAAAATAAAATTTAAAATAAAAAAGTAAAAACTTGAAAAGAAAAGAGAACTTTATAAAACTATAGAGAAGAACAAGAGTAAATTCTCTGTTGTTCAGAGATATGTTTTTAGGCTTACCCTGAGCGGGTATTTATAACCTTCAAAATCCTAAAAACAAGGTAAAGATAATTCCTAAAATAAAGAAATAAATCCTAATGAAAATACTTAAAACTATTTAAACTAAAATACCTAAAACAAAGATAAGATAAAATATAATATTTAAAAAATATCCTAAAACACGAGTTTAATTCAAATCCGAATTGCAGAAACATGTGAATGATCCATTCGTTCTTCTAGAAGCGCTGACTGGACCTTCTAGAAGGTGCTGATGTCATCGCTAAGTCAGATGCGTCATGCCCACTAATCCAACTTTGATTCCGAAAATAAAAAACTGTAGAATTCCATCCTTTTAGTGTAATTTCCAGAATCTAGTGTCCTGTACAGAAAATGAATCAAAACGAACAAATAAGCCACAAAAACGAACGATTAAGGAGCAATTTAAAGTTGAAATAACAACCAAATAAAACACTTATCAATATGCTAACTGAATAACAACTATTTAATTCCACGAGGCATCTAACTCAGCTTACTCTAATATTCCTCTTACTTTCTCCCTTCTTTAAGTCTTCAACACTACTTCACACAGACTTTCTTGAAACACCTCAAATGCCCCCTTTGCCAAAGGTTTAGTGAACCCATCTGCAACTTGTTGAGCTGCAGGAATGTAATTGACATGTAATTGCTTTACTGTCACCTTTCCACGCACAAAATGGACATCAAGCTCGAAGTGCTTGGTGTGTGCATGATACATAGGATTTTCACTTAAAGCCACGAAACTTGTGTTGTCACACCAAATGATCGGTTCTTCACGTTGGGACACCCATAACTCATCAAGCAATGCCCTTATCCAGGTAACATCTGCTGCAGTGTCTGCGACACTCTTATACTCAGTTTCCATTGTAGAACGAGATACAAACTTCTGCTTCTTTGAGCCCCAAGCAACAAAATTATTCCCAATAAACACACTATGCCCAGAGATAGACCTTCGATCCTCAAGACTTCCTCCCCAGTCAGCATCATCAAAGGCGCTAAGCTTCACATCAGTTCTAGCAGCTGAAAACACCAAGTCGTAATCTAGAGTACAAGCCATGTATCTCAAAATGCTCTTGATAGAAACCAAATATGATTGACAAGGAGCATGCTTGTACTATGCTAAACTATTGACACTGAAGGCAATGTCTGGTAGTGTATGACAAGCGTACATGAGCCCGATAACAATGCTGCGATATTCACTCGTATATGCAAAAAGTTCACCTCATTTAGTCTAAGTTTAATGGTTGCAACCATGGATGTAGGAGTTGGTGTAGCTTTTAACATATTGAAGCATTCAAGCAATTCGACAATAAACCTCTTTTGACCTAAAGCAAGCCTATCACGATTCTGCTTGACTTTAATATCGAGAAAGAGTGCGAGCTCGCCCAAATCCTTCAGAGAGAGCTTTGCACCTAACATTTGTATCACTTCATCCATCTTTAAGCGTGAATGGCTAGTGACAGTTATATCATCGACATAAATTAATAAGTATTTATAACAATCACCAGTCTTTCTTATAAACAAGGAGACATCAACCCTTGACTCCTTGAATCTGAACAGTGCCAAGCAATCTTGAAGCTTCATGTTCCAACTTCTAGGGGCTTGAAGAAGACCATAAAGTGCCTTCCTTAACTTGCACACAAGTTTGGATACATCAGGGGTAAACTGTTCAAAACCCGGGGATGCTATATGAAGATAATCTCGCGAAGATCACCATTTAAAAATGCGTTATTTATGTTCACCTGCCGTAGAACCTAGTTGTTTGTAACAGCCAACGAGAGAATGATGTTCAATGTAGTAAATTTGACTACAGGACTAAATGTGTCCTTGAAGTTGTACCCAAGAATCTAAGAATATCCTTTCACAACCAATTCGAGACTTGTGCTGATGTATCGTTCCATCAAGATTATTTTTGATTTTGAACAACCACTTGCGACCGACACTCTCATTTCCTTCAGGTAAACGAGTGAGTTCCCATGTACCATTCTTTTTGAGAGCATTAAATTCCTCATGAACTGCTGCTCTCCACTGCGGGACTCCAAGGATACAAAAACACTACTGGGAACCCCTTCCTCAAGACTACTCGTGTAAGCTTTTGGCTTAAACACTCCACATTTGCTGCGTGTCTTTATGGGATGCACATTAGCACCAACTATTTCATTTCTACTAGGGTTATTAGTAGCCTCAGAAGTAGGTACATGATTTTCACATTGAATAGACTCACTTGCATGCTCATGCAGACTTCTATCACCAACAACATTAGGGGACTCAGATGACAAGCCATGATTAGACGAGTCACTATTGCTCATTCGACAAGGACTACGACCACAGCTTGGCGAGGAAACATAATCCACTGGATTCTGAATCCGAAACCTGTTAACATTAGTAACAAGCTCAAGTTATGTTTGATTGATAATTTTATTATTAATGCAGCCAGTTAAGTTATATGCCTCATTAAAAACTTTCCTAATCCTAAGTGGGGGAAAAGAATACATATAACCAACAAAGAAAAGATTATAAGGACACCTAACAAACCTCAAACATCCAACAACATCAATGGACAAAACCAAAGCAGCCACAAAACGACAACTTAACACATACAACAATTAAACGAACAACACACTACACTACAGACCTCTTACCAGAAAAACAATTCAAACCCCCAATTAAACACATAACCGAATTAATAAAGTGTAGAAAAAGGAGGGGACACTTGAAGCAGAGCACTCCTCAGTAGGACACTTAATTCCCAAGACCAGATCGAACAACATGATGAAGTAACAGTAAAGAAGGAATCACTCTACCGAAGACGGATAGGGCGACTTATACTGCTTAAATGAAATTGCTGCAAACCACTTCACATTCTCGTCAATTTCAATCAAAAGGGGACAAAAACGTTTTTCCTGGATAAAAGGATTTTCCAACCATAACAAAGCAACTCGGGAGTTGGATTCCATAGCCAACGATACCAAATCCTGAAAATTAGCTTACAAAAGAACATCCAAAGCCAATTTAAAAGCAAATAAACCAGTACATGTAGAGCAAAAAAATTCCAATGGGCCATAAAATGTCACCCTTAAAGTTCCACAAGGAGCCTGGAGCACACCTCCACAACCACCCCATCCTACCTTAGCAATACCTGCAACTGTAAAAGACCAACTAGACGAGGCATCCTCGAGAGAAACCTGGATTGCACTGTTATGACTCAACAAATTGACTTTCGGATCAGCCCACCAAGAAGACTCATCAATTACTAGATTCTCTTTAATAGCTCTTAACCGAACCAACACTCAAAGCTTTGACAGGAAGATTAAGTCCCATATAGAACAATGTTTACTATTGAAAACCATATAATTACGACTCAACCAAATACCCCAAAAAGTTGCTGACACCGAGACCATCCATACACTTTTCACCATTGGATGAAGATGCACATTAAAACACCAACCAAAGACTCAACCTTGGATCTTCCCACCGGCTATTCTCAATAGAAAAATCTAAACTTCATCGCCTTAATCCAATTCAACGCCCTTAAATTAGAACAAAGACAAGGTTTATTAAAATAAACTTCTTACCCCTAAAACCCAATTCATTTGATTCAGCCAAAACTCCAAAAGCAACAACTACAGACACCAAACCCAACATTTCAACAATATCTGAGACTGATAGAAAAACAAAACAAAAGCAACTCTATCACAATATTGAGGTTCAGCTAATTCACCTTCCATCAAGCAGCAAAATTATCCAAAATATTCACCATAATAGGACAACTCACAAATAGATGATCTATACCAACATCATATTCGATTAAACCCTTCGAAATGTATACCCGAGAAGATCATCAGCTATAAACCAATTATGAGAGTTCCCAATATAAGTTCCAATGAATCAATTCATAGATCCATCTAATCTGACAATAAACATAGTGTAAAAACACAAATCAACGTAATCTTCCTACCTAATCGGGCCAAAACCCTTTCAAACTAATAAAGTGAGAAACGATAATAGAGCTTACCACTTCAAGGTGAGCTTTATCCCAAAGAACTGCACTACCCCATATCTTCCAACTGCCGAAGACTTTGAGTTCAAACTCGTCACCTTTCAAAGTGTTTTAATGTCATTTCACTTTGAGCCTCTTTCTTTATCTACTACAGGGCCTCTTAAGTTCCACGAAAGGATCCTCATTGTCCAATTGAAATACCTACGTAACCCCTAACACCAACTCACCAACCTCAACACAGTTCTAACGACACTCACTTCTTGAGAACATCACTTTCAGGACCAATAATCTTAATACCGAGTTTCTTACCTAATGACAATGTCTTCTCCACTTTAACTGTTGCAGCAACCCACCTCTTCTTTAAATTATAATCCGAAAGAGTTCTACTTGATATTTCAGAGGAAATTAGATCGTACTTCTTCAAATTGATTTTTTTCAACACCCGATCTCTTCTTCCTCTCTCAGCTTTCGATAGGACTATGTCCTGAATATCCATTAGTGAACCGTATTTCATCATATTCTTATTTTTTAAAGGATAGTTATGGAAAGAATGAATCCACTTCAAAATCACCCCAAAATGCTCATTTTTTGTTTTATTATTTTATCTGAATTACCTTTCTCGCTTGGATTAAAAGGCCCCAAATTGATTCCATCACGCTTCCCCTTGATGCCACCAGCTTTCACTATTTAAATCCATTAAAGTTTCAACTGATAAGCCCATCCCTGATAAATCATCAATAATCTTTTTACAATATTGTGGAAGCTCAATTTATGGGATACCTTCAACAACCCCTACATCCATTACTCTATCCTCCATCATTGTTATCCTATCATTAATAGAATTGACCACATTTGAGCCTAAAGCCTTAATCTCTACCCCAACAACACCACTACCTGAACTCCCTCGTGATTAATGTGATCTAGAGTTTGAAAAATGACTCTCTCTTCCTTATTCAAAACAACAACCAACCTCGACCGGCTTCCCAACATTATCATTACTGTAATCTCCTAGTCTTTCTCCAGTTCATGATACATTAAATGCATCGCCTCTAGATGTTAGAGTCCCTTTTTTTCTGTTTGAACTTCCTGATGAAGACACCTTCGATGAATCTATGGAAAGATTTTTCGATGAAACTCCATCTTTTTCAGCCCAAACTCTACTCTATCCTTCTTATCCCCAATCTTTTTCTTCTTAAAATTTTCAAATTTAATCAATTTAACTAACTAATGGTCCACCATCCCTACTTCGAGTACTCAGACACCAAACTTTATATTCTCCACCACTACATCTACAACTTCTTAAATCCGAGCTTCCATCAAAGTGGATATCAACATAATTACTTTTTCACTATCTATATGATGGTTTGTATTTTCTCCATAAGCTTCAAACCTATCCCACAAGTCGGCTAACCTTTTCAAAGTGATTTTATTCCCGCAATGCAGTGGTAATCCAGCTACCTTTATCCATACAACTATTTTCTTTTGACATAGAGACTCTGTCCAAAGGTTAATATCCACGAAAATCTCCTTCAAGTAAGACCACTCGAAATCTTCAAACATGATAAACAAGTCTTCATCCTTAATGGTAAGCAGAAAGGAATTCCTACATAATCTTTGAACTCTAATTTTCCCTAAGCCCCAGTTTTGTAATCTATCAACGATACTCCCAACACTACATACACCATCCATTACGCCCACCAAGCATCTCCTCAACTTTCTTAATTCATCCTCATCAACATGACCCAATACTTTCTTTCTAGATGCTTCTACTTGGCCAGCCATCATACTTTGTTTTTTCATTCAAGTTTGAGCTCACAATTTTTGAATTTCATGCCAACTTACTTTGCACACTTTTTTCCTTTGGATCCTTCAAATTATACTTGGCAAACTTCACTGAGATGCAGCTGCCATATACCATAAGACCATTCAACATTTCCCTAACTCTCTCAGCTTCTACCATATTACCAACTTTTGTGAATAAAAACCTAGTACTTGCTCGACTCCTCTTCCTTGGAATATGCACACTTAGAACTTCACCATATCGACCCACAACTTTCCATAAACCTTTCCATTGAATAGTATTTGTTAGATTATCCACAAACAAAGCATAGTTTCCGTCGGATAACCTGAGACACTCTCCCTCATTGTGTCATTCTTTATATTTTTTTATTTACTAAAGCTAGGGTATTTTGATTCCAAGGCGACAAGTAGACTTGATTGTTGTCTACTCACATATGCAGGAGATATTGTGTTACTTTTATCTGTAAAAGGAAAACAATCTTCATTAAATACAACATGTCTTGAGATATAGACACGCCCATCACTCGACAAACATTGAAACCCCTTATGTTGCACACTGTACCCCATAAAGGTATACAACTGAGACCTGAATTCCAACTTGTGATTTTGAAATAGCCTCAGGTGCAAAAAAACATGCATCCAAACACCCTTAACATATTGTAGTCAGGAACTCGACCAGAGACGTTTAAACAGAGAAGAATCTTGTAATACTTTTGTTGGCAACCTATTAATAAGGTGCACAATAGTCTAAACAACATAGGACCAAAACCTGATCGGTAGTAATGCTTGGGCAAGAAAAACAATAGCTAATTCAACCACATAATGATGTTTTCACTCAACTATCCCAAATTTCTCAGAGGTATAGGGACATGTAATACGATGCATAACTCCAGCTTTGCTTAACTCAACAAACAAGGAACGAAAATCTCATCCCCAGTCAGTTTGAATTGTTTTAATAACAACTCTAAACTGAGTAGCAACAATCTTTTGGAACAAATGAAAGGTTGTAATTGCTTCAGCTCTAGTTCTCAAGAGGTATAACCACGTGAAACAAGTAACAATATCAACAAATGAAACATAAAAACAAAAACCCATTTGATTTACTATACATAATATTTGATTTACTAAAAGGTAGCTTGTGGCTCTTACCCATAAGACAAGCAACAATATTTTGATTCACATTATCAAGGGGTTTTACATCAATTGTTTTACAAATTTTTGAAAAAGTTTCATAGGTAGGGTGGCCTAATCATCTATGCCAAACTTCATAGGTTTCATAATTGGTCTTAATAGCATGAGCTTGGGCCGACTGATACTCTTCCTGCAACCTATTGGATTTGAAAACATACAAAACACTATTTTCTTCGCCCTTAAGAAAAACTGCCTCGGTGACTTCATCCTTAACACAACAACTTTTTGCATGGAACTCAAGGAAAACATGGTTATCCCTAGAAAGCTTTGATACAGAAAGCAATTTTTTTTTGTTATTGAAGGAACATGAAGAAGATCATTCAACAACAATGTACGAGACGAGGACAACAAAAAAGTTTTTCCAACCATATTAATTGGCAAGGGAAACCCATTACCTAAGAGTAACTTACCGGGATTTCCATAATATGTGCGATGAGAAACCGTAGAATAGTCTAGTGTAACGTGATGGGTTGCACAGGAGTCAACCACCCATTACTCTTGCCCAACAGTGGCAATATGAGCCTGAGACTGACCACCATCCCGAGGCTTAACACTAAAGCAGTGACACCCCACTTCTTCACCTCTATAAGCACAATAGTAAATAGTTGTAGAGCCATTATTTAAACCATTATTGGTTGAAGCATGTTTATCAGAGCATACCGGAAAAATCCTTATCAAATTGATGCCATCACTGACTAACGAGGTCTCCATTCTTGCCACAAAGCTGACACTGAACACATGCCGACCTCTTTCTCTGCCGTAAGATCTTCCAGCAGTCGAATAATTTAAATGCGATCAAAAGTGCAATCTCTTATTGTTTTTGCTGAAACCATGCGAACCCTTTCATTGTGCAAGATTTGCACTCATGGGAAGAGACTCTGATTGACATTCAAACCTAGTAATCTGAGTCTCGGTGTCAATTAGCAAAGTGCAGATATTATCAACAAAAAGGCTATCGCACATGGCAGATATAACTGCAATAAAAGGCTGATATTCCCTTGAGAGGCCCTTAAGAATGCTTGCAACGTGCTCGGTAGATGGAACATGACTTCTACAAGAAGCTAGGGCATCACAAACTTCTTTCACCCTTGCGAGATACACTCTCATACTCTCATCTCATTTCTTAAGCGACTGGAGTTTATAGTGTAAACTCATAACAGATTGATTAGCAAAGAACTAAAGCACCGTATTCCACACATTTGCGGCCGTTTCAGCCCCAATGAACTGAGGAAGCAAGTGGGTATTGACCATCGGTAGTAACCAAAAAGCTAAAGCACTATATCGTGCCAAGAATTCCTTATATTCTTAATTCGGAATCACAACACCACCATCTCCAACAATCGTTTTCGGTGGCGACAGTATCGTCCCAATTAATATTTGCTCAAGACGGTGGCTCCAAACGTAAGCAACACTTGTTTCTTCTATAATAGGAAGTTTGTTTCATCAAGAACGACGTTCACCTCTTATTGGTGAAGACTTTGGTATTTCTTGAAGAGAATTCCAATGAACCAGCAGTTGATCCCGAGCTGTGATCCATCGTGTATCAAAGTAACAGACAATGGAAGCTATTCACAAAGGAAACCTAGAAGCCCACTGAATGATACCATATTAAGAAGAGGATAACAGTTGAAATACAAGAAAGCAACTTTATTTAATTACAAAGAATGATACTGCTGGTTATATACAACATTCTATATGCAGTTAGAATAAGCAACAACCCTAACAACCTAACAATATGCTAACTGAATAACAACTCTTTAACTCCACGAGACATCCAACTCAGCTTACTCTAATATCTTGTAGTCAGGGGTCATTTTGCAACCTTTAATAGTCAAAGGACTAAAAAAGTAGTACCTTATAGTCAGATATCATTTGTGTACTTTATCATAATTTTTGTTATTCAAATCATTTTATATTTATATTAATGTTATTTTTCTGAATCAAATAAACTTAAGTAATTATAATCAGATTGAATTGAGCTATGTGAGAATGGTGTATAAAGAGTTGGTGCATTGTATATTAAATCCAACACTTGAAGTTTCTTCAAGTTGTTATTCTTGTGTGAGGACATATTCTAAATGACCACCTCATCAACATGCTTTGTTAATGTGAAAGACGTCAGCCATGAAGGGGCATAATTTGCGAAAAGTAACTAACAATTTAAAAAACAAGGGAAAAAGAATCTGAGTGAGAATTAAAGAAAGCATAAGGACAATGGGTTGCTTCTACGTTGTTTTTTTAGGTTTAATTAGAAATTAAGAACCCAAACTATTATTTTTCTCAGATGCTAATTTTTTTGATTCATCCATATGTCCAACGTTAAAAATAATATTTTAGGTGTTCGAGCCGTAATAGTTGTTAAAAAACTACGTTAAGTGAAATATGTCATAGTTTAATAATATTGAAAGTTTTACTTTAAAAAAATTAAAAATATTTTTATATTAAAAAACCCTAACTTCTTTTAATTTTTTTTTAAAAAAATTAAATCTCTAAAAATCCTAAATTCCTAGTTCTAACCCGCCAACGTCATCCTTTCTAGTCACGACCACCACCGCCGACATTTTATTTGCCAGTTCCCTAATCACACGTCATCATACTTGTTGTCGATTAGCCATCGGGATCGTGATTTGCAATGTCAGGATCCATCAGGGGTTGCATCGGTTGGCTCATGTCCCGGTGGCTTTTATGGAGTTACTGGTCATTGGGTGGAGGTGAAGTCGGATAGAGGTTTAAGGATGATTGATGTGGGTTTAGGGTTTGAAATTAGAGTTTTAAAAATTTTGGATTTTTTAAAGCTTTTTGAAATTTTTAGGTTTTTTAAATAATTTTAATTTTTTAAATATTTTTTTAAAATTATCAAAATATGACATATGTTACTTAACAACATATTTTATTGGCCGTTACAGTCGAGACATCACAAGTGATAATGTTTGTAACGTTAGACACTTGGATGAATCGAAAAAAAGTTTGGACACCTATTTAAGAAGAGTGGTATAATTTGAGCACTTATTTTCTAATTAAGCCTTTTTTATATCACACACTAAGGCTTAATTATTGGAATATAAATTATTTTTTATAATTATATTATCATCCAAAGATTATTTATAAAAATTATATTATTTTATGTTATGTAAAATACAAATATATATTATTAAAAATGTATTTCATATAGTACATCCAATTCTTACATGATATAATCTGTCACAAAGGAATATATATTTTATAAATATGGGTTTTTGGATTTTATCATTTTTCAATTTTCAATTTTATAAATATCTTGTAGTGGCCATAAAGTCATGCATAGCAGCTTCCAATGAACTTGTGTTCGAAGAGGATGCTGAACCCTTGTTGGCATTTTGCCAAGGTAATTTTTTCTAGAAACCTAGGGGTTCAGTCATAGTCTCTTGACGATTTGAAGTACTTGCATTATTAGTCCCTTGATTTCCCCATGAGAAGTTAGGGTGCTGGCACCATTCTGTATTGTAAGTGTTTGAATATGGATTGTTGTTGCCTCGATTGAAGTTTCCCACAAAGTTAGTAGACTCGTGGTTTTTGGGGCACTCACTTACATGATGGTTACCACGACATAGAACACAGAAAAACTTGCGACCTTGGCTTCCTTTACTTCATTCGTACGTTGCAAAATTTTTAACATATTAGTTATGGTGGATAATTGAGTTGAAACAGAATCCTTGGCATCTAATTCAAAAGTTCATAGAGGTCTTTTTTTTTTCTGTTCCAAGTCTCACAGAAGGGAATAGATAATCATTGTTTGCAATTTTGTCCAAGATGTCGAAGGCCTCTTTCGGTGACTCATCCAGCAAAGTACTTGTCGTAACCTTCCGTCAGGTGAGCCAGGAATTGGGCTTCGACTTAAATAAAACATGCTAGAGCCGCCAACGATCATTTTTTTTAAATTAGGTTGATCGAACACCTCACTTTATCATCTTACCAGATCTACGATTTATCAGAAATATGTCAGGTTCGGGATTCGGTTACAGTCAAGGAAGGATTAACACCTGTACACTGCCCTTTCGGTACCAATTTAATTTTTCGATTATCTTAATTGCGAAAATTAAAAGTTAAATTGAAATTTTAAGGTTTGATCTGAATTGCTTACCTTTGACCAATTGAAATTGTCCCTAAAAAGCTAAATTAATATTAAATAATAAAATAAAACAAATAAAAAGGATGTTAAAATTAAATAAAAAGAAAAATTTCATTTTTTTATAAGAGATAATAAAATAAAATAAAATTGAAAAGAATTAATACTAGCATTAAAATAAGATAAAATTGAGAAGATAAATCGAATTAGTGTGAAATAATAATGTAAAATGAAATAAAAAAAGTGAATGAAAAAAATTATAAGAAAATTCGAATTAAAGGATTACATTGAAAGGAACTAAACATCAAAGGCTAAATTGACATTAATTACGGGCTGCAAGAAAAAATAAGAAGTTAGAGGACTTAATTGCATAAATATAAAAATATGAACATGGATTAAATTGAAACAATTCAAAATTCAAGGGTAAATTCACAATAGATGACCAAAATGAATTACACTTCAAACTTCCAGGGATTGTGGAAATAATTTAAAATTTTGATATTTGCACCTTATTCTCCATATATAATCCCTAAAACCCAAAATTATCTCATATTTCACCCATTCCTTAAAAACACTCTCACCCTTTACAAAACTCTCTCTCAACTCTCCCCTAGACGGCTACCCGCAGGCCTAGAGCGCCACCGCCCAACCGCCGCTCCGACCATTGTCCCTGTGGCCGAAAAAAAATCAAACTTCACCAAAATGCTCCCCTCAACACCCTAAACCCAAATCTGAAACCCGAATCCTCTAAAAAAATCCCAAACGACGTAGATCTAGGGTGAAAGTTGTGAGTTTTACCTTTTTTGATGAATCCTTTCAACTTCCGCCGACCGAGGCCTTCCCGATTCCAAAGTGACTACTAACCTTAGTTGCTCTTTGATTTTTTGATGAGTGTTCGGACGTTGTTTTTGTATTTTGTTCGGCTATTTTGGTTTTTTTTGCTTAATATTGATATATGTTGTTTCGTTTCTCTTGGTATTTTGATAGTTATGGTGGTCTTGCTACTCGTATTTCTCCTATGTTTTTACTCTCCTGGACGAGGATTTTATAGCCTTCGATTGGCCGTTTGGGTCCCGATGAAAGGGTTATTTCAGGTCGTCAATGGGCCGGCAATCTCGATGGTTCGTTGGGGTCTCGGCCAACTTGTTTGGTCTCGCGCTGCTTACTTCCTCTCGTACTTCATATTAAGGTTTTACAACCCTATTTTGTTTCAATCTCATCCGTTGATTTATGTTTTGATCTGATGCCTCTGGTAGATGCGGTGCTGAGCTTGATTTGTGAAACCTTATTTTGCATATGGGCTAGGTTAGGCCCTCATAACCTGGTTGGTTTACTGGGTCAGGCCTGCTGGCTCGGTTGGGCTGCATTTTGGACTGGATTGGACCTATTAAAATTTAATAAATCAATAAATAATAATAATAATATAACCTAAAATAATAATAAATAATATAAATAATAAAAAACTATATAACATATATTATATTTCCAAAAACTATATAATATTTTAATATATTTTCAAAAATCGTTTTAAAAAACCATTTTTAAAAACAATATTATATATAGGTTTTATAAACTATATATTATATATTTTCAAAACTATTTTAAAAACTATATACGTTTTCAAAATTATTTTAAAAACCTATATACCATATGTTTTCAAAACCATTTTAAAAAACATATATTATACATTTTCAAAACTATTTTTTAAAAAAACTATATATTATATATACTATGCTATATAAAAATCCCGGACGAAAATATGTGTCTACAGCTACCCCTATTTGTCCATTTATCGTGTAACGAAAATAGGGCAAAGATACAAGGACGCACATTTTCGTTCGGTAACAAGAGGGTCCAAAAGTGAATTTGCTCCTGTGAGTCTGATATCTTTTTTGTGATTGAAATCCAACTTATCGAATATCTTTTGTCGCGGATTTGAAAATTCTAATAAATCATGTCTCCCTATTGTTGAGCTAAATTATGGGTGACTCATTTGTTATTAAGTTGAGTCGATCTTGGATGGTTCGAGCATGATATCCTTCACTGTGAAGTTGAAATCTTGTTCGAAATCTGAAATGGAAAATGGCTTCTTGTTGCCAAATTGTAGTCAACCTTGGTCTTTTTCTTGGCTTAAAGGCCTCAGTTTGAAATTCGACCGGAAAGTAATTCCTCGCTGCTACCATGGGGTTGATATGCCCTTAAGCTAAATGAAATTGAACTCAAAAGTTTTTGTTGACAGATAACCCTTCTCACCTTGAGCTATGTTGTAAATTAGGTTGGGATGTAGCTCCTTATCATTGCAAATGACTCATTTGTTGTGAAATTAAGTCAATCTATTGGACACAATATCCTTCTTCTTGAAGTTCAAATTGTGGTGACTCATTCATCATGAAGTTGAGTCTAGATTGAATAAACTTTCCTTGGGCTAGATGTCCTTTATTGTGAAGTTGAAATCTAACTTGGATAGTCTGCATTGTTTTTAATTTTGAGCTTCATTTGAATTCAATATTCTTGAAATTGGCTCTGACAAAAAATTTGTAAAATCATGCATATATGCGATGCTATGGATGCAATGTTCTTATGTATGCCTAAAATGCATATGAAATATATTATTTTAGGCTTTAGAGAGAAGTCTCAATCTCTTGCGGTCATTTTAGGTGATTCTTGATTTTGGAATCTTGAATTTCTATTTCTTGATCTTGGATTCTTCAGCAGGCTTTGATCCGATATACATTATATGAACTTAAAAAAAAATGTTTACTTCTAGTCTTGATTTAAACAATGCCTTTCAATGAACTAGAACCCATTAGCTCGAGTATGGTGTAAAAACCTTTATCGGCTTCCGAACACCTGTACTTTTCAAAAATGGATAAATCATTCTTATTTAATTCAACCTAAGATTCTTAAAAGGAATTTATTTTTTAGAGAAATGACCATATTTATTTATGAGGAAAAAGAACAAAGAATATATGGAAAACATTCTGAAAAGTTAATACATAAAAGAAATACAATTAGATGCCCTAGATCTCGATAATGCAGACGCCTTTGAACTGACACACCGTTAGATGACTTTTGAGTACAGTTTTTGTCAAGGGGACTTCGAAGATGTGAGAATGTTTGGGAGAGTGAAAAGTTCCTTCGAATTGTTAGGTTTATAGAAGACTTGGATGCTGTGATGCTTTATTGCCTTGATCGGGACCCTTCCCATGTACGAATCCTGGATCATTATCCAAGCTGCCCTTTCGGGTTTTCAACTTGGATCCATCATTGGTTTCAAGACGCCCTTTATGGGTTTTTATCTTGGACCCACCTTATTTTTGTTCTTGTTTTTCCTTTTTTTTCTTTTTCAATTTAGAGCGCCCTTTCGGGTTTTCACCCTAAACGTTTTTTTGCTTGAACTTAGGGTGCCCTTTCAGGTTTTTATCCTAAGCGAAATATTTCTTGAATGCGTCTGAATTAACGGGATTAGGTAATTCTGACCCTTCCATTTCAATCATGATCAGTGCTCCTCTAGAGAAGGCCTTTTTCACGACATAAGACCCTTCCCAATTTGGCATCCATTTTCCTCTGAAGCCTTTTTGAATTGGCCAAATCCTCTTTAGCACAAGATCTCCTTCGCAAAATACTCTAGGGAGCACTTTCTTATTATGTGCTCGAATCATTCGTTTTTGGTAGAGCTGACCATGATGAATGGCTTTTAACATCTTTTCTTCTATTAGGTTTAACTGATCATATCGAGTTTGCATCCATTATGCATTGTCCAGTTTAACTTCTAAAAAATCGGGAGTGACGATATCTCTACCTCAATGGGCAATACTGCCTCTATCCCATAAGCTAATGAAAATGAGGTTGCCCCAGTCGAAGTTCGTACTGAAATTCGGTAAGAAAACAAAGCAAAAGGTAATTTCTCGTACCAATCCTTGTTGTCTCAGTCGTTTTCTCCACTATTTTCTTGATTTTTGTTTGCTACTTCTACCTCTCCATTCATCTTAGTCTATAAGCAGTAGAGTTGTGTTGCTTTATGTTAAATTGTTCACAAGCAGTATCCATCATCTTGTTGTTCATGTTTGTTGCATTATCAGTAATGATTCTTTCAAGTAAACCATACCGACATATGATCTCCTTTTTTAAGAACTTGTAAATAGTGGACTGAGTGACACTGGAATATGATGCAACTTCCACCCATTTGGTAAAATAGTCAATTACTGCAAGAATGAACCGATGGTCGTTTAAATCTTTTGGATGGATTTGTCCAATGACATCCATGCCCCACATAGAAAAGGGCCATGATGTCGTCATCACGTTAAGAGGGTAAGGCGGAACATTTATTTTATCCCCATAGATTTGGCATTTATGACATCTTATAGCATAATTGATGCAGTCGCCCTCCAAGGTGGACCAGAAATATTCACATCTCATAATTTGTCTTGACATAATATGTCAATTTGTATGAGTTTCACAAACTCCGTCGTATACCTCTTCCAAGATCATCTTTGCCTCTTTAGTATCTACACATCTTAACAAGACTTGATCATGACTTTTCTTGTATAAGACTTCCCCATCAAGAACATATCCGGCTGCTATCCTTCTGATTGTTCTTTTATCAGTTTCAGTGGCTTCTTCTGGATAGCTTTGGTTTTTAATGTACTGCAGAATGTCGTGGTACCAAGGCTTAGTGTCTTTTATCTCTTCGATTTGGTAACAATGAGCTGACTACTCATACGACTGCATGTTAATTGACATCATGTCAGACTCCCCGCTAGCCTTGAATGTTGTTGCCAAGGTGGCTAAGGCATCAGCCATTTGGTTTTCTTCTCTGGGCACATAGTGGAAAGTGACTTCGTCGAACTCTTCAAACAGATCCAATATGAGCTTTCTGTATTCCACCAACTTGACATCTTTCATATCCCACTCCCCTCGGAGTTGATAGATCACTAAGGCATAATCCCCATATGCCCATAAGGTCTTTATATTCTATCCAATAGCAACTCGAATCCCTAAAACACAAGCTTCATACTCCGCCATGTTGTTAGTGCAATCAAAGTTCAATCTGTTAGTGAACGGATAATGATTTCCTGTAGGTGAGACCAAGATAGTACCGATACTTTTAGGCATCAATGAAAAGTTAGGGTTTCCTTTATCATAAGTTATTCTAATTGTATATAAGCGATTCGAAGAACGATATTGATTCTCAATTGTTTTGTGTAGTAATTGAACGTAATCAACTTTCGGTCAGCTCGACATATTAGGTATCGATTCGAAAGGGTTAAGAATTTTGATTAGAACTTTAGTGAGGCAAAGGTAAGTGCAACTTCTTAGTTTTGTAACAGAATTGATGAAGGCTTGCGATATGCCAACCTCAGTGCTTTTGATCGAAAACTTTATAATTCCTTTTATGTTATATTACAATGTTTTATTCAATTTATATTATATAAGCTATGTTTTATGATTATATGATTATGGAAATGTGAACTTTGAACAAGGGTACGTAAAAAGACTCTATGTGAATAAGAGACACTTCGAATAATGATTGAACATAATTATGTGATTAATAGCCCAAAGTATATGTATGAAGATTAGAGGTATAGTTGGCATGCCAAGAGTCGAGGGTTTTCTGTGGTCCTTCGGAATAATTATGTGGTCTTTCGGGACAATTAGGTGGCACTTTGGTGCAAACTTATGTGGCACTTCGGTGCAAACCTATGTGGTCCTTTGGGACAATTATGTGGCACTTTGGTGCAAATTACGAGCTGTGGTGACAACATTAGAGTACAATCTTAATGTACTCAAATACCTAGAGTTCTCAGTAGTATACATTGGGCATTTGAAACATAGCTAAACAAAGTGAATAATATACATCAGTATACCTTTTTTGATATGGAAAATAAGTGGAAATGCTTTATAAAATGCTTTGATAAAAACTCATAAAGATTTTGTTTAATAAGTTAGCGCTATTAGTATTTGCCTCACTAAGTCATCGACTTAGTGTGTGATTTCCTCACGCGTAGGTTTGAAGAAAGCGAAAGACTGATTGGTTGAGGATAGGATACCACTTGAAGATCAGATCAAGACAAATTAAATGTAGGATTTTTTGTTAATTTTGTAAACTGTTAGCATGCATTATACGTTTAATTTGAAATGCTCTGACCGATTTTGTAAACTCAGATATTTTGTATTTATTAAAACTATCAAGATTTTGTGTAAATATGAATGTGAAATGATTATATTATTTAAGTTAAGGTTTTACCTTTTTATTTTGATCAAAAATTTTAAATTGTTCTTATTTGTTAATTACATATGTTTTGAAAAGTCAATGTGACACCTCGGATTCGTATCTGGGTCGGGTACGGATTAGGGGTGTTACATTATCAGTCACCCCTTTAGCCTACTTAGGATACCTCTGGGTATCTAGGGTGAGATCCAAAACTGCATCAAAAATGTACATCACTCCAACTTACTCCGTCGAATCTTAGGGAATCTACGCCTAGCTGGTAACTGAAATGCATTGGCACTGACTAAGATATATCCAACGAGACGATCTTATTCTGCTAAATAAACTCGGATGTCCTGGTTGTTTTCTCGAGCATCAAACAAGGCAAGTTTTATGTAATCCTAGTTGTTATGGTTTCTAGTTGTTCTGCAATTATTATTGTTCTGTTATAATTTATTTCATGACATTCTGGTGTTATTAGGCCCCTCAAGTCTAACCCGTTAACCATTTGAATTATTTATCCAAAAATGTATACTAGTACCAATAATGAACCTTTCATTATCAGTACTGACCCCTAAGTATCAATACCCACATTCTGGTATTGATACTGAATGGATATTATAAACCGATAATGAAGGATAGTATCGATACTTCTGGATCGAGAATCAAGACTTTTTTACTTAGGTATCGATATTGTCCTAAGTATTGATATCAAATTAGGTTTCAATGTTTTAAAAATTACCTCAGTATCAATACCCCTACTAGGAGTAACCAGTATCGAGTATCGAAACCAAAATTGGCTACTGAGATTTTCTAAGTGACCCAGGTATCAATACTCCTACGAAGAGTATTGATACCCAATGAAGGAGTATCAATATTTCTAGACCAAAACTCTCTTATTTTGATTCATTTGACAACCATTATCGATATTGTTCTTTCAATACCAATACCCAAACCCAGAAATGGCCTGTTTAGAAATAAAAAAACTCCCCAATATACCTAAAAGCCCTACTGAGGTTCTCAAACATTATTAAAGTGTTATGTATGAAAAGAGGGGTCATAATAGGTCCATAAACCTGCTTAAAAACATCAATTGATGCAATCTACATGGACATGCTTCATAACTTATGCATCCTACCAAAACACATCTAATGATCTACATGTTGTAGAATTGAGTTAGAAGTGTGTTACTTTGATCCCTAAGCTACTGGAAGTGTCCAAACTCAACCAAGAGTTAACTTCTCCTTTCCCTTGGCCTTGGAGCTTTCCCCACTTCTCTCACTAAAAAAGATCAAAGAACATATTACGAACTTGCTTGGAAGGTTGGGAAGAAATTAAGAATGATTTTTAAGGCTTGAACTCTCTCAAAACATATTGAAATACTTGAGCTCCTTAACCCTCCCCCCCCACAAAACCCATTTTTGGCTACCATAACCAAACCTTGCAAGAGAGGGCTTGAAATGAAGCTTGGAAAGAGGAGATTAAAGTTCTTACCTTAAGGTTGTTGTGGTAAGGTTTAAATCCTATAAAGTTTACACATTTTTCCATGAATGTTAGAGAAACAAGTGAATTTGAAATGAGGAGGAAGAAGAAGACAAACTTGTGAAGAAAATTGGTATAATTATTGGTATAATTATTCCCTTGGTCCTCATAATTTTGGGTATTCATCCTTTGAAACTAAAATTGGTATAATTATTCCCTTGGTCCTCATAATTTTGGTCACAGCTAGAAAACACCCTTTTTCTCATATATTGGGCCCAAAACAAGCCCAACCCAACACCTATTTGGACCAAGCTTTTCTACAATGCTAGAGAGCTTATCCAAAGCACCCTTGGTTTAACTCGCAATGTCTAACTCAGGATTTAGGGCATTACAGGTTCTCTTCGATGAACAGAGGCTAGATGAAAGGAGAAAATTCATGTGGAAAAATGAAGTTTAAAATCTCCGTTGCAAATAGGGGAAGGAGACTTTTTAATCCACGTGGAAAATAGGGGAATAGGTTTTATTTTTAAAAAATATTTTTAATGTGTCACGTGTCATTTTATTAGTGGTCACATGATTTGACGTCATCTTCCGTGAATGAAATGGGTGAACCTGTTGATTGCAGAAAACACCATGTATGCAATCGAGAATTTTTAAATATTATGTATGAAACTGAGAATTTGGTATACTTCATGTATGAATGTGATAGTTAACCCTAAAAAATATCATTATCCTTTTAACATCTCACTACCCGAACTATAATCATCAATTTTTATCCTTTGTAATATTTTTCTCTAATACTATTTTACCATTTCAAATCTTTTTTTTTTATTTTTTCGTATCTTTATATACAAAGATTCCATTATATTTAAACAACATAAATTTATCTTTAAAACTAAACTCGAACCCTAGATCAACTCTCTAACACAACGAAACAGTTAGAATACATCTACTTTGTAAACTCTAAAACGGAATTGTAAAAATAAAAATTCTAACAACCAAAACTTTTAATCTAAAATCACTCGACCCTTAAATTATAAGTCAGTAACCTAAATAGAAAATCAGAAATAGTAAAATCTAAGAAAGGTGTATTTTGTAAAAATTCGTCCCCCCCCCTTTTTGTTATCAATTATGTAATGTGCCACGTACAACTTGTCTTATAAAAGGTTCACCTTCGCCTTACGTGACACAAAATGGTACTTTGACGGTATTATAATCATAAATAAATAGAGGTATATTCGAATAGTAAAACTTCACAGTGAAGAATAAAATAAATTAGATTCGAGGTTAACCCATACTTAAACAATACCAAATCCATTTAAATTAACACTTCAATTCAAATTTAAAAATTCATTCCAGTTCTATATCTGGAACCTAATATTTGGATGCTCTTAAGGTTCACGCATTGGCTTTGGATGTTCTTTATTTAATAATCAGACACGACGTCCATTAAATTATATGAAAAGTGAACAAAAGATGGCAAACGAAAATGGTGCTTTCTTAACCAGCATATTTTAAGGGGAATTTAGAAAACCCTTTACAATTCACTAGCAAAGCTTTATGTTTCATATTATTTTTAATTAAATAATTTGTATGGATAGTCAAATAAGATTCTTGAAGAGACTAGGATTATAAATTTAATAAAATATTAATAATTATGTCAATAATTTATGTGATGCCTTATATCTTTAATTTAACACGTCGAAGACGAATTAGTACTTAAAAATGGAGAACTTTATCGAAACATAAAAAGCAAGTGGTTGAAGTTTTTTTTTTTGATTCTTTGCTTCATTGAGTATATTATTCTGTCAACATTTATGGCTGAAAATGTAACTTAAATGAAAAAGGGGAATTTGTTATTGTTATGATGTAGATGTTAATGGTGGCAATGTGTGCTCTGGCTGTTGGAATATTCTATTTCTTTTTTTTATATAAACAAAAGAGAATTTTCTAAAAAATATTTAAAAATACGATAAAAATTTATAACTAAATATAAATTAAAATATAGTTAATATATTTTCTATAATTATTAATATAAAAAACTAGTCACTTGTGATCATATACATGGACCCATACAAGGAAAATATTAAAAAAACTTATCTAAATAACTCACAAGCAAACCACAACAGAATATTAAACTACTGAAAGACCACTGATAATCGTAAATCATAATGAACGTCGTGAGAAAACTATCTACAAATGCAAACTGCACATCCAATCCAATATGAAGATCTAAAACAAAGAATATCAAAATGATAACAAATAAGCGTCGTTTTAATTAGTCGATGCGATAACAAATTCAACCATAACAAAAACTAAATAAATACAACGTTAAAAACGAATAATAAAAAAGATTGAAACCATACCAAAAGACGGAATAAAACACTTCATAAAAGTAGTGTAAAGTGTGTCATAAAAACAAAGTTACTAAAAAGTTAAAAACAAACATAAGATATAAGATATAAGAAAAAAAAAAAAAAATAATGCCAAAAGTCTATAACTTACATCAAAATTAATATCACCTTCAATAAATAAAATAAAGAAAAAGTTAACTACGAAATAAGGGAAAGAGAAAAACATGGTTAATTTTTTTTAAAAATATTCTATTTCTTTTAAACCCATAATATTGTTTGTTTTTCAATATTTGAAAACATTTTCACTTCAACTCCATATAATTATCATTAGGTTTATCTTAATTTTGGTTAAAAGATTAAAGATTAATATCTTGACTTTTATATTACAGTCTAATTTCCACTTTATTTTTATATATATTTTTAAATTTTTATATGTTATATCTTTGGAGATGATAGTTTGTGACTTTTAGAAACTATCGATTCTTCATCAATCAAATATTTTCGGATCTTAATTTATTAGAGCTTTATAGAAGCCCATATTTTTTAGTCAATTACAATGTATGGACAATATCTCTGACATCTCACGTAATTTATCAGTGAAATCTAAAAATTTATGTAACTCTCTCAGACTGATGCAGGTGACCTGATCCGATTCGATGTGTCACATTAGGGTCACCGGAGCGACCCGTCATAAAAATCGGGAAAAACTAAAATTTCTTAAATAATTTGAAAGCGTAAATAATTTATAAGCAAAATAAAAAGTTCAATAATCATTCTGATGATAAAACATAATTCAATAATATAGAATATCAAAACATATTTCATACTATGACATGCCCCCTAATTATACAAGTATCGTACTATGCAAGCAACTTCGATGGAACTGATGTCGATAGATGTACTACATAGATTCTTTTAACATGAAATTGTGAGTAAAAGAGTGAGATTTGGAAGCTCAGTAATACATAACTGCCAGATGATGATGAAGGACATGCAAATAAATGGCAAGCATAAAAATTTCTTATTGAATCAGGCATATACAGGTTTTCATGATGAATTAAGGTTCCACTGATATTTCTTCACGTAACAGACATGAAGCTTATAGTTCAGAGGAAACATCTAGAGTGTAACATCCCAACAACCGGGTTAGTGACCAATTTGTAAAATTTTTAACTTTCGTGATCAAATTAGAATAGTTAAAAAGTTCAGGGATTTAGCTGGAAAATTGTTTGTGTAGGATTGAATAGCAAAGAATAGAAGTTGGAAGGGCATATTGGTCATTAGATAAAAAAATAATTAAAAAATTCATTATGGTGTGTTATATATCCACGTGGAATTGGGGAGATTGAAAAATCAGAGAACTTTAGAATTTCTTCATCCTTTTTTTCTTCTTCCCCGTGAGCTCCATAGCTAAGATATTGAGCGAAAGCAAAGTTTGGACAAATCGACGAAGTAGAATTTACCAAGAGAAAGATAAGAGATTGCTTTGATTAGTGAGGCCAAGGTGAGTGCATACTATTAAGTATATGGTGTTTATGGAAATAAGACTTGCAATGAGTCTATTTCCTATATTAGAATGAATGAATCCATGAATATAAGTATGTGATTGATATGATTCTTATATGTGTATGAGTACATGAATATGGGTATATGTGTCATAGGTTATTGTATGTGCTACATGATCTATATGAATACATGTATGTATGGTAACTATGTGAAATAATATAAATTACATATGAGATTAATTGGAAAAGTGGAATAAGTTCAATGACAGTGATCTATGTGACTACGTGAGGAATGATACAAGTTATGTGATTGTGAGCTATGTGAGTACATGTCTATGTAATGATTTGTGTGAATATGTGAACATGTGAAATATATAAATGGTAAAGCCCATAGTATATGATATGAGATATGAGGGTATAATTGGCATGCCAAGAGTCAAGGGTTCTACGCGCCTTCGGGATAATTCTACGTGGTCCTTCAAGATAATTTCTACGCGGTCCTTCGGGACATCTATATGGTCCTTCAGACATTCTATATGGCACTTCGGTGCAATTTATACGAGCTGTGGTGACAAAATTTGTACAAAACATCATTCACTCACATATCTTTAGTTCACAGGAATGTACCATGGGCTAATAAAATATATAAAACGAATTAAAATTTCATGATGTGCTATGTTATTATCGGTTATATGCATGATCACATATGTCCTTGTTATGTGAAATAGGAAGATTCATGTAAGCGATGAAAGTATGTAATTTGCATGTTTCATTCTGTCATTCATACATATATGCCTCACTAAGTCAATGACTTAGCGTGTGAGTGTTTCACACGTAGGATCAAAGAAGCAAGAAGAGTAAGGATAAGTAGCTGGATCAGTGTAACTTCATCAGAGATCATATTAGAAGCAATTTAACAGTAGGTTCTTTTGTTATAGTAAATAGAGTTTGTATGTAACTAAAGGTTTAAATTGTATATGCTCTGATTTGTTTTGTAAACCTTTTTGATTGAATTTATGTAATTATTCAGTTTATCTAATATAAGTTTGAATTTATCCATTATTTTGTACAAGTGAATGATTTGAAATGTCAATGTGACACCTCAAATTCGTATCTGGGTCAGATACGGGTTAGGGGTGTTATATTTAATGGTATCAGAGTCATGGTTTACCTTGTTCTAGGTATAAATCGAAGTCAAAAGTGTTTTAAAATGATATATGCCAACAAAATAGTGAAAACTTCTAATATGATAGAGTAATGAGTATGTTGTCTTGCTAATAGAGTTAAATGTTACTGTTTTATTAGATGTATGATCACGAGAACTCCCAAAGTGAAGCGGGAGATGATAGACATGAGGGAAGTAGCAATTCACCTGCCTGTTAGGCAAGGTGAAGATAAGGCATTTCCGGGAGTCCTTTACAAGACCAAGATGTGTTCTTCAGGACGTTGGAAGCTATCCTGATGCGTTTCCAGCCTCCTGTTCCCTCAACTCATAGAATGAATGTGGCGAAAGAGTTGAAAGGATTAGGAGCTCCTGAATTTAAGGGTGAAGCCGATGAAGGTCCTGTTGCTACACACCTTTGGCTTAATGATGTGAAGATCATGTTAGACGGTCTTCATTGCTCTGAAGTGGAGAAGTTAGATGGAGTGGTTTCTTTGCTGAGATGGCAAGCTAGAATATGGTGGACGAATGTCATCATGAGAATGACAAGTGACATGGTCCTTGTTCTTAGAAGAGTTTAAGCATAAGTTTATTGCAGATCAGTTCATAAGGCAAATTAAGCAAGAGTTTATAGTCTGAAGCATTGGAATCGATCTGTGTATGAATACGAGTGTGAGTTCAATAAGTTAAGTCGATTTGCTACTGAGTTAATTCCAACCGAAAAAGATGCTTGTGAATGGTTTATTGAGGGTTAGTGTCCCCGATTGAAAGAGTTATTAATAGTTTTAAATTTGTCTTCATTCCAAGAGGTTGTTAACCGTGCTAAAGCTCTTGAAAGAGCTCTTAATGAGATGTTTGGGGAACATAAAGCTCGGACATCCAAAAAAACTGGTACTTCATCAAGTTCATCACCATCTAATAGAGCCAGAGATTTTGGTTTTCAATCTCAGGCAAGGTTTGAGTCAGTTGCATCCTCTTCTAGAAGATCAAATCAGATGAGAACCAGACAAACACAATCGGTAGGATATGGTATAGGGAAATTTAATCAAAGTCAATCGAGACATTGTCAGCACTGTGGAAAGAATCATACTAGAGTATGTAGAGTGGTCTCCGGAGCCTGTTTCTTATGTGGGACACCAAATGTTTTATCTTGGATTATCTAATGATGGTTGGAGAACTTGCACAGTCTGAACGTCTGCTTCGACATCCCAAAGAGGAAGAGGAAGGGGAAGAAAAAGAAATTAGTTTGAGTCTTCCACTCAACAGGAAGTATGTTTAACTGCTCGAGTCTACCTCATAAAGACTAAAGAACGTGATGATCTAGAGATTATTGTAGGTACTTTCCAGTTGTATGATAAATTGTTTTGGTATTGATTGATCCGGGGTTCTACCTATTCATATATTAGTAGCAAGTTAGTGAAAAGTTGATAATCCAACTAGAAGCAACAAGTAACGATATGATAGTGACTAACCCTTTAGGACTTAGTGCTCGGGTAAATTGAGTGTGTTGAGGGTGTCCCATAAGGATTCAGGGAATTGAATTCCCTGCTACTCTGATGGAATTATCATGCAAATGTTGATTGCAGATTGAAAAGAGTAACTCTGACTAGTTCTGATGGAGTAGAAGTGATTGTGATCAGTGAAAGATTGAATCCGTTAGCAAATGTAATATCAGTGATATCGGTAAAGAAGTTATTGTTACAATGATGTCAGGGTTTGATTACTAATGTGATAGATACTAGAGCTAAGGAGAAAGGGTTAGAAAATATTCCAATAGTCAGAGAGTTCCCCGATGTTTTTCCTGCAGAGTTGTCAAGATTACCTCCAGATAGAGAGGTTGAATTTCAAATTCATCAATATATGATGAATTTCGTACTTTGAACACTTAGTGCCTATTTGGTAATCACCACACACATATTAAGAAATCATACATATATGACTAGTATAACATATAGTTACATAATTAAATGCACTGACCTAGTTTTCCTCGCTATGTATCCAAAACGTAAAGCTGATATTCTGGTACTTTTCATTTTCCCTTAGTTTTTCTTGTCTCGGGAGCTTGATTTCAATCTACTTAAGCATCCATTAAAGACACGTACAATGTCAATTGTTAGTATATTTCCTAACAATTATACTTAAATAATATTCAAAAGTACATATTATTAAATTGGCATAATGCAAACAAATACCCCTAACGTTTGACACGATATGCATTTGTGCCCAAATCGTTTTTTTGGAGCAGTTGTACCCATAACGTTTGATTATGAGGCATAAGTCCCCCTCTTTGGATGGAAACTGTCAGTCAACTGACGGTCAACGGCTCCAGCTGACTAAGCAAGCACAGGTGGACAACGATGATGACATGGCGTGCCCACATCATTAATGTATGATGATATGGAATTGCCATGTCAGCTTTTTTAATTAAATTTTAATAAATATTTTATACCAATAAGAGAGTGACACGTGTCACTCTCTTACTGGTGCGTATTGGCATAAATGGATAAAATACTAAGGAGTGCTGGGGATGGGAATCGTACCCGGGGCAAGGGCCTGAATTAGGATGGCCCTTGCCACCAGACCAGGCATGTTACTTGGTTATTATGTGGAATCGATCGTGCTTGATGTGTGAAAAGTCCCCACAAAACAGTTCTCCTAGGATAAGCCAGTATCTCCTTCATTCACGTTGACTACTAACGCCTCCTCCTCTTCATCCTTAATGCGAAGTTCCTTCAGATTCTGCACAACATCCCCCATCCGACAAAATAAATCAATCTCAGATTCCCACACTCTAAACAAGAGACCAATAAACTAACCAACGATACCAACAAAGGATGAGAGCACCCTCAAATCACAACAAACCAAACAAACCAGCAGTCGAATAGGGCAAAACCCTCTAGTCATCTTTTCTCTAAGCTTCACCTCACCGCCATTGAACAAACTAATCAAAGCTTTGTTTCTCGAATCTCTTAAATCTCTGAATTGGGTTAAACTTACCAAGGGTGTACATTTTATTTTCCAGAAAATTGATTCTTTCAAAATTTCGACTTTGGGTGCTTCTTATTTTATCTTTCAACCATAGAGCCAAACGCAAGGACGGCGGAGACCAGATATAATTTAATGGCGTCAGACAGGGATGAAGTTACGGCATTCGAATCGCTCCAATTTACCGACAAAATCCAACGTTTGATTTCGGCTCCGCCAAATGATAATGACAGTTCCTTCACGACTTGCTTGAACTACCGTCTCCACAAGCAATTGAGCTTCTTTACTCTCCTGAATTATTGAAGCTTATCCCTGCTTTGCCTCCGAACGTTGAATATTTCAAAGACAACTTCCATTTTTCTTTGAATACTTGTTTGATTGAACGTGATGCGAGGTTTTCTGCAGAAGTTAATAACAACAATGAGAGTGAGAAGAGTAAGTCGCCTGAGTCGAAAAAATTAAGCACGAATCTTGAGAAGACGTTAAAGAGTGAGTCGGCAGAGACCGAGTCATCCCAGCCGTTGGTTTCCGATCCAACGTTAGACAAGCAGAATATCAAGAGAAATAATGGAGAAAATAAGGTAGAAAACCCAAACCAAAAGGAAAATTTGATCAAGGGTTTGTGGGTTTTCTTTTTTGGTAATTTTTTTAATTAATTTGTTTTCTGAACTTGCATAGGTTAAAGGGTCAACAAAGAAAAGCAAAACTGCGGTGAATGAGAGCTCAGAGAACACCCAGAAGCTGTCTTACGTTCACGTGAGAGTACGTCGGGGACAAGCAACAGATAGCCATAACCATAATTTTTTTTTATATTAATCTGAACATTTATTATGGGTTTATTAATATTTTGTTACACATAATAACCAAGTAACATGTCTGGTCTAGTGGCAAGGGCCATCCCATTTTAGGCCCTTGCCCCAGGTTCGATTCCCATCCCTAACACTCCTTAGCATTTTATCCATTCATGCCAATATGCACCAGTAGGAGAGTGACACATGTCACTCTCTTATTGGTATAAAATATTTATTAAAATTTAATTAAAAAAAATGACATGTCAATTCCACATCATCATATATTAATGACGTGGACACGCCACATCATCATCGCTGTCCACCTATGCTTGCTTAGTCAGTTGGAGCCGTTGACTGTCAGATGACTAACAGTTTTCATCCAAATAGGGGGACTTATGTCTCATAATCAAACGTTGTGAGTATAACTGCTCTAAAAAAAATGATTTGGGCACAAATGCATATAGTGTCAAACGTTAGGGGTATTTGTTTGCATTATGCCTATTAAATTTCTATAACAATCTCAGCCTATCTTAACATTTCTGGCTCAATTATATCGATACTTCTACCATGGTATCGATACTTCTACATGGTATCGATACTCTATTACGGTATCGATACCATTTTTGCATTATGTTATCAATGGTATCGATACCTTCCTCATAGTATCGATACCCCTTTTGGTATCGATACTTCTTGCATGAGTATCGATACTACCCATCTGTTCTTCCCATTTTAAGCCTATAGTATCGATATTGTTCTATTAGTACCATACTCGTGCCCAGATTTTCCAGTTTTCAACCCGATTATTACCCAAATGGAGTTAAATTTTTATATTACACCCAACAATACTATTAAACTCTTATTTACCTATCCATACTAACTTTCCTTCATTTAGCTTTTTAAAACATCTAAAATCTTCCAAGAACATTCAAATCTAAGAATCACACCACTTTTTCTAACATTTTCTTAATCCTATCCAATGCTTCTAATATATCAATTACCTCTTTGACAAGTTAAATCTACCAGTAGACATCAATAAACACTCATATATTAACATATCATTTCAAAACCCATTTTCAAAAATCTCATTATTTCCTCTATCTCATAATTTTAATCCCATCTAATCTTTCCTTAAGCTTCTATCATACTCAAAGCTTCAAAAAACCAAAAATGAAAGGATAAACTAGCAATTTGAAAACTCGCCTTTGAGCTATGGAGGAAAGATATCCACGGGGAAAGAATAAGAAAAGAGATCATTTTTAGCTAACTTACCTTTTTCCCCTTTTCTCTTATTTAAATACCTTGAAAACAATGGATTTTAAATTCATTTTCCCCTTAAAGGACCAAAATGCTCTCTTAATCATCCATTACTACAATTTAGTCTAAACCACTATTTCAAATCATTTTAATCTTTTATCAATTAATCAAATAAATCCTCAAATTTTAAATCCTTTCAATAAAGTCCCTAATTCGATATTTTGGGCATTACACAAAGAACACACTAGATGGTCATATTTTTTCAGAGGCACTTGGTAGTTATCAGGGAGGGAAAAACGTGCGACTTCTTTATATTGGTCAGATTTCATAATCGAGGTACCTATTAAGGGGTTCATTCGTTAACAGGTCTAATCAACATTCAAAAATTGATGTTTCGTATTTATTTACTATTCGAGTATATCAAGGAAGTATTCAAAAACCTTTATATGAGAGTTATTTATAATCCAGATATAATAGGAGTGATCTCATTATTCATGTCACTAGGGTCATTTCAGACTTTTGTTTTATAGAAAATTCTTAACAATTTAACCCAAGAAAAGTCAAGAGATAGTTTACAATATTCAGAATTTATATTGAATTATCAACTTTGAAACATTATGATACTTACCTATCATTTGGGCCAAAACTCTTCATAGATATTCACTTATTATTACTGACTGCACCAGTTGAACAAATCTCCCTTATAATCAACATTGAACAAATCTTCAGAAGATGACCAGGTATTTCAGTGGAGTTTAATTTATTTATGAACTATAATTATATCTAAAATAACTGGCCTGCAAGAGTTGAACTCCAAACTTTAAGGAGTGGTACAACACTTAGGGTTATTTTTGTAATTTCTAAGCACAAGGGTATTCCAATCATTTTCTTTGATTCAGTCATATGTATCAATTCCAATAATTTAATTATCAAGTGTTTATTACAGAATCATAATTTCTAAGTCCTTTACCATCTCGGAGTAAAAATCGGTTATCCGAATTTTCTGAGCAAATTGAGTATTTAACTGGTGAATTAGTATTCCTGTCGAACCAAGCATTAATTCTTAGGTTAATTCCTTTATTAGAAGCGATCCATGACTTTTTAAACCTTAAGGGTATTTTTAATCTTTTTCAGTTGATCTAATCATGCATTATTTCCAAAAATCTCAACTTCGGTGTTTAATCATGAAAATCGAGAATCTTGAGTCTTTTACCCTTTCAGAGTTTATAAATTGATTACTAAAAACTTTTATAAGCATATTAGGGGTAAATCAAATGAAACAGTAAATTTAATGGATCGAATATAGTTTCTCAAGTCAATTCCACAAGGTTAACTCGGTCATTTTTACCTCCTAAGGGTAATTTCATAATTTCTTGTCAGTCTTCTAGTCCCTTATACGAATTATCCGAGTCTCTTCAGTTTACTCACTTTTACAGCTTGCAGTTCGAGTTTAGCATAATTAACTATACTCATGTTACCAATAATATTTATCTATGCGTTTACCAGTACTAATATGTTCCATAAAGCATGCAAAAGGTAGAAATGTATTACCTAAAATTTTGAGCCACTTCATTCGATCAATTAAACTAAATTCGATCACTCTCACACTTGAATTCCAACGTCCCATAATATCTCAGATACATAGAAAAAAGGAATTACGTTAGAAACGGAACTTAAACATGAAAATTCGTACTGAATCAAGAGATAAAACATCTAAAAATAACTTATCGGGTTTGAATTTAGAGAAACAAACTTCTGATTTAGACTCAAGACGTTGAAAAACATAAAATATGACTTTTCAAAAAAAATTACTTTTTGGTCAAAGTCAATTATAAAAGGTTAATAGTCAACGGCTCGGTCAACACGGCTCGACTTGGTCAACGGTTGGGTCAACACGGCTTGGATCTGGCTCACTCGACTTGGCAGTTGGATTGACTTGGTTAGATTGGACCGGTCTAGACCGGTTTCTAGAACCTCCTATGCATAAAACAAGCCCCACGTGCAGTGAGCGATGCGTGCGGCGACAATGAAGGCAGTTTCAGGTGGTCAATTTCTCCTTGTTCAAACACTCGCTGAAATCATCCCAATACATTTAAAAAATCCAGCCAACAAAATGTAAAATGATCAGAAAACGAGCTTGAAAAGCTTACCCACGAAGGACAACGGAGGGGACAGCGCTGAGGGGCAAACTAGACTGGGTTTTGATCGAAGTTGACCTAAGATCTTCATGTCGGAGGTGGTGTGGTGAACCGGTATCGGGATCGGCAGGAATCGCGTAAAATAGTGTCAGGGTTTTAAAATTTCCGATGAAGCTTTCACGGAGCTCTCCACGACAAATGACGATAGATATTGGCAAGAGGAGGGTCGGGTTTTTGTCGGAATTACCCGGGGAGTCCAACTGTAGTGGCGATGAGGCCTGAGGTCATCAAGTTCGACAGAAAAATGAAGAAAATAGAAACAACGCTTAGATTCTCCAAAAGGGCTACGAAGGGCTCTCCACGACTGCCGATTGCGATTCACGACAAATGACCAAAGGGGTTTTGGTCGCGAGATACCGACAAGCACGCTGGTTGTGCTGGTGCGTGACATCGCCGGCTGGAGGGGATCATCGGAGCTTCAACAGTGATGGGGATTTGGAGGGATGAACTTGTGAAGCTTGCAAACATTGGGTGTGATTTCAGCTAAAAAATGAATGGGGTTTTTTTTTTCGGTTTTAGGGAAAATTTTAAGAGTATAAATTTGAAATAGAATATTGAATAGTTCCCTAGCTTAAATGCTATGCATGGCACACCATTGTGCACAGTTCACGGGTTCAAACCACTACACTCTCCTGTATATTTTTTTTATACCAACAATTGTCAAATTTGGAAAAAAGTCACTGAACTTTTAGAAAATTCAAAAATTGTCCTTAAATTTTCCAATCCTCTCAAAACAGTCCCCAGAATTTAGGTAATTAAATTTAAATTAAAACAATTGCATATTGGGATGTTACAATTTAACTTCCAAATCTATTCATCCTGTAAATTTATGAGTAGTTATAATCACTGTATACTTGACACCATACCATAATATGGTGATGACTTTATAGAGAAATGATAACCCACTAATTCCCTCTTCAATTTCTATCAGTTTTACATTTGGTCCGATTGTTGTTCGTTTCAAGTTCTTAAGGTTCTATTTCAAAAAAGAATGTAAACATTTCAATTTTTATTTGTCTTTGTTGTAAATGGGGTATTTTTTTCTCTATATTTTTGTATATAATTGTTTTATTTAGTTTAGCTGTGGGAGACCGTGAATATTGATTATTGAGGAATTGTAGGTAGGGGAAAGGCTGGAGAGAGAGCTGGAGAAGAAGAAAATAAAACCTATGTGAGTAATGAGGTTTTTTTTATATAGAAAGAAACCGTGTGGATTTTTTTAAAAAAAATTAAGGCGGACATATATATTAATAATATAAAATTTTTATATAAGATGAATACAATAAAATTTTAAGGTGGGAATTTTAGGATATAGGTGCTCAGGTTAGACTAAGAGTGGACCCGCAATTGAAAAGAAGCATTGTCGAATGTGATGCGAAAAGGTTATTGATCGGCGTCCGAGCTCAGGCACTGTCTTTACCCGATCTTGATTTACAATGTCATTAGGAACAAGATCCAATCCAAGTGCACTTTGCAAATATTTGCTCATTTAAAATGATTGTTGTTGTTGGCAGGGATGGACAAATTACCGGTGAAGTCGGCTGAAATTTTTAAATATATTTTTTATTGATAATATGAAATGACAATCCAGCTCAGTTGGTAGAGCACAAGGTTTTTAACTTTGAGGTTGTAGGACCGAGTCCTACGGAGGGCATTTCATAATTTGGAGGTCTTCCACGGAAGCTACTCTCAACCTGGCGTTGGGGGCAGCCTACTATCTTACCTTCCCTTTACCCTATTACATATGGGAATAAGGGTCATCTAATTTTTTAATTTATTTTTATTGATAATATATTTTTGCTTTCTAAAATTTTATATATTCATTTCTTCTAAAATTTTATAAGTTAGTTCAATATAAAATCTTATGTCTGTCTTCAGTGATAATATTATAAACAAAGATATTTGACCGATTGACCAAATTGTTCATCTTTGTTTCCTCATATTTTCTTAGATCATGGTTCTAGACTCACTAAGAATACTCATCTTTCTTCCTCTAGAATCTGCTTCTCCTCCTCCTAAACATGATTAGAATTAATTTAAAAGAGTAAAACGATATGTAGTCTTTAGTTGATCCGGCTAACATTGACATTTTTTGCTAAAATTTTCTATCAACTTTAAGTAAAATGCATTGTGGATGGATATTGGATACATCATTTTAAAGTGGATGAATCCACATTCACTCTCCTGATACTCCTTTTCATTATGTTAGCATCATATGGCATTATCCCTTTCGCGATCTCTACAATATGGGAGTCTTAGTGTGGTATATCGGGCTACACTTAACGGTTTTTTAGGCGTTCTACTTTATCTAATTCAAAAATTTGACGACTACAAAAAATATTTTTTTCATAAATTCAAGATTCAATTCGAACTTAAGAAACGTTCCGATAAATCTTGTATATAATTTTATTGTCAAAGTCATACAATTGAGGCTGTGAAGTGACTAATGTTTGTGAGTTGTGACATACCAAACACCCTTTTTCGCATGCATTTGTCATTATATACTCTCCTCTTTTAACCGTTATTTTAAAAATGAGTGCAAAAGATTTTATCAAATGATTTCAGTAGTTAAGGAGATCGAGTGTTATTTTTCTTTAAAATTATGAATTCAAGCAACTATATCTGTAGAATGTGTGTGCACCATCAATGATTATGAAAGGTTATGAATATATACTACATTATAATCATCTTATACTAAATAAATTAGGTACATAAATAGCATTCACCATGAAAATTGTCAAAACATTTCAACTTGTATTTTAAGTTGATAAGCAAAGGAAACATCATAAACAAAACTAAAAAAATAGGAAAAAGAAACATTAGTAGGAGTTGGTGTAATCCCCACATACCGATAAGGGTAACCAGATCCGATCCGGGGTTTCACATTTGGGCCACCCGAGCGACCCACTGTAAAAATAGCGGAAAATTTAAAACTTTTATTAAAACGTGTAACTTATAAAATCAGTTGTCACTATTTAAAAATAAAACAGATTTCCAGACTCGTATATAAATCAAAATACAATTACATGCCCCCTAATCACATGTACCATACTCTGCAACAACGCCGGAAGAACTCCCTTACTGAAGTCGATAGATGCACTGGTACAATTCTTTTAACCTGAAAAGGTGAATAATAGAGTGAGCTTTGGAATGCTCAATAATATAGAACTACCAGATGATGCTAATGAACGTTCAGATACATAAATATATATTTCCTTATTGTTTCTGAACATTTACAAATTTTTATGCTGAGCAGAGATCCTACTGATATTTCAGGTGGTAACGGACAATGAGCTTTCAGTTCAGAGAAATATTTCGGATGACTGAGTTCAGGAGATCAGAATAGGTTTTCTAGCGTGTTCCCAAAAATCATGTAACTTTTCAGATCTTTTTAAAACATATATATATATACCCCCATCCGTCAAGTCCAAAATGTGTAGGTTCCCCAGAACCATACACCACCGTCAAGTCCAGTAAGCCCTGAGCACACAGCCGAGGAGCCGGTAAGTAAGGCCCTGAGCACACAGCCGAGGAGCCTCCAGGTATTCTTCCTCCAACATTAACCCCCCAAATAAAACATGTTCCGTCCGTAAACGGATATATCAAAAATCAAATCATAATTCACGTCAAGTATCATATCAAAATCCAGGTCAAGTATCAGATCAGAATCCAAGTCAAGTATCAGATCAGAATCCATGTAAGATATCAAATCAGAATCCATGTCAAGTATCAGATCAGAAATCAAATCGAAAAATCAGGTAAAATATTCATGTGAGTAGGGAACACACCAGAATTTACAGATAGTATTCAAAGATATTGGATAATCCTAACAAGTAGAGGAACACGGATCTTCAGTATATCGATAGATATCGGAATTCAGAATCACTATTAGAAAGTTCAATAACTGACGAAATCATCAGTTATCCAGAATATGACTTGGCTGATAAGGAATAAATGAAGATTCATGACATTTACAGTCTATATCGATTGATTTCATTATCAAACAACTTCAGATGAATATCTCCCAGAATTAATGCTTATCGACTGGTCAATTCATTGTTATTATAGGGTATTTACATTTTAATACCACAAATTCTAGTCCATATATAATCTTCGGAATCATCGCTGAATAAATCTTCCAATGTCTTTATTTCATGTTCACGCTTCCAATATATCATGAAATGCTGGCGTACTTGATTTGTAGTTCAAGATCCATAAGAACATTACATCATGTATGTTCATTAACGTTTCAGACTCATCCAAATCACTACTTAATCCTTAGTCCTTGAGGTTACTTAGTTCATTTAGCATTCAAGTCCATTTTAGATACTTCGGGGTTTTCCAAGGCAATCCAGACGTTTTTGAATTTCGGATAAATATTGTACTTCCATTCAATTCAATTTGGTCTTCGTGGTTGATTTGTCTAACAAATATCAAATTCTTACTGTTGAATGCGATCTAGAGTTGAGCTGAGCTGAATACTTCCAAAATTATCATCGAGCCAAACTTGAGAATACAAACACGCATTCAAGTGAAATCTATGTCGTTCAGGTACTGATATAACACTAGCATTGGTTGCTCGGCTTAATATGTGATCTGTAAATTTTAAGAGCAGTACCACATCTATGTTTATTTGGGTTCCTTAATTAATCCAAGACATTTCCTTAGCATAAGCCATAAGGGTATTTTGGTCATTTTGGTGTTCAATTTATTCTAATCATTACAGAGCTCAAGGATATCCAATCATTCCTGAGCTTGGTGATATTCTTGGGTCATTTCCATTACAGGGGTATTTTTGGTCATTTTACAGATTCAGTGCACTTTAATCCTTTCCTTCCGTCTGATCTTACTATTAAATTCAATCTTATCATTTATTTTAGTCATTTCGAACAATTTTGACAAAAACACCCCCGACAAATTATTCTTAGGTATTTACTCATAACTCGGATATTTCCGGGTCAAGTGCCTTCTCAGATTTTACAAACGGAATATAGGAAATTTTCCTGCACTAAATCAGGATCTTAATAATCAATACGTACTTAATCGAGTTAAGTACGAATCCTCAAAGTACTTTCTCATTCAGGGTCAACTCGGACTATTTTACCTCTCAGGGGCATTTTTGTAATTTCCTAACTAGATAGTTTCGATATTACCTCTTAACAAAAATAATTATAATTTAAAGATCCTATGGTCAATTGCTTTCTTGAACACTCTCTGATCTTGAAACAATTCTCTTAACAGACTTCTACTATCCTTCACAAACCCTCATAGGATTTAAAAACCGGGTATCCATAATTTCCAAGTAAAACTAACATTTCTTATGCACATCAATATTTTTTTATCAGATCAATATATCTGTAAAAACCTCTTATCCAACTTCCATATTCCAATCTTGTCTTTTTATAACACAAGGGTATTTTCGTAATTTTACCATACCGGAGTATTCTCATAATTTCTCATCCAAATACCTTTAACATTTAACCTTTGATGAAATAAATTATAAGTTACTTATAGATCCATATTGATTTCTTTATCACTAAGCACATAACTTGTAATTTAATTTAACAATCCCTTAATTTCTTATAAAAGTCATCTGAACCATAATCAATTACTGAACCTTTTTACCGTATTCAGATCGAGTGTAGAACTTCATTAATTACACATATGAGACCAAACATTTTCATTCATGCATTTATCAATACCAACATGTTCTATAAAGCATAAAGATGTAGTAAAGTATTACCTCGATTTCTGAGCCATACTGGTCGACCATAAAAATTCCATTCGAACGCCCTCGATCTTGAAATTATCTTCCAATATATCCTAGGATCCATATCAACAAAAATTATATCAGAAACGAAGCTTAATTCTGAAAAACGGATCGAATCGGATGATAAGTAAGTGAAAAACAACTTACCAGGTTCGAATTTGGCGAAACAGACTTCGGATTCGGATTCAGGACGTCGAAAGCATAAAATATGACTTTTCCAAAATTCAAAATTTTCGGTCAAAATCAAAGTCAACAGGTTTGACTGCAATTTCGAGGCATTCGGGTCTGAATTTTGAGAAATGGACTGTTGAATCGGATTTGGAACGTCGAAAAATGTCAGGATAAGTATACTCGGTCAAAGTCAAAGGTCGTTTAATGCCCGGTCCAAGCCAATCAAAGTTTTGGTCAACAGTGGTCAACGTCGGTCAACGGTCAACGGATCGGGTCGGGTCGGGTTGTGACCGGTCAAAACAGTTCCAAAACCGGTCAAACCGGTCACTTTTTCCTTCCCCACGCGCAGTGGCGGTGCGTGAACAGTGCTAAATTCCCGAAAAAGAATTCCTAAAAATTATTTTGAGCGATTTCGAGATACTTACAAAGCTCGGTTCAAAATTTTGAACGACGGAGAGCTCGATTTCAACAAATCAGAAACTTTGACCGCTTCACCTCCTCATGCGCAACCGTCGACGGAGACCAAGGATGACACCGGTAGACTCGGAACAGAACAAGGAACACGATGTTGCGGGAGGTGTCGTAAACGGATCATCGGATCGTCGTGAATCGACGAAAAACCAATTGAAATCGATTTACTACCGACAATACTTTTGACTGAAATTAACGACGAATGACGACGATTCACGATGAAAGGTTTGAGGGGTTTCGTTCCTCGCTCGACAACGAACACGATGGTGGTTTCGGCTCGTCGATCGGAGGTCGGACGGCGAGTAGATCGGAGTTGAAAGAGGAGTTGACTGGAGAGGAAAAACTGGAAAAATTTTCAGAAACATACAAGAAATTGGGGGTTTATAACATCTCATAATTAAAAATGGTTAAACCAAGAGTTTAGCCACTGAACTTCCTGCACTTCATAAAATGGTCTGCCAACTTTAAAATTTTACAATTTAACCCACTATTTCTTTCAAAATACCAAATTAAATCCACCACTTTATAATTTCTTAATTTTAGCCCATAAATTGGGGTGTTACAATTCTCCCCTCCTTAAAAAGAATTTCGTCCTCGAAATCCATTCATGTCACATAATTACAGAAATTAAACTTCCATCAGTTTTTTCATATCTTTCATGTAGCTCTTATAGAAATACGGATCCTCCACTAATCCTTAATCAGTTGAGTATACTTTCTTATCAGAACTCTCTCTCATTTCAATAAAAGAATCCGAACGAAAATTTCATTGAGTAATCAATTCAGTCTTGGTCACGAGAATAGGCTCATAAAGTAGTAATATATCCGAATTTCATTTTCAGAGTCGAGTCAGAATTTCTCAGATGAATAACTCTCACATGGCTCATGAGATACTTTACAGCGTTTAGACAGATGTTACTGGTATTTCTTTTTATACAAGTATAGCCTTAACGGATAGAAACTTCGGTTTATTCGTTACAGATAGGGACTCAGCCCTATAGTTTCGGCTCAGAGAGGTACGATTGTAGTCTAGGGGCATGTACTGATCAGACATATTTTGACATTTGACCGACCGATCTATCTTGAAAAATTTTGACTCAAACCATAGCTCTGATACCACTAAATGTAATCCCCACAGACCGATAAAGGTAACCATATTCGATTCGGGGTGTCACATTTGGGCCACCGGAGCGACCCACTGTAAAAATAGCGAAAAATTTAAAACTTTTATTAAAACGGGTAACTTATAAAATCAGTTGTCACTATTTAAAAATAAAACTGATTTCCAGACTCGTATATAAATAAAAATACAATTACATGCCCCCTAATCACATGTACCATACTCTGCAACAACGCCGGAAGAACTCCCTTACTGAAGTCGATAGGTGCACTGATACAATTCTTTTAACCTGAAAAGGTGAATAATAGAGTGAGCTTTGGAAAGCTCAGTAATATAGAACTACCAGATGATGCTGATGAACGTGCAGATACAGATAAATATATATATTTCCTTATTGTTTCCGAACATTTACAGATTTTTATGCTGAGCAGAGATCCTACTGATATTTCAGATGGTAACGGACAATGAGCTTTCAGTTCAGAGAAATATTTCGGATGACTGAATTCAGGAGATTATAATAGGTTTTCTAATGTGTTCCCAAAAATCATGTAACTTTTTAGATCTTTTTAAAACACATATATATATATACCCCCATCCGTCAAGTCCAAAATGTGTAGGTTCCCCATAACCATACACCCACCGTCAAGTCTAGTAGGCCCTGAGCACACAGCCGAGGAGCCGGTAAGTAAGGCCCTGAGCACACAACCGAGGAGCCTCCAGGTATTCTTCCTCCAACATTAACCCCACCCAAATAAAACATGTTCTGTCCGTAAACGGATATATCAAAAATCACATCATAATTCACGTCAAGTATCATATCAAAATCCAAGTCAAGTATCATATCAAAATCCAAGTCAAGTATCAGATCAGAATCCATGTCAGATATCAAATCAGAATCCATGTCAAGTATCAGATCATAAATCAAATCGAAAATCAGGTAAAATATTCATGTGAGTAGTGAACACACCAGAATTTACAGATAGTATTCAAAGTTATTGGATAATCCTAACAAGTAGAGGAACACGGATCTTCAGTATACCAATAGAATATCGGAATTCAGAATCACTATTGGAAGAGTTCAATAACTGACGAAATCATCAATTATCCAAAATATGACTTGGCTGATAAGGAATAAATGAAGATTCAAGACATTTACAGTCTATCGATTGATTTCATTATCAAACAACTTCAGATGAATATCTCCCAGAATTAATGCTTATCGACTGGTCAATTCATTGTTATTACAGGGTATTTACATTTTAATACCACAAATTCTAGTCCATCTATAATCTTCGGAATCATCGTTGAATAAATCTTCCAATGTCTTTATTTCATGTTCACGCTTCCACTATATCATGAAATGCTGGCGTACTTGATTTGTAGTTCAAGATCCATAAGAACATTACATCATGTATGTTCATTAACGTTTCTAGACTCATCCAAATCACTACTTAATCCTTAGTCCTTGAGGTTACTTAGTTCATTTAGCATTCAAGTCTATTTTAGATACTTCGGGATTTTCCAAGGTAATCCAGACGTTTCTGAATTTCGGATACATATTGTACTTCCGTTCAATTCAATTTGGTCTTCGTGGTGATTTGTCTAACAAATATCAAATTCTTACTGTTGAATGCGATCTAGAGTTGAGCTGAGCTGAAAACTTCCAAAATTATCATCGAGCCAAACTTGAGAATACAAAAACGCATTTAAGTGACATCTATGTCGTTCAGGTACTGATATAACACTAGCATTGGTTGCTCGACTTATATGTGATCTAACTTTTAAGAGCAGTACCACATCTATGTTTATTTGGGTTCCTTAATTAATCCAAGACATTTCCTTAGTATAGGCCATAAGGGTATTTTGGTCATTTTGGTGTTCAATTTATTCTAATCATTATAGAGCTCAAGGATATCCAATCATTCCTGAGCTTGGTGATATTCTTGGGTCATTTCTATTACAGGGGTATTTTTGGTCATTTTACAGATTCAGTGAACTTTAATCCTTTCCTTCCGTCTGATCTTACTATTAAATTCAATCTTATAATTTATTTCAGTCATTTCAAACAATTCTGACAACAAAACACCCCCGACAAATTATTCTTCAGGTATTTACTAATAACTCGAATATTTCCGGGTCAAGTGTCTTCTCAGATTTTACAAACGGAATATCAGGAAATTTTCCTGCACTAAATCAGGATCTTAATAATCAAATCCGTACTTAATCGAGTTAAGTACGAATCCTCAAAGTACTTTCTTATTCAGGGTCAACTCGGACTATTTTACCTCTCATGGGCATTTTCGTAATTTCCTAACTAGATAGTTTCGATATTACCTCTTAACGAAAAATAATTATAATTTAAAGATCCTATAGTCAATTGCTTTCTTGAACACTCTCTGATCTTGAAACAATTCTCTTACAGACTTCTACTATCTTCACAAACCCTCATGGATTTAAAACCGGTATCCATTTCCAATTAACATTTCTTATGCACATCAATATTTTTTATCAGATCAATATGTTTGTAAAAACCTCTTATCCAACTTTCATATTCCAATCTTGTCTTTTTATAACACAAGGGTATTTTCGTAATTTTACCCTACCGGCGTATTCTCATAATTTCTCATCCAAATACCTTTAACATTTAACCTTTGATGAAATAAATTATAAGTTTCTTACAGATCCATGTTGATTTCTTTATCACTAAGCACATAACTTGTAATTTAATTCTAGCAATCCCTTAATTTCTTATAAAAGTCATCTGAACCATAATCAATTACTGAACCTTTTTACCGTATTCAGATCGAGCGTAGAACTTCATTAATTACACATATGAGACCAAACATTTCCATTCAAGCATTTACCAATACCAACATGTTCTATAAAGCATAAAGAGGTAGTAAAGTATTACCTCGATTTCCGAGCCATTCTGATCGACCATAAAAATTCCATTCGAACGCCCTCGATCTTGAAATTATCTTCCAATATATCCTAGGATCCATATCAATAAAAATTATATCAGAAACGGAGCTTAATTCTGAAAAACGGATCGAATCGGATGATAAGTCAGTGAAAACAGCTTACCAGGTTCGAATTTGGCGAAACAGACTTCGGATTCGGATTCAGGACGTCGAAAACATAAAATATAACTTTTCGAAATTCAAAATTTTCGGTCAAAATCAAAGTCAACGGGTGTGAATAGCAATTTCGAGGCCTTTGGGTCCGAATTTTGAGAAACGGACTGCGGAATCATATTTGGAATGTCGAAAAATGTCAGGATATGTATACTCGGTCAAAGTCAAAGGTCGTTTAATGCCCGGTCAAAGCCGGTCAAAGTTTTGGTCAACAATGGTCAACTCCGGTCAACGGTCAACAGGTCGGGTCAACGGATCGGGTCATGTCGGGTCAACGGGTCGAGTCGGGTTGTGACCGGTCACTTTTTCCTTCTCCACTCGCAATTGCGGCGCATGAACAGTGCTAAATTCCCAGAAAAATTTCTAAAAATTATTTTGAGCGATTTCGAGATACTTACAAAGCTCGGTTCACAATTTTGAACGACGGAGAGCTCGATTTCAATAAATCAGAAACTTTGACCGCTTCATCTCCTCACGCGCCGCCAAGGACGGAGACCAAGGATGACATCGACAGACTCGGAACGGAACAAAGAACACGATGGTGCGGGAGGTGTCGTAAACGGATCATCGGATCGTCGTGAATCGACGAAAAACCAATTGAAATCGTGTTATTACCGACGATACTTCTGACTGAAATTAACGACGAACAACGACGATTCACGACGAAAGGTTTGAGGGGTTTCGTTCCTCGCTCGACAACAACGAACACAATGGTGGTTTTAGCTCGTCGATCGGAGGTCGGACGGTGAGTAGATTGGAGTTGAAAGAGAGGTTGACGGGAGAGGGAAAACTGAAAAAATTTCCAGAAACATACGGGAAATTAGGAGTTTATAATATCTCATAATTAAAAATAATTAAACCAAGAGTTTAGCTACTGAACTTCCTGCACTTCATAAAACAGTCTGTCAACTTTAAAATTTTGCAATTTAACCCACTATTTCTTTCAAAATACCAAATTAAATCCACCACTTTATAATTTCTTAATTTTAGCCCATAAATTGGGGTGTTACAGTTGGGACGGACATAAGATTTTACTTTATGGAGCAATCTTAAACTTATAAAATTTTAGAGATAAACCTGAACTTATAAAATTTTAAGAGGATGAAAATATATATTTTCAATAAAAAAGTACTTAAAAAATCTAAAATATATAATAATTTTAAATTTTTAAGGAGTGATCATCCCTACCCGCCGGCGCCTTGGTCCATCCTGGTCAGCAGTAATCATTAGTGTCATGGTTGGAGAATACCGTGTGGTGGTAGTAATTTCTCTGTAAATTGATTTTCCTTGTCTTTACTTGAAAGGATCTTCATTTTCTTCAACATTGTAGCAGCAGCAGCTAAAAGAATCAACCCCGCTATCAGTGGGACTGCAACCAATGAACCGTAGTTAGAATTTCCCTAACTTGTTACCATATTGAGAAAAAAATGTTCAAATTATGAGATTGGTACTTGCTACTTTCTTAAATTTGGAATTTAATCACTGTATTTGTTTTTATCAGGGTAAGGAGAAGGGGCTGTCAAAGGTTTTCAACCAATACCTAATATCAATCAAAATTTAAGTGATGCAAATCATTTTCCACTTCACCAATGTCTTAGTAGTCGACTGATATATGTACTTCAATCCGTCATAATTTCGTATTTTTAATTTTATAACATCATTAGTTAGTTTAAACAGTTAATACCTTTAATCATTTCAATTAAAATACCAACATTGATTATCCTAAAAGAAAGTCTTTTTCTATAGGAAAAACTATTTCAACATAATGACTTGGTTTTAAATTTCGGTAGAAATAAATCAAAATGTTTATTATTTCAATTAAGAAATAACATTATGAAAATAGAATATTAAATTATGTTCAATTAAGATAAATCGATAGTGGAGGGAGCAAAACTAAAATTTGAGCGAAAAAGGAATGGTGACAAAAAGGTTACCTGAATTTAGTGCCAAGTGGAACCGGGTTCTTTTAAATTGGAATCCAAAGTCGTGAGGTCCAGGCAACCCCCAAGTGAGCCCCAGACCAAAGCTACTATCGGAAAGATAAGAAGAGTAAGCAAATGGAATGGCAACAGTTTTGATGGTCCTGCAGGAATCTGGAACCTCAACATATGATGATTTCACAGTATAAACATGATGCTCAGAGCCACTCAAGCAAGGGATTTCTGGGATTGAACTCCCAATGGGAGCTGAACAGTTCAAGTAGGTATACTTCTTAACAACATAAAAGTAATGGAATGGAGTGAGGGAAAGATCGAGGTTCAAGAAAACCTCATGCACACAGTTTCTGGGGTCGAGAAGATCGAGTTTCCTCGCATCGTAAGAAATGGATTTGACGACCAAATCGCCATAAAAAGGGAAGTGAATGATGGTGGACTTGTTTCTGCAAAAAAGCTCAAAACTTGAGTCACCATAGTGTTGGGGGTGCTGGTTTTTTAGGCTGAAAGGAGGCATGATATTGAAACCCTTTGGACCACATTTTGCAGGTGGGGAAATGGAATCTAATGCTTCTGCATCATATGGAAGGAGTAGTAATAGTATAGATAGAGAGAGGGTGAAGAAGAAAGAAGAATTCATTGTTTGCAATGGAAAATACAAAGGAAGGGATAGAGAGTGTAGCAACAATGGGTCCTATAAAGGATGATGAGGCGTATAATAAATGGGTTTCATCATGTGTAAAGTGAAAGAAGAGTCTAGCACACACGCAACGACTTTTGATATATACAAGTGCTTGAATGCATGGAAGAACCCTGGTCAATGAAGGTAGCTTCCGCCACTAAGATACTAAGGTTTCTTTCAAGTTTTAAAACTTGAATTAACTTGATCCAAAATAATAAATAAACCAAAACAATCCTACCAATCGAGACCAAGCGATGAACAATCAAGTGGGTAAACTCAAAGTTGTGGAAATTGCCTCTCTTACTTTTCAAAATTATTATGGACCAGGACCACTAGAGTGTTCAAAGGACTTTTTACCATCACAAAGACCCCAACTAAGTAACCTGGCTTGATTCAAAGGGTCATTTTCCCCCTTACTAAAAGTTGATTGCTTTGCTTTCGTGTTTGCTGTGCCATTGAATGACTTCTATAACACTTGAGGAATCATCCTTTTACACTTTATATAGTTTACAGCATTAAGCAATCTCATGAAGAGGAATTACTTGAAAGAATATTATCAGCTTCCATGGAACCAGTTTTCTTATTAAATTTGATGATACTCATTAAAGCAAATTTTATCATCCCATATGTCACAAAGTAAAGTTTTGGTGCATAATTACTCTTATTTTCATCTTTTCCAACTTGAAAACCCAGAACAGTGGAATAAGAATATGGGATTTTAAGATTAATTGCACTAGATGTCCTCATCAACCATGACCCACACTACAAGTGTAAATACAAAGAGTATTTGATAAATTGTTCATATAATGTTCGTTTATTAAACTAAAGAAACGAGTATGAAAAAAACATTTATATTCATTTAATGAAAAATGAACATGAACATAAGTGTATTCAATTCGTTTATATTCACAAACAAGCTCGTTTGAAAAATACATTTATGTTCATTTAATGAAAAAATGAACATGAACATAAGTGTATTCAATTCGTTTATATTCACAAACAAGCTCGTTTATCAACTTGTTTACTCGGTTCTCCTATTCCTTTTATTTTTTTATATTTTAAATATTGGTGAAGATAAGGACTATGTTGACCACAAAGTGAACTTTGAAGTTTAAACCGTGAAACCTAAAATCTTAAGGACTAGTTGTGTAATTTCACCCTTTTATTTGACTTGCAAATGAAAAGAGAAAAAGAGTGCTGACTGTCGAACATTAAACAAACATTAAATGAATATATTTGTTAACGTTAAACCAACATATTTACAAACACTAAACAAATGAACACGAACATCTTCCAAAAGCAAATAAACGGAAAAAAAAACACGATACTAAAAATTTAAACGAACACAAACCGAACATGAACACCTTCAAATAAACAAACAAACATGAACGCAGCTTTGCTCGTTCAAGCTCGGTTTATTTACACCCCTAACCCAGCCCAGATTTAAAATTGGTCCTCAAACTTCAGTGGGGAATTTTAAAATCTAAAAGCATTTAGTTAAAAACTTTTTAACAGTAGTAAAGGAATAGTAAGCTTGGGAAATGATCAATTGATCTTGAACTTTCAGAATAAAAATGAAGTCAATAGCATCATAAATGCACCTTGAGGAGGTCTGATATTCTCTGATGACTTTGGGACACATACCTTTGAAGAACTAATAATAGCAAGGCCCACAATAGAAACTATTAGCAAGCCTCATTGGCTTTTCTTTGAGAACAGCGACATCGATGTTTGGTGCAGTCAGCAGATGATGATCTTCCTCTTCCTCGCTCTCTTCCATTAACGATGATCCAGCCGAACCTGATATATCATCATCTGCATTCAAGGATATCTTAAAAATATGAGAAGGCAGTCTGGTTCAGAATTTGACAAAAGTTCAATGAAAGAAACTGTAGCCCTGGAGAATAATTTCTTTTGGATCCATGGCTGTTGGTTTATCCTATCCCGAATACAGAACTTAGCACATTTTTTATTATAGCCTAAGTTAGAAAAACAGCTCCAGTGTTCTAAGGATCAAGAAAACTATGTGCATTTGAACCAATCGCAGGCCGATTAAAGACTCATCTGATTCAGCAGTGCATATTACTAAGAATAAACTTGGTGAAACTTACGAAAAAACCATAATAAAGCTTACCAGAAAATGCAGGCCGATTGGGAAGATGTCGAACTGCTGTCACTTGAATGCTTTCAGGAAGTAGACAGTTACAAAACGAACCTGAAAGTCAAATACCTCGTTGATCAGATAAAATAATTGCATGGACTACAGAATCCACAGTAAAATATCCTAGAAGTGTACAGAATCCACTGTTAAATATCCTAGAAGTGTTGGGAGCTATTCCATCCAATCTTTCAAAAATAAATTATAGACATGATATCCCCTACACAAGACAATCTAACAATGAGAAATATTTTAAAACATGCAATATGAATATGAAATCAACTGCCATTAGAAGCTATCTCGTAAGGTACTCAAATACAACACCGATTCTTTGATCAAATGCACATAAAAGTGAAAGCAGTTTTCCCACCTAGTCGAGCCAGCCTATTTACCCATCCAGGAATACATTTTCCAGTTAGCTGCATACACACGTCATCGGTGAAATGGTTGCAATTCTTAGCAATCAAATGATATGTGTCCCCATGGTATTTATCCGAAAGTTGTTCCATAAATAACCGAAATTCTGAACGAGACATGTCGGTGCTGCCCAACAATACCGAACGTCTGAAGATGAAACCAGGACAACTTCTTGGTTCAACTTCAAACACCCCACTTGTAGGGTACTCATGTGCTCCAAAGCCATATTCCATCCCATGCACTGATTAGCAGAAAGCAGGGCAAACTAAATCAATCCAACAGATTTTGAAAACAAAAAACGGGAGAATGTCAAAAGTAAACATTTTCTTTTAATACATAACAAATCATTATGTGATGGGGACTATGGACAAACTTTGCAAAACAGAGATGATAGCAAAACTAGATTAGTTAATGCCATCAAGGTAAAGATTTAAGCTACTCCAAATGGAAATCAAATGGCATAACAAATCTGTGGCCGAATCAGTCTTAAAATGAAAACCCACATTATATCCTACCATACCTGCATGTCCAAAGCTATTTATCAAATAACTTAAGTGTCAGAAACTAGAAATAGCAATCAACTTAATGCTCAAGATATCCACATCTGCAAAATAAAGTTCATAAAAGGCGAGCATAAACCCCTATTAACATAAAGGGAAAGGATGATACCTTCAATCCCAGAGTGGAATATACCAAGGCCGAACCAATAAAGGAAGTTATTTATAGCTGTGAGATCATATACATTGAGATACAACAAAGCGCGATTGTTTCCTCCATTGCTTTGCTCCTTTGTCACACTTGAATCCGATGGAAACAACCGCATTTTCCCCTTCAAAAAATAACCTAATATTCTTCAAACTTATATCACAAGCTCCTCATCCTCTGCACAATTTTTTCAAAAAAAACATATATGGTTTTTTATACCAACATGATATCAAAATTCAGGCATTATTATACTACTTAGCATAATGTCGTAAAAGTAGAAACTGAAGCAGAAAACCCCCAAAGTGTAGGAACCTCTAATGTCTTAAAAAGAACGGAAAATTAACAGATTTTGAGTCTAAAATTTTCTGGGTTTTTCTTGGAAACCCGAAGAGAAAAATGGGTAACTAAAAAATTCAAATTAAAATAGTTAAAAACAGCTACATATCACATGAAGATACAATAACTGAAAGCATAAGAAACCGAAATACGGGGGAATTGAAGCTTCGTAACATACCTGAGATGATTAAAGCGAAAGAGAGCGCTTAAACGGAACAACTTTAAGGAAGAAATCGAAGAAAGGAAGAGAGATGTTCAAGTGATTCAGTTCAGGCAACTCTCTTGATCTCTGGAGAAAGAGATAAAGAGAAGATGCTGAATCAAATGAGGTTCTTTGTGAGTGAAACTAATCCTGATGGTGGTGGGGATACAGTCTATAACTTATCTAATTCCATTTCTCACAAATATTTTGATCCACTTTTCATTCACTGTTTTAAATACTTGAGATTTAAAATCATTGTTTTGCTTGTTCTTATTTAATTGTTCTTTTCCTTGTTGATCTCCGTTTCGTCATTTTTTTCCAGATTTTAACCTTTTACTTAAAAATTTAAAAGGTAATTATCAAAGTGATCACTTTTGTTTTATATTTATTTAATTTGGTCATTAATGTTTTAAAAAATAATATTTTAATCACTTATATTATCATTTTATGATTTTTTATCACTGTAAACATTAAATGTCGTTAATCTATTGATAAATTACTAACTTGACACAATAAATAAATAAAATAAAATATCATTTTAATGTAGATTACATATAGATTGAATTAAAAAGAAATAAATATATTACTTTATTATAAAGGTGATTCTTTTTGTTTAAAACTCTATAACACTTGAAGTTTAAAAACAAAACTTTACCTGCTTTTTTTTTCTTCTTCTTTTTTCCCTTTTCCCTTCTTTATAACTGTGTCAATTTTATTGATTAATCCAGCTTTTTCCTTCTTTAATTTTGTTTAACTGACGGCGGCAACCAGTTTTGACGGCGGCACCAGTTTTGATGTTGGTTGCCGCCAGCCGGTTTTCTTTTTTCTTTTTTTCTTTTTTTAAAGTTTTTAATAAGAATAATTATGTCTTTGTGACATGTTCTCTGTCTTTATAACACGTTTATTTATGTCTTTATGTCACGTTTTTCTTTGCCTTTTAGTAGCTTACGATTTTTTGTTGTTGTTTTCATTTATCTTTTATCTCAAGGTTAGATTTGGCATCGCCACGACTGATCAAAATGGTGTTTATTTGTTATCATGATGATCTTCCCTACTTTGGACCCTTGGATTGATTTGGACACACGTTCTGTGTTCATGGATAATTTTCTCACTTCGCTTGACTTTGTTTTGCGATTTGTCAGTTGTATCGTTATTTTGTTCAAAACATTGGTTAGATTTTTTAATCTTTTCTCTTTTTTATCCTTTTGTGATCTAGGTGGCTAGTTTTTTGTAAATGGTTATAGGAAAATGTCATAATTATAATTTTTATCCTTTAGGGGGAATGGATTTAAAATTCATATTTATTAGGGTATTTAAGAAAGGAAGAAAAGGGAAAGTTGAAAAATAACTAATTCATCTTCTCTTCTTCTCTCATTCTTCCCCGTTGCTCATGCTCTCCTCCATGGCCAAATATAAGACTTCATCCAGCTAGTTTTTCCTTTAGTTTCGGTTTGGTCTTGAAACCTTAAGTAATGTGGAAGCTTAAGGAAGGGTTAAAGAGGATTTAAACTAAGATATGAATAATTTTTTGATATTGAAGAAAACGAGTTTTTGAATGTTATGTTGAAATAGTTTTTATTGAGGTTTACAAACATATTTGACTTGTCAATTAAGTAGATAAGAGATTAAAGCATTAGATGTGATTAAAAACATATATGAAAAGTGGTATGATTCTTGGTTTGGGATGTTCTTAGGAGAATTTAGATGTTATAAGAAGCCAAATAGAGGAAAGTTAGTTGGGTTAAGTGATGTTAAGTTTAAGGGTATTGTTTGAGGTAAAAGTAAGAGATTTAAACAAAATTGGGGCAAAACTCGAACTGAAAAATGGAAAATCTAGGTAAGAGTATCGGTACTGTAAGAACAATACCGATACTATAGGTTTAAAATTGGGGAAATATGATGAACAATATTGATACTAATGCAATTAGTATCGATACTGATGTGGGTATCGATACTAATGTGGGTATCGATACTAAGAGGAAGGTATCGATACCGTGGATTCCAAAATGCATAAATGGTATCGATACTGAAAGGGAGTATCGGTACCATAGTATAGAAGTATCGATACCATGGTAATGGTACCAATACTATTAAGCCTAGAATTTTAAGATAGGATGAATTTTAATAGAAATTGAAAATAATAGTTCTTTTAAGTATTATTAAAAGAATAAATGTTAGAAAAATAACTAAATTGTATGGTATGTGTAATAATGGATGATTGTGTAGATCATAACCAAGCTCCAGAGTCAAGCAAGAAAAAGGGCAAAGATAAAGTTGCCGAATAGTTGGGCATATCAGGTGAGTGCATTTAATGTATGTTTTACAATATTTGAGATATTCGTATAATGTGTATGGAAATGATACTATGAATAAGTTTTAGAGTATTAATTGCTCTAAAATGAACTAATGAAAGTTAAATGCATAACGGTGCATTTCAGCATAAAAGGTACCACTAATGAAAGTTAAATGCATAACGGTGCATTTCAGCATAAAAGGTGACACTAATGAAAGTTAAATGCATAACGGTGCATTTCGACATAAAAGGTGCCACTAATGAAAGTTAAATGCATAACGGTACATTTCGGCATAAAAGGTGCCACTAATGAAAGTTAAATGCATAACGGTGCATTTCGACATAAAAGGTGCCACTAATGAAAGTTAAATGCATAACGGTACATTTCGACATAAAAGGTAATGGTAATTCTTGAAAGTCTTCACTACTCGGATTCAGAAAAGTTGGGTGGAGATATATCTTTACTTCGGGGATCAACTAGAGTATAGTGGTCAAATACTACGATGTATGCACCACCGGAGCAAGTGACCTGGCAGTTTTTCTAGGAGGAATTCAAGAAAAAGTATGTGGGTGAGTAGTTTAGACGTGCGATGTTGCTAAAGTTCCTTAATTTGAAATAATGTGAACGAGCAGTACATGAGTACGAGGATGGGTACAATAAGCTGAGCCGATTTTCTATTGAGGTAGTTCCCAATGACAAGGCTCGATGTGATTGTTTTATTGAAGGTTTGAGGCCAAAGTTGAAAGAGATGATGTTGGCTTTTAACTTGCCTAGTTTGCAAGAAGTCATAAATCAAGCCAAGGCTATTTAAAGAGCTCAAGAAGAGACCCTAGAAGCATAGTAGAGTATGCAGACGGTGAAAAAAGTTTGGAACGCCTTCAACTCCACATCATTCTAAGAGAGGCAAGGGATCAAGCTCCAGATATACTGATAGAGATGGTTCTACTACAACTTTATAGAAAACTAAACAATCCCAATCTTTTGCTGCTAGCTCGGGTAAAGCATTTAGAGAGAGAACTCCATGTCAGACATGTGGTATATTGCTCCATAGAATATGCAGATTTCTCAGTAGAGCTTGTTTCTAGTGTGGTGAGACTGGTCACTTTGTTCAAAACTGTCCTTAGAAATTCAGGGATAATTCAGTGCAATCTGAGAGATCTGTGATAACTTCTAATAGAATCAGAGAAAGAGGTAGATCCAAAGGATAATCTGAATCAATGTCGTGATAAGAGACTCGGGGAGTCGCTAGAATTTACAATATTAAGACCAATGAGGATCGGGATAACCTAGAGATCATCACAGGTACATTCAATCTTTTTGATGAACATGTGTTTATTTTAGTTGACCCCGATTCTACACACTCATACATTAGTACAAAGTTGGTTAGAGCTAGAGGAATTCCTTTAGAACCAATTGTTAGTGAGATGATAGCGGTAAATCCTATGGGTCACAGTGCGAGAGTAACTCGGGTATGTAGAAAATGGCCGAAAAAGATTCAAGGGATGATGTTCCTGACAAACTTAATGGAGTTGTCTTTCAATGAGTTTGAAATTATTTTGGGCATTGATTGGTTGTCTCCACATCAGGGATAGGTTGATTGTCGCAAGAAGTGATTATTTTTTAAGGATGCGGAAGGCTTCGAATTAGTAGTAATCGGCGAAAAAGCGAAATCACCATCCAATGTGATATCATCCATGACTACAAAGAAAATGATGGTAAAAAGGTGTATAGCTTTCCTAGCTAACGTGATAGACACTCGAGTAGCGGAAGTGAGAGTAGATGATATTCCCACGGTTAGGGAGTTTTCTGATGTTTTTCCTGAGGAGTTACCGTGATTACCTCCAGACTGTGAGGTGGAATTTTAGATTGAGGTTTACCCGGGTATCGAACATGTTTTTATGGCTCCATATCAATTGGATCCAACAGAGTTAAGAGAATTAAAAGCCCAATTACAAGAGCTACTCGATAAGGGATTTGTGAAACCCAATATTTCTCCTTGGGAGCACCTATGCTTTTTGTGAAAAAGAAGGACGGGTCTATGTGATTATGCATCGACTACCGCCAGTTAAATAAAGTAACGATAAAGAATAAATATCCTCTTCCAAGGATTGATGATCTGTTTGATCAAATTAAAGGCACATTAGTGTTCTCTAAGATAGACCTGAGGTCGGGTACCACTAATTAAAGATAAAAGAGGATGACATTTCAAAGACAACTTTTCGGACTCGGTATGAACACTACGAATTTGTGGTGATGCCATTTGGATTGACTAATGCTCCTGCAACATTTATGGACTTGATGAATCGAGTATTCCAACCTTACTTGGATCAATTCGTGGTGGTCTTTATAGATAATATTTTTGTGTATTCCAAGTCAAGAGAGGAATATAATGCTCATCTTCGATTGTTTCTTCAGACACTTCGAGAGAAGAAGTTGTATGCCAAATTGTCCAAGTGCGAAATTTTGGTTAGCTGAGATTGCTTTCCTTCATCATATAGTCTCCGCAGAAGGCATAAGAGTAGATCCCAAAAAGATTCAACCTATAATGGATTGGCAACCCCCAAAGAATATTTCTGAAGTTCAGAGTTTCTTGGAGCTTGCTGGTTATTATAGACGGTTTATGAAGAACTTCTCAATGTTAGCTTCGCCTCTAACTAAGTTGTTACGGAAATATGTGCCTTTTGTTTAGTCAGAGAAATGCCAATAAAGTTTTGAAATGTTAAAGAGAATTGTAACAGAGGCCCCAATGTTCATATAACCTGAGTCGGACAAAGACTATGTAGTCTTTAGTGATGCATCTGACAATGGGTTGGGATGTGTGCTTATGCAAGATGGAAAATTTTTGGCTTACGCCTCAAGACAGTTAAATAATCACGAGAGAAATTACCCAACACATGACTTGGAATTGGCAGTGGTCGTGCTTGCTTTGAAAATTTGGCACCATTATCTATACGGTGAATTGTACCATATTTAACGGATCATAAAGTCTAAAGTACCTGCTGACTCAAAAATAATTGAATTTGAGACAGAGAAATGGATCGAGCTTCTGAAAGATTATGATTTGATCATCGATTATCATCCCGGAAAGGTTAATGTGGTAGAAGATGCACTTAGCCGAAAGACTTTGCCGCTCTAGGGCGTTGGTTCCTGTATGTCTTTAAAGGAGATGGTGCCTTAATTGTTGAGCTGAAGCTAAATTCGAGCTTTTGGTCGGGTAAAGTGTTGCAAGGTCATGAGAAATGCTTGTCGAAAATGGCGAAGTAGAAAAATAAGATATCAAAGACTTCGAATAAGGTTGATGGATGTTTATATATCATGGAAGACTTTGCATTCCTGATAATGATGAAAAGAAGATATCTTTCTGAGGCACACTTATCCTTTGACGATGCATCCAGGCGGGAATAAATGTATCAGGATTAAAGAGTCGTTATTGGTGGCCTGACATGAAAAGAGTTGTATCGGAGTTTGTTGCAAAATGTTTGACATGTCAGCAAGTGAAAGCTTAACATCAAGTGCCTTCTGGATTTCTACAACCGATATCCATTCCAAAGTGGAAGTGGGAATGGTTACAATGGATTTCGTTTCGGGGATACCTTTGTCACCAGGTAAAAGGACTCGATAGGGTAATTGTGGACAGATTGACCAAGACATCTCACTTTATTCTAATTCGGGTAGATTACTTATTGATAAATATGGAATTGTATAAAAGAGATAGTTCGGCTTCATGGGGTGCCTATAGTAGGTCTGATCGAGACCCAGGTTTACTTCAAGATTCTGGAAGTCTTTGTATGAGGCATTGGGTACTTGATTGAATTTCAACACACTTTCATCATCAAACGATGGGCAGTCAGAATGAACTATTCATATTAGAGGACATGTAACATCCCAACTACAGGTTAGTGACCAAATTGTAAAATTTTAGAATTTAGTGAATAAGTAGATTATTGAAAAGTTAAGGGCTTATATGGAAATTTTGTGTAGGACTAAATAAAGAAAGGATGATTGGAAGGGCAAAATGATCATTTGACCTATAAATAATTAAAAATGGGACATGGTAAGGATATACACGTGGGGATAAGTTTAAGGAAATATTTCTCCAGAAAACTCTCCATTCTCTTCTTTCTCTTCACCGTGAACCCCAAAAGGCAAAGAAGAGTTTTCTTGTTAGCTGATTATTCGTTGAATTCAAGTTTGGTTTATGATCCTTAGATGATACTTAAGCTTAAGGAAAGCTTAAGTTGTTTAAAAACAAGATGAAGGAGTTAGGATGATTAAATATAAGAGGTTTCTAAATGAATTTCTGGAAAAAAAAAGTTAAAAGGAACTTTGAGATGTAATTGACTTGTCATCAATAAGAATAAGAGATTATGAAGTTAGAAAGGATTATACAAATTCGAAAGTTTAGCAAGACTCTTAATTTTAAGAATCATGATGATATGGAAGATAATACGGTTTGTATGGATATAGGTGATTTGAGTAAGGGTAGTTGAGTTTAATGGCATGATAGGGGTTTAAATGGAAGGTTAGATTAATATTGTGCATTTGGGTTTAAAAAGTGAATTATGGGCTATGGGTATCGTTACTACTTCAACAGATCGATTCATAAGCTTTAAATTGACAAATTATGCATGCGGTATCGATACCTGGAGGGAGTATCGGTACCTGGGTACCGATACCATAAGGAGAGTATCAATACCCAGGCTTGGTACCGATACCACAGCTAGGGAAGTACCGATACCCTATTGGGTGTATCGATACTACTTCAAATAGGAATGGAAATATTTCTTCTTTTAGCCTAAGAAATTAGGGATCGAATCATGATATTGGAATGTTGATATGGATATATGTATGATCGTGTAGATATCGAGCACAAGCAAGTTCTAAAATGACCACAAAGTTAGGATCATCCAAAGAGAGAAAATCAAAATGTGGATTTAGAAATTAAGTGAGGCTAAGGTGAGTGCTTAATATAATAGAGTTCAATAGAATTAAGTTGTGATAAGTTTATTTCCTATATTAGTTTTATAGTCCTATAGTTATGAACATGCATACATGATGATTATTATAATACATGCATAAGTTATTGTTTATATGATTGATAAATGATATATGATTCATATGAATAGAATTCAAATACACATGTTATATGATCGAGATTGAGAATTATTGTATATGATCGTGATAAAAGAAAAGACATATGTGATTACAGGAGAAATGATATGAATACATGAATATATGAAGAATAACAATAATGCCTATGTTATGTGATATGAGAGCTTAGGTATAGTTGGCATGCCAAGAGTAGAGGGTTACATAGGTCTTTTGGGACATATAAAGAGGTCCTTCGGGACAAATTTCACATGCCCTTAGTGGGAATCCATACGAGCTGTGGTGACAGCATATGTGCACAACCTCAATGTACTCGCATACCTTAAGTTCTCATTAATGTACGTGGTCCTATAAAATATATAAAAAATGTTTGCATTATTATATGTTATCTTGTTATATTGTATACTGAATCACATGTGACATGATTGAATAATTAGATTGCATGTTCATATTATAGGAAATACATTATTATTATTTTTATGTCTCACTAAGTCTATGACTTAGCGTGTAAGCATTTTACACGTAGGTACTGAAAAACATGAGGATCAGATATAAGTTCAGTAGAACAACATATCTCCACTCAAAGATCAGATCTGAAGTAAATTACATAGTATGTCTTGTTATGTAATAAATAGGTTCTCATGTAAACAAAGTCTTTAAGTATGTATGCTCTGATTGAGTTTGGTAATGGTTTAAACGTATTGATGTAAAAAGGTTAATTTTATATTAATGAAAGTTTTAATGTTTCATATTTTTATAAATGTACATGTTTTGAATAGTCAATGTGACAACTCAGATTCGTATGTGGATCGATTATGGGTTGGAGTGTTACATTTAATGGTATCAGAGCTACGGTTTAGCCAATTCTAGGCATAAACCAAAGTCTAGAGTGTCTTTATAGGTGTACATGCCAACATAAATGTGAAAACTTCTGATCTGATAAGAGTAATAAGTATGTTGTTTTGCTAATAGAGTTATATGGTTATATCTTATTAGATGTCCAGACATGATAGCTATTGAAGTGAAGCGGGAGATGATCAGCCCGCTGAGAGTAGTAATTCACCTGCCCTGGCCAGGTAAGGTGAAGAACAAACACCTTTTGGAGTGTTTGTACAAGATCAAGATGTTTTCTTCAGGACGTTGGATGATATCCTAACGCGTTTCCAGCCTCCTGTTTCCTCTACTCAGAGATTAAATATAGCAAATGAGTTAATGGGGTTAGGAGCTCCTGAGTTCAAAGGTGAAGATGAGGAAGGTCCTGTTACTGCGGACCTTTGACTTAATGATGTGAAGATCATGTTAGATGGACTCCATTGTTCTACCGTGGAGAAGTTAGATGTAGTGATCTCATTGCTTCGTGGGCAAGCGAGAATCTGGTGGACGAATGTCACTTTGAGGATGACAAGTGACCAAGTGACCTGGTCCTTGTTCTTAGAAGAGTTCAAACACAATTATATAAGAGATCAATTTATTAAGCAAATGAAGCAAGAATTCTTGAACCTGAAGTAAATGAATCGCACCGTGTATGAATACGAGTGTGAGTTTAGCAAGTTAATTCATTTTGTTGCTGAGTTGAATCCAACAGAAAAAGATGTATGTGAGTGGTTTGTTGAGGGATTGCGCTCAAGGTTAAAGGAGATGTTGATCGTGTTGAATTTTTCCTCATTTCAAGAGGTAGTAAATCATGCTAAAACTCTAAAGAGAACTCAGAATGAATGGTTTGGGGAATAAAGAACTCAATCATTCAAGAGAATTGGGGCTTCATCAAGTTCTTCACCACCTAAGAGAGATAAAGATTCATGTTTTCGGTCTCATGCAAGGTCTTAGTCAAGGAATCTTCCGCTAGAGGGTCAAATCAGATGAGACCTAGACAGACTCAATCAATAGGGTATGGTGCTGCGAGAGTATATTAGGGTCAAGCCAGACAATGTCAGCTCTATGGAAGAAGCCATTCTGAAATATGACGAATGGTTTCCGAAGCTTGTTTCTGATGTGGAGAAGTGGGACATTACATGAGAGATTGTCCATTGAGGGCCGGAGAGCCTGAATAGTTGGAGCGATCTGGTTTGATGTCTTAGAGAGGAAGAGGAAGAAGTCAGCCTGAATCCTCTACTCAACAAGAAGTGCGCTCCACTGCCCGAGTGTATAATATAAAGACCAATGAAGAGCGGTATTGATTGATTCGGGTTCTACATACTCATATATTAGTAGTAAATTGGCGAGAGAATGAAGAATTCAGTTAGAACCCATTAGGGCACAATGCTCAGGTAAATAGAGTATGTCGAGGGTGTCTCATACGGATTCAGAGAATTGAATTCCCTGCTAATCTGATGGAATTACCTTTTGACAAATTCGAGGTGATACTAGGAATAGACTGGTTATATCGCTATCATGCCAATGTTGATTGTAGATTGAAGAGGGTAACATTAATCAATTCAGATGGATTGGAAGTTATAGTGTTCAGTCGAGGGTGTCTCATACGGATTCAGAGAATTGAATTCCCTGCTAATCTGATGGAATTACCTTTTGACGAATTCGAGGTGATACTAGGAATAGACTGGTTATATCGCTATCATGCCAATGTTGATTGTAGATTGAAGAGGGTAACATTAATCAATTCAGATGGATTGGAAGTTATAGTGTTCAGTGAAAGATGAAATCCATTGGCAAACGTAATATCAGTTATGTCAGCAAAGAAGTTATTATTACAAGGATGTCAGGGTTTCATTGTTAATGTGATGGATATTAGAACCAAGGAGAAAGGGATTGAAGAAATTTTCATAGTCAGAGAGTTCCCAGATGTCTTTCATGCAGAGTTGCCAGGTCTACCTCCGGATAGAGATGTGGAATTTCATATTGAGATAATGCATGTAACAACGCCTATTGCAATGGAACCATACAAAATGGCTCCAAAAGAGTTGTAGGAGTTAAAGATTCAGTTACAGGAATTGTTGAATAAAGGATTTATTAGACCAAGTATATCACCCTGGGGAGCTAAAGTGTTATTTGTTAAGAAGAAAGATGGTTCAATGCGTCTCTGCATTGATTATAGGCAACTCAATAAGGTGACTATCAAGAATAAGTATCCTCTCCCTAGAATTGACGATTTTTTTGATCAATTGAAAGGAGCTTCAATTTTCTCTAAGATTGATTTACGATATGGATATCATCAATTGAAGATTCAGGAGAAAGATATTCTAAAGACAATTTTTAGAACGATATATGGTCAATATGAGTTCATTGTTATGCCGTTTGGAGTTATGAATGTACCAGTTGCTTTCATGGATTTGATGAATAGAATATTTCAACCTTATCTGGATCAATTCATAGTTGTTTTCATTGATGATATATTGGTGTATTCGAAATCAAATGAAGAACATAGTGCACACTTGAAGATAGTTTTGCAGATTTTATGAGACAAAATATATGCTAAACTATCTAAATGAGTTCTTTGAGTGACATCCTTGGAAATGTGATTTATGCAGAAGAATTCGGTTGATCCTCAGAAGATAAAAGCCATTTTATAATGGGAGGTTCCAAAAAATGTATCTGAAGTTTGAAGTTTTCTAGGACTTGCAGGTTACTATCGAAGGTTCGTTAAGAACTTTTCTATGATAGTTTTACCCTTAACTAAGTTGATGGAAAGATGTGGCATTTTTTGGACTTCTGAGTGTGGAGAAGTTTTGAAACGTTGAAGAAATTTTTGACAGAAGCTCCAGTATTGTTCAACCTGAATCTGTCAAGAACTATGTGGTTTATAGTGATGTGTCCCATAATGGTTGGGATGTGTGTTAATGCAAGAGGGCAAGGCGGTTGATTTATGCATCGAGACAATTGAAACCGCATAAAAAGAACTGTCCAACTCACGATCTAGAGTTGGCTGCAGTAGTGTTTGCTCTGAAGATTGGCATCACTACTTATATGGTGAACGTTGCTATTTATATACTGATCATAAAAGCTTGAAGTATTTGATGACTCAGAAAGAGTTGAATTTAAGACAAAGGATGGTAGAATTTCTAAAAGACTATGATGTGTAATCAAGTTCCACCCAGGAAAAGCAAACGTGTGGCATATGCTTTAAGTTGGGAGGCGTTTGCAGTCTTATGACCTTTAGATTCCAGGTTGTCATTAGAAAGAGATGGTCCAATATGTGCGGAACTAACCTTAAGCAAACATGGCTAGATAGAATTAAGAATTGCAAACCAAAGATGAAAAATGTTCGAAAATGTTACAGAAATAAATAATGGAGAACTTAATGATTGTGAAATTAAAGCTGATGGAAATCTGTATTACCGAGGGAGATTAGTAATTCCAGATGATGATGAGTTAAGAATGATTTATTAACAGAAGCTCACTATAGCCCATTAATGATGCACCAGGAGGAAACAGGTGTATATGGATCTCAGAGTCGATATTAGTGGCCAGGATGAAAAGCAATATTACGAAATTTGTGTCCAAATTCTTGACTTGTTAGCAGTCAAAACTGAGCATCAAGTACCATCTGGATTATTACAATTAATGTCTATTCCTTAATGGAAATAGGAGAATATGACGATGATTTGTGTGACGGGGTTGCCTTTGACTCTGAACAAAAGAGATTCAATTTGGGTGATTGTGAATATTGACTAAATCAGCCCATTTTATTCCAGTAAGAACGGATTTCTTAATGGATAAGTATGCTGAATTGTACATCAGAGATTATCAATTGCATGGTATACCTTTTCAATTGTTTCTTATCGAGATCCTAGATCACAAGATTTTGGAAGACTTTGCATAGAGTGTTAGGAACTCGATTAAACTTTAGCACATCGTTCATCCTCATACTTATGGACAGTCTGAGTGGACTATCCAAATTCTGGATGATATGTTGAGAGCATGTGTCATATAGTTTAAAGGATCTAGGAAAAATATTTGCCACTTTTTGAATTCGCTTATAGTAATAGCTATCAGTGAAGTATTAAAATGGCTCCCTATGAGGCACTATATGGGAAAGTGTCGTACGTCATTGAAATGGTACGAGCTTAAGGATCGAGAAGTTCTTAGTCCTGGGTTGATTCAAGAAATGGAAGAGAAAGTTCAAGTGATCAAATAATCTGAAAGTTACAGCTGATAAACAGAAGTATATGCAGATCTGAAGAAGAAAGAAATGAGTTTCAAATCAGAGATAAAGTATTCCTAAAGTTGTCTCCATGGAAGAATGTGTTGAGTTTTAGACGAAAAGGAAAACTTACTCCTCGGTTTATCGAACCCTATGAGATCGTTAAGAGAGTGGGACCAGTGGCATACCAATTAGTTTTGCCACCTGAAATGGAGAATATTCATGATGTTTTCCATTTCAATGCTTCGGAGATATAGATCCGATCCCTCCCATATTATGACATCAGAGAGAGGTTCAGCCTGACCTGACTTATTAAGAAGAATTGGTACAAATATTAGCTCACGAGGTGAAACAACTAAGGAACAAAGTTATTCCATTGGTTAAAGTATTGTGGAGGAATCATAAGGCAGAGGAAGTGACATGGGAGCGAGAATAGGACTTGAGGATTCAGTACCCCCATCTCTTTATGCAATGAAAATTCGAGGATGAATTTTCTTAAGGGGTAAATTGTAACATCCCAAACTACGGGTTAGTGAAATTGTAAAATTTCATAATTTAGTGGCTAAAGTAAATTAATTGAAAGGTTAAAGGCTTATATGGAAAATTTTGTGTAGGACTAAATAACAAAGAAGGATGATGGAAGGGAAAAATGGTCATTTGACCTAGAACAAATTAAAATGGATATGGTAAGGACATATACACGTGGGGATAAGTTTAAGGAAAGATTTCTCCAGAAGACTCCCCCTTCTTCTTCTTTCTCTTCATCGTGAACCCCCAAAGGCAAAGGTGAGTTTTTTGTTAGCTAATTATTTGTTGAATTCAAGTTTGGTTTATGATCCTTAGATGAAACTTAAGCTTAAGGAAAGCTTAAATTGTCTTTAAACAAAAGATGAAGGAGTTAGGGAGGATTAAAGATAAGAGGCTCTAAATGAATTTTTGAGAAAAAATTAATAAAGGAATTTTGAGATGTAATTTGTCTTGCCATCAATAAAATAAGAAATTTATGAAGTTAGAAAGGATTATAACAAAGTTGAAAGTTTAGCAAGATTCTTAATTTTAAGAATCATGATGAGATATGGAAGAGAATAATGGTTTATATGGATATAAGTTGATTTGAGTAAGGGTAGTTGAGTTTAATGGCATAATAGGGATTTAATATGGAAGGTTTAGATTAATATGGTGCATTTTTTGGTTTAAAAAGTGAATTATGGGCTAGGGGTATCGATACTACTTCAAATAGGAAATGGAAATATGCTTTCTTTTAGCCTAAGAAATTAGGGATTGAATCATTATATTTGGAACACTGATATGGATATTATATGTATGATTATGTAGATATCAAGCACAAGCAAGTTCTGAAATGACCACAAAGTTAGGATCAATCCAAAGAGAAAAAAATCATAGAGGTGGATTTGGAAATTAAGTGAGGCTAAGGTGAGTGCTTAATATAATTATAGTTCAATGGAATTAAGATTGTAATAAGACTATTTCCTATATTAGTTTTATAGTTCTATAGTTATGAACATGCTACATGATGATTATTATAAATATGCATAAGTTATATTTATATGATTTGATAAATGATAATGATATATGATTCATATCATAGATTCAAACACATGTATATGATAAGAGATTGATATTATATGTATGTGATATTGTAAAAGAAAAGACATATATGATTATAGGAGAAATGATATGAATACATGAATATATGAATATATGAATATATGAAGAATAACAATAATGCCCATGTTATGTGATATGAGAGCTTAGGTATAGTTGGCATGCCAAGAGTCGAGGGTTACATAGGTCTTTCGAGACATATACAACCATTTGCTTGTTACTCGTTTTGTTTTTTCTATTTATTTTCCTTTTAATGTATATATGAAAAAATGGTGATTACAAAAAAGACATATATGATTATAGGAGAAAATGATATGTGATTATGAATATATGAAGAAAACAATAATGCCCGGATGTTAGAGAGCTTATAGTGGCATGCCAAGAGTCGAGGGTTACAGTATTTTAACAAATTCAATAGCTTAGCTAAAATAAGATATGGGACGACTTCTATGCATTGCAATTGAAATGACGACGGTCGGTTTATATACGACTTTGAATACAATTTTAACGATATTCACCCCTATTTCAAAGTGTGTGTATATAAAATAAATAACAGCAATCATTAATTTATAAATTAATTACACTACACTTTTTACATTATAACATCATTTTAAATTAAATTTTATTTTTTTAAATATTTTAATTTATTCTCTAAACTATAATTCTCATTATAAATTAATATCTAAATTTCTAACCTTTCAATTTTATTCTAATTATAACTTTTTATTTTAAATTAATTTAAAATTAACATTTTAATTTCATTTTTCAATTCTTCTTCTTGATGAATTCATTTTAAATTATTAGTATATATTAATTAAACTTTAAACCCCAAGAAAATGTCGAGGAGTAATCGAGGACGAGAGAAAGGATACCAATCTAAACAAAATTTAGTTCCTAGTTTCTACAACCATTTTAACAACCAAAAAAAATCAAACTTCCATTTAATATAAGGATTATTATAATTATTAATTCATATAAACATTATATATACTATGTAAATGAACATATAGCTACCTATATAATTGAATAGATTTTAATAAAAAAAATAATTATTGATTAGAATTTTTTAAATTGAATAGTTTTTAAGCTATCTATTAAAAATTATAAAAATATTAATGAATATTATAGAGTCAACTCATTAAAATCTTAAGTTAAATAAAAACAAGTTGAGCATTGACTGAATCTTAACGAATCGATTCAAACAACTTATAATTACTTGTTTAGATTATAAAATAACCCGAATTATTGATAATTACTATGTTTGGAAAAGGTTAAAAATAATAATAACGATGATAACTTTTTCAACAAAAAACTGAACAAAATTAAAATGAATAATCCAATGAAAGAATATTTTAATAGAAATTCGGGCATATATATACAATAAAAAAAATCTTGAACGAATTTAATAAAATATCCACGTCAGCCATTTAAAAAACTGACAATCATCGTCATATAACTAAAACTTGGGGAAAACTCAACGGCGACAGTGGCACGTTAAAGATCCCTTCATATCATTCTCCAAATCGAAAAAGGTAGACCAACTTGACGTCGTCAAAAGCACTTCACCGTTATTTTTCTCTTTGGCCACGTCATCATTTTCTCTATTCACTGCTTCACTATTCTCTTCCCTTTCGCCGTCTCTGCTCCGCTTCTTCTCCCCGTCGTCGGCGCTAGCATCCGACTTTCCGACTTCAAGAGGGAAATTAACAACTGCTTCGAGCCACGCAGCTGGAAAGCAGCTCGGTCATAAGCCCTTGCGGCTTCGATGGCCGTTTCAAAGGTTCCTAACCAGATCCTAGACCCTCGTCGGGACGGATCTCGGATCTCCGCCGCGAACTTCCCCCACGGCCTTCGTCGGACTCCTCTGTAATGCTTCTTCGGCTCTGCCTGAGTTAAATCCGGTGTACCGAACTGAATCTGCTCCACCTTCGGAGGTAACGAGATTTTCAGCGACGGTTTTCGATTCCGAGAGCTCGAATTCGAAGAAACTTCAGGTTTAGCCGCTGAAAGTGTTTGAGGTTTGAACTCAAATCCAAAAGCACCGGCGTTGGATGAGAAGGATTTAGGCGTGGCGATATCGATAATTTTAGGTTTCGACTCAAATTGAAAGCCAAGAAAATTAGGAGAGAATTGAAAGAAGCATCATCGTCCCACGAATTACAATCGGATACAGTAAGAGACGAATCAGAGCACGAAGTCTCCGATTTAGAGGTGGAAACTTGAGGCTTCGTCTCAGTAATCCATTGATTTTGAGTTGAAAAACTCCCTAATCCAACTGGAGAAAGTTCGTCGAGTAAATATCGTTTGATATATTGAAGCGTGCTTGATACTTCACTGCTGCTTCCATATCCAAAGAACAAATTAAAGATTTCGAAGGATTTTTTTTTCGAGAAATTGAATGAATAATTTTGAAGTAGTTCTTGTTGAGAGTAGAAGAAGAGAGTGGTAAGCATTATATAGGAGATGAGAAGGGAGGGTTTGAATTTGACTTTTCAGACATTTTCAACGGTGCTTCGAGGATGGAAGAAGGAAGCAGCGTGTGTCCTTTTCTTTTACCACGAGAAAGGTCGTGTGTACCTGTGAATATTTCACCATCGGATTCGTTGGAAAAGTGTAGTAAAATCAAGGATCAAACGGCTGAGATTTTATGCTTTGCTGCGTTGCTTTCTTGGTTGGTTCCCAAAAGCTACTGCTTTGGATAGAATTATTTGACAATTTGTGAAATTACTATTTCTATATTATACTAGGGTGGACGGGTCAAATTAGGTCTGATTTAAATTTAGTTTGGGTTTACTAGTTGGGTCGAATATTAGGTTTGTTTAATATTGGATCGAGTTAATTTGAGTCGGGTCAGTACTAGATCAATTTATCTATGGTTCGGTTAATATCAATTCGTTGATTTTCGAGTTAAGTCAATGTTGGATTGAACTTTTAAGGGTCGGGTAAATATCAAATCAATTGATTTTCGAATCAAATAAACTTTGAATGTTCGAGTCAATTCGAGTTGAGTTGATATGAGTCTAAATGATATATATATATATATATATATATATATATATATATATATATATATATATATATATATATATATATGGTTATGATCTACTACACAATGTAAAACTCTTTAGTTTACATAAATTTAAGATTATTGGATGATTGAAAATAGATGGTTGAGATTGATAATTGTTTTCCCTAGTAAATATCTTCACATTTCCTACTTTTAATCTCAGTCATATTTTCACTATCCATTGATCTTAAATATGTGCAAAACTAAAAGAATTTTACAGTATGTAAGAGAATGCATATATATATATATATATATATTCTTATAAATATATGTTTTTGTTAGTAAATCTTATATGTAGGCTCAATTCGATTCAACGATGATCATTTAATTTGAACTAAATCCATAAGACTTGTTGGAATATATATATTTTATTCATCCAATCCAAAAAATTTACGATATGATTTGTTCACTGAAAAATAAAAAATTAATTATAGATTTTATTATTAATTAGAATTTTCAACTAATTTTTATTATTTAATTATAATATATTTATTGAATCTGAACAAAAATAATAAATTAATTATATTCGAGTGAATATTGATTTAAGCTATTTTACAATATATACTATCAATAACATTTTAATTTAAATAAAAATAAAATTTAAACACTTTGACTCAATTATTGAGTTAAAATCGAGTCAATGTTCAATCAAATCTAATTTGAGTAAATTAAATTTAGATTAATTTCAGTTCGGTTTACTTTCAATTCCGGTTGCTTTTAATTCAATTTTTTTCCAGTTTGGATCTAAATTGGTCCAACTAAAATTCAAGTTGATTTTAATTTAGATTGCTTAAGTTCGAGTTTCAGATCAAATTTAAGTCATCATATTTAGATTTATATCAAATTTAAGGTCAGATAAAACAATTCAAATGATTGAATTTGTCCGGCCTAACGATCTATTTTGTGCTTTATCTTTTTATATATATTTTAATCATTTAATCATTTTTGATAAAATTATATCTGTATATGCTTATCTTTATTTTGATCCCCTATCATTAATTTTGATAGTAGAACTAATGGAGAAGATGGTTTAAATTGATGTAATAATTTCATTCTCTAAAACTTATACATTAGATTAATTTGATTATGATTTGAAATAATTTAATAAATATTTAAAAATTTCATTAATATGATATTTATTTTAATTTAAAATATTAATAAATTTAATAGATAATAATACATCTTATTAGTGAAAATTTATCTACAAATATATTATTTAAGTAATTATTTTATTTGAATAAAAAACGAAAGAAAACAAAAAGTGTATTTGAAGGAATCAAACTTGGGATTACATGAGAAAGAAGCATTTACCTACGGAGCCAAATTTAGTTGTTAGTAATATGTTCACAGATATAATATTTATCTTATTATCTCGTTGAACTAATTAGATTTAATAGTTAAGATTAATCTTTTAAACTTAAGATAATTTATTTTTTTCTAAAAAATCTTTTTTACCATTAATCTTACTTAAAAATTAAAAAAACGAATCGAAGTTTAAAAAATTATAGCGGGTGAATGACCCTAGATCCATGTGTATACATATCAGCTAACGACTGAGACAATGAATAAATTCAACTCTTAAAACTCTCAACTCTTAAAACTCTCAACTCTTTAACACTCTCAACTACTCTAATTATATATATCTTCTTTTCAAACTTAAACAAATGCAAGTGGATACCTAATCAAAGTCTTATCCAAGACCTTACCATTTCCCACATAAATACTGAGATTCAATGCATCCCATTCATAAAAGTTCTCTTCAAACAGTAAATTCGACCACAAATCAAATCAATTAATTGATTTTTTCTTTAATGGTTAACCAACATAACTATTTTTAAAAATATTAACTAATCGAACAAGTTCAGTTATTTCGGTCGGTTAATCGAATTAACCGATTTTTTTAACTTTTTTTAATTAGATTAATTTAAATATAATAGATGTATTTTTTTATTTGAGTTAAAAATTAATTAGGTATTGATAATTTAATGAGTCTAGTGTGATTAAAAAAATAATCGGTATTAACTTTTAATGAGTTTGAGCTTAAAATATGTTTATAATATATATAATATATATAACATTTAATAATTTTGGTTAATTCGGTTAATTAATCGATTTCGAACCGAATTAAATGTTAACCGAATATTAAAAAAATATTAATCGTTCCCCGACCGAACTAATTCGGTGGCTAACCGAATTAACCGAACTAATTCGGTTTGATCAGTTAATTCAGTTAAAATCAAATAGTGAACACCCCTAATAAAATCTCAAAATGTTGGGATTTGAAATGAAACTCAAATGGTCAACCGAGAAATTTGCCAAGAGGGGTTGAAGTGGATTTGAGAGAAATTTAGGGATTAAGGAGATTTAAAGGATGAGAAAATTGATGCACAAGGATTTATAGCGGTTCGACTTTTTCAACCAAGTCTACCTCCACTACCTTAGCTCCTCACTAATGATTTTTAACAAATTCACTAATTTGTTCTTCTTTTTCACAAGATAAAGAGATAACTTTCACAAATCTCTAGCTTTTCACAGACTTAGCTAGAACCACTCCCTTTTTCACAAAGAAAATAAATGTAAACAAGAAGACCTCTAAAAAGAAGGTGTTTACAAAGTTTTAAGCTCACAAGAACAAATCCTAAAGATATACAATTAAGATCAAACATACTATGTACAAGAGAAAAAGAAATAAAAGAGTGAAAAACTTTTCTCTTGATGATGAATGTTTGGATAGGTGTTGGTAACCTTTTTCAAGTGCCTTCAACTTGTTTTTATAGGTTGGAATGTGTTTGTGGTCGTTTTTAGCCGTTGGGGATAAATTCTCTACAAAATAAAATTGCCTAGGATAGGGAGTATCAGTACTTCTTTAACGAGTATCGATACTTCCTTTGTTATATTCCCCTTTTTGTTTGGAATGCACATATTGAGGGAGAGCTTTGATTTTTCAAATGATTTTAATGTTAAATTTACCACTTACTCTCCATTGTTATTTTTGAACTTTAAAGTTGAATTATTTTTAATATAACAAAAAGGGGGAGAAGTATGGTTTGAAAAATTCAATTTCAACTATGAAAAAGGGAGCTTTAATATTTTCCAAATATTGCTCTTTTTTCATGAAATGTTTTATTAAGGGGAGTTTTGCCAAAAATAATTTTTTTAAATATTTTGTCACACCCCAATTTATGGGCTAAAATTGAAGAAAATATAAAGTGGTGGATTTAATTGGTATTTTGGAAGAAATTGAGGATTAAAATATAAAATCGCAAAGTTGGCATACCATTTTAAGAAGTGTAGGAAGTTCAGTGACTAAACTCATAATTTACCCATTTTTTATGGGATGAATTATAACCCATCCCTCCCGTATGTTTCTGCAAATTTTCTCATTTTCCCTCTCCCGTCGAACCTCCTTTGAGATCCGATCTACTCTCCGTTCGACGTCCTTTTGACAAACCGAAACCACTATCGTGTTCGTTGTTGACCGATGAACAAAACCCATAAAACCTTTTGTCGTGAATCATCGCCGTTCGTCGTTAATTTCAGTTGGAAGTATTGTCAATTTTAACTCGATTTCCGTTGGTTTTTCGTTGATTCACGACGATCCGGCCATCCATTTTTGACACCTTCCGTACCATCATGTTCCTTGCAACGTTCCGAGTCCAACGGTGTTCACCATTTCTCTGTCGTTGCCGGCGCGTGGAAGGGTGAGAAAGTCAAATTTTTCGATGTTTTGGAATCGAGCTCTCCACCGTTCAAAATTGTGAACCGAGCTTGGTAAGTGTATCAAAATGACTTAAAATAATTTTTCGGGAATTTTTCCGACACCGTATCGCTGTTCACGCGCCGCCACTGCACGTAGGGGTGCTAATTTTGTAATTAATTTTAGTTATGGTGATATTTGTGTAAAACTCGGGTGCTAGTTTTGTAAATATTGTTAAAAGGGTGCTAATTTTGTAATTAATTTCTGTTAGAATGATATTTGTGTAAAACTGTTGGCTGTTGACCGTTGACTTTTACTGAAAAAGTCAAAATTTACGAAAAAGTTAAATTTTATGTTTTTCGACGTCCTGAAATCGATTCCGCAGTCTGTTTTGCCAAATTCGGACCCGAAAGCCTCGAAATTGCCAGTCAATCCCGTTAACTTTAACCGAAAAGTCAATTTTTGAAAAGTCATATTTTATGTTTTTTGACGTCCTGAATCCGAATCCAAAGTCTGTTTCGCCAAATTCGAACCCGATAAGCTATTTTCACTGATTTATCACTCGATTCGATCCGTTTTTCGGAATTAAGCTCAGTTTTTTATGTAATTTCTGTTGATATGCATCTGAGGAATTATTGGAAGATGATTTCAAGATTGGGGGCGTTTAAATGGAATTTAATGGTTGATCAATATGGCACGAAAATCGAGGTAATACATTACTACCTCTTTATGCTTTATAGAACATGTTGGTATTGGTAAATGCATGAATAGAAATGTTTGGTCTCATATGTGTAATTAATGAAGTTCTACACTCGATACGAATGCGGTAGAAAGTAGGTAACTGAATATGGCTCAGATGACTATTATAAGAATTGGAGGACAGTTGGAATTAAATTACAAGTTATGGAATTAAGTGATAAAGGAATCAACCATGGATATGTAGATTATAATTTATCTCATTAAAGGTACTTGGATGATAAATTATGAGTATGTTGTAAAATGATAAGAATTTTCCCTGGAAGTTGATTAATAACTCTAAAAAGACTTATTGATCTGATAAAACTATAGATGTGTATAAGAAATGCTAGTTTGCTTAGAAAATTTGGATAATCAGTTTTTAACCCCAAGAAGGTTTGTGCAAGATACTAGAAGTCTGTTAAGGGAATCATTTCAAGATCAGAGAATGTTCAAGAAAGCAATTAATCATAGGATCTCTAAATTATATTATTTTTGTTAAGAGTTAATACCGAAATTATCTGGTTAAGAAATTACGAAAATGCCTGAGAGGTAAAATATTCCGAGTTGACCCTAAATGAGAAAGTACTTTGAGGATTCGTACTTAACTCGATAAATTACGGATTTAATTGTTAAGATTATGTCTTTGTATAGAAAGTTCCTGATAACCTGTTGGCAACTTCTGAGAAAAATAGACCTGAAAATCTCTGAGTTAAGAATAAATTATCGAGGGTGCTCTTTGGACAGAATTGTTCGAAATGATTGAAATAAATGATAAGTTTAAATTCGATAATAAGATCAGACGAAAGGAAATGATTGTAATACACTGGATCTGTAAAATGACCAGAATATCTCTGGAATAGAAATGACCCAAGAATATCACCAAGCTCAGGAATGATTGGATATCTTCGAGCTCTGAAAAGAATGGAATAAAACTGAGCACCAGAATTACCAAAATACCCTTATGGCCTAGACTAAGTAAATGTTTTGGATTAATTAAGGAATCCAAGTAAATATGCATGTTGTATTACCCTTAAAAGTTATGGATCTCAAATTGAGTTGATCAACCTTTATGATATGTCAGTACCTGATCTGCACAGATATTACTTGAATGAGTGTTCATCTACTAAAGTTTGGCTCGTTGATAATTTTTGGAAGTGTTCAGCTCAGCTCAACTCTAGATCGTGTTAAGCACTAAGAATTGGATATTTGTTCGACAAATCAACCACGATGACTGAACTGAACTGAACGAAAGTACAATATGTATCCGAAATTCAGAGACGTCCAAATTAATCTGGAAAACTCTGAAGTAACTGGAATGGATTTGACTACTAAGTGAAACAAGTAACCTCAATGACTAAGAATTTAATAAGTGATTTGGATGAGTCTGGAAACATTAATGAACATACAGGATGTACTGTTCTTCTAGGTCATGAACTATAAATCAAGCACGTCAGCATTTCATAATATTGTGGAAGCGTGAAATGAAACAAAGACATTGAAAGATCTATTCAGCGATGATTCTGAAGATGATCTCTGGACAATAATTTTTGGTATTAAAGAGTAAATACCCTGGAAGGGTAATGAATTGACCAGTCGATAAGTATCAGATTTGAGAGTTGTTCAGCTCGAGTTGTTCGATATTCTGATAGATCGACACAAATTGTAAATGTTCTGAATCTTTGTTTCTTCCTTATCAACTCAATTTACATTCTGAATAACTGATGATTCTATTAGTTAATGAACTCTTCCAATAGTGAGTCTAAATTCCAACATTCTATCGATAAACAGAAGATCTGTGTTTCTCTGACTGATAAGATTATCCAGTACCCCTAAATAATATCCGTAAACTCTGGTGTGTTCCCTAATCATATGAATATTTTATCTGATTTCCGATTTAAAATATGTTCTGATTTCTGATCTGAATTCTGCTCTAATTTCTGATCTGGACTCTATTCTGATATATGATATGAATTCTATTTTGATATCTGATATCTCCATTTATTGACGGAAAAATGTTTTATTTAGGTTTATTGTTGGAGGAAGAATATATGAAGGCTCCTCGGCTTTGTGCTCAGGGCCTAACTGTTGTGTCGGGGTTGTATGGTTCTGGGGAACCTACACATTATGATGTGTTCAGTTGGGGGATTTACTATGGTTTTTGATCAATGTTTTATTTTGGGGTTTATTTTTGGAGGAATAATATATGAAGGCTCTCGGCTGTGTGCTCAGGGCCTTACTGTTGTGCTAGGGTTGTATGGTTATGGGGAACCTACACATTATGGACGTGTGCGATTAAGGGAATTACTATGATTTCTAAATGTTTAAAAATATGTTTTAAAAAGATATGTATCTTTTCACTGGTTTTGCGGGAACACACTAGATAACCTATTCTGATCTCCTGAACTCAGTCATCCGAAATATTTCTCTGAACTGAAAGCTCATTGTCTATTACCATATGAAATATCAGTAGGATCTCCTCTTAGTATAAATATCTATGGATGTTCGGAACCAATAAGAAAATATATGTTTATATGTATCTATACGTTCTTCAGCATCATCTGGTAGTTCTGTATCACTGAGCTTTCCAAAGTTCACTCTGTTACTCATCTTTTCAAGTTAAAAGAATCGTACGAGTATATCTATCGACATCAGTAAGGGAGTTCTTCCAGGGTTGCTTGCAGAGTATGGTACATGTGATTAGGGGGCATATAATTGTATTTTGTTTTAAATACAAGCCTGAAAATCTATTTTATTTCTGAATACTAATAAATGATTTTATGAGTTTACATATTCTGATAAAAAGTTTTAAATTTTCTGCTATTTTTACAGTGGGTCACTCCGATGGCCTAATGTAACACTCCAGATCGGATCGGGTTATCCGCATCGATCTGAGAGGGTTACATCTTTTCTTATATCAAAATGGGAGATTATTGAACCATGTTTTATAATATTTTGATATAACAAATTAAGGCAAAATGTTTTTGGACTTGAATTGAATTTGTTAAATGTTTTCAAAAGTTTAAAAAAATAATTCAAAGTCAAATAAAATAGAATTTGAGCACAAAATATTTTTCTGGGTAAGTATTACTGATATTATTCTTACAGTATTGATACTGCATGAATTGTACTGATACTGTTCACATGGTACAGATACCAAATGTTGGGATTTTCAGAAGCTCGATTCAACAATCGAAACGGTTTGCAAAGAGGGGTTGGAACGGTTTTTGAGTTTAGGGAGTAAGGAGATTGAAAGATAGAAAATTGCACAGCGATTTAGAGTGGTTTGACTTTCTAAACCAAAGTCTACGTCCACTACCTTAGCTCCTCACCAAGGATTTTCCAACAAATTCACTAATTTGATCTTTCTTTTGAGGACAAAGAGATAACCTTACAACTCCCTAGTTTTTTCGGGCTAAACTAGAACCTTTCCCTAGCTTTTACACGGGATTAGCTAGAACCTTTCCCCTTTACAAAAGGATAAAATAAGTAAACAAGAAAACCTCTCTAAGGTAGGTGTTTACAAGATTGAGCTCACAAGAACAAAATATTTACAAGAGAAAGATGAAATAAGAATGAAAAACTCTTCTCTTGTGTTTGATTACTTGGATAGTTGTTCTCTTGTTTCTTCAAGTGTCTTTAGCTTGTATTTATAGCTTTGAATGTGTTTGATGTCGTATATAACCGTTGGGGATGTTTTGGAGCCATTTGGGGATGATTTTTCTACTCAAAAAGGCTACCCATAACATGGTGCATCGGTGCACTATCATGGTGCATCGACACCCTTCATTAAATTCAAATAAACTAGTCGTTGCAGCCTTCGTGAATGGATGCACAGCAGGATGCATCGATGCACAGTCTTGATGCATCGATGCAAAGAAGGATGCATCGATGCACTAAGTACATTCGGTGTTTGAGTGCATGACGCACTGCATGGTGCATCGATGCATTGCATGGTGCATCGATGCACTAGTGCAGGTGCATGGATGCACTCCAGGGATGTATGGATGCACTCAGGGGTACATGGATGCACTTTGACACCCTTTAGTATTTTGGCTCAAATCTGAATTTAATGAACTTTGAATTATTTTTGAAACCTTTTAAAACTTTGAATAAATTCAATTAAGTCCAAAAACATTTTGTAAATTCAATTCAAGTCCAAAAACCATTTTGCCTTAAATTGTTATATCAAAACATAGTTCAACAATCTCCCCCTTTTTGATATAACAAAACATTTGAAAAATTATTTTTGGCAAAACTCCCCCTTAATAAATTGTTTAATGAAAAAGATATCAATTGTTAACAATTGTTGGAAAATATATGAAAATGTTAAGCTCCCCCTTTTTCATTTAGAAATTGAAATTTTCAAGCCAAACTTCTCCCCCTTTTTGTTATATCAAAAATAATTCGATATTTGAAGTTCAAAATAACTTTGGAGAGTAAGTGGTAAATTTGACATTTAAAAATCATTTGAAAGATCAAAGCTCCCCCTCAATAAATGCATTCCAATCAAAATTTAGCTTTAAGAACTTGACACTTAAACAAAATTGAATTTCAACAAAGAATAACAAACATGTTAGTAGTACATGAAATTCAATATATCCAAGTCTAAAATACTTTATGCAATACCAATTGTTGAAATTTGATATTAATACCAATTGTTTAAAATTAAGTGCATTTGCATAAAATTCCAAAAAATGTTATGCATTTTGAAAATTTTGATATAAATTGTTAGAGAGATATCATTTTCATTTAAACCATATGCATAATCATTTAAATTTAGTTCAAAAATTTAAAATTTGTAAATTCAAAACATTTGAAATGTTAATATCAATTGTTAGAGAGATATCATTTGCATTTAAAACCAATTTTGACCAAAATTCATTTTGATGAACTAAAAATCTAAAAAATTATTAAGACATTAAAATGTTCATCATAATTTCCTTTTAGCATACATGAGATTAAAAATAATACATAATTATATAAAATCAAAACTTATGCATGCTTAAAATTAAATGAGCAACCAAATAACCAAAATTAAAAGCATTAAGCTTAGAGGTTACCCATTCCTTTTCATGTGTGGCTATAGCATCTTGAATATCATCATCTTCATCACCATTACTCCCACACACCTACAAGAGACATTCATTTCGATTTTGGTATCCAAATTGCTTTGGATCCTTGGACGTTAGTTTCAATGCCCCTTGTTCCCTTAGGAACCCATACTTGTCTAATTTTAAAATGTTTTCCTTTCTTTAAAGGACAAGTATGTTCCAAATGACCATAAAAATGACAATGTGAGTATTTTTCCATTTTTAAACATAATAGGTTATTTTTATAAATTAATTCTTTTTCTTTTGTTAAGCCTTCAAGCTTAACTTCTAACTCAAAAATTTTCTTTTCTAAATCATTTATTTTGATTTTTGAAAGCTCTAAATCATTTTTCAAAATTTCATTTTGATTTTCAAAATCAACTTTTGCTTTCAAAATCAAAATATCTTTATTTTTGAGTTTTGAAATTAATTTCGTATATTTGGAATTCATGGTCTCAAATCCTAAATACAACCTATTATAAGCATCTTTAACTCATCAAAAGTAAATGAATTAAATTCATTTGAGTTAGAAGATACCTCGAATTCTTCTTGAGTTGCCATGAGGCATAGGTTGACTACATCATCTTCATCATTGGAATCATCTTCATCACTCCAAGATGCAACAAATGCCTTTTTCCCCTTTTTCTTTAGAAGAGGACATTCATACTTGACATGCCCCTTTCTTTGACAATTGAAACATATCGGGGGACTCTTCTTTTTGGTTGATTCATGTTTCACTTCCTTTGAAATCATGAATCTCTTGAGTTCCTTCAAGAGCTTGACTATCTCTTCTTCTTGTTCATCATCGTCTTCATCCACCTCATCACTTGAATCTTGATAGCTTTCATTGGTGGATTTGAAGGCAATGCCTACCTCCTCCTTCTTTTTCTTGTTTTTCTTCTCTTCCCTTTCTTCATCTTTCTTCACCATCATCTCATGAGTGAGAAGGGAACCAATTAGCTCGTCGAGAGTGAGAGACTTTAGGTTTCTTGCTTCGATAATGGATGTCTTCTTTGATTGCCACTCATTTGAAAGAGAGTAAATCTCTTCCTCACAAGCTTCTCATTTGAGATTACTTCTCCATATCCCTTGAGACCGTTGACAATCACGGAAAATCTATCGGTCATAGCTTTGATGTCTTCATCGGGTTTTATCTTGAAGTTCTTGTAGCTATGGTTGAGAAGACTTTTCTTTGATTCCCTCACTTCGTCAGTTCCTTCATGAGTGACTTTGAGCTTATCCAAATCTCTTTGGCATTGGAACAAGATGAGATTCTACTATATTCATTTGGGCCTAAAGCACATAATAGAATATGTATAGCCTTAGAATTAAGCTGAAAATTTTTCTGCTCTTCTCTACTCCAATCATTGTTCTTGCCGGGTGGAGATGAGTAACCGTCCATGATTGAGTTCCAAGCTCCTAGATTGTAGGATTGAATAAAGTACATCATCTTATTTTTCCAATGTGCATAATTTGCTCCATTGAAGAAGGGTGGCTTGTTGACCGGTTGTGAATCCATAATAGGATATTCTTTAAGATAATAAGCACCGGAGAAAAAGTCATTTCTTTGTCAGTTGCATCAGAAATTGGTAGAGCTTCTTTGAGGATTGTCTCAATATGGTTAAACCTTCTTAACGAGTTAGGCTCTGATACCAATTGTTGGGATTTTCGAAAGCTCGATTCGATAATCGAACGGTTTGCAAAGAGGGGTCGGAACGTTTTTTGAGTTTAGGGAGTAAGGAGATTGAAAGATAGAAAATTACACAACAATTTAGAGTGTTTCGACTTTCTAAACCAAAGTCTACGTCCACTACCTTAGCTCCTCGCCAAGGATTTTCCAAAAAATTCACTAATTTGTTATTTCTTTTGAGGACAAAGAGATAACCTTACAACTCCCTAGTTTTTTTGGGCTAAACTAGAACCTTTTCCTAGCTTTTACACGGGATAAGGTAGAACCTTTCCCCTTTACAAAAGGATAAAATAAGTAAACAAGAAAACCTCTCTAAGGTAGGTGTTTACAAGATTGAGCTCACAAGAACAAAATATTTACAAGAGAAAGATGAAATAAGAATGAAAAACTCTTCTCTTGTGTTTGATTGCTTGGATAGTTGTTCTCTTGTTTCTTCAAGTGTCCTTAGCTTGTATTTATAGCTTGAAATGTGTTTGATGTCGTATATAATTGTTGGGGATGTTTTGGAGCCGTTTGGGGATGATTTTTCTACTCAAAAAGGCTGCCCATAACATGGTGCATCGGTGCACTATCATTGTGCATCGACACCCCTTCATTAAATTCAAATAAACTAGCCGTTGCAGCCTTCGTGCATGGATGCACAACAGGATGCATCGATGCACAACCTTGATGCATCGATGCACAGAAGGATGCATCGATGCACTAGTGCAGGTGCATGGGTGCACTGCAGGGATACATGGATGCACTGCAAGGGTGCATGGATGCACTTTGACACCCTTTAGCATTTTGGCTCAAATCCGAATTTAATGGACTTTGAATTATTTTTGAAACCTTTTAAAACTTTGAATAAATTCACTTAAGTCCAAAAACATTTTGTAAATTCAATTTAAGTCCAAAAACCATTTTGCCTTAAATTGTTATATCAAAACATAGTTCAACGCCAAAGGTAAGAGAAGTATCGATACTCTCAAGGTAGTATCGATACTACCAGTTTGCTCAAATTCCAGATTTCAAAATAGGTACCAATACTCAAAGGAGTACCGATACTACTTTACATAGCAGTATCGATACCATGATCATAGTATCAATATTGGTTAGGCCCAACGGCTAGTAATAGTTAGTTTATTTAAATATAACAAAGGAAGTACCGATACTCATTAAAGGAGAACCAATACTCCCTGTCCTGTGCAGTTTTATTTTGCAGAAAAATTATCCCCAACGACTAGAAATGGACACAAACACATTCCAACCTATAAAAACAAGTTGAAGACACTGAATAAGGTTACCAACACCTATCCAAGCATTCATCATCAAAAGAAAAGTTTTCCACTCTTTTATTTCTTTTTCTCTTGTACATAATGCGTTTGAGCTTAATTGTATATCTTCAGGATTTGTTCTTGTGAGCTTAAAACTTTGTAAACTCGTTCCTTTTAGAGGTCTTCTTGTTCATATTTCTTTTCAGATATGTTCTGAAAGCCCATTGTATGTTGCATTGAGATTTGAGAGTCGTAGGTATAATTGACATGCCATGAGGTGGAGTGGTTATGATTATGATCTTGTACATTTGTGTGCATTATGTGTAGGACAGTTGGTGAAAATGATATGACTGCACTTGGAGTGCATATTATGATTATGATGTTAGCACTGAAGTGCTTATTGCGCACACTCGTCTGACTCGTGTACCTTGGTTTCTCTTACATATACATTAGGTTATAAAAGTACATGTGAAAGTTATTACAAGTATATGAAAGAAAAGAATATGGAAATGAAATGAAAGTTATGAAATATGTATGAATGAAAAGAATAATAATTATTTATTATATTTAATGTTGACTTACATGATTCTTGATAAAATCATGAGATAATGATTTTCAGGTTTTCAAGAGGAAAACGATTTAAATAGCTCTGTTTGGAAGTTTTAATGTTTTTGTTTAAATTACAGTTTTATGTTTATATTACATTATGATATTAATGCTTTTTTCTCACCTTAGTTATGTTACTGTCTCACTAAGTTTTACTTAGCATGTGATGATTTTCATGCTAGGTTCTAATAGAGAAAGGAACGTGAAGTGAGGAGCCTCTTGAGCATCTTTTCAGAAAATCATACCTAATATTAGTATCAGTAAGACATTCTTACCTTTGGCTTATTAGTGATATGTATATTATATATATACGTTGCTTTATCAGAATTGTTTTTAAATGGTCTGTAATAGTAAACTAGACCATTTATTTTTTATTAGTCTAGTTATATTCATATTTATAATTGAATAGTATATATATATAGGTACATTAAAGTTTTTAAAATGGTTTTCTAATTAAGCAGTATTTAGGCAGGTTTTTAAATAGTTTATGAATATAGCATTACACTGTCTAATTATTGTCTAAAACTGGATTTGTCTAAAACTGGATTTGTTTTAAACGTTTAAATATTATTTTATGATTTTACATGATTGATGAAATAGTTTAAATTTGAAAAAGGAAAGTTTTTAAAATGAAACAAATTTTTAAGTGTCTATGATAAATGAATGTATGTAAAGTTGATGTAACATCTTTAACTTATATTTCGAGATGTATACGGGTTATGGGTGTTACAAGTATATTTAGTATCGAATAAGTATTGAATAAATTCTTATGATTTAAGTTACTAGATATAGCCTATGTTAGTATGTCACAAACATATGCTTTGAAATGTATGAGTTGTGAATGTGATTTTTTGTTTAGATACACAAAAAAAGCGTGATCAAAGTGAAACAAAAGCCAAGAAAAGGTACATGAGTAAGGATTTTGAAGTAAGGTTTGTTAGTGAGGCATTTAAGGTGACTGCATTTTTACCTATTTATTTTATTATGATACGAGGAAGACTTGCGATAAGTCAACCTCTAATGTTTTTGAAATAAAATGAATATAATTTCTATTATGAAATATTTTCATAATATTTTCTGAAATGGTTTGAGAATGATATTCAGATGATTTGAGTATAGGAGAGGAGTTCTAAAAGTCCTATATAGCTAATAAATAATAATAATAATAATAAACTAAACATGTTCTAATCCTAATTACTAATAAATAATAATAAACTAAGAATAATGTTTTAACTTGATCTTAATTCCTAAAAAAAATAATAAATCTAATCCTAAAAGATAATGCATCAACCTATATTACAAGTAATCAATAAAATATTGAAAACTTTGTAATATTTACAAAATTTCGTATGGTATTTTATTTATGCGTTATCTTCATTAAAATGAACATATCTTGAGTTCCCAATATCAGATTGAGTCGATTCAAGAACCGTTGGAAATCTAAGAGACAACCGGACATATATCCAGTAGACATGTTGACCAAATAGGGTTAGGATCCCTTTCAATAAGTTGTTGCAAGTCCGTTGTTGTTCTGGACTTGAGTGGATTCCACGTCTGTTGTGGTGATCCAAGTTGTTGTTGGGGGAAGGAATGATGTGCTTCCTTCCTTGAACTCTTAAATTTCTACATGGGGGTGTATACCCTTGTTGACGAAGGCTTGGACTACTGTTTGGAGTCTGTCTTTGAAAAGCCTGACTCGTCCTCTTGTTATAGGTCCCAACGGCATAGTCAATTCATCATCCTTTGGATCGAGACGTATGGTGCATGTATCAAAACTGTTGATGGAATAAGAGTAATACAAATTTACCTAAATCTTGGGGATGACTAACTCTTTATATAGAATGAATATTAGGCCAATCTAAGAAATATTTATAATTTTGTCTCTCGTCAAATTATAAATATAACTTATGGTATTTCGACTTGTTTTTGAATTGATTCACACGTTGGGAAATTATAATTTTGGCTCTTTGATTAGTATGTAAGAAACCCAAATATTCAAGATCAAGATGAAACACCAATAAGTAGGATAATACCCGTTTCTAACTATCAACAGAGAAGAATAACCCATTTCTTGGGGGGGGGAAACAAGCAATGCCATGAAAATTCAAGGAACTGAAGACACACGATACAATTAAATCATGAGATTGTTGAAAAAGACAAAGTTTAAGGGTTAATAAGTGTCACGGCTATCTTTCGGTTGGACTCGGAATTAGGCTTCGACTTGAAATAATGGGTTAGAGACGCCATCGATCATTTTAAAAACATTTAGGTGGATCAGACACCATCTTACCTGGTCTGCGTTTTACCAAAAATGTATCGGGTTCGGAGTCGGTTACAGTCAAGGAAGGATTAGCACCCTTGTACTGCCCTTTCAGTACCAATTAATTTGTTGGTTGTCTTAATTGAGAAAATTAAAATTTAAATCAAAATTTAAAAATTCAATTCAAACTAATTACCTTTGATCAATTGAAAATATACCAAAAAAGTTGAAAATATTAGATAAGAAATAATAAATAAATAATAAATTAATTAAATATATATATATATATATAATATTAAATGAATCAAAGGGAAAAATAAAAAAAATAAAAAATGTTAAATTCTAAAAGTAATAAAATAAAATAAAAATAATAAGAAGTAAAAAACATAAAATAAATAATAATAAAAAATGCTAAAATTAAAAAATAAAACCAACTTTTTACACATATTATTATGGAGGATTTTATAACAATGTAAAGTCAACCCTTCAGAGAACCAAGCAGCGCTACTGCGAGAAACAATGAGCATCGATGTCATCAAAGTCGAAGTAGTGGCAGAGTGATACGGCAGCATCGATTCTAAGCAGAAACACGCTTCAACTGGACACCTGAATATACATATGGAGAGAGGAACCCTTGATGAGACACAGAACGACGATGGTGCAACGCTGGAGTGTGGAGCGAACCGAGCCGCAACGTTGCGAGCTGAACTTGATCGAAAAATTTTATTCCTTCGGGTGCTCCAAGGATTTGGAAGCCTTTTTTAACCAGGCGAAGTAGAGTAGGGGAATAAGCATAAGTGGGAAAACGATAATGGGTCGAAGGTAAAATAAACGAAAGAACCCTATTTGCCCAAATCAATGACTTATTCCAATATCTGTGTCTGTTACCTTTCCCTTGCTTGCCTTTAAATAGCCTAGTGATTGGCTATTTTTATTAGAGTCCCACTTGGACTCAAATGCCTCAGTTTTTAGTGTTTCAATAGGACTCAAATACATTGATTTATTTTCTGAATCCTACTAAATCAGGGTTGTTGAATCGTGGTAGTTAAGTGTGGGGCCTACAAAAATAATAATAATAAATAATTAATAATAATAAATAAATAAATAATTAATAATATAATAAATTTTTTTTGTAGACCTGGACAAAAACGGGTGTCTACAGCTGCCCCTCTTTGCACTTTTTTGTCTTAACAAGAATAGGGCAAAGATGAAAAAGACAACCAGTTTTTGTATGATTCTATTTGATTTGAGACTTGATAGTGTTTGTTGTGACACAAAGTCGATCCATTGGGCACGATATCCTTCTTCGTGAAGTTGAAATCGTGTGTGACTCATTCGTTGTGAAGTTGAGTTGAACTGTAAAATCCCGAGCACAATATCCTTCATCGTGAAGTTGAAATCGTAGACCTCTTGAGAGCGACAACCCTCGTTGTAAAGTTGAGTTGAGTTCAAAGTATTGGGAAGTAACTTCTGGATTATCTTCTAGCCCAATATACTTTGTCGTGAAGCTAAAATTTAACCTGAATGAAACAGGTTTTTCATTGTTGTGTCACAGATGACTCATTTGTCGTGAACTTAGGTCAATCCTTTGGGTACGATATCCTTCGTTGTGAAGTCAAAATCGTAGGTGAATCGAAAAGTGTCTCTTTGTTTCCAATCTTGGTCGACCTTGTTCTTCTTCTCAATTTAAAGACCTGGGTGTGAAAATTTGACCGGAAAATAGTTCTTTGTTGATGCAAAGCTGTTGATACACCTTCGAGCTGAATGGAATCAAAGTGTTCATTGATATATATCCCTTCTTGCCTTGAGCTATACTGTACTAAGCTGAAAGATTGCCCCAGATCTTCCTCTTGACTTAAAGACCTTGGTTTAACTTCAACCGAAAAGTAGTTCCTTGCTGCTACCATACGATTGATACATCATCGAGCTGAATGGAATCGAGCTCGACATTTTTTATTAACAGATAGCCCTTCTCGCCTTGAACTATTCTGTAACACCCCAACCCGTACCCGACCCGGATACGAGTCCGACGTGTCACATTGACTTTTCAAACCTTGACTCTTAAGAAAAATCTCGGGAAATTTAAAACTTTATTTAAAACAAAATACAGACTTTATCAGAGTGCTCGTACTTAATGACTTATTACATGCCAACACTTTATACATAACCAAATACATACTTTGTCAAATACTTCTGATCTGATCTTTTAGTAGTGATACTGTCTTTGCCACTTCTATTCTTTCACTTCTCGTTTCTTGGTACCTACGTGTAAATCACTTACACGCTAAGTCATAGACTTAGTGAGGCATATAAAACATATAATATAACCATATATCATTTCATATAAATAAAAGACATACATATGCAAACACTATCAATAATCCTTTCCACTTACCATATACTTATCATATAACACATATATCACTATACCCAGAAACACACATAACATCTTATAATTCATGCATGTGCATTCATATCATTGAATCATGACATATCAATATGCATGAATCTATTGTATGATAACAATATACAATCAGGTCACGCACACATGCAACTTACCTTCTTGTATCACTTTCACTTTCATTTGTCTTTCAATTTCATTGCCCATGTATATTATTGAGAATAGAGGTATGTGAGTACATTGAGGTTGTGCACTAATTCTGTCACCACAGCTCGTATAAATTCCCTCATGGGGCACCGAACATTCGTTCAGTATTCGTCCCGAAGGACCTATCCAGAGGTCATAAAGATCCTCGGTAACTATCCAGAGGTCATAAAGATCCTCGGCAACTATCCATATGTTCCTTTCAACATAGGTAAACCCTCGACTCTTGGCATGCCAACTATACCTATAGCTCTCGTATCATATACTATGGGCATTTATTTATACATTTCGTATCACTTGTTCTTTCTCTTCTGTCACATACCACATGTATGTGTAACCATATATCTCATATCATATCACATGTATTATATATACATGTATTCATGTAAATTATTTCATGTAATTCATATCACATAAATCACATGTGCATATAAGCTTATAGCTTCTTTCACATATACATGTAGTCACATAGCTTTCTTTCATGTAACCATGCATGTCATGTCAAATAACATATATCATATGTTGCATTTTCACTTAAGCATATAAATCATATAACGTAGCATCCATCTATTTCTATGTATTAATGCATATATGGTAATCACATAACAATTTAGAAGTTACTTCTTACCATAGTAACTCCATCACTGGCTCATCGCAAGCCAATGTTAATTCAATAAAATAAGTACAAAATAAATTGCACTCACCTTAGCTTTGCTTTGATTCGATTTTAATCCTTCAATTGTTTCTGAATGGGATCACGTTCTATATCTACATAATCATTCATAGATCTATATCAGTATTATAACTAATATACTCTAATGATTCACTCCTTAGACTAAGAAAAATGCCAATTTCATCTTTCAATGAAAGTATGCATCGATGCACTACTGATGCATCGGTGCATAAAATGCATTCGATGTTGTATTATCACTGGGATGCATCGATGCATGCCTTATGCATCGATGCACTAATTGCATTCGATGTTTCTATTTTAAAAGAGTGCATCGATGCACTACCTATGCATAGATACACCTTCAAACAAAATTCTGGGTTTTAACCTTGATGCATCGATGCACTATGAATGTGCATCGATGCACTCTGCCCAGAACCTCTTTTTGAACCCGAAAATCATCAACTCTTCACTCAAATGCTTCATATTTCATCCCTTTTCATAATCCTAACTTTCATATACATGTTTAAACTCATTTATAATCATTTATCCCATCTTTAACCTTAATATCCTCTCCTCTTTAGGAACTTCAAGAATCATACCCTATTTTCCACATGTTTCAAATCAATTCTAACATTTAATACTTCTTAATTTAGCTGATGACAAGTCAAATTTAGTTCCCAATTCAACTTATCATCTCTTTTCCAAAGATTCACTTAAAAACCCATTTTCTTTAATCTTTCATAACTCCTTTATCTTTTGATTTTAAGATAACTTAAGCTTTCCTTAAGCTTAGTTATCCTCTAATGATCAAAACCTAACCTTTAATTCAATAAATAATCAAGAAATCAGAAACTCACCTTTGCTTAGCTTCCACGGGGAGAATGAAGAAGAAATGAAGAAGAAGATGAAAATGTTTTCATCTTCCACGTTTTCATCTCTTATAAAAGGGATAAAATATCTTTAATGTCAAATGACATTTTACCCTTTACTTCCTTTAATAATTACTAACAACTTTTAGGAAATATTTTCAAACAAATCACTGAACTAATCCATTCTTCTACTTTAGTCACCAAATTCTAAAACTTTATAATTTGGTCACTAACCCATAGTTTGGGATGTTACAAATCTCCCCTCCTTTTAAGAAAATTCGTCCTCGAATTTTCATTGTACATATCAACAAAAACATATCTTTTCATTCATGTTCATATACTTTTTTCCTATCTTACTTATACTTATCCCTGATTATCAATCTTCATCACATCTTAATAACTTTGATAAGCAGCTTCACTTATACAGAACCTCATTCTTTACCATCTTTTGTACTTGGTATTATTATTATTATTATTATTATTATTATTTTCTTCCTCAAAACTCCCTTTTGAACCTGTAAATACTTTTCTCATTGACTTCATCATATCTATATGCTCCAAATACCTAACCATATTTCAAATCCATGTCATACTTGATTAATTCACTTTATCTTTTCTTCCAATCTTATTACTCTATCACCTTTACTCTTACAGTTAGTCAATAACAACTGTTCAATCTAGGGCACACGCCCTACTCAATTAATTATATATATTAAATTTTTTTTACCATATTTTAATTCCACCGCATAGTATCTAAATTACTTTATCTAACTTTTCCACTTTGAAATAGTAGAGATCCTCTAACATTATCCGATTGCACATTAAATTTTTGAACACAATCCTCAACTTTTAATCTAGGTTACGACCCTTATCAACTTGATCCTATACATTCTTTTCCATTGAAATTTCCCTTAACTATATCTTATGCGCACATAATATTATTCAACTGTTCCAAAATCAAACATTGTAACTTCCTTTGTCTTATAAATTGTTCACCGATATACTCATTCTCACACTTTTCTATTACTCTTTATATTCTCTTGAACATTCAAATCATTATCTCTTTCACTACATCACATTACATAATTAAAATATACATTGCATTCGAATCCATTTCATATTTGGCTATCATAACCTGACAATATCTTATAATTCCAATACATTTCCATCACATAATTTTGTAAGCCATTGCTAACTCTTTCCATTTATAATGCAAATCACTTATCATATTCACACTCTTGCTTATATACAATACTATTTATACATCTACTATTCCTTTTTACGTATCACCTCTTCAATAAATCTTTCGTATTATCATAAACTTCACTTCATTACTTTAATTCTTTCATCACCTTTTTCCTTATGCTTTTACATTCCTTTCATATCATTTATACTTTTTTTTTCTTTATCTTTTTAACTTCTCAATCAATCCTTAGTTTCCGTCAAACATACAAATCCTTTAACTTAATACATTTACTATCACACTACTTTATTATTTAACTTATTTCTTTCAATCAAAACATAAACCTTCATCAAACTATCCTTATATTTATTCTTCCCCGTAAAAGTAATTCATTCACTATTTTCATCACTTATCAAACCTTCATTCTCATTTGTCCATAATAAAATTCCTTTGGTTCAAATTCAACCATTCTATTTACCTTTGTCTTATACATAACTAAACCATATCATGTCTTTCATACTCCCATGCTCTTTTATATCACATATATTTATCATTAACTCTCACTTCTTATCACATTTTCATGACTTTGGTAGTCAACTTTACTTGTACAAAACCTTATTCTTTATCATTCTTATACTTATGTTTTCTCCACTTGTTTCCAATCACCTGATTTCAATACTCATCTTATTCCTTTAAAATAATTTTCATGCTTCAATTTTTTTTATAACTTCTAACAGAGCTTTTAACCCAATTCACAAAGGTTGTCTTTAACCCCTGACTTATTATCAATTAACTCCTTGTTTAATCTTTCAGGATCAAACCTACTTCTTGAGTCTGTTGGACTCTCATCTGATTTAATTCCCTGGCGGATAATACAACTAATTCATATATGGTTTAAAGTTGAAAACCATAATCTCTAGCTTTCTGTGACGGTGCTTAACTCTATGAAGCACTAATTTTCTTAATCATTGGAGATTTATGTTCTTCAATCCTTCCATAACAATGGAACATTTCTCAAATTCACCCTTGAATCGGGTGTTCTCAACTCTTTTCGATACATTCATTCTATGAATTATAGAAGTATAAAATTAAAATACATCATAATATCATTTAACATCATAAAACATTTTCTAATCTTGTACAGGCACGCCCTGAGGTTTTTCTCTCTTCTCCCTGCCTGGCCAGGGCAGGTGAATGCTATTACCTTCAGTCTATTGCCTTGTGTTTCACTTTGGAAACTCTCATATTTTTACGTGCTCATATCATTTCTTCTATCACATATCACGTGTGCATATGCTCATCCAATTCATATTATATAACATATGTCAATTGCATATATTCATATATTATCCATCATATCATATAAACATATATATATTTCATAAATCAATCTCTGGTATTCACATATCTTATTTAACATAACAAGACAACACACTCCTTACCCTATCAGATCAGAAATTTTCACTCTATATTGGCATGTACACATTTTAAAAACTCATTTGACTTCGGTTTAAGCCTAAAATCGGCTAAACCATAGCTCTGATACCATTAAATGTAACACCCCAACCCGTACCCGACCCGGATACGAGTCCGATGTGTCACATTGACTTTTCAAACCTTGACTCTTAAGAAAAATCCCGAGAAATTTAAAACTTTATTTAAAACAAAATACAGACTTTATCAGAGTGCTCGTACTTAATGACTTATTACATTCCAACACTTTATACATAACCAAATACATACTTTGTCAAATACTTCTGATCTGATCTTTTAGTAGTGATACTGTCTTTGCCACTTCTATTCTTTCACTTCTCGTTTCTTGGTACCTACGTGTAAATCACTTACACGCTAAGTCATAGACTTAGTGAGGCATATAAAACATATAATATAACCATATATCATTTCATATAAATAAAAGACATACATATGCAAACACTATCAATAATCCTTTCCACTTACCATATACTCATCATATAACACATATATCATTATACCCAGAAACACACATAACATCTTATAATTCATGTATGTGCATTCATATCATTGAATCATGACATATCAATATGCATGAATCTATTGTATGATAACAATATACAATCAGGTCACGCACACATGCAACTTACCTTCTTGTATCACTTTCACTTTCATTTGTCTTTCAATTTCATTGCCCATGTATATTATTGAGAATAGAGGTATGTGAGTACATTGAGGTTGTGCACTAATGCTGTCACCACAGCTCGTATAAATTCCCTCATGGGGCACCGAACATTCGTTCAGTATTCGTCCCGAAGGACTTATCCAGAGGTCATAAAGATCCTCGGTAACTATCCAGAGGTCATAAAGATCCTCGGCAACTATCCATATGTTCCTTTCAACATAGGTAAACCCTCGACTCTTGGCATGCCAACTATACCTATAGCTCTCGTATCATATACTATGGGCATTTATTTATACATTTCGTATCACTTGTTCTTTCTCTTCTGTCACATACCACATGTATGTGTAACCATATATCTCATATCATATCACATGTATTATATATACATGTATTCACGTAAATTATTTCATGTAATTCATATCACATAAATCACATGTGCATATAAGCTTATAGCTTCTTTCACATATACATGTAGTCACATAGCTTTCTTTCATGTAACCATGCATGTCATGTCAATAACATATATCATATGTTGTATTTTCACTTAAGCATATAAATCATATAACATAGCATCCATCTATTTCTATGTATTAATGCATACATGGTAATCACATAACAATTTAGAAGTTACTTCTTACCATAGTAACTCCATCACTGGCTCATCGCAAGCCAATGTTAATTCAATAAAATAAGTACAAAATAAATTACACTCATCTTAGCTTTGCTTTGATTCGATTCTAATCCTTCAATTGTTTCTAAATGGGATCACATTCTATATCTACATAATCATTCATATATCTATATCACTATTATAACTAATATACTCTAATGATTCACTCCTTAGACTAAGAAAAATGCCAATTTCATCTTTCAATGAAAGTATGCATCGATGCACTACTGATGCATCGGTGCATAAAATGCATTCGATGTTGTATTATCACTGGGATGCATCGATGCATGCCTTATGCATTGATGCACTAATTGCATTCGATGTTTCTATTTTAAAAGAGTGCATCGATGCACTACCTATGCATTGATACACCTTCAAACAAAATTCTGGGTTTTAACCTTGATGCATCGATGCACTATGAATGTGCATTGATGCACTCTGCCCAGAACCTCTTTTTGAACCCAAAAATCATCAACTCTTCACTCAAATGCTTCATATTTCATCCCCTTTCATAATCCTAACTTTCATATACATGTTTAAACTCATTTATAATCATTTATCCCATCTTTAACCTTAATATCCTCTCCTCTTTAGGAACTTCAAGAATCATACCCTATTTTCCACATGTTTCAAATCCAATTCTAACATTTAATACTTCTTAATTTAGCTGATGAAAAGTCAAATTTAGTTCCCAATTCAACTTATCATCTCTTTTCCAAAGATTCACTTAAAAACCCATTTTCTTTAATCTTTCATAACTCCTTTATCTTTTGATTTTAAGATAACTTAAGCTTTCCTTAAGCTTAGTTATCCTCTAATGATCAAAACCCAACCTTTAATTCAACAAATAATCAAGAAATCAGAAACTCACCTTTGCTTAGCTTCCACGGGGAGGAGGAAGAAGAAATGAAGAAGAATATGAAAATGTTTTCATCTTCCACGTTTTCATCTCTTATAAAAGGGATAAAATATCTTTAATGTCAAATGACCATTTTACCCTTTAATTCCTTTAATAATTACTAACAACTTTTAGGAAATATTTTCAAACAAATCACTGAACTAATCCATTCTTCTACTTTAGTCACCAAATTCTGAAACTTTATAATTTGGTCACTAACCCATAGTTTGGGATGTTACATATTCTGAAAATTTCATATATCCTTGAGCTGAATGTAATCGAACTCGAGGGTTTGTTGCAGACGCCCATTCTATGTGAAGTTGAGCTTTGGATTGGATATCATTCGTTGTGAAGTTGAAATCCAATCTAAAGATGGATGTTGTTGATGGGCACGATATCCTTCTTCGTGAAGTTGAAATCCAATCTAAAGATGAATGTTGCTGGTGGGCACGATATCCTTCATCATGAAGTTGAAATTGTGGATGACCCCTTCGTTGTGAAGTTGAGCCTTGAATTGGATATCCTTCGTCGTGAAGTTGAAATCCAATCTAAATATGAATGTTGCTGGTGGTAACAATATCCTTCATCGTGAAATTGAAATCGTGGATGGCACTTTCGTTGTGAAGTTGATCCTTGAATTGGATATCCTTCGTCATGAAGTTGAAATCCAATCTAAAGATGAATGTTTCTGGTGGGCACAATATCCTTCGTCGTGAAGTTGAAATCGTGGATGACCCCTTCGTTTTGAAGTTGAGCCTTGAATTGGATATCTTTCGTCGTAAAGTTGAAATCCAATCTAAAGATGAATGTTGATGGTGGGTACGATATCCTTCGTCGTGAAGTTGAAATTGTGAATGGCCCATTCGTTGTGAAGTTGAGCCTTGAATTGGATATCCTTCATTTTGAAGTTAAAATCCAATCTAGAGATTAATTTTGTTGGTGGGCACGATATCCTTCATCGTGAAGTTGAAATCGTGGATAACCCTTTCGTTGTGAAGTTGAGCCTTTAATTGGATATCCTTCATCGTGAAGTTGAAATCCAATCTAAAGATGAATGTTGCTGGTGGGAACAATATCCTTTGTCGTGAAGTTGAAATCGTGGATGGCCCTTTCGTTGTGAAGTTGAGCCTTGAATTGGATATCATTCATCGTGAAGTTGAAATCCAATCTAAAGATGACTATTATTGGTGGACATGATATCCTTTGCCGTGAAGTTGAAATCGTGGATGGCCCCTTCGTTGTGAAGTTGAGCCTTGAATTGGATATCCTTCGTCGTGAAGTTGAAATCCAATCTAAATATGAATGTTGCTTTGAGTTCAATATCCTTCGCTATGAAGTTGAAATTGACTCTAAGTGAAACTGGAAAGTTGTTTGTTGACAGACATCTTTTCTCGACTTAAGTTGTGTTGTACATTTCCTCTAAATAAAGGATGACCCCCATTCGAGGGTCTAAACCGATCATAATTCTTTGGATGACTCCCCTTCATGGGAAAGCCAAATTTTATCAGCCGGATATCCTCTGTCGTGGAGTTGAAATATGGTTTGAAAACATGAATTGGATCCGTTCTGAATTGGCTCTCGAACACGTATGAAGTTGATTCTAAGATCTATCGATCTTTCAATATGTCAAATTGGTTGAGGTGTAGCTCATCGCTGCTGAGTTAAGCAACCACCATCGATTTTTTACAAACTATTTTGAATCAAGTATCTTTCACCTTGAAGTTGAAACTTGACTCTAAAGCTGCAAAAATTATGTATGTGAAAAAAATAACAAATGTGATGCTCTTAAATATGCCTAAGATGAATGAAACATAAATTAGCTCTGCTTTATCTTCTGGATGGATCCTCATTTTGTTGTCGGTCTTGTACTCGGAATCTACCATGCCCTATTTTCTTCTCGGGTTGCAGCCTTTCACATTTAAGAGTGTCCTGTTTGAAAATGTTGTTTTCCTTTCTCTTATTTTAGGAGGGAAGAAAAAAGATATAAAAATGTAAAAAAATCTATAAAACATTGCCTCTCAATCTAGGCTCGCAATCGAATCAAATCATAAACATGAGTTCAAAGAATATCAAAAGAATCAATAGCTCTTTACCGCTTTCGGAGTTATAGCTCTTTGACAAATATTCAAATGAATGAGTTGGCTTTAGGTTGGCCTCCTTAAGGTTTCAACCATAAAAAAAATGTCATTTTTGGTCATTGCAACGTGCCTTTTTCTTGGCTTGTCATTTTAATTGTATGCGGACAAAATTACGCAACTAGCATAATCAATTACTAGACCTTCTATTTCGGTCATCTGAAATCTTTCATTTGTTCAAGTTTTGTAGACTCCTCTAACAAAGGTAGTATGGAAATATCAATCTAAAAATGAAATTCCTGAGTGTTCGTGTGAAATTGACTATAACAGGTGTTCCTTAACTCCTTTAGTCCATCATTACCGAAAATTTCTTGTTTAGATAAATTTGATTTAATTTGCCATTGTCTGGCTAGCCAAATCCATAAAGCCGGGGCATTTAACCAATTTCTTTAGAGGGATAACTTAATATTATAATCACTTTTATCAGGTTAACTGAAGGGTTCATCTCATCACAGTCTTCAGCCTGACAATAGCAGTAGAGCAAACACTGAGTTGCCAAGTGTCCGGGAAATGTCATGGTTTGAACGCAATCTATTCATAGAGCCAGAGCTTTCGAGTTTCTCTATAACCAATTGCCTTAGCAGAATAGATCAATTTTTATGGATTTAATTTTTTAAGATTGTCAAGAAGAACTTGTTATAGTCTAGGTGTTTGTTGAAGGTAAAAAATTTCATTTTTAGAGTTCAGTTTCCAAGCAACTGACCTAGACTAGATTCACCTACTCGACTATTCCATCTGTAAAGATCATGATCATCAATGAACGTCTTAAACAAAAATTATAGTAATGTCATATGCAAAAGATGCCCCATGTTGTCCGCACCTATGCACATCTAAATACCAAGCATCTTTCATTCTTTTATGAGAAGAGAAGGCTATATCGGTTCTTGTAAGAGAAAGGTATGGTTTTCGAGCGTATCTTTCGGGGTAAGGTCAAAGTCCTTGTTTTACCACTTTTTAATCGTGTTACTTTGTTAAAGATCCATAAATCCAATGATTTACGAAGTTTTTAATTCACTTGATATTCAAAGAATTTCAAGTTGTAAATTTGATTCAATGCTCAACATAAATTCATTGAAACATCCTCATAAAAAGAAATATGTTAAAGTTCAAAAGCAAGTTACAAAAAGAAATATGAGAAAGTTAAAAAAAACAAGTCCAAACAAGATGCTACAAAATGGAATAAATCCTCATTAGGATACCCCACTATTTCCAGAGTGTCGAGCATTAGGGCCTTCATCTGTACTTGCTCCTTATCTTTTAATTGTTTCTCATGTCGGGGCTCCTTTTGATATACCCTCAGACGCACAAATTTCTTCTTCGGGAGTGTCCATACTTTCATCCTTTTTTATGAGACATCTCTTGTTAGTTAATGTGAATGCAAAGAGATGAAAATAATAAAATGCAAAATATGACTACATGCATGATGCTGGAAATGTTCTAGGCACTGATCCAAAAAATGTGTTTGTTATTATAAATAATCCTTATTGGGGACAAAAGTGTTACGTCTTAAGAGACAAAAAACATTTTAAAGGTATAGACCCGAACAACTTCTGACAGGTTGGGTTGAATACCCTGTCAAACCGCTTCGGCTTTTTCTGGCTAAACCGTACAGGTGACGAGCTGTTTTTTGTACTTGTACCAAGAAGTCTTAAATGACTGCATCTTCGGCTTTCATTCTCTGTTGAGTCTGTTCCTAACGAAAGCACCATTGGAGCCCTCCATCAATAGGAACTATCTGAAGTTTATCTGCTTACTTCTTGAATTTGTCAATTACGACCTCCAGTTCAGCTAGGGTTTTGCCATCTTGTTCTTGTTGTCTTTGAAGGGACTCCTCAGGTTAGTAACCTTTTCTAGTCTTTCCCCTGCAACCTTCACCAACCATTTTGGAAAAGTTGACTTTTTACGTGCTTGATGTAAACCCGGTCCATTCTAAGTCGTTTCTGACCATAGTCGGACTTCTGAGCTTTTCACCTCTTGTATTATAACCCCTATGTCCATTAACGCAAATTATTTACGTTTAATGAACACGATTTTGGTGGATCAACACCTCTTTCTAATGATGCAAATGATGAAAATAAAATAAAAGAGAAAACAATAAACAGAGTTAGTGAGGTAAAAATAATCAAAACAGTCATGAAAATAAAAGTCCTACCCCACATGATATCTACTCCACATACTTATTATTCATACCCGGACATGATCTCTATCATACATGTTAATTTTGAACCAGTCCTAAACGCATAAATTTCTAGTTCACATACCTTGAACAGAAAGTAAAGTAAGTTTTGGGGTGGGTTCTAACTCCTTGTAGTTTCCCGGTTTAGGTTCTAAAAAAGAAGTACCCGAGTTCTCCTTGCTGGTGCCCCCTTGGGTTCGCCAGACCCTTAGTCCTAAGCTCATTACAAGCTCATGTAAACTAAGTTATACTTGAGGGGATACATTCCCTTATGCACGCACAGTGAATAAATTCACACGAAGACATAAGGTATATAAATCCTGAAGGTTACTTGCTAGGCCTGTGCGGAGAATAAATTCTCACGAAGGTGTCGCTTTCACCCCCACTTAAAAGAGTTTGGAGCTCAGGAATAGAACCTTAGATGAAAAAAGCTTAGTAGGCTGAAACCATTGAAAGAAAACGTCAGTACAACTATTTATTTGAAAAAAAATCAAAGATAAATAATTGGAATCGAATAAATAAATTAAAATTTAAACTTGTAATTTTCACTCAAAAAGACAACCAGAAATTAATTTCGGCATGACTCACTTACCTGTCCCCAGCAGAGTCACCAAGGTATCGTGGTCGTCTTTCGGTTGGACCCAGAATTGGGCTTCGACTTGAAATAATGGGTTAGAGTCGCCATCGATCATTTTAAAAACATTTAGTTGGATCGGACACTATCTTACCTGGTCTGCGTTTTACCAGAAATGTGTCAGGTTAGGGAGTCGGTTACAGTCAAAGAATGATTAGCACCCTTGTACTCGGTACCAATTAATTCGTCGGTTATCTTAATTGTGAAAATTTAAATTTAAATCAAAATTTAAAAATTCAATTCAAACTAATTACCTTTGATCGATTGAAAATATACCTAAAAAGTTGAAAATGTTAGATAAGAAATAAGAAATAAATATTAAATAAATTATATATATATATATATATATAATATTAAATGAATCAAAGGGAAAAAATAAAAAAATAAAAAATGTTAAATTCTAAAAGTAATAAAATAAAATAAAAATAATAAGAAGTAAAAAACATAAAATAAATAATAATAAAAAATGCTAAAATTAAAAAATAAAACCAACTTTTTACACATACTATGATGGAGGATTTTATAACAATGTAAAGTCAACCCTTCAGAGAACCAAGCAGCACTGCTGCGAGAAGCAGTGAGCATCGAAGTCATCAAAGCCGAATAGTGGCAGAGTGATACGGTAGCATCGATTCCAAGAAGAAACACGCTTCAACTGGACACCTGAAAATACAGATGGAGAGAGGAACCTTTGGTTAGACACGGAACGATGATGGTGCAGCGCTGGATTGTGGAGCGAACCGAGCCGTAGCGTTGCGAGCTGAACTTGATCGGAAAACTTTTATTACTTCGGGTGCTCCAAGGATTTGGAAGCCTTTCCGACCAGGAGAAGTAGAGTAGGGGAATAAGCATAAGTGGGAAAATGATAATGGGTCGAAGGCTAAAATAAAAGAAAGAACCCTCTTTGCCAAAATCAATGGCTTGTTCCAATATCTGTGTCTGTCACCTTCCCCCTTGCTTGCCTTTAAATAGCCTAGTGATTGATTATTTTTAGAGACGTTTTAGAGTCCCACTTGGACTCAAATGCCTTAATTTTTAGTGTTTCAATAGGACTCAAATACATTGATTTATTTTCTGAAACTCACTAAATTAGGGTTGTTGAATCGTGGTGGTTGAGTATGGGGCCTGCAAAAATAATAAAATAAAAAATATTTATAATAATTATAATAATAATAAATAAATAAAAATTAATAATATAATAAAATGTTTTTGTAGACCCGGACAAAAACGGGTGTCTACAATACGATTTAAAAAAGTTTTAATGGCCAATTTTTTAAAATTTGCTATTTTAAAAAATTTATGATGTTTTATTTTAAAAGTAATTGCATCACTTGTCTCCAAACTATAACTCTTAGTCTAAATTGATCTTAAACTTTTGAATATTATAATTTCATCCTCAATTTATGATACTCATTTTAAATTCGTCCTTAAACTTAAACTATGATCCTCATTCTAAATTGGTCCCCAAACTTTTAATTATTTAATTTCACCAAATATGTAATTAGTTTTAACCATAATTTAACCTAATTTTTTTCCATACTAATATAGCTTGGCCTAAAGATTTTATTAACGTGGAACGTTATTAGTATATACATGTAATTTGGGATAAAGTTAAAATGTTGAAAAAGTTTGAGGACCAATTTAGAATGAATGATATAGTTTGGGGATGAAACTAATATTTTAAAAAGTTTAAGGAAAAATTTAGAATGATAGTCATAGTTTAGGGTAGAAATTGAGATATTTAAAAATTTAGGGATCAATTTAAAAAGAGAATCATAGTTTCAGTATGTATGATGCAATTATCTCTTTATTTTATTATTGTTTATTATTTTTTTTAATCGGGAGATAACTGACATATTATATTTAGAACCTTAAGTATAAGGGACTATAAATGTAAATGTAACACCCATAATCCGTATACGTCTTGAAATATGAGTTAAAGAAGTCACATTAATTTTCAATGGGTTGATCGGATACCTCGATTTCTTACATTATCTGCATCTTACCAAAGATATGTCGGATGCGGGAGTCGGTTACAGTCAATGAAGGATTAACACCCATGAACTGCCCTTTCGGTACTAATTAATTTCCAGTTGTCTTAATTAAGAAAATTGAAAGTTAAATTACAAGGTAAAACATGATCCAAATTACTTACCTTTAATGGATTTAAAAACATACCCTTAAAAAGTCAAGAAAAGTGTTAGATATAGTAAAGTGCATAATCGAATTAAGATAAAAAAATGCATGCTGATGAATTAAAGAAAAACAAAGCAAATAGGGTCAATTGAATTGAAGTAAAAAGAAAGAAAATATGCATAAATATAAAATACTAATTGCAAAATTAAATATAAACAATTACTACAATAAAGAAAATAAGTAAAATAAAAAAACATAAAGCCCTAAAAATAGCTAAATAATAATAAATAAAATACAAAAAATAATAATAATAGACTAATCTCAAAAAAAGAAGAAAAATAAAACTAAAATAAATAAAAACAAATAAATAAAACAAAAATAAACAAAATAGAATAAGATAAATATAAAAATAAAAATAAGGGAAAAAATGGAGATAAATAAGATTAAAAACAGAAACAAAAAAACGAAAAAAATAGAACAAAAATAATAAATATAAAAAGAAAAGAAAATTAAAATATGAATAAAAGATAAAAAGGACTAAATTAAAATAAAAACAAAGTAGAGGGCATAATTAAAAGGAAATTGGGATAAAATTCGAGTTTAAGGTTCAAAATGAATTTTAAAAAACTAACGGGGGATCAAAACTACAATTTGACCCCTTCTTTACAAAAACACGCGGATCTTATCGGGTTGGATCGGGTCGGCGGGTTGCATATAAAGGCCAGTTTTCATAAACAAAAATCATTTTTCACCCCTAGCCAAATGGATCAAAACCGAGCCCCTCTTTTTCTCTGCCTTGTTCTTAGTGTTCTTCATCTGATGAAGAACACCTCGTCCAACCCAGAAACCGATCGGCCACCCTAAAAAAAATTTAAATTTTTTCCGAAAGCTCTTCTTCCCCCCATCTCAGAAATCAACATGCTTTCTCGAAAATTGCCTCGGGGAGGGCTAGATCTGAGAAATAAGTTCTCGAAACCCTCCCCCATTCATCGACTCAAACCTTTTTTTTTGTTTTTTCGAATAAAAAACAAAGGAAAAAAAGATGAGCAAGGTAAGAAAAATACCTTCTTTATTTACTTTTTCCTTTCGAAAGTTACAAAGATTTCCTTTCTTTTTCTTTCGTATTTTCTTATGTAATTTCTCTGTGTTTTTCGTGATTTGTTACATGTGTATTTATGGTGCTAGATAGTCTATTTTTAGTTTGGTCTTAGTGTTTGATTTCAACTGAAATGTTTTTATTGTTTGTTGGTTAGTCCTTTGATACCACGTCGCCGGGAAACTCGGAGGTGGCCTTGGCGTGAGGCGTGAGGACTCTACTTGAGCCCTCAGTTTGACTGGCTCCATTAGTTGTGGGGCGCTGAAGTAACAAGGTGGAAGATTAGGTTTTTGGAACCCTAACCTCTAGTGTGATCTGGATCGTTGGATGGGTCCAGATCCAATGGTGGAGATCGAGGGACGGCTGACGGTTGACTTGCTGAAAACCCTAATATGTTTTAGGGTTTCAAATAGGGTCAGTTCTGGTTGTAGTCTGGGATGGTTCAGGTTGCTTATTCGGGTCCACTGTGGGTCACTATTGGGTCAGCAACTTTGTAATGGTATGTGTAATAATGGATGCTTGTGTAGATCATAACCAAGCTCCAGAGTCAAGAAAGAAAAAGGGCAAAGATAAAGTTGCCGAATAGCTGGGCATATCAAGTGAGTGAATTTAATGTATGTTTTACAGTATTCAATATATTCTTATAATGTGTATGGAAATGATACTATGAATAAGTTTTAGAGTATTAATTGCTCTAAAATGAACTAATGAAAGTTAAATGCATAACGGTGCATTTCGACATAAAAGGTGTCACTAATGAAAGTTAAATGCATAATGGTGCATTTTGACATAAAAGGTGTCACTAATGAAAGTTAAATGCATAACGATGCATTTCGGCATAAAAGGTGCCACTAATGAAAGTTAAATGCATAACTGTGCATTTCGACATAGAAGGTGCCACTAATGAAAGTTAAATGCATAACGGTGTATTTCGGCATAAAAGGTGTCACTACTTAAAGTTAAATGCATAACGGTGCATTTCGGCATAAAATGTGTCACTATTGAAAGTTAAATGTATAACGGTGCATTTCGGCACTTCGGTGCAGTCCATATACTTTACATTTCTTAATTGACTTACATTGGGCAAAATAAAAGATAATTGGGAAATATATACAGAAAAATAGGAATGCTTGGCATACTAAGAATACATTTTTAGATGACTATATGAAAGAAACTTGGTTTAACTGAGATGGTTAACTTATGTATGAATTTCAGTTCATTTACATTATTATACATCATTAAGTAAATACTTAGCGTGTTTTAATTTCACGCGTAGGTAAGAGCCAAGACTAGCAGAGTAAGGAGTGCTGCAAAGATCATCAATCCAAGGTTGACTCATCAGTAACTATAGGACAATTATGTTTTTTTTTTATAATTATGTGGCATGTATATGAACTTAAGAAAATGCTCTAGAATATATTAAAGTTACAAATTTTGTAATATGTTTCAACGAATGTTTTATTATTGTGCGAAAGTGTTTTGTTTTATTTTCGAAACAAAATTTTATGGGTTTTACAAATAAGTAAATGTTTCTAAAAGTAATGTGATTCCTATGACTTGTGTACGGAACCGTATATGGGAAATGGGTGTTACAAATGTCATACAACTCACGGCAGTTAACGACTTAGTGACTACATCTTAATTAAAATGAAACAAAAGTGATCATATATTATATTTTTTGAATCGAGTGACCATACGTTTGTAAAACTGAAATAAAAGTGACAAACTCTGTAGTTTACCCTAAAATCTATGAATCATATTGAAGCATTATGAAGGTATATGTGTGATATCTTAAATTTGTTCGAGTTTTTATAAGCAAGCCTATTAAACATTTAAACTTTTTAAACCAAAAACCGACGTATATATATACTTATTTAAATACAAATATATATATACATATATATATAATTACGTTTAACCCTAAAATTAAACCACTATCGAAATAACTCGAGCACCCATCAATTACCTCGCTCAACAGGCCTCATTTAGAAACAACCCATACTTGTGTACCAACCCCAACCTGGTTACCAACCCAAAATTATAATTGTGGCTATGTTTCGAAAATGTATGATTTATAAATATTGAGATCCAAAAATTATAATTATAGAGTAATGAAATTATTGTTTAGAAATATTAAAATGAAATTCTAATTACAATCGAAGGATCAAATGAGGCATTTCTCATTATTTTAGCATGACACGTAATATTTCTAATGATATTTAACAACATTGTGTCAATTTTATAATAAAATCTAAAGTTTAATGTTTATTATATAAATTTTTGAATATTTAATATTTAAAAATATCATTTTAATGTAGTTGACTATTTATAAATTTGTCGACACCGTTTTTTGCCCGAGTGTGGAAAAAAACTAGTAGGACTTGGGGTTTTTCTTTGAAAAGGTTTTTGAAATGTTGGGAGTTGTCATCAACCAGTTAATTTTAATAAAACATTTTATTTTATCAAAAATATCAGTTTTGTCTACAAAAATCAGAAATCGGGTTCGGAGTTAGTTACGCGTGTGAAAGGATTAACACCCCTACAACACCCAGAAATTGGTACCTAGTCTATTACCCTATATTTAAAAATTAAAAATTTTGAGTCTGAGATTTTATTTAATTTAAAATTCATTATGTATACAAGGTTTTGAAAAAAATGTCGATTTACTTCTGGAATTACTAGTGGTCACCCTCTTAGCACAATGTGAAGGTCACATTATTAACTCCTTGGTAAATGAACATTGTCTTGTTTTGAAGTGATGATGCAATCAAACAATGAATTATTTAAGCTTAATTATACTAGGTAATTAATTAAGGTTTCCCCTAACCTAAAGTGTCAAATTATGAAAATTAAAGAACTCAGGAGACTAAACCTTAAAGTGAACTCTCTAATATTAACCCTAATTAATTTTAACCAATTATTGATTCGAATAATCTATTAAAAACTCGGACATTTTAATACGAGAGCCAAATCGAATTATTCCCTAAATTTAAAGGATTAAGTGTAATTCTACCTAAAATGGAGCTCTAATTAATAATCCTAATTTATTATGTCAAATGAATACCTAATTAAAAAGTTTAAGGACTAAAGTGTGAGAAATCTAAATCTACGGGAGAAATCTAAAATCTAAATATTCTAATTAGGGACCAACCTAAAAGAAATCTAGACTTAAGGGTTCAATCTAAAATCAAGATAACTAATGTAAAATTCGAAAGCTATTTACAAAAATAAAGGATCAAACATTATGCATCAAATTAAAATAAACGTCATGTAATTAAACTAATGAATTTGTACATTCAATTACACTATATGAAAATTAATACCTAAAACATATATATACATTAAAATACTTACCATACATACTTTATATGCAATACACGTCTATTAAAATATCAATTGATAAAAAACGCATAATATGATGTAAATGTAATTTCATGATATATTTACATACAAATATAGATAGAATATAAGATAATATATTGAGAAATGACTGAATTCAAAAAGAGAGAGGAAAAAAAGGGTCAACAGTCAAATATAGAATTAAATTAAACAAGCATGAAATCATATGCTAAAATTAAACAAACTAAATAAATAATAAGTACAAAAAAGATAACAAATTAAAGAAGATTAAACGAATAAATAAAGGAATTGATATAAATGCATATAATAAATTAATTAAAAGGAAATAGAGTCACACAATAAGGAAAGAAAAAAAAAGAAAGAAAACTAAAAAGGCATAATAAAAAAGTAATTACAATGTACATAAATTTATATAAAAAGGCATAAAAGGGCATGCGTACGAAAAATAAAAATTAGCACATCAATCTTAATATTAAAAAATAATGGTTTAAAAAGGCATAAAAGGGCATGCGTAGGAAAAATAAAAATTAGCACATCAATCTTAATATTAAAAAATAATGGTTAATAATTAATAGTTAATATTAATATTTATCAACAAAATTTACATAGGGACCAACATGTAATAAAAATAAAACGTGGCTACCAATTCAAAACTAAATGGAGAGGCAAAAAAGGACCAGATTACAAAGAGTGAAAATAGAGTATTTAAATTAAAGAAATAACAAAAATAGAGACTGAAATGCAATAAAATTAAAAAAATAATAAATGATTCAGATTAAATTAAAATAGCATAAATAGTGACCAAATTCAAATGAACAAAAAAATTGTGAAATGCAACTATGCAAGGATTAAAAATAGAAGGTGCAGTGACCACAATGTTAAAACACGACAGACCTAGGAGGACCATAAAGCAAAATTTCCATTTACAACTTAGCATTTTGGAGAACAAAACAAAAGGGAAAAATCATGTAAGAAGGACACCAAATCTGAAATTAAATGAACAAAGGGAGATTGGGGGGCATTTTATAAAAAGATTCTAAAGTTCGACGACATGAGGAAGATTTTACCATTTCTCTAAAACTCATCAAATATAAAACCTTCTTTTTTTTTATTTTTACCTTTATTTTTCACTTTTTTCTCTCTCTTCCCCTTAACTCTTTCCCTTCTCTCTATATTCCAGAAATCGGTGAAAAGCGACGTCGCTGGTCACTGTGTCGCCACCGTACCTGCGGCCGTCTCCGGTGGCCGTTTGACACCAAGAAGCACAACGACGGTCGCCTTGGTACCGATAACTTGGATCTAGCCTCTGTTTTGCAAGATTCGGCTCCTAACTTCACGAAGAAGGCCGAGAACTCTTCGAATTTCTCTTCACGAATCTCCTCCGTCCACCAATGGATCGGGCTAGCTTTTCAGTATGTTGTTCCCCTCGTCAGTAAGCTCCTCCCTACCGTTCGGATTAGCCAATAGAAACTCAAATCGTCGGTGAATGGTTTTGACCGAGACGTAAGGCACTCTATTTCTTTCCTGCTTTATTTTTAATTCGAATATATTGTGTTTATGAAAAAATGAGAAGATCGAAAATAAAAAAAACGCTTCAAAATGCTTTTTTTCGATTTCTGAAAATGGAAAATGCTACACTAATTTTTTTGAAGCGGGGAACCCTTTTTACAATCTATTTTTCCCCGAATAAGGAGCCCCTTTTTATATTAGATTGCTTAGGGTTTTATAACAACCTAATAACACAATTAAAAAATAAATTTTAACCCTTTTTGCATGTGAACCTTGATTTGGTGCCTCAACTAATTTGGAAGTTGTTGGGGCAAGTTGCAACAGAGGAATGGAAATAGTAGGGAGATAGTAGTGTCACGGTCGTCTTTCGGTTGGACTCGAAATTGGGCTTCGACTTGAATGAATGGGTTAGAGTCACCATCGATCATTTTAAAAATATTTACGTAGATCAGACACCATCTTACTTGATCTGTGTTTTACCAGAAATGTGTCGGGTTCGGGAGTCGGTTACTGTCAAGAAAGGATTAGCACCCTTGAACTGCCCTTTCGATACCAATAATTTGTCGGTTTTCTTTAATTGCGAAAATTAAAATTTAGATTGAAATTGAAAAATTCAATTCAAAATAATAATTACCTTTGATAGATTAAAATTACCTCGGTCAAAAGATTAGATTAAAAAATAAATATTAAATAAATTGAAAAGAAGAAAAAATAATTACCTATGCAATATCACATTGTCAGTTGTCACATGCGTGTGTATTTCAAAGGCATAGCCTGCTCAACACAATTATAATTGGTTTTCCATCTTTCATTGCCCTTTTTTAGATCCCCATCCTTCCCTTCTAGTAAATGCAAGAGGTGCGCTAAGTCATTCTCAGTGACAACATCCTGTTCTCTTTCTTCAGCTTCACTACTGAGGCTAACAGCTTCAGCAGTGCCTTCCCATGAAATCAACACCGTAGGCGGCGGCGACGATGGCAATGGAATCACGGAATCCGAAGCTGAAGCTGCTGATTTATTGGATCTCCCTTTCATAACGTTAAAGAAAATACTCCAGAATACAGAGAAGACCGAGAGAGAAGAGAGAGCGATGAAGGAGAACTAGAGTCTGCGAGCTCCGAACCCGAGAGGAGCTGTCCAGATGAACCGAAACTTCGAGCGTAGGCCAAGAAAAACCAAGCCAGTCCACCTAGGACGCCAAGACTAGCCGATCATGAGCCCGGTCATTACCGCTAACCATATAAGCACGGCGCATAACAAAACGTCGAAGAATGTTTCAGTTACCGATTGTTTCTTCAAAAACTCCACTGGAACGAAGAGTATCTCATCCATTTTTTACATCAAAAAAAAGGAAACAAAGATCTTAATGGACTTGTTTTTAATCGGTGATTCAACGAACCCCGATCAGCCTCTAAGGGGAGATCCAGGGAAGAACATTCTTTACAGGAAAAGAAAAGAGAAATTAGAAACAATTTTTTATAAAACCTCCTCTTCTTCCCTCTCCTTGTTGCTCTTTCTATAGCCTCCACCATGGTGCGTAGGTTATAGGCAGTTTATTAGAACTGCATTAAGCAGTTACTTGAGATCCTCTTAATGTGGTTCCATAATCCCACTATGCATGTTCGTGTAACAGTTCCATTTTGGAACGTGGGATATGGGGTTGAATAGGGCCTACAAAAATAAAATTAATAGTATTAATATAATAATAATAATTAATAATAAGTAATTATTATCATATATATATATACATATATATTAAGCTCGATCAAAAACGGGTGTCTACAGCTGCCCCTCTTTGCACATTTTTGTGTTAACAAGAATAGGGCAAAGATGAAAAAGGCGACAAGTTTTTGTACGATTTTCATTTATTTGAGACTTGATAGTGTTTTTTGTGACACTAAGTCGATCTATTGGGCACGATATCCTTCTTTGTGAAGTTAAAATCGTCAGTGACTCCATCGTTGTGACGTTGAGTTAATATGTAAAATCCTGAGCACGATATCCTTCGTCATGAAGTTAAAATCGTGGACCTCTTGAGCGCGATACCCTCGTTGTGAAGTTGAGTTGAGCTCAAAGTATTGGGAAGTAGTTATTGGATTGTCTTCTAGCCCAATATACTTTGTTGTGAAGCTGAAATTTGACTTGAATGAAACAGGTTTTTCATTGTTGTGTCACAAATGACTCATTCATCGTGAAGTTGGGTCAATATTTTGGGTACGATATCCTTCGTTATGAAGTCGAAATTGTAGGTGAATCGGAAAGTTTCTCTTTGTTTCTAATCTCGATCGACCTTGGTCTTCTTCTCGATTTAAATACATGGGTGTGAAAATTTGACCTTGTTGTTGCAACACGGTTAATACGCCCTCGAGCTGAATGGAATCGAACTCGAAAGTCTTCATCGACAGATAACCCTTTTTACCTTTAGCTATGTTGTACTAAGCTGGGGAATAAATATTTGTTTCAGATGACTCATTTGCTGTGAAATTAAGTCGATCTGTTGGGCACGATATCCTTCGTCATGAAGTTGAAATCGTGGATGGCTCATTCGTTGTGAAGTTGAGCTTGGAGTTGGATATCTTTTGTCGTGAAGTTGAAATCATGGATGGCTCCTTCGTTGTGAAGTTGAGCTTTGAATTGGATATCCTTCATCGTGAAGTTAAAATCCAAGGGTTGCATTGCTGCTTGTGGGCATGATATCCTTCGTGAAGTTGAAATCGTGGATGGCTCTTTCGTTGTGAAGTTATGCTTTGAATTGGATATCCTTCGTCATGAAGTTGAAATCCAAGGGTTGCATTGCTTCTTGTGGGCACGATATCCTTCGTCGTGAAGTTGAAATAGTGGATGGCTCATTCATTGTGAAGTTGAGATCCAAGGGTTGCATTGCTACTTGTGGGCACTATATCCTTCGTCGTGAAGTTGAAATCGTTGATGGCTCATTCGTTGTGAAGTTGAGGTTTGAATTAGATATAATTCATCGTGAAATTGAAATCTAATCTAAAGTTGTATTGCTTCGAGTTCAATATCCTTCGTTGTGAAGTTGAAATTGACTTTGAATGAAACTGGAAATTTGTTTGTTGATAGACGCTCCTTCGCTGTGAAGTTGAGCTTTGAATTGGATATACTTCGTTGTGAAGTTGAAATCCAATATTGTGTAAGTTGCGTTATTTCGAGTCCAATATCCTTCGCTGTGAAGTTAAAATTGACTCTGAATGAAAATGGAAAGTTGTTTGTTGACACACAGCTTTTCTCGAGTTAAGTTGTGCTGTAAATTTCCTCTAACTGAAGAATGGTTCCCCTTTCGCGGGTCTAAACCGATCATAGTTCTTTAAATGGCTTCCCTTTACGGGAAAGCCAAGTGGTATATTCCGTCAGTCAGATATCCTCCGTCATGGAGTTGAAATCTGGGTTGGAGATGCTAACTGAAAACTAGCCACTCGTCGCTGAGTTAAGCTGAAATGGATTTGTTTTAAATTGGCTCTTGAACCCGTCTGAAGTTGATTCTAAGATCTGTCGATCTTTCAATATGTCAAATTGGTTGAGGTGTAGCTCCTCGCTACTGAGTTAAGCAACCACCATCGATTTTTAAAATTTTTTTTTTGCATCAAGTATCTTTCTCCTTGAAGTTGAAACTTGACTCTAAAAGCTACAAAAAAATTATGTATGCTAAAAATGATAAATGTGATGCTCTTAAGTAAGTCTAAGATGCATGCAACATGAATTAATTATGTTTTATCTCTTGGATGGAGCCTCATTTTGTCTGATGGTCTTGTCCTTGGAATCGACCATACCCCCATTTTCTTCTCAGGTTGTTGATGATGTCACACGTTCTATCTGGTCTCTCGAACTGATTGTTTTCAAGAGCATTATTTGTTCTTTCTTCAATAGAGGCAAAATGAGCCTCACTAGCTTCCAAGACTCTTCACATTTGAGACTGTCCTGTTTGAAAATGTTTTTCTCCTTCCTCTTAACTTAGGAGGGAGGAGGAAAAATGTAAGAATTTTGTAAAATATTTCCCCTTAATTCAAGCTGGCAATCGAATCAAATCATAAACATGAGTTCAAAGTATATTAAAGGAATCAATAGCTCTTTTAATGCTTTCAGAGTTATAGCTCTTTGACAAATATTCAAATGGATGAGTTGGCTTTAGGTTAGCCTCTTATTTTCTAAGGTTTCAGCCATCAAAAAATGTTTTTTTTTCGGTCATTGCAATATGCCATTTTCTTGGCTTGGCATTTTAATCGGATGCGGAAAAAATGACGCAACTAGCATAATCAATCACTAGACATTCTATTTTGGTCCTCTGAAATCTTCCATTTGTTCAAGCTTTGTAGGCTCTCCTAACAAAGGCAGTGCAGAAATATCGGTCTAAAAATGAAATTCTTGAGTGCTCGTGTGAAATTGACTATAACAAGTGTTCCTTAACTCCCTTAGTCCATCATTACCAAAAATTTCTTGTTTAGATAAATTTGATTTAATTTGCCATTGTCTGGCTAGCCAAATCTATAAAGTGGGGGCGTTCAACCAATTGCTTTAGAGGGACAGCTTAATATTATAATCACTTTTATCAGGTTTAACTGAAGGGTTAATCTCATCAGAAAGTCTTCGGCCTGACAAAAGAAGTAGAACAAACACCAAATTGCCAAGTGTCTAAGCAATGTAATGGTTTGAATGCAATATATTCATAAAGTCAAGGCTTTCGAGTTTTCTCTATAGCCAATTGCCTTAGTGGAATAGCTTAGCTTTACGGATTTAATTTCCTAAGATTGTCAAGAAGAACCTGTTATAGTCTAGGTGTTTGTTGAAAGTAAAAAAATTATCTTTAGAGTTCAATTTCCAAGCAACTGACCTAAACTAGATTCACCTACTCGACTATTCCATCCATGAAGATCACTATCATCACTGAACGTCCTCAATAAAAGTATAGTAATGTCATACACAAGAGATGGCCCATGTTGTCCGCTCCTATGTATACCTAATACCAAGCCTTTTGTTCATTGTCTTATGAGATGAGAAGACTGTATTGGTTCTTTATAAGAAAAAGGTACGGTGTTTGAGTGTATATTTCTGAAGTAAGGTCTAAAGTCCTTGTTTTATCCATTTTTGATCATGTTACTTTGTCAAAGATCTGTAACTCTGAATCATTTATAGAGTTTTTTAATTCAGTTGATATTCAAAGAATTTTAAGTTTGCAAATTTGATTTATTGCTCGTCATCCTTAAAGTAACATAAATTTGTCCATATGAAAAAGAAGTTAAAAAACAAGTTACACCGAAATATGATAAAGTTCAAAAATCGAATTCAAACAGGCTACTGCAAATGATGAAATGAAATGATCTTTTTCCTTATTTGGATGCCCCCGAGTTGTTAAAGTCGATCAAGTTCTTGTTACATATCTTTTGCATGATTCTCTTGAATGCATAACAGTTCTCAATAGTATGCCCTGGGACACCACTGTGATATTCGCAATGGGCACTCTCATCATACCACTTTGGGTATGAGGGCTTCATGGGTTCCACCAGATATGGTGACACCACTTGGGTGTCAAAAAGTTGTTGGTAAGATCTTTGTAGGTCATGGGAATAGGATCGAAATGTTTTCATTTTTTATGAGACATGTGAATGTAATAAAAAAAGAGAAAAATAATACGAAATATGCAGGAATGCATGATACATGCAATGTTCGAAGCATTGATCCAAAAATGTGTCTGTTATTATGAATAATCCTTATTGGGGACAAAAGTGTTATTTCTTGATAAACAAAAAACATTTTAAAAGATATTCTTTTAGACCCCCGAACAGCTTCTGACAGGTTGATTCATCTTCCACCTTTTTTGTCACCGGTTGAATACCCTGTCGAACCGTTCAGCCTCTCTGAGCTGTTTTTTGTACTTGTCCTAAGAAATCTCGAATGGCTGCATCTCTGGTTTTCACCTTTTGCTGAGCCTGTTCCCAACGAAAACGTCATTGGAAACCTACATCGGAGGGAATTATCTTAAGCTCACTTGCTTGCTTCTTGAATTCATCAATAATGGCCTCCAATTTCATCTATCGTTTTGCCCTCTTGTTCTCATTGTCATTGAAGGGACTCTCCAGGTCAGTAACCTTTTCTCGTCTTGCCCCTGCAACCTTTGCCAACTCAAAAAGTTGACTTTTGATGTGCTCAGTGTAAATCCCAGTCCATTATGAGTCTTTTCTGACCATAGTCAGACTTTTGAGTTTTTCATCTCTTGTATTATAACCCCTTTGTCCATTAATGCAAATTATTTGTGTTTAACGAACACATTTTTGTGAACCAACACCTCTTTTGAATGATGTAAATGATAAAAAATAAAGTAAAAGAAAATAAAAATTAAAGGAAAAAGGTTAGTAAGATAAGGATAATAGAAAAAATAATGAGAATAAAAAGTCATATCCCACATGATATCTACCCCCAAATGCTTTAATTCCTACCCGAACATGATCTCTACCCCGCATGTTAATTTTGAACAAGTCATAACCGCATATATTTCTAATTCGCATGCTTTGAACATAAAGTAAAGCATGAAATAACTCAAGATAGCCTAGGGTTTAGAATGAGGTTTTGGGGTGAGCTCTAACTCCTTGTAGTCTCCCGGTTTAGGTTCTAAAGATGGTACCCAAGTTCTCCTTGCTGGTGCCCCCTTGGGATTGCCAAACCCTTAGTCCTAAGCCCATTACAAGCTTATGTGGATTAAGTTAAACTCGAGAGGATACATTCCCTTATGCCCATACGGAGAATAAATTCACACGAAGACATAAGGTATATGAATCCTGAAGGTTACTTGCTAGGCCCATACGGAGAATAAATTCTCACGAGAGCGTCGCTTTCACCCCCAACTTAAAACGGGTTTGGAGCTCGGGTATAGAGCCTTAAATGGAAAAAGTTAAAGATCTGAAATCATTGAAAAAAAACGTCAGTACAACTCTTTATTTGAAAAATAATCAAAGATAAATAATTGGAATCGAATAAATAAATTAAAATTTAAACTTGCAATTTTCTATCCAAAAGACAACCGAAAATTAATTTCGGCCTGACTCACTTACCTGTCCCTAGTGGAGTCGCCAAGCTGTCTCGAACGTCTTTTGGTTGGACTCAGAATTGGGCTTCGACTTGAATGAGTGGGTTAGAGTCGCCAATGATTATTTTAAAAACATTTAGGTAGATCGGACACCATCTTACCTGATTTGCGTTTTACTAGAAATGTGTCGGGTTCGAGAGTCGGTTACGGTCAAAGAAGGATTAGCACCCTTGAACCGCCCTTTCGGTACTAATTAATTTGTCGGTTGTCTTTAATTGCGAAAATTTAAATTTAGATTGAAATTAAAAAATTCAATTCAAAATAATAATTACCTTTAATCGATTGAAATTACTTCACTACCGAGGCTAACAGCTTCAGCAGCGCCTTCCCGTGAAATCAACACCGTAGGCGGCGGTGACGATGGCAATGGAACCGTAGAATCCGAAGCTGCCGATTTATTGGATCTCCCTTTCATAACGTCAAAGAAAATCCTCTGAAATATGGAGAAGGCCGAGAGAGCAGAGAGAGCGATGAAGGCGAACCAGAGTCTGAAAGCTCCGAACCTGGGATGAGCTGTCCAGATGAACCGGAACTTCGAGCGTAGGCCAAGGAAAACCAAGCCGGTCTATCTGGGATGCCAAGACCAGCCGATCGCGAGCCCGATCATTACCGCTAACCATATAAGCATGGCGCATAACAAAACGTCGACGAATGTTTCAGCTACCGATTGTTTCTTCAAAAACTCCACTAGATCGAAGAATATCCCATCCATTTTTTACATAAAAAAAAGAAAACAAAGATCTTAATGGACTTGTTTTTAATCGGCGATTCAATGAACTCTGATCAGCCTCCAAGGAGAGATCCAGGGAAGAACATTCTTTCCAGGAAAAGAAAAGAGAAATTATAAACAATTTTTTTTTATAAAACTCCTCCTCTTCCCTCTCCTTGTTGCTCTTTTTATAGCCTCCACCATGGTGCGTAGGTTGTAGGCAGTTTATTAGAAGTGCATTAAGCAGTTACTTGAGATCCCCTAATGTGGTTCCACAATCCCCATTATGCATGTTCGTGTAACAGCTCCATTTTGGGATGTGGGATATGGGGTTGAACGGGGCGTCAAAAATAAAATTAATAGTATTAATAATATTAATTAATAATAATAAGTAATTATTATATATATAGTCCGGTCAAAAAACGAATGTCTACAAGTAGCACAGTGATGACAGGAACAACCGGTCCATTTGCTTGTTACCCATTGTTGTTTTTCTGTTTTTTTTCTTCTTTTTAATATATATATATGAATAAAAATGGTTATTACAAAATTTTATCTTATAAAATTAATAGGGTATATCAACGACATATGCCCATCCTTTTTTTTTCTAATTTTCATTTTACGATTATAATTTTTCTTACAATGCTTCATGAAATTGAATAATTTACAAAGTCTCATATAAGGAATTCCCAATCTAACACCAATCAAGTAAATAATTCCCTTCATATATATATACATGTTCATGGTCAAATGACAAACTGTTTTAGTTAATATATATGGCATAGTCAAATGTGATTTGGATTTAGTTATTTAGTTGAAGACTTGTGTAACATTCTACTTCAAAAATCACGTGCATGTTTGACAAATTCAATAGCTTAGCTAAAAATAAGATAGGGGACGACTTCTATGCATTGCAATTTGAAATGACGACGGTCGGTTTATATACGACTTTGAATACAATATTTTAACGATATTCACCCCTATTTCAAAGTGTGTATATAAAATAAATAACAGCAATCATTAATTTATAAAATTAATTACACTACACTTTTTTACATTATAACATCATTTTAAATTAAATTTTATTTTTTTAAATATTTTAATTTATTCTCTAAACTATAATTCTCATTATAAATTAATATCTAAATTTCAAACCTTTCAATTTTATTCTAAATTATAACTTTTTATTTTAAATTAATTTAAAATTAACATTTTAATTTCATTTTTCAATTATTCTTCTTGATGAATTCATTTTTAAATTATTAGTATATATTAATTAAACTTTAAACCCCAAGAAAATGTCCGAGGAGTAATCGAGGACGAGAGAAAGGACACCAATCTAAACAAAATTTAGTTCCTAGTTTCTACAACCATTTTAACAACCAAAAAAAATCAAACTTTCAATTAATATAAGTATTATTATAATTATTAATTATCATATAAACATTAATATATATTATGTAAATGAACTCGTCTAGCTACCTATATAATTAAAAAATGAGTGTTTTTAAATGGAATTCAAAATATTTTGCTTTCATTTATTTTAATTAATAAAAAGTAAAAAAAATTTTTCCCCGCATTTGCTATATCCAAATTAGAGATGTCTATCGAGTGAGTCGATCAGGAGTTGATTAGTGCTTGACTCATGCTCTTTAAAAAAAATTGTTGTTCGACTCGACCCGTTATTCATTAAACACATAAGAATTTTTACCTTATTTTTTTAACTATATTTAAATTCTAGTAAATTAATAATTGATTTAATATTTAATATTTTTATTATTTATTGGAAATTAATAAGTTAATAGTATTTATTATGTAGTAATATATCATCTTTCATATTATCTATTAGTAAATTAATATTTTTTAATTAGGCATTTTCTAATTGAATAGATTTTTAATAAAAAAATAATTATTGATTAGACATTTTTTTAATTGAATAGTTTTTTAAGCTATCTATTAAAAATTATAAAAATATTAATGAATTATTATCGAGTCAACTCATTAAAATCTTTAAATTAAAACAAGTTGAGCATTGATTGAGTCTTAACGAATCATTTAAGCAACTTATAAATTTATTCAACTCATTAATCATCCCTAATCTAAACAGACAGTTCTGGTTAGATTATAAAATAACCGAATTATAGACTTATTACTATGTTTGGAAAAAGTTAAAAATAATAATAACGATGATAAATTTTTTCAACAAAAAATTGAACAAAATTGAAATTGAATAATCCAATGAAAGAATATTTTAATAGAAATTCGGGCATATATATACAATATAAAAAAAATCTTGAACGAATTTAATAAAATATCCACGTCAGCCATTTAAAAAACTGACAAATCATCGTCATATAACTAGAACTTGGGGAAAACTCAACGGCGACAACAGTGGCACGTTAAATATCCCCTTCATATTCTCCAAATCCAAAAAGGTAGACCAACTTGACGGCGTCAAAGGCACTTCACCGTTACTTTTCTCTTTGGCCACGTCATCATTTTCTCTCTTCACTGCCTTCACTATTCTCTCCCCCCTTTCGCCGTCATCTCTGCTCCGTTTCTTCTCTCCGTCGTCGGCGCTAGCATCCGACTTTCCTACTTCAAGAGGGAAATTAACAACTGCTTTCGAGCCACGTAGCTGGAAAGCAGCTCGGTCGTAAGCCCTTGCGGCTTCGATGGCCGTTTCAAAGGTTCCTAACCAGATCCTAGACCCTCGTCGGGACGGATCTCTGATCTCCGCCGCGAACTTCCCCCACGGCCTTCGTCGGACTCCTCTGTAATGCTTCTTCGGCTCTGCCTGAGTTAAATCCGGTGTACCGAACTGAATCTGCTCCACCTTCGGAGGTAACGAGATTTTCAGCGACGGTTTTCGAGTCCGAGAGCTCGAATTCGAAGAAACTTCAGGTTTAGCCGCTGAAAGTGTTTGAGGTTTGAACTCAAATCCAAAAGCACCGGCGTTGGATGAGAAGGATTTAGGCGTGGTGAGATCGATAACTTTAGGTTTCGACTCAAATTGAAAGCCAAGAAAATTAGGAGAGAATTGAAAGAAATCATTATCGTCCACGGAATTAAAATCGGATACAGTAAGAGACGAATCAGAGCTCGAAATCTCCAATTTAGAGGTGGAAACTTGAGGCTTCGTCTCAGTAATCCATTGATTTTGAGTAGAAAAACTCCCTAATCCAACTGGAGAAAGTTCGTCGAGTAAATATCGTTTGATATATTGAAGCGTGCTTGATACTTCACTGCTTGCTTCCATATCCAAAGAACAAATAAAAGAATTTCAAAGGATTTTTTTTCGAGAAATTGAATGAATAATTTTGAAGTAGTTCTTGGTTGAGAGTAGAAGAAGAGAGTGGGAAGCTTTATATAGGAGATGAGAAGGGAGGGTTTGAATTTGGCTTTTCAGACATTTTCAACGGTGCTTCGAGGATGGAAGAAGGAAGCAGAGTGTGTTCTTTTCTTTTACACAGCGAAAAAGGTCGTGTGTACCCTGTTGAATATTTCACCATCGGATTCGTTGGAAAAGTATATTCAAATCAAGGATCAAACGGCTGAGGTTTTATGCTTTGCTTGCGTTGCATTTCTTGGTTGGTTCCCAAAAAGTTTCTGCTTTGGATAGAATTATTGGTCAAAATTATTATTATTATTATTATTATTATTAGGGTAGACCATAGTGGTAAATAGATCGTTCGGATTAGGTTTAGATCGAGTCATTTAAAGTTGAATAATTTTAGGTCAAGTTTATATTTGATTCAGGTTGATTCGGGTCAAAATAGGTTTGATTTAAATTTAGTATGGGTTTATGATAAGTTGGGTCTAATATTAGGTTTGGTCAACATCGGACCAAGTTAATTTTGAGTAGGGTTAATACTAGATCAATTGATCTACGGTTCGGTTAATATAAATTCATTGATTTTCGAGTCAAGTCAATGTTGGATCGAACAATTTACGGGTTGGGTCAATACCAAATGAATTGATTTTCGGATCGAATAACCCTTAAATGTTCGAGTCAATTCGAGTTGAATTGGATAGGAGTATGATCGAATATATATATATAGTTAGGATCTACTTACACAATGTAAAACTTTTTAGTTTTACACAAATTTAGGACCATTGGATGAGTGAAAATAGATTGTTGAGATTGACTTATTGTATTTTTCCAGTAAATATCTTTCACATTTCCTACTTTTAATCTCAATCATATGTTTTCACGTGTTAGAATTTATATTTTTTTCTTATTGATCAATCCGAAAAATTTATGATGTGCTACTGAAAAATAAAAATTTTAATTATAAATTTTATTATTAATTAGAATTTTTTAACCAATTTTTTTATTATTTAATTATAAATATAATATTTTTATTGAATCTGAACAAAAATAATAAATTAATTATATTCAAGTGAATATTGATTTAAGCGATTTTTCAAATAATATTATACTATCAATAACATTTTAATTTTAAATAAAAATATATTTAATCACTTTGACTTAAAATTGAGTCAATGTTCAATCAAATCTAACTTCAGTAAATTAAATTTAGATTAATTTCAATTCGAATTACTTTCAATTTTGGTTGCTTTTAATTCAATTTTTTTTTTTCAGTTTGGATCTAAATTGGTCCAACTAAAATTCAAGTTGATTTTAATTTAGATTGCTTCAACTCGAGTTTCAGATTAAATTTATATCATATTTAGATTTATATCAAATTTCAGGTCAAATAAAACAATTCAAATGATCGAATTTGTCAGGCCTAACTATATATTTTGTGCTTTATCTTTTTATATATATTTTTATCATTTAATCATTTTTGATAAAATTATATCTAGTATTATGCTTATTTTTATTTTTGATCCCTTATCATTAATTTTGATAGTAGAACTAATGGAGAAGACGGTTTAAATTGATGTAAGAACAATTTTATTCTCTAAAACTTATACATTAGATTAATTTGATTATGATTTGAAATAATTTAATAAAATATTTAAAATTTAATTAATATAACATTTATTTTAATTGAAAATATTTAATAAATTTAATAATATAATAATACATCTTATTAATGAAATTTTATTTACAAATATATTATTTAAATAATTATTTTATTGAATAAAAAACGAATGAAAACAGAGTGTATTTCAAGGAATCAAACTTGGGATTACATGAGAAAGAAGCATTTACCTACGGAGCCAAATTTAGTTGTTAGTAATATGTTCACAGATATAATATTTATCTTATTATCTTCGTTGGACTAATTACATTTAATAGTTAAGATTAAATCTTTTAAATTTAAGATAATTCAATTCTTTTTCTCTATAAAAAAATCATTTTCTACTATTAATCTTAAAACTTAAAATAATTAAAAAAACGAATCGAAGTTTAAAAAATTATAACGCGTGAAAGACTCTAGATCCATGTGTATACATATCAGCTAAGGACTCATACAATGAATAAATGTTTCGGTGAGCAGTCTCTATTTGCAGGGTTTGTATTACTACCGGCTCCAGGTCTCCCCTCCTATGGTCTTCCAACTCTTAATAGTCTCAACTACTCTCAACTATTCTCTCTCTCCCCCTCTCTCCCTCCCTCTCCCTCTCCCTCTCTCCCTCCTCCCCCCCCTCCCCCTCCCCCTCCCTCGAATCGAATTATCATTAATCGAATTTTTTCTTTAACCGTTAATCGAACATGACTATTTTTTGAAAATATTAACCGAACCGAGCAAACCGATTTTTTATACCTTTTTTTACTTAGATTAATTTAATTATAATAGATGTATATTTTTTATTTGAGTTAAAAATTAATTAGGTATTGATAATTTAATGAGTATAGTTTGATTAAAAAAATAATCGGTATTAATTTTTAATAGATTTGTGCTTAAAATATGTTTATAATATATATAATATTTAATAATTTCAATTAATTAACCGATTTCGAACCGAATTAATTATTAACCGAAGATTAAAAAAGTATTAACCGTTCCCCGACCGAATTAATTCGGTGGCTAATCGAATTAACTGAACTAATTCAATTCAGTTAGTTAATTCAGTTAAAACCGAATAATGAACATCCCTAATAAAATCTCAAACCTCTTAGCATGGATTCAAATAGCGGCAGGTAACGGAATAACAACCACTATTTAACAGTAACGGCAGAGTCTAAAATCACTATTGTGGAAAATAGCGGTGTGAAGCGGAATCACACCAATAGCTGCGACCGTAATTTAACAAGTTAATAGCATATCACTATTCTCGCTATTGTTCCGCTACTCTATTTTTTTTAAATCAGCTCTTTTGTTTTCAAAATAAAATTGCACTCCTCATGACCGCAATACCTGCAATGACCGCAGTAACATCTGTTATATCCGTAACCGCGATAAATGCAATGCGATTGAAAACCAACCACAATCGCAATTTAAATCCTTGCCACCTAGGGTAACCGGGCTTATGAACAGATCTAATTACGAGGACTTGGGGTAACACAATAATGAATAAGCCATGAAGAAGAAACAAGCATATATGCATTATATATTTAGCAGCATAATCAGTTCAGAACAAAAACAATGAGACTCAGAACACTTTACTTCAGTGTATCTTAGAAAATTGAACCTGATGCTAGTGTTGAACAATGAGAAGTAAGCATTTAGTTACCTGGAGAATGAATTATTTAAGAACCAATTTCCAGCAAGAATATTGTGACCAAATCATGGGAGAAAAATGGGCTCCATTTGACGTTTCATAATATTTCAGCTCTTCGTAGCATCCGATCTCTCATTTTGGCATGTCTGAAGTATTAAGTTACAGTTCATTACGCAGGCATCAAGAAGACCATGATTCCAAAGTTTTATCATGAATAACTTCCAACACCTGAGTAGGAAAATACATAACATTTCAAATAATTTATCAAATATAACAACAATCTCTAATTACCATTAATAAGAAAATACATTTCAAACAAAGTTTTAAAATACGAGCACGAGTATCTCACTTGCAGTATCCAAAGAAAATGTTGATGAAATGTTGCTTAAAAAGGGTTCAAAATGGATTTCTATGCATACCATTCAGAAGCCAATCTTTTGTCTACTGTTAATTAACCGAACACTTCAATAACTAAAATTTGAGCAGGCATCGGCCGTTTACAGTTGGTTTTTACCATCTCTATCTGCCTAAAAATTGGTCAACTCCAATTCCATGACTCAATGTAGTGGTTATTCTTAATTGTTGGCAAAACACAACTTCAGCTGTAAAAAACGAAAGAGTTAAAAATTTTCAAATTTTTTCAAGAACATTACCAAAACAGAGCAGGTGATTGGACCAAATCCGGCCCGTGGTGTTTAGAGAAAGCCTCACATGCCCAGGAAACGTGACCATCAGCCAGAACCCTGGCGAATGAATCAGGAGACGATTTTAATCAGAAAGAAGACCACAAGAAATCAGTTCTATGGGGTGCCAGCTCAAGTATTAGAATCTTCTTATAATTTCTTGATATACAACATCTAGAAATGGTTAAGGGAAAAGAAAAGTAAATGACAATTATGAATTCAATTGACAAAAGAAGGAAAGAAAGCTTCAAGGATTAAGCAAAGACCACCTTTGCTTTCTAACAAATGAGTTCCAAAGATGCATAAGCTGCTTCTCATCTTTGCTAACATCCACAAAATCATCAAGCATTTGTTACAAATTGTTTCTGTTGTTATCTCTCACTTCTTAGAAGTTGAAAAATCAGAAGATTTGGTTAGAGACGCATCGAGTGCAAGGACCAAGAACAAATTAATGTTCTTAAAATACAAGCAAAAATTTGAGCAAACTATTTCTAGTTAAGACAAATGAAAAGAATTGGTTGTCTAAACAAACAAATCACTACTTATTTAATGACTCTACTTCTTTCCTATGATAACTGAAGATTTTAGAAACCCAAAATAGTAAAATTCTTGTTCAAAGGTTCTTCTGGCGCCAATCAAGTTGAATGATTTAAATACATTTTCTTTTCTTTTTAATTACATACTTGTACTCGCAAAATGCTAAAATACATTTCTTCTAGTCAGTTCAATTACCAAGTTAAGAATTTTATGTCGTTGACCGCTGATCCAGTTTTTCCAACCATTTTCAAATGCCACATCGAAGAAATTATTAATAGTAATAACAGTTTTGCCTCTCAATTCACTGCATGAACACTAACTTGATGTTACTTCCTTGTTATAATTCGACTGCCTGAACTTAAAATGACATTACACAAGAATCAAGGAACTCCTTTTTGCACTCTGTTTCACAGAAAGAGAATCACGAAAATAAACCCTTCCAAGTTCTAATGCACTAAAAAATGCTAGAATTCCTGAGTTGCACAAAATCTAAAACTTAGGCAAGCGTTTTGTGATAATGAGAAGGTCGGAAAAAACAAAGGAAATATTTAGATGCAAAATTGTAACTGTACCCTGCGATCTTCAAGATCAGCAATGTCATCATAAACTTCGTCTTCACTGTCTCTATCAGACATTACTTGGTCCATTTCCATTGGCTTCAGGTAAATAAGCAATTAAAACTTTTCAGTGCAGACAGAGAAATAGTATTATAAAAAGAAAACAGAGAGGTCATGGCATCACATGACGTGGATATTAATGAAAAGTCCCATATTATAATTAACCTAAGCAAATAGCTAAAACTGATCACCTGAACTCGGTGTGAGTGAAAGAATTGGCGTTTCAGCAGGAGCAGGGGGCTGTCAGAGGACAACATTTTGAAACGTTAAAAAATAAAATACTAGCATGCCTAAACTTTGGCGATTTAAGAAGGCAACACTTTCTATCAGCAAACAAAACGTAAGGGGGATGGAAACAAAATAAGAAGTGCAGAAAGCACATTGAGCAATGGAATAAACACGAGAGAGAGAGAGAGAGAGACTATATAAAAGAAAAGCTCGCTGCAAAATGGAATTGACCGATGCAAAAATTGCCTTGGAGAACATACTTCCTAGAATCATATCGTTCTGCCACTATTTTCCTTATTTTCGCAGGAAGAGCTGCTGCATCAGTTACAGAATGGGCCATTGCAATTGAAACTCCTGGACCATCAGAACTAGTTGCAACCTGGGCAGGACACTCAGTTGTACTAGCATAATCAGAGGCATAGTTTTCCCGACCATGCCATCCATTCTGCACAACTTTCTCAATAGGAATTGACTTGAAAGCCCTCTCACATTCAGAGAGTTCAAAAGTTATGTTCAAGAAAGGTAAATATGGACTCATTTTTCTAGTATTGTTTACTTATAAGTTACAAAATTAAATTGGTGATTTCAAGATGTAAAGCATTAGCAGTTCCCACACTATTAATAAAAGACTAGCATTAAACATAAAGACAGACAAAAATAAAAATGAAAAGGTTGCTAGAAAAATTACCATCATCATTCTCCAGAAATCCATTCTGCCTGCTGCTTTCACTGACCATTTTGGGAGAGTCCAACTCCAAAAATTGTACATTGACATTCTTCGCGCTCTGCAGATGGCTTGTAGACCTAAGTCTTCGTGGTTTTCAGCTGCACATGCAATTCCTTTTACCATTGAGCTAATAGAATTTATTTCTGGCAAGAAGATTTCATAGCAGTTGAAAGAAGCAAGATGTACCCAAATAATTATACCCTACCAGAAGCAGAAAGTTTCTACTCGTGGGTCTACTCCATTTGCCAAAGCCTGTAATAATGGCAGGATATTAAAGTTTGAGAAGTCAATCATGTTTTTTTGTCTGGTCACACAATTGATTTTCTAAAACTTAGAAAAGACAAAATAAAATGATATTTATTTTCAACTTCAACCATTGTTAATTATGAACAATGAACCACCCCATACCAACAATCATTAATTGCACTTGTTCTCTAAAGTCTAAAATTACATGATATACCATCTTAGATGGCAGCAGGATTGTCACTTATACAAATCTAAGCTTCCATGTGAATCTTGAAGGAACATGGAAGGAATTTTTTTTACCTCAGATATTAATGAATCAATTTTCACAGAGACATTCACAGCTTGATACTCCTCTGTTATCAAAAATATAGACATATTTTCAATAGTCTATCTGAAAAATCTCAATTGAATGGTGAGTGACTTTAATATTTCAGCTACCAACCCAGAAGTCAAAGTTGAATAAATCTTGTGATGAGCACAAGTGATACCGCAGACCCTGTGAACAAACATCACGATGGGTCGTGTCAAACGAGCTTTTCACTCCATAAACAGAACTAGTTATCTATGTAAAATGAAAATCAGAAAAATGTTTGAATCCGAAAAATTGCAATATTTGGAAAAAAGAAGAAGAAAAGATTCATACGAGAAGAAAATAATGCTTAAACACATATGACAATGAATTTTATCAGTGCAAGGAAATTTAATTAGCACTGGATCCTGTTGTTTTCTCTTTAGATAAATTGAATTTTGATACAATGTGAGATAACCTATCAAAGTTATGAAAGAATCACTCAAGATAAGTGAAGAAAACAGATGAGCATCCACCTTAAAACTTGCACATTGCATCAAGCAAAAGGGGAAAGAGAAATCTTCAGTTACTGCAAGTTCAAAAGTTTTGGAAAGAACAGGGGAATTAGAGCTCAGATAATCAATTTTAGCTAACAGTTTAAGCAATTATCATGTACAATGCAAAGTTCATTAAAGATAAAGAGATCAGCCTTCATTCTTTTGTAGTATATTTTCATAATCCTTATAGTTGAAAATTACAATTCCAGCCCTCAACCTACACTATCAGATCCTAGTTAAGTTGACAACATGATAAGTAATAAAGAAAATGCATAATTGTTAGAAATGCATAAATTTTCTTTCCTTTTTTCTAGGAAAAGAATTTCATAGCTGTAGTTATTAAGTAGGTCAATAGAGCAATACACCCGCACTCCAGCAATCAGTATCAACTTTAGTTAGTAATTTGGTGATATCTTTAACTCTATTTGTATTTTGGGAAAATAGAAGTCATCTGTTTTTCAAAAGTATAAATGGAAAAAATTTAGGGGCTATGCTTAAAATTTTGAAGAGTTGTAGGATTTTGAAACTGTCTCAGGGCATCTGTCTTGAAGACAATTCTTCTGGTGCTAAATTTTCCCAACTGCCCACATCAAATCCTTCATCATGCACCAACCTGGAACTCACTCGCATTATGAATCTCACCTAAATAATAAACATTCACTTTCCCTTTATAACAAATTTAGTTATGAATAAGGATTTTAATTCAAACATCAAAGAACCATGCTACTTCTCAGAAGCGAGAAATAGCATAGAAACATATAGTTCCCACTAAATAACCATACTTGCCAACCTTAATCACATAATCCTCACCCAAGGAGAAAACAATCATCTGCTCAAAGAACTAGATTATTTCAGGCTGCTCTTATGAGGGATCTCTAGGTACTATGAGTCTATGATTATTTCATATATATACACACACACACACACACATATATACACACTTAAAGTTTTCTACTAACAGAAAACTGAAGCAGATGGTTACTGGCAAAATTAATAAGCTGATATCATACTTCAAGGTAGGGGTGAGATCGGTTTGGTCTTGTCTGATCGGGTTAATTGGATTTTCTAAACCGTCTGTTTTAATTCGGTTTGATTCTCAGTTTTTCCATGCTGATATTTGGTTTCGAATTTTCTGACTTTATTTTGAAAAAAAATGGATTTTTTTTATTTTTCTACATTTATTTGACAAATTTTCAAAGTCATTTTCGTAAATATTTCTACAAAAATTAATTTTTCAAATAAATAAAAAAATTAATTATTCTTATATAATATTTTTTTATTTATTTTCATTATTTGAACTTCAGAACACTTATTTTTCCATTATAAAAAAATATTACATTAAATAAAAATTGACTTCAGTTCAGGTGATCACATTTTTAAATCTTGTATTCCATGAACCATCAAAACACTTTGGTTTAGTTCAGTTTTCGGTTTGGTCAGGTTTCTTATCAGCCCTAATTCAAGGAAGTAAGAAAAGTTCAAAGTGTTACTTCATATATCAAAAGCATAGATTGACAGGGAAGTTCATACCTCTTTTTATGCCTCGCCTGTATTTTGTATTTCAGACATCTTCTAAGAAATGAAGGCTGAAGCAGAACATGATATTTGATTAACCATCAGGCAAAATAGTAGAAACATGCTATGAGGCATACCTCCTCAAATCATCAAATTAAGGTTATGCAGTTATGTGACTTATAGGAGAGATTAACCAAGGAATATATTTGACCAAAAATAGTTGAATATCTTAGCAAGAATTCCCAAATGGTGAAATACAGAGAATGCAATGTTCAGCAAGAAAAGCATAGTATTACGTTGTGTAAAGCACGGCGATGAAGAATATTGTATAACTCAACAGGCTTGCAATATACTAATAGATTCTCTACAGCTGTATCTGTTTCCACTGCAGACAAATTTTGGTGGCACATGACCTGCAGTCCAAATAATCACATTCTCATCCTCACATCAGCAATTATATCACAATAATAAGAAGAAAATAGGGAAACATGCATCAACACTATGATTTCCATTGTATGCAAGGGTGAGCAGTGATACATATCAAATCGATCTTTTGAAAAATCTATGCAGATTAACCAATCAACCAGCTAATAAGCCAAAAATTCTGGATTAGATTTAAATATCCCAAATGAACGTAATGAAGATGAATATGTAGACCAAGCCAAATTTGACGAGGATGTTAATACACAGGATTCATTAACACGGCAGGTTTACCCCAATGCAGATGTCACAATTTCTTTAGCAAACATCAAGAATTTAAAAGGTTTATTCATAGGGTTTCCAATGAGAATCCATATCAGCTCAGCTCCTTGTAGAATAATAAAGTTAATGATTAGCGACAAGTTAACAGCAAAATTATGTTTCTATTTCATTGTTTACATAAAAGATAAACTACAGCTCATACAGAAGTTGAGAAACCGAGTGCTACTGTTTTACCTAGAAAATCTGTTGTTTTGCTTTGCTCTCACATATCTAGAGTTAAATGGAACACGGAACAACAACCCTTAATTAAACCAATGAAGAACTCTACGAGAAGGAAAATTTCATGATTTAACAAAATTCTAGGCTAATATAACAGAAACCCTAATTCATCAGGAAATTCATAATTATTATTCTGAAAATAAAACCGATAAGAAATTAATTTTCTTTTTTAAAAAACGTCAAACTGTAACCGAATTTCATGAAAGAACAGACAAATTAGCCTACCTTCATACCGAGAGAAAATCGAAGGGAAAAACTAACAAAACCAATGCCAGAATTTGAAAGTAAAAAAAATGATATAAAAAAATCTTAAACAGGATAAAACAATAGACGAAGAAGACAAATTAATATAAAAATCATTTGTGACTGCAAAACAACATAATTTTTTTCCTTTTTACCAAGATTAAATTGGATGTAACGAAAGATCTGGAAAATTGCCGGAGAATTTGGAATTGGCGGTTTCTGAATTGTAGGAAGGGGAAAATTTGTTCTATAAAAGGAAAAGTAATAAAAAGGATAAACAAATAATTAAACGTCAGTTTGTTTGTTAGGTTTCTTTTAACGGGAAACTGTTACAAAACTCGATCATTGTGTCATATTTGACTTTGAACGATGATACGGCAGTGTCATTGTAATTTAGTAATTATCATGATTTTGAAAAGATAAAAAGGCCTTTTAACTTAAAATGAATTTTATGTTCAATTTAATTACCTTTTAACAAGTGTAAAGACTAATAAATGATGAAAAATCAAGAAAAATTATGTATCTTATCCCTTCTTGGCCGTGAACCACCATAGTTAAGGTAAGAATTTTTTTTTTCATTTTCAAGCTTATTTAGTTATTTTTGGATCAAGGTGTAAAATAATGAATTAATCTACATCAAATTCTCTATCATTTGGTATATTATTCTCCCTTGAAAGATTGATTTCATGAAATTGGTGGATGAAGGGGAAGTTGAATTTTGATAATTTAAAGTTGGATTTTTATATTAATGATGTAGTACAGTTGTTTCCAAGTATGTGAGATGATTAAAACTACGTAGAAATGTTATTTTAAGTTTCATCCAACCTAGGGTTTACGGAAGAATTTGTGATTTTGGATTGAAATTGATGTAAAATTAATTTGAATTGCTTGGAAATGATATTGAGAAGTTGTATTCATGCTTGAATCAAGTTGGAATCAAGACTAGAATTATTCTAGGGTATTCGGCCTAAGGGGAATTAATTGAGGAAAATTATACAAAATCTCCTATGGGTTAGAATTGATATTAGAATGATTCTACATGCTTTGGACAGTTGTTTGGACCAATTTGGAACTTGATGAAAGTTTAGGGACCATTTGCATATTTAGGAAAAATTGGGAATTCAAGTGTAATTGTGAAATAGATGAAGTACTATGTTGAAAATGAGGATTAGAATGTTGATTTTTAATGTTGGAATGTTGTTTTGGATTAATTTGTAAGTTTATGAAAGTATAGGGACTATTTCATATAAATTGACAATTTTAGGGATTGAAATGCAATTGTTTAATAATTGATATACAATGCTGAAAATTTATATTGAAATGCTGATTTTAAGTTTAGAATGATGATTTGGACCATATTTCAAGTTTGCTAAAGTTAGGGGACTAAATTATGAATGAGGGAAAGTATGGGAATTAAATGGCAATTATGCAAGTTTAAAAGCACTAGTTCGAATACGATATTAGAATGCTGGAAATTTGGTGTTTGGAATCAAATTAAAGTGAAATGGAAAAGGACTATTTTAAATAAATTGCAAAGGTTGAGATGAATTCTAAAAGAATTCACTTTATGGTTAAATTATGGAATTTGAAATTAAGTTTGGAAGTATTGGATGAATTTGATAATAAAGGACTTGAAGTGTGATTTTTGGAATATTACAGTCAATAGTTATGTTGAGAAGTATTGTAATATCCCAAATTTTAACTAGTGACTAAAATGTAAGTTTTGAAATTTTGGTGACTAAAATATAAACTATGTAAAAGTTTAGAGACCAAAATTGTAAATTTTAAAAGTTATATATTTTAGCCCATAAATGAACAATTTGGCCTAAAACAAGAATTTTCATGGGAATTATATTTTTGGTATGAGATTTGTGTTAAAAGTTATAAAGCGATAAAATTCGATATAGAAATCAAATAATCGGATCAAGTCAGAATTTCACGCAAATTTGAAGGATGTTATTTAAGGATTGGAATTGTTATTTACATATTTTCTATTTGAGAAATTTAGCTTACATTAGTGTAATTTTTCAAATTTGTCTGAACAATGGAATTTTAGTGACTAAAATGTAATTTTTGAAAATTGCATAGCCAAATTAGAAATTCAAAGCCAAATTGGTTCACCTTTAACTATGGGATATTTTAATAGAAGATATTTTAATGTCAATTGGTAATTATCATGATTCATTAAGGGTGAAATTGGATTTTTTCATAAATTGAATTTTAAATTGAATTTTATTAGAATGGTGCCAAGTGTTTTTAATTGATAATTACAAGAACAATCAAAGGAATTTTCAACTACTTATCCTTAATTTGGCCGAACCTCCATAGCCATTTAGATAATACTTTTTGATTTTATTTTCAAGCCTATTCGATTGATTTTTGGATTAAGCTATTAGATAGAGAATTAATCTACGTGTGATTCTCTATCATTTGCTATAAATATTACATGATGATCATACTTATTTTAAGATATTGGAAATTAGGGTTTTTGTAGGGTTTATGGATTTTGAAGAATTGATGAAGGATTATTATGTTTTTGAGGTTGGAGATTAATTTTAAGGCATGTGTGATAATTAAAATGATGTGTAGAAGCTTATACATCATTCGACCATATTAGGGATTTTGTGAATGTTGAGATTCTGATGCAGTGTGAAGTGATTATTAGAATAACATGATTTTGATGTAAGAAAGTTGAATTCATGCTTGAAATTGAATGGAAATCAAGCCTTAGGGTCCATAATATATTGGGTCATAGGGGAATAAATTGGGGGAAATGTTGAAAAATTTCCTATGGTCTAGTGTTGATATTAGAAGTGTTCTATGTGATTTAGAGATCAATTAGGATCAATTTAGAAGCTTGAAATAGTAAAAAGGGTTATTTAGCAAGTTTTGGGATCTTAACGTGTAAATGTGCTAATTAAGGAACTTAATGTTGATTTATAATATTGAAATACTGGAATTTTAAGTTATAAAGTTGGTTGGAGCCAAATTTTAAATTTACCAAATTTAGTGGTGGAATTCGAAAGGTCTTGATATTATAGGGATTTGTTTGTGAATTTTAAAATGTGTTGGTATTATTTTGAACAAGAACTTACAATGCTGGAAATTTGTTTAGTATGCTGATTTTTGAGTTTAAATAATGAGTTGGGATTTAATTACAAGTTTATAAAGATGGATGGTTGAATTCGAAAAGTCTAAGAAACTTTGGGATAAAATTTCAAGTTTGTGAATGTTAAAGTACTGATTTGAGGATCTTATTAAGATGCTGGAAATTTTATTAATGAAGGTGAAATAGTCATAATGATGATGGGATATTATGAAGTTAATGGAAAAATTAAGGTCTAGAAAGAATTAATAAGTTTTGACTTTATTGTGGAATTGGAAAAAGTTGAAGGGTTTACGATGATAATAAATATTTTTGTAATTGAATGAATATTTTTTGAAGTTTGAAATTATGATGGAAATACAATTTATTTTCATATTGATTTAAGCATCAATTTTATTTATATCGAATCCTATATTTAAGCTTAGATTATGTTAGTTCAATACTAACATATAATTTGAATATTTTATGTTATTATATTATGTGGTCATACCACGATAAATCTAGTGATCCAAGTAACCCGAAAGGAAGGAAAAAGTGCGGGATTGATAAGACTATCATAGAGAAGGTTCAACAGTGTGGCAAAGGTGAGTGGTTCAACAGTGTGACAAAGGTGAGTGCATATTTAATTGGCATAACGTAATAAAATAACTCTAACGTTTGACTGTAGTGGCAAATATACCCGTATCATTTTTTGACACATTCGTCCACTCAACGTTTAATTTTGGGTCAAAAATACCCTCGGTGGATGGAAACCGTCAGTTAACTGACGGTCAACGTCTGATGCTGATCAAGCATATACACATAGACGTAGATGCCGACATGGAGTGTCCATGTCAGAGCTCATGATGACGTGGCATTGCCACATCATAATTTTTAAAAATGAAATAAATAATTATTATGATTAATGTATTTATATTTAATTATTTATGACCAATAAGAAAAACCCTTAAAAGAAGAATAGCGTAGAAAGGGAATCGAACATGGGTAATTGCTGTGGAGTGGCACGAGTTTTGTCACTAAACCAAGCTTATTACTTGATTAAATAATGTATTGAATGTTATCTAATAGATACTTAATTTGAATTTAATGAAAAAAATAAAACACATGTTTATAATCTCACTTATACCCGATTATTCCCAAAACTCCTTACATCGATAACTTTGTGATTGTGAAAAACCAACATCTATGTTTCTATTACAATATGAAACAAAACCACCAACAATCCAAGCGGTTCCAGCAGGAAATCCAGCAACCAACCAGAGATCAACAATCTCTATTATATAAAAAAGGCTAAATACAACAAAAATATCTAAAATAAATTGCAGAATCTATTCTAGAACAACTAAGAAATAATCTCAAATCACCCTCTAAATACATAGGAATCCTGGAAAAATGTTTAAGATACTCTATCAAAAACAAATACATATCCTACACTTGAGCAAGATCACTTTTGGACAACTTCAGTACATTTCTACATTAAAATCAAGCTCAGTATCTTCAAAAAGGAAAAACAAAAAGCAAAAGACTTACCACAATGACCATTAGAATCGACCCTATCATTATATAACCTATTTATAGAGTACGTGAAATAGCACCCAACATTCAAAGCTCTCCCTTCCTCCTTGGGTACGTATCCTCTCACCGTTTTTGCCGCCTTCTGCAAGCATTGCCGACACTCTGCCGGCATAAGGCTCTCCCAACACTGCACCAATGCATACACCCCATCCATCCCGACCACCCCAAATCTATTTCTTCTCAAAGCAATACTCGTTACATTCCCGATCGTATGGTCAACGTTTCTCAAATAATCATGTTGTTATATTCTCAAAGCGCATTGAGTGTCACTTATCATTTTATCTAAAACTTCTCTCGATCTTACCATTCCCAATTATTTCCAAAACAAATTGGGGTTTAGGGTTTTGTTACCACATTCCTTAATTTTTTTCAAAATCCTTATAGCAAGAACTTCTAATCGACTAATATGATGTAATACATAGTAATTCTGATGAAAACAATAAAACACGTATAATGCAATACATAGTAATAATATGTTTTATAAGAATAAGAATTGTCTATAAAGGATTCTTTGAAATGTTCAGAGGTTACCCAAAAAAAATGATCAGAGGTATTTTTCGAAAATTTTATACTTCCAATGGTGATTTTATTTTCAAAATAAGGAGCTAGGTTTGGGGTTTTACCTCTAGTTTTTAAATCCCATAATGGGGTTCCCTTGGTCTATTTCCATAGAAGTGATGGTTTTAGGGCATTGAGATCTCGTTTCTGTTTGTTTAGAAGAAGAGATAAGGGTTACGTCATTTAAGGTTTGTTTTCAGGTTCACCTACTCATCGTGGAAGCCGACCGGAGTGAATATGGCCACCAAAGTATGGTGGCCAATGAAGCATTGGGGGGTTTTGAAGAGGCATCCATTTGTGTGGAGGAGAGAGCTTCAGAGATGAAACATGTAATACCTCGAATATCGAGTCAGTGACTAAATTGAAAGAATTTAAAATTTGGGGGATTAAATTGAATAAATTATAAAGTATAAGAAATGGTTTAAAAATTATGTTTAAGACCAATTAGTAAGAATGGAAGAATGAAAGGGCGTTTTGGTCCTTTAGAGGGAAATAGGTTTAAAATTCATTTTTAATTAGGGTATTAAAGAAAGGAGAAAAAGAGGAAAGTTGAAAATAAACTAAGTCATATTCTCTTCTTCTTCCCCGTTGCTCGTGCTCTCCTCCATAACCAAAGGTAAGAATTTGTTAGCCATTTCTGGAGGACATTATGGAGCAAGATTGGAACAAAGTTGCTATTCTCCACGACATGTCATCCACAAACAGATGGACAAACCGAAGTGGTGAATCGAGTGATATCAACCATATTGAGATCTGTCATAAAAAAATCAATGCATGGGAGGAATGCTTACCACACATTGAATTTGCATACAACCGATCTGTCCATTCAACAACGAAGATGTCACCATTCGAGGTAGTATATGGATTTAATCCTTTAACACCTTTAGATCTTCTACCTTTGCCGCATGAACATATAGTCAACAAAGATGGCAAGAATAAGGTCGAATTCATTAAGAAGATTCATCAACAAGTCCGAGATAACATAGAGAAGCACACAAGACAATATGAACAACAAGCCAATAAAGGACGCAAGCATCTAAAGTTGGAGGAAGGTGATTGGGTTTGGGTGCTTTTGAGAAAGGAACAGCTTTCTTCACAAAGAAAATCCAAGTTATTGCCAAGGGGAGATGGACTGTTCCAAATCATCAAAAATATCAATGATAATGCATACAAGTTGGATTTACTTGGTGAATACAATGAAAGTGCAACTTTCAATATTTCAGACCTCTCCTCATTTGAAGACTATGATGATTTGAGGACAAATCGCTTAAAAGAAGGGGGATGATGTGATTATGACCACACCAACGGATCCTGAAGTCATGCCTCAAGGACATATCACTCGTGCAAGGGAAAAACAATTTAGGGAAGTACTTTCTCATAAGTGCATTCATGTTTTTAAATCCTTTAATGAGAAAGAACCTTTAAATAATATGTTATTTAATATATTGTAAGTTGATTATTAAAATAACCTATAGTCCACATCTTTATAATATGCACATTATTACTTAATAATAATTTATATACTTAACTTAATTTCTATGTCTTTGAATATAGGTACATTCGGCCACACCTAAGGGAGCTGATTTGAGTTGAATGATGAAAGCTATAGTAAGAGAACTCATATAGGGACACTTAGGAGAGCATAAGGAACCCTTGGTGAAAAGTTATTCGTAGATAACTAAGCTCATAGCTAGGTTGAGCTGAAGATTCGAACTAGAAGATGACTTCAATTCAGCTGGGGAGCTGCACCATCAACATCACCACTCAGAATACTTCAAATATGGGTCAAGTCAAATTTTCAGAAATTGTACCTTTTCGTGAAGAGGTGCCTTTCCAGGAGGTGACTTTTCACAAGAAGTTGCCATAACACTCACCATGTTACAACTCACCTATGACCAGCTCACCTCCAGGCTCAAGCATGAAAGGTTACCTTCCAACAATTGTGACCTTTCATGAATGTTGTTGTCCATGAAGATACCATTTCATCAAGGTGTACGTTGGTAAAGAGATCCATCAAATTGAGGCCTAAATCACGAAGAGGTATGAGGTAAGCATAATGACCATTCAGCTAGTCCCCACATGCCATGCACATGAAGTTTTTGGCACCAACTTGAACCAACATGTCACCATTCGGCCAAGGAAGGTTCTATGCATATTGGTTGAATCATCATGCCTCATTTGAAGAGTTAGTCAAACCATCACCATGCCCAAAGAACTTATTCTTTCTATTAAAGCATTATGTACATACATGTACTTAACCGAATCATTAGATGCCTATTCGACCAAGCCTTTCATTTCCTATAAATAGGAAAGGCTTCATTATTTGTAATAATCTCATTCATATTATAAATTTCTCTTTGTGAGTTAATCTTTCTTCAAAGTTCTTTAAGAACTATATCTATTAAGCAAGTATATTTCTATACTTGTGGCATCATTCTATCCATATTTGATTCTTTTAATTCTTAGATTTCATATCTAGTTGGTTGAAGACACCATTACTATCCCTCAAGCAAGTTTGTGAAGACCGGGGTTGTGCTCTTTAGAAAAGCTTCTTCTTTTGCGTTTTTGAGATATAAACTTCATCACCGTCTTCCATTATCATTCATTCAACTTCAACACCATCATTCATCTTCCATTTAAGGTCACCAACAACATCATCTTCAATACACTTCCGCAACCAACTCTTTCGTCCCTTTTATTCATTTTATTTATCATTTTAATTACTTATCCATTTCATTATATCCTTACTAATCATTTTACTTATCTTTCTTTGTTGCAACCATACATGCAATTCAAGGACATCGTTTTTGTCATTCCTAGATCGGGACAACAATAAGGCTATCTATTCAATTCCTTTTAATGGCGTAGATCCGCCTTACATCAGTTTCTCCCTTTAATGTTTCAGATTCGAGGTTGAATATTTTTGAAGAAAGGTAGGATGATACATGCATCACAAGGCTCACATCAAATGAAGAAGTAACAACTCTTCCAAATGATCCACTCGTCCAAGCCTGGGAAAAGAAGACCAAAACAACAATAGACTTGATAAGACTTTTTGAATGGGATCATGATCTTATTTGTTCAACATGTCTTCTTTATATACTACTGTCTGTCTCTTATATTTCCAATGGTTCTTTACTTTCATCAAACTGATATCGGGAACTCAATATATGGTCGTTTTAGTGAAGACAGTGCATGCAGAAAATCCTATACTGGATTAATATGAGATTTTGTAAATATTACGAATTTTCAATATTTTTATTGATTATTTGTAATATAATTTAACATAGGATGATGCATTATCTTTTAGGGTTGGATTTATTATTTTATTAGGAATTAAGGTTGAGTTAAAACATTATTCTTAGTTTATTTTATTAGGAATTAAGGTTGAGTTAAAACATTATTCTTAGTTTATTTTATTAGAAATTAGAGTAAAGACATGTTTAGTTTGTTATTATTTTATTCATTGGTTATTTAGGAACTTTAGAACTCATCCCCTATATAAAGGAGGCTTCATTCAACTTTTCAAGACATATTTATTTGATTAATAATACAACAAGAGTTCGTTTTTGCAAGTGTCGGTTGCCTTGTGCCTTCGAAGCTTCTTCTCATGGAGTTCTTTCAAGTTCTTGTGAGGGAAATTAATCTTCACACTCCAAATGCCTTTTCATCGTGGCTGGGAGGGTTCGATATGACACTTATCAATCTATTTTCCACAAATCCATCCTCACCATCATCATCTTTACCGTTCAACTTCATAAAGGAGATCTTTTGATTTCTTGGTTATCATACTTTATTTTCAATTTATTTATCTTGTTCTAATTTTGTTTCTTACCTTGTTTCCAGTACTTAAAAGAAACTCTAAAAGACCCCAGTTTTTGTCGCCACCTTCCCCTATTCACCCCCTTTGTTATTCATTGAGTCTAGAGCTTTCTAAGTTTGATTCTTCAATAAGAGAAAAGTTCATTAACCTGCCACCGCTTCCTTATCACCTCGTCCAATTACAAGACCCAATCAGGCCCAAACCGAAGCCCAATTACATCAAACCCAGTAACCCAAAACAGCCATAACCCTAGATAATCTACCCTACACCTGCCATCGCCACCGCTTCTGAAACCCGCCACTGTCAATCGATCACCTCATTTGTCCTTGTTCCACCAAATCAAGTCAAATCCAAAACAATATATATATATATAATAAACAACATCCAATCCCAAAAAATTCAAGAAAAGACACCTATAGCTTGTTGCAACCAGGTACAAGTTCCTGAAGGAATCTCTCATCTTTCCTTTGATCGTTTCTCTTCTTACCTGAAGTCATCACCATATCTACAAGACTACACCTTACTGTTGTCAGACCTCTTCAGGATCCTATATTGATGTATTCTTGTTTTGGAGGATCAGAAGCTTGAGAGTTGAGACCCTTGTCTTCCCTGATTTTACAAAATGTCCTCTTGATTTTCATTACTATCTTTTGCTGCCTCTGCTTCCCTTACGATGATCAACCTCATCATCCTGCCAAAACCTTTGCAATCAGACCTTGGACTACAAAAAAGGAAAAATATATAACGGAAAATCATTTTGTTAACCTGACACTCCCTTTTCTTTGAATAAAGAACGTTAATTGAAGGTTCACCACTAGTACAATCCTGAGTAAACATAGCAGCTTGATTAAAGAAAGTTGAAACGGCTTCCAACTACACTAGGTTCACATTCGATAAAAACATACCCGCTTCCAGCATCGAGCTTGCTGCATTACTGGAACCATTTCTTGCAGATTTGTGACTCGTTCATTTCCAAAATGTTGAGCTGAAACAACAAAATTGAGAGAGAAAAAACAAAAACGGCATTCCAGATTTACAAGCTTTATGAAAAGCCTAAAATATGATTTAATCCGAGGTATCAAAGTGCAAAGATGAATTACAGTCATAAAGATGTAGAACAATATACCATACCATGTCAAATTACAGGAAACATATAGGTAACAATGACCGACTTTAGTGTTAATGATTCATGTTTTATGCATCCATTTATAATGCAACAAACTTTTTTGAGGTTAATTACAATGAATATCAACCATGGAAAATGAAATATTTTATTTTAAGAACAAATAAAACCAAGAATGAAACCTTGCATAGATCCATACCTTGTTTTTGGTCCCGCATACCGATATCATGGCTTTAAATCTTCTGGTATTTGACAATTCATAAAATTTTATCTCAAAGAAAAAGATATATTTATTTCAACAAATAATTAAATTTTAATTGCATTCACTATTTTTTATGAAAGTAATATCATATTTAACTAGATAAAGCAATGAAAAATCCATTTAACCATAAAATACACAGAAAATATTAAAACAAAAATTATAGAGTAATGAAATAAGCAGTTAACTAAACAAATCCAAACCATCAAAGAAAATTATTTAATGCCCGAAAGCTAACATAAATTCTAATTGATAAAAAGGTTTGTTGTGTAAAGAAGGGGTTGTATTCACGTATATTTCTTACAACAACAAATAAAGAAATATATACATGTAGAGTCCTAGAGTACAACGCTCAACAGAAGGTTATCGAATAAGAGAAATAATAGCTAATTTAAATATATTCAAATATAAGAGACAAGATATGAAGAAATATTTAAGATGGAGGATCTATCGGAGACACCAATCTTGGACCGACGACAAAGAAAAAACTTCCTGCCATGAGGCTTAGTGAGAGCATCAGCAAGCTGTATTGTGGATGGAACATGAAGAACGTGCAAAGAACCAACATCAACCAAATCCCGAACAAAAAGAAGTCAAAAGCAAGATGCTTCATACGAGAGTGGAACACGGGATTCTTATAGACATACGTAGCACTAAGATTTAGGGCTTCAAATCGTGATCACGTTTTCGGTCATTTCGGGTTTACCGTGATTGTGGTCGTCGCGGGCGCTATTGCGGCCATCGCGGGCGCTATTGCGGATGTAACAGGTAACTCGGACGGCGGCGAAACCGCTATATCGCGACGAAATCGCGTTTTCAGAACGTTTTTTCAAACCCTGCTAAGATTATCACAGAATAGGACCGGCAACGAAGCAAGCGAGACACCAATCTCTTGAATAAGGTGTTGTACCCATAATATTTCTGTCGTGGAGTGAGCAAGAGCGTAATATTCAGCTTCAATAAACGAGCGTGAAACAGTCTTTTGCTGAACAGACTTCCAGGAGACGAAATTGGAACCAAGGTAAAGAATATAGGCAGTAGTGAATTTATCATCAGTAAGAGAATCGCCCCAATCAGCATCGGCAAAGGCGGTGAAACGCAAGGGTGTGCGAGAATGAAGAAACAAGGTACCCTTAAGGTATCTCAGAGCACGTTTAGCCGCTGCCCAATGAGACTTCAAATGACCATGCATATACTTGGAAAGAGAATTAACCGCAAAGGAGATATATGGGCGGGTGAGATTCAAGTATTGAAGCAACCTAAGTAAGCGACGATAGCTAGACACCTCAATAGCAGAAGACGGAACAGCTGGAGGTATCTTATTAGTAGTAGGCATCGATGTAGAGACTGATTTGGCAACATCAATATGAAATTGAGAAAGAAAATCAGAAATATACTGATTTTGAGACAATAATGTACAAGTAGGAATAGCTTAAATGCCAAGGAAGTGACTAAGTGAACCCATATCCTTTAACGAAAACCTCTTAGCTAAGAGGGACACAAAATGATCAAGAGCAACATGTTATTACCCATAAAGATAATATCATCAACATATACCAAAAAAATACATGTAGATCCCATTAGATGCATAGATAAAAAGAGATGCATTCGCCTTAGAGTTAAAGAAGCCATACCGCAAGAGAAAAACATAAAACTCAAGGTACCAAGCTCTGGTGCTTGCTTAAGACCATGGAGAGCCGTACGTAGCCGACTAACATGCGAAGGATGCATAGGATCTCTGTATCCTGGTGGTTGATCTAAATAAACCTCTTCATGCAACGTGTCATTAAGAAACGAATTATTAACATGAAGTTGCTTAATAGGCCACACATGATGCAACGCAAGCATCAAAATAATACGCACTGTCACCAGTTTTATAACCGGACTGAAGGTTTCAAAATAATCTCTACCAGCTTTTTGAGTAGCCTTTGGCCACAAGATGGGCCTTGTATCTTTAGATAGAGCCATCAAGGCGACTCTTCACACGAAACCTCCATTTGCAGTCAACGGTGGGCTGCGCAGAACGTGGAACCAAATCCCAAGTATGATTACGAAGTAAGGTTGAATACTCACCGTCCATAGTAGCACGCCACAACGGGTCCTTCAATGCCTGATTAATGGTTCGAGACTCTAATGTTTGGACTAAAGGATGATCTGTGGTGACACTGACAAGGACGGATCAAAATACTTCGGATTAGGACGATGAACATGCTCGGGCTTAGAAGGAAGAGAACAACGGCGCTAGGTGTGGGAGAAACAGACTCATGAGCCAATGGTGAAGCGGTTGACACACGACTGTTGGCGACGAAAGAGGGTGGGGAAACGGGAGGCGAAGGATCACTCATGAGGGAACAGGGGAGAAGGGAGCGGGAATGACAACAGGTACAGAAACCAAAGGTTTGGAGACACCGTCGAGGAACCTCTAAATGGGAAAAAACAGAGGACAAATCGCACATGGCGAGAATATAAATACGATGAGTAGATGTATCAAGTAGGCAAACTGAGTGATAGAGTAACCAAGAAAAACACAAGAGATGGATCGAGGTTGTAGTTTGTGACTCACGTACGGACGTAACCAAGGAAAACAAAGACATCCAAATGGCTGTAGCTTAGTATAATTTGGTTGTCGGTTGTAGAGGCGAGAAAAGGGGTAGGCATACAGTTAATTAAAAAAACAACAGTTTGAAAGGCGCAAGGCCAATACGATAACGGAAGAGACGCATAATGAAACAAGGAGAGACCAGTTTCAACAATGTGCCGATGACGACGTTCGGCGGTACCATTATACACTGGAGTATGCAAAGGAGATGTAAAATGAGATATGACATCCAAATTTAGAGTGGGAAAAAGTTTAATAAATTTGCCTCCATTATCCAAAAACAATGAAACAATAGTAAGATTAAAAAATTTCTCAACAAGACACTTGAGCTGCGGGAAAATAACATCAACATTAGATTTGTTTTCTTGAGAGGGTAGAGCCAAGTATATTTGCTGATATGATCAACAAAAATAACATAAAGCAAATACCCATCAAGAGAGCATTGTTTAGTACTTCAGACATCAGAATACAATCACTCAAGCGGACGAGAACTAGCAAGAGAATTTTGAGCAAACGGTAATTTATGGTTTTTATTGATATAGCAAGAGGAACAATAAAACTGTTTTAACGAAGAATAATCAACTTTCATATCACAACTACGTAATATGGATGCTAAAATTTTATTGGATGGGTGGTCGAAACTATGATGTAACAAAGAATGAGACAAAAGAGTGGTGGAATGAACATGAAGTGACAGCGACAACATTGGCACATAGTAAACACCGCCAATGTTACTTCCCCGAAGAAGAGGAACCCCCGTGTGGACAACAAAATAAGAAGAGAAAAATTCAACGAAAACAGAGTTAGTTTGACACAGTTTGGAAATAGATATCAAATTAGCATGAAGATGAGAAACACACAAGACATTTGGAACAGAAAGTGGCTGAGACACAGTAGGAAGGACGGCGTTACCAATGTGGGAGATAGGAAGAGTCTTACCATTACCCAGGTGAATCCATCAGGACCATCATACGCAGAAAAGTCATTGAGAGTCGTATGAGATATGGCAGTTGTAACACCCCCAACCCGTATCCGACCAGGATACGAGTCCGAAGTGTCACATTGACTTTTCAAAAACCTTTACTCGTATAAAATAGTGAGTAATTTAAAACTTTTGTACATGTAACTTATTCAAAATATTTCCAGAACTATTCAGAGCTTAAATGTTTTTGACAAAACCGATCAGAGCATATACAATTCAAAAACATTAATTACATGCCAACTATTTTCAATGTACAGAATACATCTAATTCAAGAGATCTTTTTTGATCTGATCTTCGGTAAGAAGTAACTGACCTGTCTTGTTCCTCTTTACTTTTCTTTTCGCTCTCCAAACCTACGTGTGAAACAATCACACGCTAAGTCGATGACTTAGTGAGGCATATAAAACATATAATATTTCATATAACATAAAGCATACATAAACATATACCATCATTATCATAATCTCTATCATTATCATTAAGAAACACACATAACATCATATGGTTCATGTAACACATTTCAAACCACTTACCTTTGATAACCATTTATAAACCCATCGTATACATACCAAATTCAGTATGCTTGTTTAATCACTTTATTAGCCCATGTACACTAGTGAGAACTTAAGGTATGTGAGTACATTGAGGTTGTGCACACATATGCTGTCACCACAGCTCGATCAATGTCCCGAAGGACCAGTCCATAGATTCCGAAGAACCTAGGTAATCAGTCCATATGTCCGAAGAACATAGGTAAACAGTCCATATGTCCCGAAGAACATAGGTAAACCCTCGACCCTTGGCATGCCAACTATACCCCTAGCTCTCATATCACATAACATGGGCATTATCATTTATAACAATTCACATTACTTATTCATATTCTTTCTCTTATAAACACATATCTTTTCTTTTCAGTCACGTATCACATGTTCGTGTAATCATTGATCTCATAATCACATGTTCCTTCTCTTCTGTCACATACCACATGTATGTGTAAACATATATCTAATATCATATGTTGCATGTAATCACATAGATCGTATCATATAGCTTCTTTCACATATACATGTAATCACTTAGTCTATTTTTATGTAATTCTTTTCACTTCTCATATGATTTTATATTCATATCTCACATAGCTCATATCACCTTGCATTGTTTCATATAAACATAGATGTCATATCTTGTTTGCATATATTTTCTATATAACTCATATATCTCATAGTTCTTTCACATAGCTCACTATCATATTTTCATATCATATATCTTATAATAGATTCTTATATCATCATTTGGTTCATTTCTACCTATTCATAATCACATATTCATATCAACCATATAATACATATATACATAACATGCAACACATATAAATCATACATATATACTCTATTATGAATTCATGCATTTTACTATGGAAATAGACTTGTTGCAAGTCTTATTTCCATTTAACATCATATAATACTAATATTCACTCACCTGGCCTCACTAGTCTATTCCAATCTCTTATCCTCCCTTTTTATCGATCTTACTTGTCAATGATTCCGGAACTCGTTTAGGCTTTGAATCTACATAATTATACATTTTAAGACAATTATTAGATACCTACACCTTGTAATTTGATACTAGCAACTTAAACGAACTTATTAAACCAATATTTACAATTTTCCTTTAGGGGGAATCGGTTCCCTACTAAGGGGGTATCGATTCCCTCATGACATTCTTGAAATTTTTGTTCGTTTGAAGGGGTATCGGTTCCCCTTGAATGGGTACCGATTGCCCTTGCCCAGAAATCATATTTTTAGCTCGAAAATCACTTCATTTTCAGTTCAACACTTCATATATCATCCCCTTTTTCATTCTTAACTCTAGTACACATACTTAAACCAATCTATATTCATTTATTTCATCTTAAACCTCAAAATCCTATCTTCCATGTGTAATTCAAGAATCATACCAAATTTTCTATATGTTCTAAATCCAATTCTATCACTCCAAATCTCTTAATTTAACCATTGACAAGTTAAATTTAACTTCCAATTTAAGAAATGAACTTTATTCCAAGATTTCATTTGTAAACTCTAAATCTTTAATCTCTCCTAACTCCACCATCATTTTCTTTTAAGATGATTTAAGCTTTCCTTAAGCTTAGTTATCATCTAATAATTAAACCCATCCTTAAAATCAACAATTCAATTATAAACAAAGAAAACTTACCTTGGCTCTTGGCTTCCACGTGAAGAAGAAAAAATGAGAAGAGAACTCTGGAGAATTCTCTCCCTTTCCACGTGCATTTATAGTCCCATTTTTAATTCATTTCTTGGTCAATTGACCCTTTTGCCCTTTATTTCCTTAATAATTACTAAATAACCTTCATCATATATCCAATAATCATTGAACTATTTCATTCTTATACTTTAGTCACCAAATTCTGAAACTTTACAATTTGGTCACTAACCCGGTATTGCGGATGTTACAAATCTCCCCTCATTTTTAAGAAAATTCGTCCTCGAATTTTCACTGGACATCTTGATAAGAACATATCTTCTAATGTTCTTATGTTGCTTCCTGACTTATTCTTTCTTGTCATCATCAGAAACTTACTTTTCAATCCTTTAGTTTTCCAACTATCTTTTTCGTTTATACATTCATCTTCTTTGCTTATCATATAAACAATAATAGTAATACCAATCCATTGTTGTCTTTTCTCTCATTCGATTATGCATTTTTCCTTTGACCTTTCTAAAATTCCATATAATGTCACTCATCACGTTGACAGTAACATCCATCTCATCACTCTATATCATAAATCCATCTATTTCTTCATAACTCTCTAATTACCTTATAACCATACCAAACTTGTATTTCGTCATCATTTGACCAAAACACAACTTTAAATCTTCTTCAATTATGATTAACATATACTTTAAGGAGTCAAACAATATTTTCACATCACCTTGCACACTTTCGTGTTTCTATATCGAACTTCATTTACACTTCCATACAAATCCTCACTTCATTCACTATATCACATTTACGTAATCAAAATATACAACTATATCCAATACAATTTCATCACAAAATCTTGTTAGTCAACGCTAACTCTTTCATTCTAAAGTACAAATCCTTATCATCTCCACACTCTTTCTTATACACAATACTATCCCTTTGTTTCAAATTCATAACTCTGATTTCATTCATATAATGTTACTATCCTGTAGACAGTAACATCAATTCTTATCACTCAAAATCAAAAATCATCAATTGATTTCTTTCCTCATTTTCTAATTAATTCACCACAATCCAAACTTTTACTCATTCTTTCATCCTTGTCTATATTACGATACACATAATCTCTTCATAACCTCACATACTTTCTTACTTCTAATCAACTTATAATCTGCACTTCCTTATAATCCTTTATCATTTTAATCCTTTCATTATCAAAATCTTCTATAACATAACAAAACTATATCTTTTCATAACTTTGATAGTCAACTTTACTTGTACAGAACCTCATTCTTATCATCTATTGTACTTGTATTTCCTTCAAACATACAAATCTTTATCTTCTTCACCACAACACCTTACTATGATCAAACTATACAACTGTATCCAAATCCTCTTCATATTTGGTTATCATAACCGGTCCATATATTATAATTCCATTACATTTTCATCACATACTCTTGCTAGCCAATGCTAACTCTTTCCATCTAGAATACAAACTCTTTTACAAACAATAACCGCGTCACTTGATCTTTTAACATCCTTATGGTGACACTCGTTCACCATATTCCATCTTATCCACATAATAACAAAACTACTCTATATCGTGTTTCCGATTCAAAACAATGAAAACTTTCTATCATTATTCAGATATGATTTCAGCTTTCTGAAATCAACTTTTGATCTTACTAGGCATTTCCTGAGGTGTCCGCTCTTCATCCTGCCTGGCCAGGGCAGGTGAATAGCTATCATAATCAGGAATATCACCTTTCACTTACTTCGAAATTATCACGATCGGATTTCTACTGTATTAAACTATTCTTGTTCTATTAACAAGATAACATACTCCTTACACTATCAGATCAGAATTTTTTTTTTTCACTCTATGTTGGCATGTACACATTTTATGACACTTTGGACTTCGGTTTATGCCGAGAATCGGCTAAACCTTAGCTCTGATACCATTAAATATAACACCCCCAACCCGTATCCGACCAGGATACGAGTCCGAAGTGTCACATGAATTTTCAAAAACCTTTACTCGTATAAAATAGTGAGTAATTAAACTTTGTACATGTAACTTATTCAAAATATTTCCAGAACTATTCAGAGCTTAAATTTTTGACAGAACCGATCAGAGCATATATAATTCAAAAACATTAATACATGCCAACTATTTCAATGTACAAATACATCTAATTCAAGAGATCTTTTCTGATCTGATCTTCGGTAAGAAGTAACTGACCTGTCTTGTTCCTCTTTACTTTTCTTTTCGCTCTCCAAACCTAGGTGTGAAACAATCACACGCTAAGTCGATGACTTAGTGAGGCATATAAAACATATAATATTTCATATAACATAAAGCATACATAAACATATACCATCATTATCATAATCTCTATCATTATCATTAAGAAACACATAATATCATATGGTTCATGAACACATTCAAACCACTTACCTTTGATAACCATTTATAAACTTCGTATACATACCATATTCAGTATGCTTGTTTAATCACTTTATTATCCCATGTACACTAGTGAGAACTTAGGTATGTGAGTACATTAGGTTGACACATATGCTTCACCACAGCTCGATCAATGTCCCGAAGGACCAGTCCATAGATTCGAAGAACCTAGTAATCAGTCCATATGTCCCGAAGAACATAGGTAAACAGTCCATAGTCCCGAAGAACATAGGTAAACCCTCGACCCTTGGCATGCCAACTATACCCCTAGCTCTCATATCACATAACATGGGCATTATCATTTAAACAGTTACATTACTTATTCATATTTTTCTCTTATAAACACATATCTTTTCTTTTCAGTCACGTATCACATGTACGTGTAATCATGATCTATAATCACATGTTCCTTCTCTTCTGTCACATACCACATGTATGTGTAAACTATATCTAATATCATATTTGCATGTAATCACATAGATCGATCATATAGCTCTTTCACATATACATGTAATCACTTAGTCTTTTCATGTAATTCTTTTCACTTCTCATATGATTTTATATTATATCTCAGATAGCTCATATCACCTTGCATTGTTTCATATAAACATAGATGTCATATCTTGTTCGCATATATTTTCTATATAACTCATATATCTCATAGTTCTTTCACATAGCTATCATATTTTCATATCATATCTTATAATAGATTCTATATCATCATTGGTTCATTCTACTATTCATAATCCATATTCATATCACCATATAACATATACAAACATGTCAAACAATAAATCATACGCATATACTTCTATTATGAATTCTGCATTTTACTATGGAATAGACTTGCAAGTCTTATTTCCATTAACATCATAATATATATGCACTCACCTGGCCTCACTAGTCTTTCCAATCTCTTATCTTCCTTTTTATCGATCTTACTTGTCAATGATTTCGGAACTCGTTTAGGCTTTGAATCTACATAATTATACATTTTAAGACAATTAGATACCTACACCTGTAATTGATACTAGAAACTTAAACGAACTTATTAACCAATATTTATAATTTCCTTTAGGGGAATCGGTTCCCTACTAAGGGGTATCGATTCCCATGACATTCTGGAAATTTTTGTTCGTTGAAGGGGTATCAGTCCCTTGAATGGGTACCGATTGCCTTGCCCAGAAATCATATTTTTAGCTCGAAAATCACTTCATTTTCAGCTCAACACTTCATATCATCCCTTTTTCATTCTAACTCTAGTACATACTTAAACCAATCTATATTCATTATTTCATCTTAAACCTCAAATCCTATCTTCCATGTGTAATCAAGAATCATACCAAATTTTGTATGTTCTAAATCCATCACTCCAAATCTCTTAATTTAACCATTGACAAGTTAAATTTAACTTCCAATTAAGAAATGAACTTTATTCCAAGATTCATTTGTAAACTCTAATCTTTAATCTCTCCTAACTCCACCATCCTTTGCTTTTAAGATGATTTAAGCTTTCCTTAAGCTTAGTTTTCATCTAATAATTAAAACTCATCCTTAAAAAACAATTCAATTAAACAAGAAACTTACCTTTGGCTCTTGGCTTCCACGTGAAGAAGAAGAAAAAAAGAAGAGAATCTCTCCCTTTCCACGTGCATTTATAATCCCATTTTTAATTCATTTCTTGGTCAATTGACCCTTTTGCCTTTATTTCCTTTAATAATTACTAAATAACCTTAATCATATATATCCAATAATCATTGAACTATTCATTCTTATACTTTAGTCACCAAATCTGAACTTTACAATTTGGTCACTAACCCGGTATTGCGGATGTTACAAATCTCCCCATTTAAGAAAATTCGTCCTCAATTTCACTGGACATCTTGATAAGAACATATCTTCTAATGTTCTTATTTGCTTCCCTGACTTATTCTTTCTTGTCATCATCAGAAACTTACTTTTCATCCTTTAGTTTTCCAACTATCTTTTTCGTTTATACATTCATCTTCTGTTGCTTATCATATAAACAATAACTAGTATACCAATTCATTGTTTTTTCTCTCATTCGATTATGCATTTTTCCTTGACCTTTCTAAAATTCCATATAATGTCACTCATCACGTTGACAGTAACATCCATCATCACTCTATATCATAAATCATCTATTTCTTCATAACTCTCTAATTACCTTATAACCATACCAACTTGTATTTCGTCATTTGACCAAAACAACTTTAAATCTTCTTCAATTATGATTAAACATAAACTTTAAGGAGTCAACAATATTTTCACATCCTTGCACACTTTTCGTGTTTCTATATCGAACTTATCATTTACACTTCCATCAAATCCTCACTTCATTCACTATATCACATTTACGTAATCAAAATATACAACTATATCCAATACAATTTCATCACAAAATCTTGTTAGTCAACGCTAACTCTTTCATTCTAAATCCTTACAATCCTTATCATCTCCACACTCTTTCTTATACACAATACTATCCCTTTGTTTCAAATTCATAACTCTGATTTCATTCATATAATGTTACTTATCCTGTAGACAGTAACATCAATTCTTATCACTCAAAATCAAAAATCATCAATTGATTTCTTTCCCATTTTCTAATTAATTCACCACAATCCAAACTTTTACTCATTCTTCATCCTTGTCTATTACGATACACATAATCTCTTCATATAACCTCACATACTTTTCTTACTTCTAATCAAACTTATAATCTGCACTTCCTTATAATCCTTTATCATTTTTAATCATTTCATTATCAAAATCTTCTTATAACATAACTAAACTATATCTTTTCATAACTTTGATAGTCAACTTTACTTGTACAGAACCTCATTCTTATCATCTATTGTACTTGTATTCCCCAAACATACAAATCTTTATCTTCTTCACCACAACACCTTACTATGATCAAACTAAACTGTATCCAAATCCTCTTCATATTTGGTTATCATAACCGGTCAATATATTATAATTCCATTACATTTTCATCACATACTCTTGTTAGCCAATGCTAACTCTTTCCATCTAGAATACAAACTCTTTTACAAACAATAACCACGTCACTTGATCTTTTAACATCCTTATGGTGACACTCGTTCACCATATTCCATCTTATCCACATAATAACAAAACTACTCTATATCATGTTTCCGATTCAAAACAATGAAAACTTTCTATCATTATTCAGATATGATTTCAGCTTTCTGAAATCAACTTTTGATCTTACTAGGCATTTCCTGAGGTGTCCGCTCTTCATCCTGCCTGGCCAGGGCAGGTGAATAGCTATCACAATCAGGAATATCACCTTTCACTTACTTCGAAATTATCACGATCGGATTTCTACTGTATTAAACTATTCTTGTTCTATTAACAAGACAACATACTCCTTACACTATCAGATCAGAATTTTTTTTTCACTCTATGTTGGCATGTTCACATTTTATGACACTTTGGACTTCGGTTTATGCCAAGAATCGGCTAAACCTTAGCTCTGATACCATTAAATGTAACACTCCCAACCCGTATCCGACCAGGATACGAGTCCGAAGTGTCACATTGAATTTTCAAAAACCTTTACTCGTATAAAATAGTGAGTAATTTAAAACTTTTGTACATGTAACTTATTCAAAATATTTCCAGAACTATTCAGAGCTTAAATGTTTTTGACAAAACCGATCAGAGCATATACAATTCAAAAACTTTAATTACATGCCAACTATTTTCAATGTACAGAATACATCTAATTCAAGAGATCTTTTTTGATCTGATCTTCGGTAAGAAACTGACCTACACTATCAGATCAGAATTTTTTTTCACTCTATGTTGGCATGTTCACATTTTATGACACTTTGGACTTCGGTTTATGCCAAGAATCGGCTAAACCTTAGCTCTGATACCATTACATGTAACACTCCCAACCCGTATCGACCAGGATACGAGTCCGAAGTGTCACATTGAATTTTCAAAAACCTTTACTCGTATAAATAGTGAGTAATTTAAAACTTTTGTACATGTAACTTATTCAAAATATTTCCAGACTATTCAGAGCTTAAATGTTTTTGACAAAACCGATCAGAGCATATACAATTCAAAAACTTTAATTACATGCCAACTATTTTCAATGTACAGAATAATTTAGAGATCTTTTTGATCTGATCTTCGGTAAGAAGTACTGACCTGTCTTGTTCCTCTTTACTTTTCTTTTCGCTCTCCAAACTACGTGTGAAACAATCACACGCTAAGTCGATGACTTAGTGAGGGCATATAAAACATATAATATTTCATATAACATAAAGCATACATAAACATATACCATCATTATCATAATCTCTATCATCATTAAGAAACACACATAACATCATATGGTTCATGTAACATTTCAAACCACTTACCTTTGATAACCATTTATAACCCATCGTATACATACCACTTTGCTTGTTTAATCACTTATTAGCCCTAGTGACACTTAGGTGAGTAATTGAGGTTGTGCACACATATGCTGTCACCACAGCTCGATCAATGTCCCGAAGGACCACCATAGATTCCGAAGAACCTAGGTAATCAGTCCATATGTCCCGAAGAAACATAGGTAAACAGTTCATATGTCCCGAAGAACATAGATAAACCCTCGATCCTTGGCATGCCAACTATACCCCTAGCTCTCATATCACATAACATGGGCATTATCATTTATAACAGTTTCATTTACTTATTCATATTCTTTCTCTTATAAACACATATCTTTTCTTTTCAGTCACGTATCACATGTACGTGTAATCATTGATCTCATAATCACATGTTCCTTCTCTTCTGTCACATACCACATGTATGTAAACATATATCTAATATCATATGTTGCATGTAATCACATAGATCGTATCAATAGCTTCTTTCACATATACATGTATCACTTAGTCTATTTTCATGTAATTCTTTCACTTCGATGATTCTACATATCTCATATCTCATACCTTGCATTGTTTCATATAAACATAGATGTCATATCTTGTTCGCATATATTTTCTATATAACTCATATATCTCATAGTTCTTTCACATAGCTCACTATCATATTTTCATATCATATATCTTATAATAGATTCTTATATCATCATTTGGTTCATTTCTACTATTCATAATCACATATTCATATCAACCATATATACATATATACAATAACATTCAACACATATAAATCATACACATATACTCTATTTATTAATTCATGCATTTTACTATGGAAATAGACTTGTCGCAAGTCTTATTTCCATTTAACATCATATATACTAATGCACTCACCTGGCCTCACTATCCATTCCAATCTCTTATCTTCCCTTTTTATCGATCTTACTTGTCAATGATTCCGGAATCGTTTAGGCTTTGAATCTACATAATTATACATTTTTAAGAATTATTAGATACCTACACCTTGTAATTTGATACTAGCAACTTAAACGACTTATTAACACCAATTTACAATTTTCCTTTGGGGGAATCGGTTCCCTACTAAGGGGGTATCGATTCCCTCATGACATTCTGGAAATTTTTGTTCGTTTGAAGGGGTATCTAAGCTTTCCTTAAGCTTAGTTATCATCTAATATTAAAACCCATCCTTAAAATCAACAATTCAATTATAACAAGAAACTACCTTTGGCTCTTGCTTCCACGTGAAAAGAAAAAAAGGAGAAGAGAACTCTGGAGAATTCTCTCCCTTTCCACGTGCATTTATAATCCCATTTTTAATTCATTTCTTGGTCAATGACCCTTTTGCCCTTATTTCCTTTATAATTACTAAATAACCTTCATCATATATCCAATAATCATTGAACTATTTCATTCTTATACTTTAGTCACCAAATTTTGAAACTTTACAATTTGGTCACTAACCTATTGCGGATGTTACAAATCTCCCCTCATTTTTAAGAAATTCGTCCTCGAATTTTCACTGGACATCTTGATAAGAACATATCTTCTAATGTTCTTATGTTGCTTCCCTGACTTATTCTTTCCTTGTCATCATCAGAAACTTACTTTTCAATCCTTTAGTTTTCCAACTATCTTTTTCGTTTATACATTCATCTTCTGTTGCTTATCATATAAACAATCCAATAATACCAATCCATTGTTGTCTTTTCTCTCATTCGATTATGCATTTTTCCTTTGACCTTTCTAAATTCCATATAAGTCACTCATCACGTTGACAGTAACATCCATCATCACTCTATATCATAAATCCATCTATTTCTTCATAACTCTCTAATTACCTTATAACCATACCAAACTTGTATTTCGTCATCATTTGACCAAACACAACTTTAAATATTCTTCAATTATGATTAACATATACTTTAAGGAGTCAAACAATATTTTCACATCACCTTGCACACTTTTTGTGTTTCTATATCGAACTTATCATTTACACTTCCATACAAATCCTCACTTCATTCACTATATCACATTTACTAATCAAAATATACAACTATATCCAATACAATTTCATCACAAAATCTTGTTAGTCAACGCTAACTCTTTCATTCTAAAGTACAAATCTTTATCATCTCCACACTCTTCTTATACAATACTATCCCTTTGTTTCAAATTCATAACTCTGATTTCATTCATATAATGTTACTTATCCTGTAGACAGTACATCAATTCTTATCACTCAAAATCAAAAATCAATCAATTGATTTCTTTCCTCATTTTCTAATTAATTCACCACAATCCAAACTTTTACTCATTCTTTCATCCTTTCTGTATTACGATACACGTAATCTCTTCATAACCTTACATACTTTTCTTACTTCTAATCAACTTATAATCTGCACTTCCTTATAATCCTTTATCATTTTTAATCCTTTCATTATCAAAATCTTCTTATAACATAACTAAACTATATCTTTTATAACTTTGATAGTCAACTTTACTTGTACAGAACCTCATTCTTATCATCTATTGTACTTTGTATTTCCTTCAAACATACAAATCTTTATCTTCTTCATCACAACACCTTACTATGATCAAACTATACAACTGTATCCAAATCCTCTATTTGGTTATCATAACCGGTCAATATATTATAATTCCATTACATTTTCATCACATACTCTTGGTAGCCAATGCTAACTCTTTCCATCTAGAATACAAACTCTTTTACAAACAATAACCGCGTCACTTGATCTTTTAACATCCTTATGGTGACACTCGTTCCCCATATTCCATCTTATCACATAATAACAAACACTCTATATCATGTTTCCGATTCAAACAATGAACTTTCTATCATTATTCATATGATTTCAGCTTTCTGAAATCAACTTTGATCTTACTAGGCATTTCCTGAGGTGTCCGCTCTTCATCCTGCTGGCCCAGGTGAATAGCTATCACAATCAGGAATATCACCTTTCACTTACTTCGAAATTATGACGATCGGATTTCTATTGTATTAAACTATTCTTGTTCTATTAACAAGATAACATACTCCTTACACTATCAGATCAGAATTTTTTTTTTCACTCTATGTTGGCATGTACACATTTTATGACACTTTGGACTTCGGTTTATGCCGAGAATCGGCTAAACCTTAGCTATGATACCATTAAATGTAACACCCCCAACCCGTATCCGACCAGGATACGAGTCCGAAGTATCACATTGAATTTTTAAAAACCTTTACTCGTATAAAATAGTGAGTAATTTAAAACTTTTGTACATGTAACTTATTCAAAATATTTCCAGAACTATTCAGAGCTTAAATGTTTTTGAAAAAACTGATCAGAGCATATACAATTCAAAAACATTAATTACATGCCAACTATTTTCAATGTATAGAATACATCTAATTCAAGAGATCTTTTCTGATCTGATCTTCGGTAAGAAGTAACTGACCTGTCTTGTTCCTCTTTACTTTTCTTTTCGCTCTCCAAACCTACGTGTGAAACAATCACACGCTAAGTCAATGACTTAGTGAGGCATATAAAACATATAATATTTCATATAACATAAAGCATACATAAACATATACCATCATTATCATAATCTCTATCATTATCATTAAGAAACACACATAACATCATATGGTTCATGTAACACATTTCAAACCACTTATCTTTGATAACAATTTATAAACCCATCGTATACATACCACATTCATTATGCTTGTTTAATCACTTTATTAGCCCATGTACACTAGTGAGAACTTAATGTATGTGAGTACATTGAGGTTGTACACACATATGCTGTCACCACAGCTCGATCAATGTCCCGAAGAACCAGTCCATAGATTCCGAAGAACCTAGGTAATCAGTCCATATGTCCCGAAGAACATAGGTAAACAGTCCATATGTCCCGAAGAACATAGGTAAACCCTCGACCCTTGGCATGCCAACTATACCCCTAGCTCTCATATCACATAACATGGGCATTATCATTTATAACAGTTCATATTACTTATTCGTATTCTTTCTCTTATAAACACATATCTTTTCTTTTCAGTCACGTATCACATGTACGTGTAATCATTGATCTCATAATCACATGTTCCTTCTCTTCTGTCACATACATGTATGTGTAAACATATATCTAATATCATATGTTGCATGTAATCACATAGATCGTATCATATAGCTTCTTTCACATATACATGTAATCACTTAGTCTATTTTCATGTAATTCTTTTCACTTCTCATATGATTTTATATTCATATCTCACATAGCTCATATCACCTTGCATTGTTTCATATAAACATAGATGTTATATCTTGTTCGCATATATTTTCTATATAACTCATATATCTCATAGTTCTTTCACATAGCTCACTATCATATTTTCATATCATATATCTTATAATAGATTCTTATATCATCATTTGGTTCATTTCTACCTATTCATAATCACATATTCATATCAACCATAATACATATATACAATACATGTCAACACATATAAATCATACACATATACTTCTATTTATGAATTCATGCATTTTACTATGGAAATAGACTTGTCGCAAGTCTTATTTCCATTTAACATCATATACTAATATGCACTCACCTAGCCTCACTAGTCCATTCCAATCTCTTATCTTCCCTTTTTATCGATCTTACTTGTCAATGATTCCGGAACTCGTTTAGGCTTTGAATCTACATAATTATACATTTTAAGACAATTATTAGATACCTACACCTTGTAATTTGATACTAGCAACTTAAACGAACTTATTAAACCAATATTTATAATTTTCCTTTAGGGGGAATCGGTTCTCTACTAAGGGGGTATCGATTCCCTCATGACATTCTGGAAATTTTTGTTCGTTTGAAGGGGTATCGGTTCCCCTTGAATGGGTACCGATTGCCCTTGCCCAGAAATCATATTTTTAGCTCGAAAATCACTTCATTTTCAGCTCAACACTTCATATATCATCCCCTTTTTCATTCTTAACTCTAGTACACATACTTAAACCAATCTATTCATTTATTTCATCTTAACCTCAAATCCTATCTTCCATATATAATTCAAGAATCATACCAAATTTTCTATATGTTCTAAATCCAATTCTATCACTCCAAATCTCTTAATTTAACCATTGACAAGTCAAATTTAACTTCCAATTTAAGAAATGAACTTTATTCTAAGATTTCATTTGTAAACTCTAAATCTTTAATCTCTCCTAACTCCACCATCCTTTGCTTTTAAGATGATTTAAGCTTTCCTTAAGCTTAGTTTTCATCTAATAATTAAAACTCATCCTTAAAATCAACAATTCAATTATAAACAAAGAAACTTACCTTTGGCTCTTGGCTTCCACGTGAAGAAGAAGAAAAAAGGAGAAGAGAACTCTGGAGAATTCTCTCCCTTTCCACGTGCATTTATAATCCCATTTTAATTCATTTCTTGGTCAATTGACCCTTTTGCCCTTTATTTCTTTTAATAATTACTAAATAATCTTCATCATATATATCCAATAATCATTGAAGTATTTCATTCTTATACTTTAGTCACCAAATTCTGAAACTTTACAATTTGGTCACTAACCCGGTATTGCGGATGTTACAGCAGTGTGATGGGAAGCACCACTATCAATCATCCAAGGAGATGAAGCATATGTCGTGTGCGCAATAGTTGTATAGAGAACATGAGGTTCAGAATCACGCTGCTGGTAAAAATTGTTATTATACAGAAACCGAGCAAGCTTGTGATAGTCGCAAACAAGATGACCGGGAAAATTAGAAAACTTGCAAACCATATCGGAGGACCGAGAATTTTCGTGAGACATATTACGATTACTTCCCGAGTCATGACGCGGAGAACGACCGCCCTTACCCCGTATAGAACGAGGATTGCGATTAGAGGCAGCAGATGCATATTGAGTAACGTTGGTTGTAGCAAGCAGCGGAGAAGATAAGTGATCGTAATATTGGAGCATGCATTCATGATCCATTAAGATCTCAGAGAGTTCAACCATGGTGGTTGGGGTGTTGTAAACGCGGAGAGCAACAACAATAGGACGATAATCATCCCCCAACTAATTAATAATTGATATAAGATTTGTATCCGAGACTGGACTTCCAGAAAGAGCAAGAGCAGCTGCAATGTCCTGTATCCTTCAAATACTCCGGTCTAGACCGAGAACCCCATGAATTACGAGCAAGCTTTGACTTGGGAGCAAGAATACGGCCAGGAGAAGAACTCGCGTAGCTTTACATAAGCGTATCCCAAGCATCTTTGGTAGTAAATGGAAATGAAATCAGAGGTTGAATAGAATCATCAAAACTTCCAAGAAACACAATAAGGAGCATTTAATCTTGACGATACCACGTTAAATTCCTGAAACTCTTATATTTGTCAAATTCCTAAAATTCGCCAAAGAAGAAAGAAAGGTACACTCGTGAGTAGCAGATTCTGTGTTCAAATTATTGTCATCAAATTGGAACCTTTCAAGGTGTCTTATGTTGCCAAGCGTATCTAAAATTAGGCCAGAAAAAAGTTATTGTCTAAGAATAGAAGCTTGAGCATGGAAGCGTTGGAGATAGAGGTGGGAATGTTTCCGCTAAGTTTATTTCCCCCCAAAACAAGCTTCTCAAGCTTTGGAAGGCAGATCACGGACGGCAAGTTTCCTGTCAAAATTTGATCTTTTTACTTTATTAGAGAAAAGATTCAAAACTTGGAGATTTCGCAGTTTTAAAATTTGATGTCAGGACACATTTATAATTAAATTAAAATAATTTCATAAAAAACCAAACCTTCTAGATTATTGATTCCCAAATATAATTCTTTGAGTTGTGTCAAATTTCCTATGCTTCTCGAAATGGTCCCACTAAGTTTATCAATAGACAATACCAACAGTTGAAGGTGGTTGCATTTGCCTACCATTCACAATGTTATAATCGAGAGCGATTTCCTCAGGAATTTCACATGCAAACATGATGGAAATATCAAGGTGTCAAGCTTACCCGTTTTGTTGCCATGAATCATAGAAATTTTTATTCCTCGTTTGAAATCAATTTAGATATTTTAGATTCGGATCATATTTAAGTATTATCTTTTATCTGATTTTTTATTAAGCTAAAGTGATTACAAAGTAGTCTATTCTAAATACTATTACTCATTTGACAATGAACACTCAATCACATTGCTGTCAAATTTCCTATGCTTCTTGGAATCGTTTGAAATCAAATTAGAGATTTTAGATTCGGATCATATTTAAGAAGTATCTTTTTATATATTTTTTATTAAGATAAGGTGATTACAAAGTATTGTTTGTTCTAATTACTATCACTCATTTGACAATGAACATTCAATCACCTTGTTGCAGTCGCTACTGCTCGAATCCGTGACCTCTAGGAACAACAACGATTTCTTCAACCACTTAGGCATATTTGTTCGTGCTTATCTTTTTATCTGATTAAATGTTCATTCTTGAAGATAAAAAAATCTTACTTTGTATATATAATTTTATATCATGAATTATTTTTTAAAAAGGTTAAATATGATTAAACATTTATCCATTAATTAATTAAGATAGAATAATTAGTCAGGCGAGAATAGTATTAGTAGGAGTGATTCATACATATTCAAATTAATGTTATAGGGATAAATTTTACTAATAAGCACGGAAGCTAAAATTATAACAAATTAACTTCCTAGTCAGTTGCTTTTCCTCGGCTATAAATAATTAATATATTGAATATTAAAAATATAAAATAATTTTAAATACTCAAATTTATTAATATTTTATTAAATTAAACTCTTTGTAAATTATTATTATATTTATAATGTTGAGTAAAGTACAAAAAATGAGAATTGAAAAGGACCACTATAAAAGGAATTCATTAGTCTAGGAGTATTCTTCTCCAAAATAGTGAAAATTGTCTAATGTCTAAGAATTTGGTGGTAATGACATTCTCACTATTTTAACTAAAAAAAATGCCACTATAGGGAAAAGATTATTCCCTTGTAATAACTTTACCGTGATTCAAACGTGAGAATATAATTCTTAAAAAAATTATTCTCCATAGTAACATTCTTTTCTGCGAACCAAATGTCCCCCTAAATTTCTCAGACTAATGAATGATAATCATTTGTCTCTTTTTGTCAGTATTATTATTAAAATTCGTATTGGATACTTTTAAGACCCTAAGTGAAATTAAATATAGGTTCTAATAGAACAAAAGTATATTTTATAACTTTTAATAATTAATTTAATGTTGCATTAATAAAGTTTAGAAAATTGATTAAATCATGGGTATGCATTATAAAAGTAAAACGTGAGATTGGAAACACTATGTACCTCAATTAATATAAAGGTAGAACGTGAGATTAAAAAAGTAAAGGACCTCAATTATAAAGATAAAAAGTGAGAATAAAAAAAATTAGTAGTCTCAATTATAAATGTAAAAAGTGGGATTGAAAAAATAGGGGCTTCAATTATAAATGTAAAAGTTAGATTGAAAAATTAGGGGCCTTAGTTATAAATGTAAAATGTGAGATTCAAAAAAAATGTAGGGGCCTTCAATGAAATCATTTAAAACGTGGAATTTAAAAGAAAACGAAAATGTGATATTGAAAAAGATAGAGACTTCAATTATAAATGTAAAAAGTGAGATTGCAAAAATTAAGAGCTTTAATTGTAAAGTGAAAAAATAAAATTAGATGAAAAAGTAGGATTGAAAAATTAAGGGCCATAAGAAATCACTCACGATAGTCTCCCTATTAGTTGGCTCTAATTATTATCGTTCAACGTTCTTCTAAATTTTTACTTCTATTATAATTTAAGTTAACTAATTTTATATATATAATATTTAATAATTTAAATATTATTTAAGCGTATAATTTTAACTTATAACATCATATCTAAAATAATCATTATTTTTTTTAGAAAACATATATTAAACTAATATTAAACACTTAAATCTTCACCTAGATTTTTCAAAAGTATATTTATAATACCTTTTATCGCATTTTTAGAAGTAAAACTAAACTAACCCTAAATATAAATTTATGTGGCATTAAAAATAAGAAAGAGAATAGATCTTTGAATTTATAATGAAACGAATAAAATGAAGGGTAAGTAGACAACTGGTACATCGACTATATGATATTGTTTTATTAAATTCTTTGATTATTTAAAGTTATAAAATGGTCTTCTGATTATAAATTGTTGCTTTATTCAGTCTCTCGACTATTAAAAGTTATAAAATGGTTACCCGACTATTCATTATTTTCCAAAGTCGTCCTTTTCTGTTAAATATTGGTGATTGTCTACGTTGGACGTTAGCATGATGACTGAGATATGATAATCGTTTGGGATTTCGAGACCATATTTTATCAAATCACATTCAACAGATTAATGTTCAGCTCAAAATATTGTCAATTTTTTTTAATGAAAGTGACGAATTTGGAACATAATGAATAGTTAGATAATTATTTTGTAACTTTTAATAGTAAATGCACTTAACAAAATAGAATTCTATAGTCGGAGGATCATTTTGTAACTTTTAATAGTCGAGGGATTTAATAAAGCAGTACCCTATAGTCAAGTGACCAATTATGTACTTTACCCTAAAATGAAATACTTAATTATTAGCACCAAATTCAGTTGAGAATTGATGACGAATTGCATCTGGCATTTTGGGGAGATGAGTATGATTAAGTTGCAGTAACAGTAAAGTTGGATTATGTGATATAATCTTTCGCTGTCTGCTATCTAGGATGAATTAAAACTCCAATTGGTTTGGTTGGAATCTATTTCTCCATTTGGCAGGTTTTTCCAGGGCGGGATAGTGAAAACTGTAGAGTTGGTGTTGTTTTGAGCCTCGGTAGTAGTTGTGTTCTATTATTGATTTACTTATTTTCCATGCTATGATATAGCGGGAAATGGTGTTTAATCTTCCGTTGCTGTGTTTTATTGAATCTGGGTCTTGTCCTTAGAGCAGTGTGGGAGTGGACTGTTTCAGCTGCCAAATTTTGGTCAATAGGCCACTCCTCAGTTTTGGTAGAATGAGATCGGGCATGAAAACTAGTCTAATGCTTTACTGGAGAGGGTTGAAAACTTTAATGAATTTGAACTTTGTTTTCATGTGGAGTTGTATTCTTTGATAGGCTCGATGCTTTATGAGTGGGTGATCGGGTTGAGCAAACTTGGTTTTATTTGAAGGCGCTATCTCGATTGAAATGTGTGAAGCGAGGCAGGTTATGGAGCGTTGAGTTGTAGGATGGTAATTTTCAGAATGATCTAGTTGTTTGTTTTATTGTGTTATTAGTTATGCGAGTCTTGAAGGTGATAAGCAATTGTGGATAATGGATGCTGTTAAGTTTTGATCGTAATTTGGCATATCAACATTGACGCAAGAAACTATTTTTCCTCCACTTGATTAGGAATTTTTTTTAATGAGATATTTGTCTGTTGTGTTTTGTATGTATAAACCTTGAATACAATACAAAACTTATTCTTTAAAAAAAAAAATGGTCCTCTGCAGTTATAAAATGGTCCTCTAACTATAGAATATTTCTTTATTAAGTCCCTCGACTATTAAAAGTTACAAAATAGTCACTCGACTATTTATTATGTTCCAAACTCGTCATTTTCTATTAAAAATTATCGATTGTCTAAGATTGACGTTAGCATTATGACTGAGATATGATAGTCGTTTGAGATTTCGAGACAATATTTTATCATATAACAGCCATCAAGTTAATGTTCAACTCATATTGTTTAATAAAAGTGACGAATTTGGAACATAATGAATAGTCGGATAACCATTTTATAATTTTTAATAGTCAATGGACTCAACAAAATAACATTCTATAGTTGGAGAATTGTTTTATAACTTTTAATAGTCGAGGGACTTAATAAATCAATACCCTATAGTCAAGGGACCCTTTGTGTACTTTACCCTAAAATGAAATACTTAATTATTAGCACCAAATTCAGTTGAGAATTGATGACAAATTGCATCCGCATTTCGGATCCACAAGGGAATGGGAATGGGAAGGAAGCTTCGTAATTAAGACAATGCCTTGAAAATCAAACTTGTAAATTAGCCGACCTTAATAAAAACAAAAACAAAAACAAAACACGATGAATTTGTCTTCAAACGTACGTACATCGTATACTGACCAAATAATCAAACAAATATCCCGCCCGCCCCCACACATAAAATAGCAGTTAATTGCATTCTGAAACTAAAATTTTCAATTACTTTTGTAGTGGTTTCCTCATTGAACTTGAAGAAGATAACGGTGTTTGACCGGATTTGTCTGACCAGCGTTTTTCAACAACGTTGTTATTAGTTCCACCTGCCCAATTACGATGCTTTTTGTTTATTTTCTGCAAACAAAATAAATACATGGTTACGTTACCAACAGAATATTTCACTTTCAAAACTCATCGACGGATTATTTGCAACGGAACCATAATACATCCCAATTCCGAATTGTAGGGACACTATCTTTTTTTTTTAACGTAAAGATGCATGATTTTATATTAGGATATAATTATTGCTAGAGGTTGTATTAGAATACAACTATCACTACTTGCTCCGCCCTCGATCTATACATGTTTGTCCATATAAATTTACAAAAGAAATAGCATTGTTGATTAGTTAACCACAATAATTAATTCAGTTAAAGATCAAATGAATAATATTTTAAAATTTAATTCTTAATTAATTCAATTCGTAAACCATTAATTAACTGAATTAACCATTTAGCCTGTTGTAGTGTAAACGTGTAGTGTTCTTGTTCCACTTTTATGACAACGTACATTGATTTGTCAAACTCATTTTCCAATCGGTTATATTCTTGCAATCAATTGATTCAGATTTTATAAACTTCTTTGAACCAAAACGAAAAAAAGAAAAAATGTAATAAATTTTGGGTAAATAAAAAATGGATTCAACTAATCCAATTTATTTCATTTTAATTATTTTTGTATAAATATCAGATTTAATTAATAATAAAGAATTGATTTTTCTGTTAATTTAATTAATGATAGTTCAACTAATCATACAAACTATTTAACGACCGTATAAATATAAAAAGTAATTGTTGTTAGAATAAAACAGCCTTACACATTTTTCTATTAAAACAAATAGTGGTAGCTGGTAAGAGGAGAATAAAAGATTGGAAACGCGTTGACATTTTATAATTTTCTTGACTGCGGTTTAGTTTTCACATCCACGTCACCCCCAATACCCAAAAATTGCAAATCTTGTCCAAAGCACGGAATGAAAAGGGCACCCACACCCAATAAATTTGAACAATTCTTTCATGCAATAAATTGTCAAAAAGCAAAATCCAAGAGCCCTTTCAGTCAATTCAACTCCCAAAATAAATACTCCTAAGTAACCTTTAAAAGAAAAATTCCTAATTAACTAAGGATAACACAAATGGTTCCCATGCTGGAATGATTTGGTTTCTATACTTATCTTTATTTATGGATGTTAAAATAATATGTTGGAATGTACAGGGATGTGGTCACCCACGTTTTCTCACGGCTTTTCGACAATTTGCGCGACTTTAAACCGGATTTAGTAGCTATCCTTGAACCCCCGGATAAGTGGGGTAGAGCTGATGCTTTCATCTCCGCCACTGGTTTTGATCGCTCTCACCGCATTGAAGCTGTAGGTTTTTCAGGAGACATATGGTTATGCTGGCGCGGAAACATCCATGTCAAAATACTCCTCAATCATCTGCAGTTTATCCACTGCCGTATAGTTACCACCTGTGGCAAGTTCTCGACTTTGGCAACCATTATTTATGCCAGCCCGAATGCAACAAAGCGAAAACAACTATGGCCTCACCTTCGATCCCTCGCTGGAAATACTATCTCCCCTTGGATCATGTTTGGAGATTTTAATTCTACACTCACTGCTTCGGATCGGATGAATGGTGCAATTTCTACTCGGCCTTGTAAACATTTCCAGGTTTTTGTTTATGATTTCGGCATCCGTGACATGGGATTCCAAGGTCCTGAATTTACGTGGAATCGGGGTTTCTCTTATGCTCATCTTGATAGAGCTTTATGTAATAGCAAATGGGACGAATTGTATCCTGAAATAGCCATACATCATCTTCATCGCATGCAGTCTGATCACAGACCAATTCTCATCTGTGTTGGCAGCTCTACAACTAACCTTCGCCAACCTCAATTCAGATATTTCTCTGGCTGGTTACAACATGATGATTTCAACCGAATGGTGAAGGATAACTGGGTAAACTCTGAGTCTCTTTCAGACACTATTTCTTTTTTTACTAATGCAGCTGATACATGGAATAAGACGGTGTTTGGTTATATTGGCACAAAAAAGAAGATAGTTATGGCAAGACTTCGAGGAATACACAAAAGCCTCAATAGACGTCATTCGGCTTTCCTTATCAATCTTGAAACTGAACTCCTCACCGAGTTAGAGCAGCTCCTAGACCAAGAGGAAATTCTATGGAAACAACGCTCAAGAATAAATTGGGATACCCAAGGTGATCGAAACACAAAATACTTCCATAGAAGTGCCTTGCAGCGAAAGCAGAAAAACCGAATCTTGGCCCTTAAACTTCCTCCAAATGATTGGTGCTTTGACACAAATAAACTTAAGGAAGAAGCGGTTAATTTTTTCAAAATATCTATGCATGCGATGAGGACGTGGTAGGGAATTTTCCCATTTCAGGTTACTTCCCGGCTATTCCGTCTCATTTAAAGGATTTCATGTCCATTGAACCCGATGATAAGGAAATCTATGAAGCTCTTAAGGATATGGCTCCCCTAAAAGCACCGGGGCATGATGGCCTCCATGCAGAATTTTTCCAACAACAGTGGCACGTGGTGGGTCAATCTGTCTGCAGCATGGTGAAAAACGTTTTTGCAAGAGGTGACATTGAAGCGAACCTAAACAAAACTGTGCTTGTTCTAATCCCAAAAAAAGAAGGACCTGAAACTTTTGCGGACTTCCGTCCTATCAGCTTATGCACAGTTATGTACAAACTCATCACAAAAATTATTGTTCGTCGCATAAAACAAGTGATGCCTATTCTGATCATGCTGAATCAAACAAGCTTCGTCGCTGGTCGCTCTATCACTGAAAACATCATTATAAATCAGGAGGTAATCCATTCCATGCGCCAACTCAAGACAAAGCAAGGTTAGATGGCAATTAAGGTGGATCTTGAAAAAGCTTTCGATCGTCTCCGATGGGATTTCATTCAAGACTCGCTCACTGATGCTGGCTTCCCACCATGCACTATCCGACTCATAATGCATTGTATCACTTCGACCTCTATGCAAATCCAATGGAATGGTGAGAACTCTTCTGCGTTCCAACCAGAACGGGGTATCCGACAAGGTGACCCACTTTCCCCATACCTCTTTGTTCTTGCAATGGAACGTCTTGGCCATAGCATCCGTAAATGTGTTGAAGAAGGTGATTGGAAGGGTTATTCCTTTTCCCGGTAGGGTCTCTCCATCAGTCATTTATTCTTTGCTGATGATCTTATGTTATATGCAAAGACTGACCTTCACCATGCGGAAATCATTGAGAAAACCCTCAAGGAATTTGGGTATTGCTCGAGTCACAATGTTAGTAAATGGAAGACGCATATATACTTCTCGCCTAATACCACCATATCCACGAAATCTTCTATTCTATCATGTCTTGGTTTCCAAGAAGTTGAATCTATGGGGAAGTATCTTGGAGTTCCGGTCCTCCACAGACGTATGAAAATTGCAGATTTTGATTTCATCTTTGACAAGTTCAGAAGTAAACTAAATGGATGGGCTGCTCGATCCCTATCGCTTGCAGGGCGTATTACTCTGACAAAATCAGTCCTTTCAGCCATTCCGAATTATTTTATGCAAGTCATGCCATTCCCTAAACGAGTCTGTAATGAGATAGAAATTGCGGCAAGACGTTTTATTTGGGGGTCGGAACCATCTGGCAGGAAGATCTCTCTAGTTAACTGGACTATCGTTTGCAATCTAATTGATCGAGGAGGTTTGGGGTTTGTTCGACCTCTTAAGCAAAATGAAGCTTTCATGATGAAGCTTGGCTATTCCCTTATGGTGAAGACAAACTCTTACTGGGTCCAATTACTCAGACAAAAATATAAAATCCAGGAAGCTCACCCTATATCAATTGAAAAACACAACTGCTCCCCATTATGGAGAGGAATATCGAAAGTATGGAGACAATTACTCTCATGTTTGGTTTGGTCAGTGGGTAATGGGAACTCTATAACTTTCTGGAATGATAATTGGGTACCGAGCTTGGGGCATTTACGAGACTATGCCCGAGATGATATACATGCTGATTTAACCCAGAAAATTCACAACTTCGTTGATGTTCATGGCTATTGGGATGTTGCAGCTCTATCTCAAGTTCTTATTCCAGATGCCATACCTCACGTCATCAATGTCCGACCCCCAGATAGAAACGATAAACCCGATGCACTGATCTGGAGATGGACTCCTGAACTTAACTTTACAATTAAGTCAGCTTATACTTTTCTCATGAAAGATAACTGGAATGAAAAAAGCTCTATTTGGAAGGTAATTTGGTCCATCACTGCTCCTCAACGAGTTCGTATGTTTACATGGCTCGCATATAAAGAAAAAATCATGACGAATTATGAGCGGGGAAGACGACTGCTCACAAATAACTATTCCTGTCCGACTTGTGGTGCAGCAACTGAAACTGTAATTCATGTGCTACGTGACTGCCCACCAAGTCGACACATGTGGTTGTGCGTTGTGCCCCAATCCGCCTGCTCAAGCTTTTTCGGGACTGACCTTCATTCATGGATTACGCAAAATATCCACATGCATCGTCCCTTATGTGATGGTGATCCCTCTTGGTCCTCTCTTTTTACTACCCTCATTTGACTAATTTGGAAACAAAGGAACGATTATGTTTTTAAGGGCGTCACTTATAAAACTGACTCGATCATTCATAGTAGTTATAGCTGGGCCAAATGCTATGAAACCAATATCAGGAATCCTACTGCATGCTCGAGACAACAGGGGGCTACTTCAACATGGTCTTCGCCACCCCGAGGATGGACGAGTTTAAACACTGATGGTGCAGTTGCGACACTTGATGGGCGAGGTTCGATTGGTGGTGTGTTTCGCAACTCCAGTGGTGACTGGATTACAGGTTTTACAAAGAATATAGGGATAACATCTGCCCTCCACACAGAACTCTGGAGCATCTATGAAGGTTTACTCATTGCAAGGAGCCTTGGGGTTCTCAGATTATTGATACAATCAGACTGTAATAGAGCAGTCAAGCTGGTCGAAGATAGTGCTGCCATTGACAGTCATTCCTCTAGTGTGCGCAATCCTGAAACAACGAAGGTCTGGATGCTGGATAACAAAGGTCCAATGGATAAGCAGGAATGAGAACAAGATTGTAGATAAGATGGCAAAGCTAGCCTCCTGGAATCACTTCAGTTTGATTCGTTTTGACTCTCCCCCTGATGAGCTTGTTGATCTTCTTCGATTAGAAGCAGTCGATGCACAACAAGACGATGCCACTAGACATGTTTAGACTACTGTCTTAGGCTTTCTTTTAATTCAAAAAAAAAAACAGAGGTTAAAAGTTTAATATTTTTTCTAAAATGGGTATGTGAATTTCTTTTTTTAATCTTATTTCCTTGATATATTAAACTAAATTTATCAACTTTTCCACTCTAGAGCCTTGTACATCCGATACTGGTTGTTTTATTGAGTCTCTTAATATTAAAAGTTATAAAATAATCACTCAACTATTTTTATGTTTCAAATTCATCATTTTTTGCTAATAAAATAGTTGTCGTTTGAGCTAGACGTTAACTTGCTGATTGAGATATAATAAATGATATTTTAATGATGTTTACTAGCACCGTCATTGCTTCCAAAGCACTAGCTCAATGACATAATATTTAAAACAATGACTCAACATCATAATGTAAACAGAGATTTGATTCACAAATTATAACTCAAACGGTTTTATAATTATATTTTATTATATCACGGTCAACAGTTTAACGTCCAGCTTGGGGGATTACCATTTTTTTAATGAAAAAGACGAGTTTATAATATATAAATAGTTGAGTAGTCATTTTGTATCTTTTAATAGTAAGCGACTCAACAAAATATTTTATAATTAAAAGACTATTTTATAATTTTTAATAATAAAAGTACTCAATTAAGTAACATCCTATGATGGGGAACAACTTGTGTACTTTAACCATTTGCTAGAAAAATTCATTTCCTTTCTCATTTGATCGCCGACTTTTCTTCTAACTTCCCAAAGCGGCACAGGATTAATATAAGAACTGGTCAACCTTTTTCTTTAACCCATAAAATATTTCGTATTTTCTCTTTTGCCCTTGGAATATAACAAGAATACGATTTATTATTAAGGGTTTATTATACTTTACATGCTTGTATAATAGGTCAAATTATAATTTAGTCTCTAAATTCCAAATTTTTTAATTAAATCCTCAAACAAAAGTATCATTTCAGTCATATCTTTCAATTCTTTTCTTCGATTTAGCCGATAGCTTCTTTGTTAACTTCCAGTTAGATCTAACGCATTGAAAAACATTTCTTAATCTTTTGTTTCTAAACATGTATCTAATGCAAAAACTATCAGTGGGGTTATTAAAAAAACACGGTTAGAATGAGATCCATTAATTGACTGAGCGGTCAGTGATATTCATATTATCTCATCTTGTGTTGATTCGATTTCTAGCATTTACTTTAAAATGTAATACCTTTCTACTTAATTAAAAAAAATCACGGTTAGAATGATGCTTTATAGTTTGAAAATTCAATTAAAATGTTTTAAACTTACGGATTAATTTAAAATTTTACTCATAGTTTGGGGATATGTTAAGAGAATTAATCTATTTTTTAAATTTAATTGTGACGTTAACGTATGGCTATTCATTTGAATGGCTGTTGTATAAATACTGTGATTAATATATTGGATCCGCTTGGTCTCCAGTCCACTTTATGAAGTTCTTTCCGTTTCATTTTCATTGGCTCCTTCATGCAGGTCTGTGTTAACTCGACCCTTCCGGCCCCAAACTTGCACCTTTTCCAAGCCAAACAGGCAAGCTTCAAATGCCGGAAATCACCTCTAAAGCTATCGTCTACTGAGTCAACTCGGAAGCACCTTTCCAACCTCGAAAAGCTCCTCCACAGAACGAACCAACCCGACCAGGAACAAGCTATCAAAGCCCCCACAAAAGGGTCGATTAACAAAAGTAAGGTTTTACTGGAAGGGCTGAATCTTCCGAGGATTTGGCCTCAAACGAGAGCCGCCGAAGAGATGTCACCGCGTCACTTAAACAGGGTTCAGATGCTTTTCTCAAAAACAATGGAGTATTCTCCGAGGAACAATCTGGGTTCACGTTGGAGAGAGTACCATGGGTGCAACGACTGGTCCGGTTTGCTTGACCCGCTCGATGAGAATCTACGGCGGGAAGTGGTCCGATATGGGGAATTTGTTCAAGCCGCTTACCACGGTTTCCATTCGAACCCGACCATGCCGACCGAGCAGGCTCCTTTACCGAGGCATGTGGCGTTGCCGGATAGATCATATAAGGTGGCGAAGAGCCTTTATGCCACTTCGTCAGCCGGTTTTCCGAAATGGGTGCACGATGTGGCTCCGGATCTCGGATGGATGACTCAACGATCAAGTTGGATCGGGTTTGTGGCGGTTTGCGATGATAGGAGAGAGATTCAACGTATGGGGAGGAGGGATATTGTTATTGCTTTACGTGGAACCTCTACATGCCTTGAATGGGCCGAGAACTTTAGAGCTCAACTAGTTCCACTCCCTCAATCCATTGAAAAGGTGGAATGTGGATTCTTGAGCTTGCACAGCACACGCGGCGCTCACGTGCCTAGCTTGGCTGAATCTGTGGTTAAAGAAGTCCAAAGATTGATTCAAATATACACAGGTGAAACCCTTAGCATTACAATCACAGGTCATAGCCTTGGTTCGGCATTATCTCTTTTAGTTGCCGATGAGATAAGTTCATGTGCACCTAACGTTCCACCGATTGCTGTGTTTTCGTTCGGAGGACCTCGAGTCGGTAATAAAGGCTTCGTCCAACGACTTAGTCGAAAGAATGTTAAAGTACTACGAATTGTGAACAATCAAGATTTGATCACTAAGGTTCCGGGCCTATTCATTGGAGAAGGAACAAAACAACCACAAGATCAACGAGAGGAACGGAGGAACAAAGGTTTTCGAAGAGTGTTCGATATGGTCATCTGTGAAAACAATCCGTGGGCGTATGCCCATGTCGGAACGGAATTAAAGGTCGATACTAAGATGTCACCTTACTTGAAACCGGATGCTGACATAGCGTGTTGTCACGATTTGGAGGCTTACTTACACTTGGTGGACGGATTTCTATCATCCAATTGCCCCTTTAGATCAAATGCGAAAAGAAGTCTAGTGAAGTTAGTTAACGAACAAAAATCAAATGTGAAACAGTTGTATACCCATAAGGCCTTAAGTTTGAAGGTTGAAAGGGATAATAGGTTAAGTATCCCTATGCCAAGTTGTTTGCCCAGTCCATCTCGATAATTAAAGCAAACACAAAAAGTTAACTTGAAAAATAAAAAGCCTTGCACATATATTATGCGCCAATATATAGCAGTCTACTTTTGCTGTATGGAAGGAGACAACTTTGTTGGATGTTAAAGTCACTCTTGTTCCCAACTAAAACCTCCTTCACATTCTCACATTCTTAACACCCAACTTGTCCATCAAATAATCATGTTGTTGTGTTCCTAAAGCTTTGGTCATGATATCACTTAATTGTTGAGATTATGATATGTATTCTGCATAAATTTACCCTACAAAGTGATCTTGCTATCATACTTTACTTTTTTTTATTTCCATTAAATCGAAGAATTTCCTAATTTGACGTAAAAACTAGTGACATATCTTCTTCACGTTAGGAATGAAGTCCAATCTAATTCACAAAATATTGTCAATTGACACTCAATGGAAGCTTCCATCAGTATTTCATCCTTGGATACTTTTTCACATATCTAACAATTCTTATAGATGCTCCCAAATGTGGTCGTTTTGATTGCTTCATAAATTGGTTCAAACGTCAACAATGTAATATCGTACCTTATATGTGTCAAGTATATTAATCGACCAATTAACCTTTGATACACTACCTTGTCTTCTAACAAAGCATCATTAGAGGCTTGCTGCATCCTTGGATCAAAGTTCGCAAAAGTTAATTTTATATTTTTCTCCATGTTAAGATAACTTAAAGGATATATTGTTCTTACATACTAAACAAGAGAATGAGAATGAAAAGAATACTTTTGTAATCATTTTATTTATGAGTGCACCTTTTACCAAGCACAATGATAAGCAATATACATTGATACAAAACCCAGATGGTTACAGAGAGAGAGAGAGGTAAAGAAATGACACCTAGAGCAAACCTGCCACCTAGACTTATACTCCAACAATCCCCCTACGAAAGAACTTTCAAAACTCCCTTTTCAACCTTTAGCAGTCTCATTGCATCGAAAAATAGGCTAATGCTAAACTCTTATCCTTAAGCTGGAAAAACAACTACCGCGACTTATGCTTTAAAAACAAAGACGAGGACAAAGGCTTCGTCATCACATCTGTAACATGTTCATAAGCCGGGACCTCATGGGTTTGCAATTTGCCACTGGCAACCATCTCCCGAACAAAAAAAGAAAAAGAAAAAAGAAAATCAAGTTCCACGTGCTTGAACTTCGAGTGAAGAACTGGATTAGCACACACCACCACGGCACTCGAGCTATCACACCAAAACATAGGACGACCATTCGGGACAATATGCAACTTGCCCAAAAAAGACTCAAGCAAAACAACCTCAACAGCTGCACAAGCAACACTAGGATATTCTACTTCTACCGTAGAACGAGCAACCACTTGTTGTTTGCAAGAACTTCATGAAACAAGATTCCCTCCAAAATGGATGAAATAACCTGTAGTGGAACTTTGATCATCGGTATCTGACCCCTAGTTTGCATCAGCAAACCCAATCAACACAAGCTGGGAGGAAGCTGAAAAACGCAGACCAAAATCAATTGTACCATGTAAATAACGTAGAATCTGCTTCACGGTCTAAAAATGAACATCAAGAGGAGTTTTTATAAACTGACACATTCGATTAACAACAAACGCTATTCTGGTCGAGTGATTACAAGATACTGTGACGCACCAACAATGCTCCTATACTGTGCACTATTATCAAGAGGAGATCCCTCATTTGCAAAGAGTTCACAATCCGCCATCATAGGAGTAGAGAGTCCTTTGACATCTGCAAACCCATTCTTATGCAACAATTCTCGCACATACTTTTGTTGATTTAGCATAATACCACCAGACTCAGAGCAAACTTCTATATCCAGGAAAAAATGAAGTAAGCCAAGATCCTTCAATGCAAACTGCTTCTTTAGTTTCTCAACAACTAACTGGACCTCAACTCTTACTATCACCAATGAGAATTATATCATCTACATAAACCAATAGATATACAACACGATCAGTAATCTTCCTAACAAACAACGAGGAATTAGACTTGGCCAACACAAAACGCTCAGCATCTAAAAATTGCTTTAATCTTTCGAACCATGCCCGATGAGCTTGCTTCAGGCCATAAATCACCTTATGTAACTTATATACAAGACTACCATCACCCTTCTCATAACCAGGTGGTCATGTCATATACATTTCTTCAGTCAAAATATCATTTAGAAAGGCATTGTTGATGTCCACTTGCTTGAGCTTCCAACCCCTCGATAAAACAAGAGAAAGAATCACCCTGACAGTAGCTGGCTTGACCACAGGACAAAACACCTCATGATAGTCGATCCCTGGCTGTTGAAGAAAGCCCTTGGCCACGACTCGAGCTATATATCTCTATAGAACCGTCGACATTTCTTTTAATTTTAAAGAACCACTTGCAGTTCACGACCTTCTTATTTTTCGGCAAAGGAACAACAGTCAAAGTTTCATTCTTCACCAAAGCCTCATACTCAGCTTGCACAATACACTTCCAGTGAGGACTTAACATGGCTTCTTTAATGTTTTTCAGTTCTCGATCTACACTAGCAGCATGAAAAATCTTTGGCTTTACAATACCATTTTTACTTCTGGTTATCATAGGATGAATATTGAACTCTCTGGCACCATTATGCAAGGTCAAACTGACCTTAAAAAATAGCAGAATTTGGTTCTTCAACAATACTAGACCGAGGGTGTCATCATCCATTTTATCCGGTGGTCACACATTTCATACTATAATAAATATAATTGGCATATTAGATATATCATATATTATATGGTATAATAAATATTTGCATATAAATAATTACATATCATATAGTTGTATTTGCATTGCATATTAAATAATTGTATATTATAAATAGTATTGCATGTTATATTAGATATTAAATAATTAGCATATTATATAGTTAGTGTATACTATATAGTTGGCATGTTAGAATAAATAGTCCATATTATAAAATAGTCTATATTAGAATATAAGCCCATTTTTAAATAATGAAAAACCACATAAATTGTCCATTGCATTAAATATTTAGGCCCAAATAAATAGTAGCCCATGCATTTTACAACTATATACAAATAAAATGAAAAATAAAAAAACAAATCCTAGCCATTCACACATGTAGCAGCGGATTTTTGGGTATTTTTGGGGAGAATTTTGTTGCTTTGAAAAGTCAAAAATGAAACATTAATTAGTTGTTCATCTTTTTAGGAGCTAACATCACCTATCCTTTGTGAGAAAGCATAAACCATCTCCACCATTTATTAGCCTCCATCCAATGGCTAGTTTGCTTCAATCCATGTGAAAGAAGCACAAAATCATATGAACCCTTGGATGGAAAGATGGATCCAAAGACCACAATAATGCCATATCATCAATTCAAGTGTTAAATCAATATTTAATCTTAGCCATTGGATAAAGGATGGATCCAATGGCTAAGGCTTCATCTTCCCAAAGGAGACAAAGTTTCCCCGATGTCATCACCGGTCGGGAGTGTCGCTAGCGCGTGAGTCACATGCGCCGATTCAGTCATCTTCTTTGACGAACTATCGTCGCATCGTCGCCATGCCGCTGCTGGTTGAAGTTCGAGCATGCAAAAATATCACAAAAATACTAAAAAATTAGGAAAATAATGTTCTCGATTCAAGTGGTTACAACCGTTTTTTCTTAATGATTTTTGAGCAGGAATCATCAATTCAAGGCCAAAATCATCAATATATAAAGCTTTCAATCATTAGTATTAAACAAAACGAAAATGACACAACGAACAAAATCATCAAGTAGAAGAATTGAAGCATTAATCTGAATATCTCGAAGGAAAGAGTTGGAAAAGGAGTTTTTACCCTTGGGATTTCATCGTCGCCATTCGTCGTTAAGGTGAGCTTTGCTTTGTGGCTTTCTTTTTTCCCCGGTTTGAACGGGTCTTGGTCAGGTCGATTAGGTGGTCGACCGACAGTGGTGAATGGTGGTCGGAGTTCAGCTGGCAGTGGAGAAAGGCATCGAGTTATGGTGGCCAGCGGGTTTCGGTGTTTAGGGTGGTGGTTGTTTTATTTGGGTAGTTTAGGATGGGAGAAGAAAAGGGGAAATCCTATTGGATTTGAGTTTAGGTTTAGGATTTGTTCTTGGAGATTTTGGGGTAGGATAAGAATGAGGTTAAAGATTTTGGTATTTTAAGTGTTTTGATCTAAAAAAATAGTTTGAAAATGGTTTTGGATGTTTATGTGGATTAAAGTAGGTTATTGGGCTAGAACATAGGAAGAACTTGGGAAGAAAAGTGTTGTTTGATATTAAAAAAACATTTTCGGTTGGTTTTGGTTGTTTTTTTTGGGATCTAGACTTGTGTTTTGGGATGAACTATGGATGAACATATGATGAACATTTGAAGGAGTTGGGAGGATTTCTTGGTGATTTTCGGCTAAGGGAGAGAATGGAGGGGAAGAGAAATTTTTTTAGGACAAAAATGAGGCATGCCCTAAAATATTTGAGTTTTATAGTGTGTATTTTTTGGGCTAATTGCTTCATTAAAACCCCCATTGTATGCGTGTTTTTCTTTGGAATGTGGCTTTTTCTTTGTTTTATTTTAGTCACCAAATTATTGTAATTTGTTCCCCGAATTTTGATTGAGTTCAATTTAGTCATCAATTTCACTCCAATTGTTTTAATTATTATGACAAATGTGTTTAATTACTAATATTAAATTTTAATTATTGGATCTTTTAAAATGGTCATTCGTTTAATCATAACATTAAACCCTTAGATTTTTAATCTTTTAATTTAATCACTAATATTAAAATTAAGCCTTAGCTTTTTAATCAAGCCTTAGACTTTAAGTTCTTTAGTTTTAGCTTTATTAATTAGTTACAGCTTTAGTTGTAGTTCTCTAATTAGAAATTAATTAAGTTTAGAATTATCCTTTTAGGATTAGTTTTTTAATAATTAATTAGAAATCAATAAATAAATTCATAATTTGATTAAATATAATCTATATTTATCTTTAAATAATGAAAGGAATGGTCTTAAAATAACTGGACATTTCTTTTCCAGTATTTTCAAATAAATAAATATTCTACTAGTGGTCACCCTAAAATTAAATAGGCTCATTAATTAAAACGAAAGGGTAGAGGTTTGCTCCTACGTTTAAATTGCTTAGGAGACGCTGTTTGATTAACGTCCAGGGCTTGGCCTTCGTTCTTTAAATCAAGGAGCATCCTTATTCTTTTAAATAATAATTTGACTAGCTTGTCACCGTAAATTTTCTTTTAGTTTTTTTTAAGGATGTCAATATTTCATTATTTCGATTAAAACATAAGAAATATTCGCCTTAATTCTGATTAGGGGGTTAGTTTTTTCTTTAATTAGAAATAGATAAATATTGTGCGTCTCTCTAAAATTCTTTAATTAGGTTAAATATTCTTATTTTAGGGAATAAAAGGATCATTAATTTAAATAAATATTGGAATTTATTAATTTTTAATATAGGGGCGAATTCATAATTGAAGGTACCAAAATTTGGGCGTTGTGGGGGGTGCTAATCCTTCCCCAAGCGTAATTGACTCATGAATCCATAATATCTTAATCGCAGACCAAATCAAGCCTTTTTAATTTTATTTAAAAGGGCGTATCCCGAGTTTTCAACCTACCTAATCCTATAGGTTGATGGTGACTTCAAACTTTTCAATTTTTTTTACAAATTTCAATTTCTAAATTTATTCCATATTCACACACTTCCTCGAAAAAAGGTCATCGTGACAGCTTAGCGACTCTACCGAGGATCGAACCCAAAATGTAACATCCTCAATATCGGGTTAGTGACCCAATTGTAAAGTTTCAGAATTTGGTGACTAAAGTATAAGAATGAAATAGTTCAATGATTATTGGATGTATATGATGAAGGTTAATTAGTAATTATTAAAGGAAATTAAGGGTTAAATGGTCATTTGACCAGAAAGATTTTTATATTTCTTTTTAAGGTAATATAAACGTGGGAATTTGGAGAAACATCCAGAGTTCTCTTCTCCTTTCTTCTTCTTCATACGTGGGAGAGCAAGGCAAAGGTAAGTTTAATTTCAGTTGGTTAATTCTTGAGTTTTAAGCTTAGTTTTGATTCTTTGGGTATTAAATAAGCTTAAGGAAAGCTTATATGAGATTTAAACAATAAGATAAAGGAATTATGAAGGAATTTGCAATATGAGTTTTAAGATGAAATTTTGATATGGTATGGTTGTTGAAGTTTTATGGATGAATTTGACTTGTCATCAATCTAATTAAGAAGTATGAAGTGTTAGAATTGGAATTAGAACACATTGAAAATTTGGTATGATTTTTGAATCTCATATGGAAGATAGGATTTTTGAGGTTTAAGATGAAATAAATGAATATAGATTGGTTTAAGTATGTGTACTAGAGTTAAGAATGAAAAAGGGATGATATATGAAGTGTTTGAGAGAAAATGAAGTAATTTTCGGGATGAAAATATGATTTCTGGGCAAGGGGAATCGGTACCCATTCAAGGGGAACCGATACCCCTTCAAACGAACAACATTTCTAGAATGTCATTAGGGAATCGATACCCCATAGTAGGGAACCGATTCCCCCTAAAGGAAAAATGTGCATATTGGTTTAATAAGTTCGTTTAAGTTGCTAGTATCTAATTACAAGGTGTAGGTATCTAATAATTGTCTTAAAATGTATAATTATGTAGATTCAGAGCCTAAACGAGTTCCAGAATCATTGACAAGTAAGATCGATAAAAAGGGAAGATAAGAGATTAGAATGGACTAGTGAGGCCAGGTGAGTGCATATTAGTATTATATGATGTTAAATGGAAATAAGACTTGCAACAAGTCTATTTCCATAGTAAAATGCATGAATTCATAAATAGAAGTATATACGTGTATGATTTATATGTGTTGACATGTTATTGTATATATGTATTATATGGTTGATGTGAATATGTGATATGTTATGATGATATAAGAATCTCTTACAAGATATATGATATGAAAATATGATAATGAGCTATGTGAAAGAACTATGAGTTATATGGAAAATATATGCGAACAAGATATGACATCTATGTTTATATGAAACAATGCAAGGTGATATGAGATGTGTGAGATATGAATATAAAATCATATGAGAAGTGAAAATAATTACATGAAAATAGACTAAGTGATTACATGTATATGTGAAAGAAACTATTTGATACGATCTATGTGATTACATGCAACATATGATATTAGATATATGTTTACACATACATGTGGTATATGATAGAAGAGAAGGAACATGTGATTATGAGATCAATGATTACACGTACATGTGATACGTGACTGAAAAGAAAAGATATGTGTTTATAAGAGAAAGAATATGAATAAGTAATGTGAACTGTTATAAATGATAATGCCCATGTTATGTGATATGAGAGCTAGGGGTATAGTTGGCATACCAAGGGTCGAGGGTTTACCTATGTTCTTCGGGACATATGGACTGTTTACCTATGTTCTTCGGGACATATGGACTGTTTACCTATGTCCTTCGGGACATATGGACTGATTACCTAGGTTCTTCGGAATCTATGGACTGGTCCTTCGGGACATTGATCGAGCTGTGGTGACAGCATATGTGTGCACAACCTCAATGTACTCACATACCTTAAGTTCTCACTAGTGTACATGGGCTAATAAAGTGATTAAACAAGCATACTGAATGTGATATGTATACGATGGGTTTATAAGTGGTTTGAAATGTGTTACGTGAACCATATGATGTTGTGTGTGTATAGTGTTTGATTGAAAAGGTTAACAATAAAAGTATGTGATTACATGATAAACTGTTAATGATGAATTATGTGTATGTATGTATTTACTGTAATTAATCTGATATGATTTTATATGATACGAAGAATGCATGGAATTGGTATAACATGATAGAACAGAACATGCATGTATTGATATATGTTATGAAGTGCATTATAAGTCGTTATGCCTCACTAAATCTTCGACTTAGCGTGTGATTGTTTCACACGTAGGTTTCGAGAAGAGTAAAGAGTAATGCGGAGCAAGACAGGTCAGTTTTCCTTACCAAATGTCAGATCAGAAAATATATGTACTATTTATAGAGTGTAGTTGGCATGTAGTCTAAAGATATAAATTGTATGAACTCTGATACATTTTGTAAACGTTTTGAATAAGTTAAATGTTATCAAAGTTTTTAAATTACTCACTATTTTATACGAATAAATGTTTGAAAAGTCAATGTGACACTTCAGACTCGTATCTGGGTTGGATACGGGTTGGGGGTGTTACATTTAATGGTATCAGAGCTAAGGTTTAGCCGATTCTCGGCATAAACCGAAGTCCAAAGTGTCATAAAAGGTGTACATGCCAACATAGATTGAAAAATTTCTGATCTGATAGTGTAAGGAATATGTTGTCTTGCTAATATAATAAGAATAGTTTAATACAGTAGAAAATCCGATCGTGATAATTTCGAAGTAAGTGAAAGGTGATATTCCTGATTGTGATAGCTATTCACCTGCCCTGGCCAGGCAGGATGAAGAGCGGACACCTCAGGAAATGCCTAGTAAGATCAAAAGTTGATTTCAGAAAGCTGAAATCATATCTGAATAATGATAGAAAGTTTTCATCGTTTGGAATCGGAAACACGATATAGAGTAGTTTTGTTATTATGTGGATAAGATAGAATATGGTGAACAGGTGTCACCATAAGAAGGTTAAAAAGATCTAAGGACGTGAGGAGTACGTATAGAAGAACTCAAGGATAAGTGCATCAGTGATAAGTGTATAAGATGTATAAAGTCAGAGCTTATGAGTTTGAAACGAAGTGATAGTATTGCGCATAAACAATAGTATGTTTATGATAAGGGTTTACAGTTAAGATGGAAAGAGTTAGCATTGGCTAACTAGAGTATGTGATAAAAATGTACTGGAATTATAAGATTTTAAGATATTGTCAGGATATGATAACCAAATCCGCAATGGATCTGGATACAGTTGCATATTTGGATCATAGTAATGTGGTATAGTAAAGGAAAAGGAAGTAAGAATTTGTATATTTAAGTAAAGCTGAGGATTGATAAGAAGAGTTTGAGAATATGTATATCGATGATCAGATTATAGGACACAGGAAGTCAGAATGTTGAGTTTGAGTAAAAGAAATTTCAGGATGTATGAGAATAGAGGTGAAATTGATAAGTTGAGTAAGCGAATGTTGAGATAATTTAGATTGGAAAGAATGTATATGATTGGTATAATAGGGTTTGTGCCCTAGATTGAACAAAAGTTATTATCTAGCTGTTAGAGTAAAGGTGCTAGAGTTATAAGATTGGAGGAAAGATAAAGTGGAGTTAATTGATTATGATGTGAATTTGAATATAGTTGTATATTCTGAGTAGATAGCTATGATGTAGAAACAGAGATAAGTATTTGCATGGAACCTTCAGGAAGGAAAATACAAGTATAAGAAATGTTAAAGAATGAAGTTATGTATAAGAAATGGGTTATCAGAGTATTGAGGATGCAATGAAGATTGGTACATAAAGATGAGTATAAGTGATAAGACAAGAGTATGTGAATATGAAAGGAAATATATGATTTATGTATAAGGAATAAGGAGTAAAGAAATGAAAGGGATTGATTTAAAAGAATCAGATACGATAAATATGGAAGTACAGAGGTTTTGATATAGAGTGATGAGATGAATGTTACTGTCAACGTGATGAGTGATATTATATGGAATTTTAGAAAGGTCAAAGGAAAAATGCATAATCGAATGAGAGAAAAGACAACAATGGATTGGTATTACTGGTTATTGTTTATATGATAAACAACAGAAGATGAATGTATAAACGAAAAAGATAGTTGGATAACTAAAGGATTGAAAAGTAAGTTTCTGATGATGACAAGAAAGAATAAGTCAGGGAAGCAACATAAGAACATTAGAAGATATGTTCCTATTAAGATGTGCAGTGAAAATTCGAGGACGAATTTTCTTATAAGGAGGGGAGATTTGTAACATCCTCAATACCGGGTTAGTAACCCAATTGTAAAGTTTCAGAATTTGGTGACTAAAGTATAAGAATGAAATAGTTAAATGATTATTGGATGTATATGATGAAGGTTAATTAGTAATTATTAAAGGAAATTAAGGGTTAAATGGTCATTTGACCAGAAAGATTTTTATATTTCTTTTTAAGGTAATATAAACGTGGGAATTTGGAGAAACATTCAGAGTTCTCTTCTCCTTTCTTATTCTTCATACGTGGGAGAGCAAGGCAAAGGTAAGTTTAATTTCAGTTGGTTAATTCTTGAGTTTTAAGCTTAGTTTTGATTCTTTGGGTATTAAATAAGCTTAAGGAAAGCTTATATGGGATTTAAACAATAAGATAAAGGAATTATGAAGGAATTTGCAATATGAGTTTTAAGATGAAATTTTGATATGGTATGGTCGTTGAAGTTTTATGGATGAATTTGACTTGTCATCAATCTAATTAAGAAGTATGAAGTGTTAGAATTGGAATTAGAACACATTGAAAATTTGGTATGATTTTTGAATCTCATATGGAAGATAGGATTTTGAGGTTTAAGATGAAATAAATGAATATAGATTGGTTTAAGTATGTGTACTAGAGTTAAGAATGAAAAAGGGATGATATATGAAGTGTTTGAGAGAAAATGAAGTAATTTTTGGGATGAAAATATGATTCTGGGCAAGGGGAATCGGTACCCATTCAAGGGGAACCGATACCCCTTCAAACGAACAACATTTCCAGAATGTCATTAGGGAATCGATACCCCCATAGTAGGGAACCGATTCCCCCTAAAGGAAAAATGTGCATATTGGTTTAATAAGTTTGTTTAAGTTGCTAGTATCTAATTACAAGGTGTAGGTATCTAATAATTGTCTTAAAATGTATAATTATGTAGATTCAGAGCCTAAACGAGTTCCGGAATCATTGACAAGTAAGATCGATAAAAAGGGAAGATAAGAGATTGGAATGGACTAGTGAGGCCAGGTGAGTGCATATTAGTATTATATGATGTTAAATGGAAATAAGACTTGCAACAAGTCTATTTCCATAGTAAAATGCATGAATTCATAAATAGAAGTATATACGTGTATGATTTATATGTGTTGACATGTTATTGTATATATGTATTATATGGTTGATGTGAATATGTGATATGTTATGATGATATAAGAATCTCTTACAAGATATATGATATGAAAATATGATAATGAGCTATGTGAAAGAACTATGAGTTATATGGAAAATATATGCGAACAAGATATGACATCTATGTTTATATGAAACAATGCAAGGTGATATGAGCTGTATGAGATATGAATATAAAATCATATGAGAAGTGAAAATAATTACATGAAAATAGACTAAGTGATTACATGTATATGTGAAAGAAACTATTTGATACGATCTATGTGATTACATGCAACATATGATATTAGATATATGTTTACACATACATGTGGTATATGATAGAAGAGAAGGAACATGTGATTATGAGATCAATGATTACACGTACATGTGATACGTGACTGAAAAGAAAAGATATGTGTTTATAAGAGAAAGAATATGAATAAGTAATGTGAACTGTTATAAATGATAATGCCATGTTATGTGATATGAGAGCTAGGGGTATAGTTGGCATGCCAAGGGTCGAGGGTTTACCTATGTTCTTCGGGACATATGGACTGTTTACCTATGTTCTTCGGGACATATGGACTGTTTACCTATGTTCTTCGGAACATATGGACTGTTTACCTATGTCCTTCGGGACATATGGACTGATTACCTATGTTCTTCGGAATCTATGGACTGGTCCTTCGGGACATTGATCGAGCTGTGGTGACAGCATATGTGTGCACAACCTCAATGTACTCACATACCTTAAGTTCTCACTAGTGTACATGGGCTAATAAAGTGATTAAACAAGCATACTGAATGTGATATGTATACGATGGGTTTATAAGTGGTTTGAAATGTGTTACGTGAACCATATGATGTTGTGTGTGTATAGTGTTTGATTGAAAAGGTTAACAATAAAAGTATGTGATTACATGATAAACTGTTAATGATGAATTATGTGTATGTATGTATTTACTGTAATTAATCTGATATGATTTTATATGATACGAAGAATGCATGGAATTGGTATAACATGATAGAACAGAACATGCATGTATTGATATATGTTATGAAGTGCATTATAAGTCGTTATGCCTCACTAAGTCTTCGACTTAGCGTGTGATTGTTTCACACGTAGGTTTCGAGAAGAGTAAAGAGTAATGCGGAGCAAGACAGGTCAGTTTTCCTTACCAAATGTCAGATCAGAAAATATATGTACTGTTTATAGAGTGTAGTTGGCATGTAGTCTAAAGATATAAATTGTATGAACTCTGATACATTTTGTAAACGTTTTGAATAAGTTAAATGTTATCAAAGTTTTTAAATTACTCACTATTTTATACGAATAAATGTTTGAAAAGTCAATGTGACACTTCGGACTCGTATCCGGGTTGGATACGGGTTGGGGGTGTTACACAAAATCTATGGTTTTCTTAGAGAGTTAGGCCTTAAAACAATTATACTTTGTCCTTGTATTACAAAATTAGAAAATTCAGGTTTATTTCATTTTTGATTCTTTTAACTTCCATGTAGTTTTCTTTCCTTTTAGATTATTCCTTTAAATTTTTTTTACTTCCCCTAAGTCTTTTAACCAGTTGTACTAATGTGTGCCTTGAGTAACTTTTTTCATATATTAGAATGTTTCCAAGATTGCTTGTTTTATCTGGTTCCTTTATTTGCTCGTTTGATTAAAGGTTTGAGTATTTCTCTCCACACACAACACACTCACATTCATGAAATTCTCTCTATACCCGAGTTGTTCTTGTTAACTCAGAGTGAAAGCGATGTCTTCGTGATAATTTATTCTCAATACAAACCTAACAAGTAACTTTCGGGGTCCAAAGTACCTATGTCTTCGTAGGAATTTATTCATCGTGTTAGGCATAGGGAAATGCTCCATCTCGAAATTTAACTTGATCCATAAGCATGTAATGGGTGAGGATCGATGGTCTGACTAGCCCAAAGGGGCATCAACAAGGATAATTTTGAGTACAATTTCATTTTAGAGCCAAAACCATGAATTTAATTTACCTTAGATCTACCTGATGCAAAACTCTGTCGAAATTTCACCGTAGATACCTGAATAAGTACACAAGGGAGAAATCAACTCTAAACCTTTATTTTTTTCTTTTTCATTGCATGCGAATTAGAAAATCATGCAGACTGGGTTTTACTATATTATTAATTTAATATGACGATACTGATCAATGTTTTTTTTTTTGTGTTTCATCCATTTTCCTTTCATTTCCTTTGCACTTATTGCATCATTCATAGGCTGAGGTATTGGATCTCTAGTCAGCTATGGAAGTAGAAGGCTTTCAGTAGATGAAAAACAAAAACATTCGTCAGATGGTTCTCAACGTAGAAGTACATCCGTGGTTTGAGGCTTTGCAAAGAGTGAAAGGGGACAGTTTACCGGATGAACACATCCAATTTAGTCGAGTATGCATTGATTTATTTGAAGAGAAATGATGTGTCTGACTTACGAGAAATCTGGGAGAAGTGAGAGTCCCAGATGAGGTAGAAATTCTAGCAGTGTTTCGGAGATATCACTTACCTCTTGGATGTTGAAATAGAAGATGATTTATTAAGTGTTATGGTTCAGTTTTGGAATCCGAGTTACCATTGTTTCACTTGCAGCAGAAAATATTTGGTTCCCACCTTGGAAGAGTATACCGCTTTGCTACGTATTGAAGGAATCCAAAAGGATCGAGTTTACTCCAAGTCAATCAAACTACATCCCTTCTGTGTAAAATTGGCCAGGATCGCCGGAGTCCATGAAGAATGGGTTACGTCTTGGATTAGAAAGAAGGGTGAAGGTGAAGGTATCACCTGGCTTAGCATTAAAGAGGTCCTAATCAAGCACCCAGATGAGAGAGTCTGACTGAACCTGCTAGCCTTGGGGGTTTATGGGTTAGTGATCTTTCCAAAGGCCTCAGGATACATCGAGGGGACTGTAGTGGATTTGTTTGACCAGTTATCGAGGAAAGTAGACCATGCTTTTGCTATTTTGGCAGAGACATTTTGATCCCTGAATGTTTTTCGAAAAGTAGGAGGAAGTCGTTCTCTTGGATGTGGTCAGCTGTTGTATGTCTAGATCTGCAATCACTTCTGGAAAATTGAAAATGTGTCATATCACCATTTCAGTACTCAATACTCACCTTTAAAGGAATTTCTGGAACAAAATTAGCCTTTAATGGGTTCAAATTCCAGCAGCCATATCATGCTTACTTGAACCACTTCCACATTCTTTCACAACCATGACGCCTCTCTTTCACATTATTGCTTTTGAGCAAATCGTGCTGATAACGTGTAACACCTTAATCTAGTTCGACCAGAAGATCCATGGATGACAATGTTACACGTGACTACCAAAATAGTGACCCAATTTTTTTTCTTCAAAAAAATGTGTTATAATTCACTGAAAATATATCATCCATAGTAATAAAAATAAAACGTGACAATAATTTGAGTTTATAAAATAATGGGTAGCTCCCAATATATTGAAAACAAATACAATACCAAGTACAAATCACAGTTACGACTGAATATACATAAGGGTCCATAAATAGTGCATGCCCTCTAAAGATGACTCAAGATGTACTCTGATTGTCTCTGCTGGTCTGAACTGCTGCACTGGAATGTCTGGTGATGATAACTCCCCATGAACTACCCCTAAGAACCTGCGCACGAAAACACATTCTGAACGCTGAGCTTACGAGCTCAGTGTATCAGAAATAATTGTACCATACTACATGCATTCACTAAATGAGTTAGCTAGTGGCACAGGTCTGAACATGTAAAGATATTATTTTTAACTACTAAATAGGCATCATGGTGTGGCTGAGGGTTCAGCATCTCAGAGCTCACACATCCCTCGAGCCTTTCTAAGATACCCTCGAGTATCTAGGGTAAGGTCCAGAGTTGTATCAGAAACGTACACCAGCTAACTTACTATGTCAAGTCTTGGGGCATCTGCGTCTAATCAGCTACTGAAGTGTCGTGGCATTGACTTGGATATCCATTGACTATTGTATTCTGCTAAGGAGGAACTCGGGTGTCTTGGCTGTTTCCCGAGCATCAAATAAGGCTAGTTTTATGTAATCCTAGCTGTTATTGTTTCTACTGTTATGATATTTATTATTGTTTTCGCATGAAGTCTTATTTGTTGTTATTCTGAGTATATGGGCATTTCGAGTCTGATCCCATAATCATTGGATTATTTATCAAAATATGTTTGTGGGTATCAATACTAATAATTTAGTATTGATACTCTAGTACAGGGGTCATCGATACCAAATTTTAGTTTGATGTTTCAAAATATACCCCAATATCGATACCCCTATAGGGAGTATTGATACCCTTATAGGGAGTATCGATACTCTTACCTTGGTATCGATACTCTATGAGTGAGTATCGATACTAGCCATTTAAAACTGTCTGCTTTTTGCCTGAATTATGAACAATATTAGTATCAATTCCCTACTATTGGGTGCCCTATTTTGTCATGAAAAATCCTATCTTTCTACCCCAAATATCCCATTGAGGTTCTCAATTGATGTTTAAGTGTTTTATGTGATATTATGGGTCATAAAGAGTTTGTATACATGTTGAAAACATTCAAACGATGCATTCTACCATGAATGCATAAGCTTACGCAACCTATCAAATCTCATCTAGAGGAACTATATGTGGTATAAATGAGTTAGAAGTGAGTTTCCTGAGTATCTAGGCTGCTGGAAATGTCAATGGCTCAACCCAAGGTAAGATTTTCCTTCCCCCAGCTTTAGAGCTCTCTCACACCTCTCTCAATACTAGAGAATCAAATGCATTGGTTACTTAGTGGTTTTAGGGGTTAAGAAGAGTTTGAAAACATTTCATAAGGCTATAAATCTCTAAAAACGAACTGAATCTTCCAAGTTCATCAACTCACACAAAACCTTTTTTTTTGCATCCATCACCAAACCTTGCAAGAGTGGGCTTGAAATGAAGCTTGAGATGAGTAAGTTAAGTTTCTTACCTTGTGGATGCTGAATAGAGTCTGAAATTATATAAAGGTTATACCTTTTAGCTTAGGAGAGTTAAAGGGAGAGAAGAACATGAAATGGGGAAGAAAAAGAAGAAGACAAAGGTATGAAGAAAAAAGGGGTGCAGAAAATCAAATGTGATATCATCCAATTTTAATGGTTTTCAGCTTTTAATTTGAACAATAGTATAATTACTTCCTTGGTCCCTTTGTTTCTGACTGCAAACTAAAAATACCCCTTTTATCTACTATTAGGCTTAACTCAATCCTAAATCCATTTCAATTTGGGTCAAAGCTTCTTATAACTTAGGAAATTAATTCAAAGCCCAACTTGGGTTGGCATAAAACTACTAACCCAGAATCTAGGGCGTTACAACTCTCCCCTTCTAATTAAAATTTAATCCTCAAAATTTACCTGGTTAGAGGAAGTGAGGATACTGAAGTTGCATGTCCTCCTCGATTTCTCAAGTTACTCCCTCGATGTCGTTCCTCCATAGCACATTTACCAAAAGAATCTTCTTATTCCTTAACTCCTTCACTTCGCTCGCCAAGATTCTGATTGGTTCAGAATAGGCCATATCTAGGCTGACCTCAATATACTCTAGGGTATGACGTACGAAGGGTCGGAGCGATATCTCCTAAGCATGGATACATGGAATACATTGTGGATGTACTCTAACTCGAGAGGTAAGGCAAACTTGTAAGCAATTGGTTCTACCCTCTCCAATACCTCATAAGGTCGTATAAAGTGAGGAGTCAACTTTCCTTTGCGACTGAAGCGGAGCACTTTCTTTTATGGGGAAACCTTGAGGAACACTTTGTCCCCAACTATGAACTCGATGTCCTTATGCTCCAATGGGGTTTTCCTTTGTGAATCTATAAAAATGAAAGAGAGACTTGAACAATGGAGGGTAGCGAGAATAAAACAGTGGCAGTAATTAATCAAACAAAAGGACTTCAAGGAATCACATTTCAGAATCCATTTACTTTGAAAGTGGGTCAAGTATTCATTGCTTTGGCATTGGCTGTGGCATTGGTATTAGCATGGGTCTCCCATTGAATCTAGGTACTCCCATTAACATTCTCCTTGCATATACACGATTCATTGAATTTTTTTAGTACATTTCTTCTGAATGCAAAAATCTAATCTTTGAGTTGTACCGATGGAATGGGGTGCTTGGTTTTGTCCCAAGAATGATGATAATTTTTCAAATTTTCTTCCCAAGGAAACTTGTATGTATCTATTTTGATATCACTTTCTTTTATTTTGTTTTCTTAACCATATTGAGTAATAGATAATGGCTATATTATTTGATGGGAAAATTCTAGTAAGTGGAATGAATAGTAGTTTTATGTTTGACTTTTGGTGGTTTTTGAACTGGTAAAGATTGAACATTTTTAGTCTTCTCATAGTGGTTTAGCTTTACCATATGTTAGTCCAAATTCTAATATTAGAATCAAGAATGAAATGTGTATTCTTTCACATATATTATGTTAACTAGGGGTGCTTAATGAGTTGAGCAGTGATTTAAATCGCGGTCGCGTTTTCGGTCATGTCGCGTTTACTGCTATTGCGGCCACAACGGGTGCTATTGTGGGTATAGCGGGTATATCAGAAGGCAGCGCTACTGCTATTTCGTGGATGCTATCGTGGTCGCAGACCTCTATTTAAAACCTTGAGTTGAGCAGCTGGTGAGCAGCTCGAACTCGGCTCAGTCGAGCAAAGTCCAACTTTCCTCCATAAGTTTGTGAGCAGCTCTTTAATTTTTTTATATAATTTTTTTAGTAATTATTTAAAAAAAATATTTTATTCAAAAAAAATCTAATTTACTAATGGATAATATAAAAGATGATAAATTGTTAATCTATTAATTTTCTAATAAAAAACAAAAAAACAAATTATTAATTAATATTTTATTAAACCCAAAAATCAAACATATTTATTATTTTAATGTATTTGTGGGTTGTTACTTTGGATTTTAGACTTTGAAATTGCTTCATACACTCTTTTGATATTTTTTTGTTAAATTTATTAATTTATGTTTGTATTAACCTATATATAGTATTAGTAGATTTTACCTATAGTTAAGAAAATAAGATAAAAATTTCGATGAACTTAACGAACATCAAGCTTAACGAGCAACGAGAATCAAGCATAATAAGTGGAGCAACAAGTTTTTTTTAACGAGCATGAATCAGGCATTGTCTAACTCACGATCGTCTTGCTCGATAATGATAGGGAAGCAGTGGTGGGTTAATGAACGTTGCTCTTGTTGAAGAATCAAACCTAGAAAGCTCTAGACTCGATGAAGAACAATGGAGAATGAATAGGGGAAGGTGGTGGCAGTAAATAGGGTTCTTAGGGTTTCTTTTAGGTGCTGGAAACAAGGTAAGAAACAATATTAAAACAAGATAAAGAAAAGATAAAGGAATTGAAAATAAAGTAAGATAACCAAGAAATCAAAAGATCTCCCTTATGAAGGTGAACGGTAAAGATGATTGATGGCGTGGATGGATATGTGGAAAATCGATGGATAATGTCCTATCGAGCCCTCCTAGTCACAATGAAAAGGAAAACAATAATATGACTCTAACCAACCCTCCTAGTCGCAATGAAAAGGCAAATTAGAGTGTGAAGATTAATCTCACTCACAAGAAATTGAAAGAACTCCAGGAGAAGAAGCTTCGAAGGCACAAGGCAATCAACACTTGCAAAAACGAACTCTCATTGTATTATTAATCAAAGAAATCTTAATTACAAAGTTGAATGAAACCTCCTTTATATAGGGGATGAGTTCTAAAGGTCCTAAATAACTAATGAATAAAATAATAATAAACTAAACATGTCTTAACTCTAATTCCTAATAAAATAATAATAACTAAAAATAATATTTTAACCCAACCTTAATACCTAATAAAATAATAAATATAATCCTAAAAGATAATGCATCATCCTATATTAAGTTATATTAAAAATAATCAATAAAAATATTGAAAATTCGTAATATTTACAAAATCCCGTATTAATCCCGTATAGGATTTTCTGCATGTACCATCTTCACTAAAATAGCCATATCTTGAGTTCCCGAAATCGGATTGATGCAATTCAGGAACCGTTAGAAATATAAGAGATAGACGGTCATATCTAAAGAAGACATATTGACTAAATAAGATCAGGATCCTATTCAAAAAGTTGACGCAAGTCTGCTTCTGTTCTGATCTTCTTTTCCAATGCTTGGACGAGTGGATCATTTGGAAGAGTTATTACTTATTCCTTTGATGTGAGCCTTATGATGCATGTATCATCCTCCCTTTCTTCAAAAAGATTCGACCTCGAATCTGAAACATTAAAGGGAGCAACATTAGAATCATTTAATGATTCATTCACATTATACTTACCGAATAGATATGCTTTGAATCTTTGAGACTTTGTTCTTCTAATAGGTTCGAGTAGAAACATTAGTCCAAAGAAGCATGTATTATGGACTCTGATGCATGTATCATTCCCCCACTCCTCAAAAGGATTTTTCCTCGAATCTGAAAATCCAAAAGAAAGAGAATTAGATGTGTTGAAAGAAAAACTTGTGAAATATTTACCAGGATCAATGTGATGTGTCTTTATGCGTTTTAGTCGAGGTTTATTTTTTGTAGGAACTGAGTTCTTGTAGTATTCAAATCCTATTTTGCATACAAGTCTTGTAATATGATGTTTAGGTTGAAATTCACCATGGCACTGACCACTGTTGGTTTTCTGTATAATTGCTTCAGATAATTTCTCCATGGTTTTACTCGTGTGTGGCGAGAATGAGTGATTAAAAACCATATCAACTGGTTTGTTAAAGTAATCCCTTAAGTATCTTAAGTGTGGTTCATGAATTAAGAATTCTCGGGAGGAGATTTGTGGATTGTAGAACCTGTTTAATTTGCAAGGAAACTCATATACAAGATAAAACTCATTAAAAGCACTTTTAAAAGTATATGTAGAAATATCAGAAATATCCGAGTTATTGTGATATAGATCTTTGATATGTTCAATTCTCGGAATAGTAGTATGCGTTTGATAGGTAAGAGAATACCTTCATGGTAGTGCATCGTCTACTGTGTTTTGCTTACCTTAGTCTGTTACGCACTTAAAGGAGTTGTGTTTAGTATGGATGACAACTTCATGAGCCTTACCTTGTAAAAAGCAGAAGAAGTACGTTACAATGTCATTAAAATGAATAATAAAATACTTACCTTTGGACTCCCATAAATCGTGACTCTTCATTGATATGGAATAGTGATTAGGACTTTCAGGTGGTAACCCATCAAGAGGGTCACCTAACACCATTCGAAAACTCTTGGAGATGGAAGATGGTGTGGGCCAGTCTCGTGTTGCTTTTACATTTTCATCATTTACATGGATTTCTTGTGCATGAACTATAAAGCCTGTAGAGTTGTTCAAATCATGTTTCGTCATTAAGATGACGTCGCGACTAAGGCTTTCCTGGATGTAGCCTTTTCGTAACAAATCTAACTCTTTGGTTTCTTCGATATTGTATGTTTAACGAGGTATGATGGAACCTTGAATTAGATTGGTTTGGTATTATTTTCCTCTTTCCAGTCGTAATTCGTTAGGTGGATCACCTAACACTTCTCGAAAATCCTGTAACAAAGATGAAAACACACTAGGCAAATCCTTGTTAATGTTAGAAATCGAAACAATTGATTCCCTAAAGTGAACAAGGATGAAAGGTTGTTTGTAAAGAAGGTTCTCTCTCAATTCTTTTGTGCTCACACATGGATTTTGAGTCACTCTTTTCTTCTCACAATTAGGTTCACTCACCTCCCATGGGCCATTATTCTTTTGGCTTTTGTAACTAGTGACCTCTTTTGTTTTTTGCCTCTTTCTCATATTTTTCTTTTTTTTCTTTCCCTACCTCCTCACAAATTATCATTTGATCTTTAGGGGCTGAAAGTGTGTCATTATTTGCTGGTCGTTCTTTCTCCTTGTTAGATTTGTCATATCTTGGCTTTTTTTTTTGAGAAGATGGAGTAGAAGATGAGGAAAGATTTGAAGAATTACCTTCGTAAGAGGATGAAGTACCTTCGTAATGTTCTCTGAATCGGAATCTCCTTTGGATTTGTGTTTCGATTGTCATTGTTTTCTTTAGTGTATCTTCAAGGTTTTCGTTCCCATGGAGGTCAAGAAGATTAGTGATGTTTGAGTTCAAGTTGTAAGTGTCTTGTTGTTATTGTCGCCCGTTCTGAAATCATAACACTCAAAAGAAAATTTTTAAAGTAAAATAAAAATAAAAGAAAGAAAATTCAACAAAGCAAGAAACCTCACAAGTCACTCCAAGAAAGTAACACAACGAGAGTCAAGTAAGCCGATCTTGTACTCTTTAAAACTCACTTTACCAAGTAGTCTTGCACAGTTCGTATCGGAGTTTGATTAGTAGCAAAGGCGATAAGAAAATCTAAAAGTTCTAAGAGGCCAAACAAGGGTTAGACTCCAAGAGAACGAGAATGCAAGGAAGGAAGAAGTATGCAAACACTTTAATCCTAATAATACAAGAAAGATAATGTGTTAGATAATGCAAAAGAACAATGAAAAGGAAAAACAAAAGAACCAAAAGCACTAAGACTCAAAGAAAAAAAGAACCAAACCAGAAAATCTAGAAAACGCTGGATCAACGTGAGCAATATTTTTGAGGGGGTTATCGGTGTCCAAAAATTTTGGAAATTTTTTTTGAATGTATTTCGATGCGTCAAGAAACCACCTGTAAAATTTCAGAACCAAATACCTTCAGTAGTATCCAGTAGACTCTGTTGAACGATGAGTCCTCAAACAATCTGTTTTTCGTGATCACTTTGTTTGAAGGCGTACTTGATCTCCAAAAATTCTGATTTTTTTGTGTGAATGATCTTGAATATATGAAGTTGTAATCTGGAAATTTAACCACGAAATTCCTTCTTTAGAATTTTCAAGGAATTCAACAAGTTCTAGACCAAATCTGTCGATGAAACTTGAATGATGTATTTGAAGGCTCTAATGAACTCTGATTGGGGTAAAATTTGGACTGGATATTACACTAAGGATGAATATGAGATCTGGAGAATATCAACCCTAAATTCCTTCATTTGCAATTTTTTCAATTTTTGTGACTTTTTGATTTTTTTTTGAGCTTTTTCTTTTTCTTCTTTTTTTTTTTTGAAAAATAGAAAACAAACAAGAAGGATTTGAATCTAAATTAAAATTAAATAACAAGAACTTGAAACGATGAATATTTTGTGAACCAGCTCCGTTGGGGTACCTTGACGGTTTTGTGTGCAAAAACAAGCAAGATTGTTTGCTTCTTTCCAAGAATCGGCCCAAATCTGATACCAATTGATAGGGAAGCAGTGACGGATTGATGAACGTTGCTCTTGTTGAAGAATCAAACCTAGAAAGCTCTAGACTCGATGAAGAATAATGGAGAATGAATAGGGGAAGGTGACAGCATCAAATAAGGTTCTTAGGGTTTATTTTAGGTGCTGGAAACAAGGTAAGAAACAAGATTAAAGCAAGATAAAGAAAAGATAAAGGAATTGCAAATAAAGTAAGATAACTAAGAAATCAAAAGATCTCCCTTATGAAGGTGAACGGTAAAGATGATTGATGGTGTGGATGAATATGTGGTAAATCAATGGATAATGTCCTATCGAGCCCTCCTAGTCGTAATGAAAAGGCAAACACGATAATATGTCTCTAACCAACCCTCCTAGTCGTGATGAAAAGGCAAATTAGAGTGTGAAGATTAATCTCCCTCACAAGAACTTGAAAGAACTCCAGGAGAAGAAGCTTCGAAGGCACAAGGCAATCAACACTTGCAAAAACGAACTCTCGTTGTATTATTAATCAAAGAAATCTTAATTACAAAGTTGAATGAAGCCTCCTTTATATAGGGATTGAGTTCTAAAGGTCCTAAATAACTAATGAATAAAATAATAATAAACTAAACATGTATTAACTCTAATTCCTAATAAAATAATAATAACTAAAAATAATATTTTAACCCAAACTTAATTCCTAATAAAATAATAAATATAATTCTAAAAGATAATGCATCATCCTATATTAAGTTATATTACAAATAATCAATAAATATATTAAAAAATCGTAATATTTACAAAATCCCGTATAGGATTTTCTGCATGCACCTTCTTCAGTAAAATGACCATATCTTGAGTTCCCAATATCGGATTGATGCGATTCAAGAACCGTTGGAAAGATAAGAGACATACGGTCGTATGTACACAAGATATCTTGACTAAATAAGATCAGGTTAAAATAGTCGTCGCAAGTGTGCTTCTGTTCTGATCTTCTTTTCCAATGCTTAGACAAGTGGATCATTTGGAAGAGTTATTACTTCTTCATTTGATGTGAGCCTTGTGATGCATGTATCATCCTCCCTTTCTTAAAAAAGATTCGACCTCGAATCTGAAACATTAAAGGGAGCAACATGAGAATCATTTAATGATTCATTCACATTATACTTACCGAATAGATATGCTTTGAATCTTCGAGACTTTGTTCTTCTAATATGTTCGAGTAGAAACATTAGTCCAAAGAAGCATGTATTATGGACTCTGGTGCATATATTAGATAAGCACCCCTAGTGTTAACTATGCTATATATCATGTGCGATACCGATGGTGGGCCAAGTTATGTCTGCAACTAGAGGAGTAACTGATGCGTTCTTTGGTGTTAACAGACATGTAAACATTGTTGTAAGTCATATATACATGTGGTTATGATTGTCATTGACATTGATTTTGGTTGCTTGATATTTCATGATGTGCTTATGGAGCCTTTCTCGTGTTTTTCTTAGTTATGGAAATTGGGAGCTAAGAGCATTCAAGCTGGGGTTGGTGTGGAGTCGGTCTTGGCGATGGTTTTGGTGTTGGTATGCAATTATGTTTAAAACAAATAACCCAGTACTTATTGGGATATCGATTTTTTGAATTATGGCATTGATGGCATGTGCATTTGTGCACCTTACTATTTCAAAATGAGGGGAATTACTGATTATTTCTCTTGAATTCTTATTATTTCTATCTTTGTACCTTAACCGACAATGACATTTTATCGCAATGCTACAAATTATCCGGTAGTGACTGTCAATCGCATGAACTATAGATGATGTTTCTGATAGTAAAAGGTTTAGAGGACTTACTGTGAAGCCTGAGGTGATGCATCAAATTCAATGTAGTATCATGGTATGTATGATTTTCTTATATAACATCTGTTTCTTCTATTGTGTTTTTGCTTTAGTGTATTTAAACTTTTAACCTGAACTTTTTGAGTTTGATGATGAAGTTCGGAATGGCTTCCAATGGACCCTCCCAAAATCCATTCGGAAACATGAAGCACATAGTGTCAAAGCTAGTAGATCCAACATCTCAAGGTTTGCACGGACATGGAATTACGAGCATAGGTTTGGCTTATGAAAAAGAATAACCAAAATCTCCTACTGAGACATCTTTTGGAATTCGAACAGAAATGGTTCTTAATAGTTTTTGGAAAATCCGGTTTTGATGAAGGAACCGGGCTAAATGAACTGGTATGCAAGACTACCTTTATGCTTGTTGTTGGGAAATTAGGCTATGTAACATAGGAAATAAACGAACGGTAAAGAAAATAAAGAACACATGATTTAAAGAGGTTCAGCAAGGTGCCTACGTCCTCGAGAGCGAGGAGCGGTTGTTTTATTATTATTAGCAATAATCATTAACAATTAGGTTACAATTAAATAATATAGAAGTAAACCTGGTACAATTACCAAAATAACCCGTTATAATTACATAACATAAAAGTAACTCTGTTCACTTCGCTCACTCCGCTCCAGTATCTGTCCTTCAACTGGTATACGAGTTATACCTATCAAATCTCCACCTTGGCGAATATCCTTCCCCTTAGGAGATGAAATAAAAAATAGGGAAAGTGGGTTGGCCTACCACACTTCTCTAGCAACTGTAAACATTCAACAAGTCCAAGTAATGCATGAACTTGTCAGAAGTATCTGGCTTGGTCAACATATCAGATGCATTCTCACTAGTATGAACCTTCTGTAACAATATCTCTCCAGATGCAGTCAACTCTCTAATCTTGTGAAACCTCACATCAATATGCTTAGTTCTAGCATGATACACCTGATTTTTAGCCAAATGAATATCACTTTGGTTGTCACAATGCAACTGAACTCCACCTTCCTGAATACCCAATTTCTTCGGTAGCCCAGTAAGCCATAAAGCTTCTTTTGAAGCTTCAGCTGCTTCCATGTATTTAGCTTTAGTTGTGGATAATGCCATAATAGACTGAACAATTGACTTCCAACACAGGGACCCTCCACCAAGAGTAAAAACATACCAAGCTATAGATCTTCTATCATCCAAATCACCTGCATAGTCTGAATCTACGTATCCTACAATCAAAGGATTATCCTACTGATTACCAAAAACAATTTCATTCCCTACAGTTCCCTTCAAATACCTGAAAATCCACTTGACTGCTTCCCATTGTTGTCTATCTGGTTTAGACATATATTTACAAACTTGACTAACAACATGAGCTAAATCAGGGCGAGTACATACCATTGCATACATCAAGCAACCAACTGCACTGGCATTTGGAACCTTTGTCATGTCTACAACTTCCTTATCTATCTTAGGACACTGTTATGATGAAAGCTTAAAATGATTTACCAATGGAGTGCTTACTGGCTTTGCCTTGCTCATCCCAAACCTGTCTAACACTTTCTCAACATACCCTGCTGATATAACCACGGTTTCCTTGAGCCTCTATCCATGTGAATCTCTATTCCAAGAATTTTCTTTGCAACACCTAAGTCTTTCATATCAAATTCTTGGCTCAATAAAGCTTTCAAACCAACAACATCATGCATATTCTTTGCAGCAATCAACATATCATCAACATATAGTAGAAGAAAAATAAAAGAACCATCATCAGGGCTCTTAACATAAACACAACAATCATACTCACATCGGTTGTAGCCAATCTTAATCATATCGGAGTCGAACCGTTTATATCATTGTTTTGGAGATTGTTTCAACCCATATAAGGATTTCTTCAACCTATAAACCAAATGCTCATGTCCAGGTTGAGTGAACCCTTCTGGCAGCTGCATATAAATATGCTCATCTAAATCACCACGCAAAAATGCAATTTTAACATTCATATGCTCTAAATGCAAATCCCAACTAGCTACTAATGCAAGTACTGCCTTGATTGAAGTATGCCTAACCATATATGAGAAAAATTTTCATCATAATCTACTCCCTTCTGCTATGAAAAACCCTTTGCTACCAATCGAGCCTTGAACGTTTTCCCCTATTTTTCTGATACTGATGGTTTCATTTTATACACCCATATGCAACCAATAGCCTTCTTTCCCTCAAGAAGTCAAACCAGCTCCCATGTATGATTTTTTTGCAAAGACTTCATCTCCTCAACTATTGCAGCCATCCATTTCCCTTTCTCCTAACTAGTAATAGCGCCTTGGAAAGTAACTGGATCATAACTACTAATGTGAAATGCAAAGGGGACCATGTCTTCAAAACTCAATCTGTTTGGAGCCTTTATATTCGTCCGTCTCTATCTGTCTATGGCTAAATTATAATCCTATAAATCAACTGTATTAAAACCACCAGAAGTTGGATTAAAACTTTCCTTTCTCTCAGCTGCTACTGTATATTGTTCTAAATCCATTAGTGCCTTGTCTTGATTTTGCTGCAACATGAACTACTCATCAAAGACTACATATCTGTTGATCACAACTTTCTTTGCAATCAGATCCTAAAACTTGTATCCTTTGACACCTTTCTTGTAGCCCAAAAAGATGCAATTCTTCAAATTTACATCAAGTTTTGATCTCTCATCACCAGGTAGATGCACATAAGCAAGATAATCAAAAATTTATAAGTGACCAAAATTAACTATTTTACCTGTCCATACCTCTTATGCAACCATGCCACCCAATGATTCCCTTGGTGATCTGTTAATGAGGTAGCATGCCATGCTCACAACCTCTGCCCAGAAGCTTTTAGGAAGCCCTGTATTCAATCTCAAGCATCTTGCCCTTTCATTCAATGACTTGTTCATCCTTTTTGCAACACCATTTTGTTATGGTGTCTTGCGCACTATAAAATGCCTCTGAATCCCATGCTCCTCATAGAATTTTAGAAACTGTGAATCAGTGTACTCTATGCAATTATCAGTCCTCAAATACTTGATGTTTCTACTAGTTTGGTTATCCACCTCAGCTTTCCACAACTTAAACTTGGCAAAACATTTAGATTTTTGTTTCAAGAAATACACTCAAACTTTTCTAAAAAATCGTCAATAAAAGTAACATAGTACATCGATTCACCTAATGATATTTTTTGTTAGGTCCCCATACACCAGAATACATATTATCAAGAATCCTTTAATTTTGTGCTTTCTAGTAGTGAAAATAACTCTAGTCTATTTACCAAGAACACAAAACTTGCAGAAATCGAGCTTGCATCTTTTAACACCATGCAATAAATTTCTTTTATGCAATTCAACAATTCCACGTTCACTAAGATGAGCAAGACACATATGCCATAGTTTTGTATTATCATCATATGACTCAACAAAATGAACTCCACCTACAACTGTACTCCCTAATAGTTTTTAGATATTCTCTGTAATCATCTTTCCTTTCATCACAGTCAATGCACCTTTAATAATTCTAATGGTTTCCCTATCCTCATTTGCATTATGAATAAAACTATTCTCATGTAAAATGCCTAAGGAAATTAGATTCTTTTTTCAAATTTGATATATGCCTAAAACCACATAATGCCCTAACAGTACCGTCATACATCTTAATTATAACTTCACAAATACCAATAATATTGCAACATCTGTCATCACCTAAATAGACAAAACCAGAATTAACAGACATGTATGTCGAAAACCACTCCCTGTTAGGCATTATGTGATAAAAGAATCATGAATCAAGAATACATGCATCTATCAACTGAGTTGTTGAAATAGAAAGCATATCACCATCACTATAATTTGTATTGTCATCCTACACCACATTCACTGACTTGGATAATTCATCACGTTTCTCATCAGTCTTTTTTTTCCACTTTGGACAGTCTCTCTTCATATGTCTCGGCTCCTAGCAGTTGTAGCAATTAATTATCTTTTTGCCCCTAGAATTTGATCTGGAATTTTGTTTTCCAGACCCCTCCTTCTCTGACTTTCTTCCATGGTCTTGATTACCTTCAATAAATAAACTATCAATATGAGAGCTTTCCCCTGCATTCTACTTTCGCTGATTGTGAGCCAACAAGGCTGCAGTAATCTCTTCAACTTTGATTGTTTCTTTCCCATATGTAAGAGTAGTCACCATGTGCTCGTAAGAGGAAGGCAATGAACACAACATAATCATTGCTCTATATTCATCCTCATTCTTCGCATCAAGTTGATTCAAATCTGTAATTATTTGATTGAAGACATTCATGTGTTGCACCAAATCATGACCTTCCTGCATCTTCAGCCCATACAACCTCTGCTTTAGATACAGTTTATTCGTTAGAGATTTGGACATAAATTGACTTTCTAATTTCTTCCATATTTCTCCTAGAGACGACATACTCATTACGTGATACATAACCTCATCAGCCAAACATAATCGTATGGTTCATGCCTCTCACTGCTGTAGTTCTTCCCAATCTTCCTCCTTCATCGATTTCTGTTTTTGAGATCGTAGAGCTTTCAAAATCCCTTGCAGCGCCAACAAATCTTTTACCCTCGTTTGTCATAATCCAAAGTTTCTATGACCATTAAATTTCACCACTTCGAGTTTCACACCTGACATAATCATCTCAACACGCTCTTGATACCAATTGTTGAGAAATCAGGCTAAGTAACACATGAAATGAATGAACTGTAAAGAAAATAAAGAACAAAAGATTTAACGAGGTTTGGCAAGGTGCCTACGTCCTCGGGAGCGATGAGCGACTGTTTTCTTATTATTAGCAATAATCATTCACAATTAGGTTACAATTATATAATATAAAAGCAACCCTTGTACAATTACCAAAATAATCCCGTACCGTACTGTACGGGATTCGCTCCCGCATCCTCAACCCACTTAATCCTAGCTCACTCCGCTCCAACATCTATCCTCCAACTGCTATATGAGTCATACCTAACACTTGTGCATGTGGAATGTCATTTATATAACATCTTATGGAGGTGTATGGGTTTAATTTTCACTTCAGCAACTGAAAGAGTATCTGGGAATGGAAAGCAATCAAAAGAACATTCTTTAACATGCCACAAGCTGTCGCATTTGTTTTCGGTTTTGTTTATCGGTGATTGCAGTAGGCAGCAGCGATACTTAACTCGGTTTTGGTTGTTTTGTAGGCCGGGAGGTTGCGAACCGAAAACAACATGCTTCAATTGGTAATGCTCCTTATTTGGTTTTTGTCCTCTGCAAAGATCGTTGAATATTGGCATAATTCAAGCATAATCAGATGTGACGTTTCATGAATGTTGGACTTAAAACAGTAACTGTATCTCTCCAGAGGATTTATACACGGTAGATGTTGCTAGGTTTCGACGCACATTTGATTCATAAAGACTCAATTAGAATCGATAGTAAAGCACAGTTCATGTTTGCATTCTTCGTCTTGTTTGGAATTGTTTTAGTTTGTAATGAAATTTCTATTTTCATTCAGGTATTGAAGCATCAACAAATCATTGAAGAACTTATGCAGGAGAATCATAAGCTTCATCAGATACTCATGGAAGACCTGAAAATACCACCCAGCAAGTTCCAAACCAGCTACTCCTCGAGTAAAATGAAACCTCTTTGTTCAGAATGCTTCCATTGCTGAAGGAAACAGAGGAAAATAGACAATGATTATCGGCCTCGTGTTTCATTCGGATATGTCCACCTCTGACTAATCTCAATTCGATTTTCTATGTACCATTCGATTGTAGGCCAGCAAGCTAATTCCTTTCTATCTAGAAATCACGACAGACGTGACAGAAATGTTTGTTATTTTTACTCCAACAGGACTTCCTGAAGAAATAACGAAGACTCACACAGGATATCTAAATGTGTTTGGTTGTTCCTTTTTACTTTTACAGTAAATGTTAAAGTAGATATCATGTGATTTGTCTGAGTAGCCATAACTTCTACTGGACTTCGGTCAAATTGCCATTTCTTCACTCTTTCAGTATAAACCCTAAGCTTTATCCCTTGACACTACATTTCCATTAATTGAATTTTAGAAAGATTTGATGAGATAGATGGTATCTAATTCTTTGGTGAGGAAAGCATCCCATGTGCCCGACACTTTTATACTGGAAATTGGTTGTCTTTTGAGTTTCCTGGTCCACTGTACAGACTATCATCCATACATTTTCATTTTTGTATATAGAGTTTATGTTTTCATATCGTATCGCGTTTAAATTAAAGCTTTTGCACCACTAAAAAGAAGTCGTTAAAAATATCCTTAATGTTTAATCAAATAGTCATTTTAATCTTCTTTTTAATATTTTCGTCTATGCACAAATCAATTGATCTCAATGGTTAGAGGGATTGTTGTTATCCCTAGAGGTCTTAGGTTCGAGCATGTCATTTGCATGAGTGTTTGCGTTCATTGTCAAATAGTAGAAAATCTTTTGAACATATACTACATTATAATCACCGCGAACAATAATAAAAAAAATTTGTCACACAACTTTTACTTTATGGTAAAAATGCCGTTAATTTTTGACTAAATAGTCATTTTTGCCATATTTTCTTTTTCTTTTAAGTATTTTAACTCAAAATATTTCATTTTAAGACAAAAAAAACTAACGATTTTTACCTAAGAATACAATTGTTTTACATTATGCATAAAATGAAAAAGTTGTGCACCCCAAAGGTAACTTCCCCCTTTCTTTTCCAAAAGTTGAATTAATCTTCATCTCTCATAGTCACCCACAAAGTCACCATACCTTTTTCTTCCTCCCAAGATTCATTTGCATCTCACATTAACCACCATTTACTTTCTCCATTTTATTTAGCAAAAATCAAATGGATAACCTTATAATTACTTAAAGATTTAACACTAATTATTACAATACGGAAAAACAAGGATCACACAAAGTCTCCATTTATTCATGCAAGTCAAAATGCTAAAATCCATCGTAAATCTCCAAGAAGAAATATCCCAACAAATCACAAATTCAGCTCCAAGAATGAACCAGAAGAGAGAATAGATGAAGCACAAATAAATCGTACATAAATAAATAGCTTAGTCTGCATAAAGTAAACGTAAAAAAGATAGAAAATTTTAAGAAAACATGGTGTGGGCTAAAAGAATAGTGCCACGGCTCCAAGCAACGCTAACAAAGACGTGCTATATTCATACGTTGAAGCGGCAAAACTCGGTGTGGACATAACCGGAGGCGTAGCCAATGCATTGTCGGGGGAGGAATCAGGTGATCCAGGGGGAAGAGCAATAGATGGCGAAGGAGCCATTCCCATGGGTGAAGGTGGTGAACTCATTGATGGGATTGGTACCGTTGAGGTTGATGGGGACGGTGTAGTAGGAGCCATTGATGGGCTTGGAGTTGTCGAAACCATGGGAGGAGGGCTAGACATCGGTGACGACGTTGGAGTCGCTGCTGGCGGAGGAGCGCCGCCGGTGGAGGGTGACAATGCTGGTGATGCGGTGGGGCTTTGAGCTATCGAGTTTGGTACCAAAGCAAGCAGAAGTGTCAACGTGGTCATAACCTGGAACTGAGCCATTGAGTTTTGCCCGGAAGAACCGAGTTAATGAGTCGAGTGAGAAATACCCGAGAGTCCTCTAAGGTTGAATATATATATATATAGAGAGAGGGCATTGAAAAATCCTTTCAAAATATATAGGAATAATGTAAAAAAAATCCTTTAATCTTTGACTAAATAATTATTTTGGTCCCTATTATTTTTTTTGAGCATTTTAATCCTAACATTTTATTTTTGAAATAAAAAAATATTTTTATAGATGGAAACCTTTAGTTAATAAACTATTAATGTTAAAAAATATGGAGTTCTTTTACCCTAAAATGAAATATAAGGCTAAAATACTTTAAAAAGAAAAGAATATAGGCCAATATGACTATTTTGGTAAGTATTGGGGTTAATTTAGATATTATGCCAAACATAAAAGTATAAGGTATTTGATGCTGCAGGACGCATTAACTAATGCGTGTACCCCAAAGGAATTTGGTCTCTTTTTGGGTTTGTAGTGGAGCACTTGCGGGGAGACATTCACTTAAAAGGACACTGTTCAACAAATCCAACCTAAGTTGAACCGGTTCTAACTTAATAGTATTTTTTTCTATATTACAATAGGAAGAATAATATTAATCGAATTACTATTTTTTATTACTATAGTTTATGTAATCAATACGCTTTTAGCTCAATTGATCTATATTGATAAAGAGTCAAGAGAATAGTATTTGTTTTGATGGTTAAGAACTGTCTGGTGAAGCCGAATCCTTTTATTCCAAATGAGACGTGGAAGACATTTCTGCTTTTTTAGGGTTCAATAAATAGAATTTACTTTGGGATGAGAGAGAATATTTGCATTTTTTAAAATAAAATATTAGAAAAAGGTCATTATTGTAGGTTATACAAGTTTCTTCCATTTAAGTTTAGATGCTTGAAGCATTGGAGCCAATCACTAAGCTTTTAAAACCAACACGTGTTGCGGAATACGGCTATCGGATAGAGCAAAATCGCAACTGATAATTTGAGAAAATAAAAATGAAAAAAAAGACACAAATTTTACGTGAAAAACTCCTAAATAAATAGGGTAAAAACCACGGGCAACGGTAGAAGAATTTCACTATGAGAAAATAAGAATTACAACTTCTCTCAATCTAACAAGGAGAAAACAATGATAATTCTCTCTTGATAAAAAGGAGAAGATAACTCTCAAGAAACTCTCTAAACTCTCTAGTAATGAGAGAAATCTAGAATGATTCGGGATGATTTTGAAGTTAAATAAGCTAGGGTATTTATAGTTGAAGCTTAAGGACTAATCTTATACCCTAAAGTACAGGAACTAAATTGAAATTATCCCTTTATCAAATGTCAACAAAATAAGCTATATTTTCCACAATTTTTGGTGTGCACTGAAAGCCACTGATTTAAGCCATTATTGATGACTTTCAACAATCTCCCACTTGAAGATTTGATTGGAACAATCATATCTTCACACCATTCTTTCTACCTTGTACCATCATGTTGCTTACGTCTCTGACATGCCACAAGAGGATCGGCACCAAGTAAATTTATCAACATTGATTGCCTTCGTCATGAAATCTGTTATGTTGTCTTTGGTATGTATTTTCTGCATATCTATTGTCCCTTCTTCCACCTTTTCAAGAATAAAATCGTACTGAACTCGTATGTGCTTTGTGTTTGAATGAAATGTTGGATTCCTTGCTAGATGCAAGGCGCTTTGACTATAATAAAACAAAGAGACATATTCTTGATTGTGCCCAAGCTCCTCCAATAGCATCTTCAACCAAATTGCTTCTTTATTGGCTTGTGTAGCTGCTACATATTCTGCCTCTATTGTGGATATAGCCACAACTGACTGCAATTTTAAAACCCAGCTTACAGCTCCACCAGCAACATTGAACACATATCTTGTAGTAGATTTTTTTTATCCAAATCACCTGCATAGTCAGAATCAAGATACCCATTGATAAGTAAGATCCTCCATAACATAATGCAACATTTGAAGTCCCTTTAATGTATCTCAGGATCCTCTTTACTGTATTCCAATGCTCTTTGCCTGGATTCGCCATGTACCGACTAACCACTCCCACTGCCTGTGCAATGCCTGGTCTTGTGGATATCATAACGAACATTAAACTTCCCACTGTTGTGCATACGATAATCGAGACATCGCCATCATCTCTTCTTCACTGCTAGGACTCATACTTGAGAATAATTTGAAGTTAATAGGAATAGGGGTAGAAATTGACTTACAATCTTGCATGTTGAATCGTGACAAAATATTCTTTAAGTAATTCTTTTGTGAAAGCCAAATCTTCTAATTACTTCTATCTCGGAGAATTTGCATCCCTAGAATCTTATTTTCTGATCCCAACTCCTTCATTTCAAATTTCCTAGTCAGTTGTGCCTTCAATTCTTCAATATGATCTTTGTTGGGTCCTGCAACCAACATGTCATCCACATACAACATCAATATAACAAAATTGTTATCACCAAACCTCTTGAAATAAGCACAAGAGTCTGCATTAAGTTTGTTGTATCCAAGGCACATAATGAAGGAATCAAATCTCTTATACCAACACCTCGGCGCCTGCTTTAGACCGTACAGAGATTTGTTCAACCTGCAAACCAAGTTATTCTTTTCTTTTTCTTCAAAAACTTCAGGCTGGAGCATGTAAATCTCTTCTTCAAGATTTCCGTGAAGAAAAACTGTTTTAACATCTAGCAATGTAGCACACATTGCTAAGACTACTCGAACTATTGTTAGTCGAACCACAGGAGAAAATATTTCATTGAAATCAATACATTCTTTTTGAGCATATCCTTTGACCACCAGTCTTGTACGATACCTCGCCACTTGATCGTCACCAATTCACTTGATTTTGAAGACCCATTTGTTACCAATTGTATTCATTCCTTGTGGTAGTCACACAAGGTCCCATGTATTATTTTTATGAAGGGCTTCGATTTCTTCTTGCATTGCCATCATCCACAGTGAAGCATCTGAGCTGTTTATTGCCTCCTGGTATGTTGATGGCTCACCTTCCTCTGTTAAAAGGCAGTATGCAATATTTCCTTCTATAACATAATCTAAGTGCCAATTGGGACGTCTTCTCACACGATCTGATTGACGAGTTGTTGGAGCTTAAGAACTATCTGGTTCTTGTTCATAATGTGCTGGTTCCGCTTCAAAAGAATCTCATTGTTCAAACTCCTTTTCCACATGTATCTGTGTAGTCTCTGACTTTTCAGTGCTATCATCTTCTTCTTTTCTTTGTAGTTTATCTTCTACAAAGATAACATCCCTGCTAATAACCACTTTGCGGGCAGTGGGATCCCACAAGCGATACCCATTTACTCCATCAGCATACCCCAAGAATTTGCATTTCCTGGATTTTGGATCCAACTTTGAAATTTCTTGGGAGTTGTATATCACGTACACAATACTTCCAAATACATGGAGGTTTGAATAATCAGCTGGTTTACCAGTCCACATCTTCATTGGTGTTTTTAGCTCTATTACAGTTGATGGAGCTCGATTCACCCAATAACAGACGGTATTGGCTGCTTCTGCCTAAAATGATTTTTCTAGGTCTGTAGCCCTCAACATTGCTCTTGTTCTTTCTAATAAGGTTCTGTTTATCCGCTCTGCCACTCCATTTTGTTGAGGAGTGTTCGCCATTGTGAACTGTCTTTTAATGCATTCTTTCCTGCAAAAGTCATCAAATTCTTCACTTGTGTATTCTCCTCCATTATATGTTCTGAAACACTTGATCTTATTTCCAGAATCAAGTTCCACCCGCAGTTTGAAGTTTTTGAAAGTAGAAAACACATATGACTTCTTTTTAATAGGGTACGCCCAACATCTCCTGGAGTAGTCATCAATAAATGAGACAAAATATTTTGCTTCGTCTAGGGATGTAACTGGTGCTTGCCATACGTCAGTGAACCAATTCTAGAACACTTTTGCCTCTAGAATTTGATGTGTTGAATTTCAACCGGTGTTGCTTACTTGTTATACAATGCTCACACAAAGGAAGTGATACCTTTGTTAAGCCTGGAAGTAGCTTTTACTCCACAAGGACTTTCATTCCTTGTTCTGACATGTATCCAAGTTTCTGATGCCATAACATTGCAGAATCTGAACTACATGAGGCAACAGAGGCTTCTGCTTCTAGCAAAGTCTCTCCCTTCAGCATGTACAAGTTTGCTGCTATCTTTTCACCTTTCATCACCATAAGCGCTCCACAAAATACCTTCCTGATTCCTTTCTATGTTTTAATCTTGCTTGCATTATTATCCAACAATCCGTAGGATAATAAATTTTTCTTCAGGCCTTTCACGTGCCGCACATCTCGAACAACTTTAATTGTTCCATCATACATTTTCAAATTGATGGTTCCCACGCCTACAATCTCTAAGGCATGATAATTGCAACTATACACAGATCCTCCTGAGACAAGTTCATAATGATGGAACCATTCTCTTCTTGAGGTTATGTGATATGTTGCTCCCGAATCAATGAGCCATATATCTACAAATCTTTTTCTACCTTCCACGGTGGTTGACGCTTCACAACATAGAGTATCTCCATCATGAAGTGTTTACGGTATTGCCTTGTGGATTGGAGTTTTTATTAGACTTCAATAATCCTTCTTCAAGTGACCATTCTTTCTACAGTTGTAGCACTTTAAATTCTTCTTGCTTCTTGACTTCGATCTACCATGTTTGTGACTGCTGTTTTGGCCACGTTCTGTTGATCTCTATCTCATCGTTGTCAACGCTTCTGCTTGTTGCAGATTTACTTGTCTATCTTCCTTGTTCTTGCGCCAATTTTCTTCTTGTAGAACAGCAGTTGCAACGTCATCGAAGACTAGACTGGTTACATTACTATTTGTCAAGTTGATGATGAGTTGATCATACGAATCAGGTAGACTTTGAAGTAGAAGTTCGACACGTTCTTGTTCTCCTATTGTACATCTTAAGGATGTAAGCTGAAAAAATAACGTATTCAGTGTGTTTAAGTGTTTCGTCACTGAAGTAGATTATGGCATACGGAGAGTGTACAATTTCTTCTTAAGGAAAATTTTATTGTGCAACGATGTGGCCTTGTATAGTATGGTGAGATGATCTCATATCTCCTTAGTTGTCTTCTTCTCTTCGATGCTTGACAATACTTCATCTGCTAATGCTAGATGAAAGTTTGCCATAATATTCTCGTCCATTTCGATCCATTTGTTGTCATATGTGAAATATATCGGTCTTTCACTGATAGCTGTTAGACAACCGTCTTTCCTTATGATGACCTTTATCTTCAATTTACACAATGAGAAATTTCTCTCATTGAACTTTTCAATATCAAATTTTGTTGCAATAGCTTCTATTACGAATAGCTCCCACTATTTCACTAACGTGAATAGTTATTTGGAACCTTCAAAGAATGGGTAATACCTTCTTACTTTCTTATGTTGGAGGATCCACCTTTTGGTGGCAACCACAAAGATAATAAGTAGATATTACACACTTTAATTTGGCTCTGATACCAATTATTGCGGAACACGGCTATCGTATAAAGCAAAATCACAACTGATAATTTGAGAAAATAAAAATGAAGAAAAAGAAGAAACAAATTTTACGTGAAAAACCCCTAAATAATAGATGGTAAAAACCACAGGCTACGATAGAAGAATTTTACTATGAGAAAATAGGAATTTCAACTTCTCTCAATCTAACAAGGAGAAAACAATGATAATTTTCTCTTGATAAAAAGAAGAAAACAACTCTCAAGAAACTCTCTAAATTCTCTAGTATTGGGAGAAAACTAGAATGATTTGGAATAGTTTTGAAGATAAATGAGCTATGATATTTATAGTTGAAGCTTAATGACTAATCTTATAAATACCATAAAGTATAGGGACTAAATTATAATTATCCCTTTATCAAATGTCAACAAAATAAAGCAAAATTTTCTACAATTTTCGATGTACACCGAAAACCCCGATTTCAGCCATTATTGCTGACTTTCAACAACGCGCTATCATGATTACACCCCTACAACCTCATAAACCACCATTTGACCTCCCCCTTCACAGATCTCCTAGTCTTCGATTTTTTAAGATTTTTTATAATATAATCTATCAAATGGTTAGTGATGAAATAAATGTTATTCTATTAGGTATTGAGTTCGAGCAACTACATTCATAGAATGTTTACGTTATCAATTATTAAGAAAATTTTAAGCATATCATCTTATAATCATTCCAGACTATTAACAAATAGTTTTCATAAATACAAATGTTTCAAACCAAAAATCAATGGCAGGGACCAGTGCCCAGAGTGGGGGCAATTCATGGCCTAACTGCAATCTGAGACTGCTGAGTTCTTTCACGAGAGAAAGAAGGCATCAAGGTTTTAAAGAAACATCTAGAGAGAATCACGACTGCACTACATACTAGCATGCATGCTTTAAAGGATTTTGTGTTCATCTTTGCTCATTCCAGATTAAACCATGGTTTAACTCCTCGCATAACAAGGGTTCTGATTAGCAGGTTACCATGTTTATGCTCCCTCAACAAAGTTGACTAAACAACAACATCATTGAGACGGTCCCAATTTTTGAGTTAAGGTTCCAATGTCGATCAGCTATATGGATTCAATTGTAACTGTAATTGGGCTCGTTAAGCGAAGAATGTGTTTAATCTGGTTGAGATTAGATATGATTGCCCATAAAACGGGACCTTTGAACATATATAAAAAAAAGTATGATTAACCCATTGATGAAAAGGAGCGAAAATTCATTAATTTTTATCGTATTTGGTCATATGAAAGGGGGACAAAAGGTTAGAGTGTGATATCACCCTTCTCTAATCTTGATCTTCATCCTTCAAAAACTATAGAGTTTAGGAACTAAAGAGTTGATCTTTTACATTTAAATCAATCATCTGGGGTTGAAGGAGGAAAGAATCATCATCGACACCCTATAAGCTTCAAGGAAAGTTCATCATATCCTCCAAGAGAAGATGTGTAACTACTTGAGGGCTTTGAAAATTTTAAGCTTTTTTTTTAATAGAAAGACCTCATTAAAAACCCCTTCTAGGACCTACAAAGGGAAAATAGTGTTTAGAAAATATTAACCAAGATCAATGTCATGAGTTACAGCAGAGACAATAACCTGGGAAACCTAGTCAAAAAAACAATGTATTCCCGATCTAAGTGCCAGGATGCTAACTCATGGGCCACTTTATTACAATTCTCGGAAAAAAAAACAACTTTGAAAGATACATGGAGTACAAAATGGATCGAGCTTCAGCCAGATGAAATCCTAGAGTGGACAAATCTACCACACTAGTCAATTTATTAGCCGCCATTGTCGAATCAGTCTCGAATACAAGTTGGTGCCAATAGTTCCCTTGAGCAACTTTAAACAAACAATCATAGCATGGATCTTGCAAGACCCACTTCAATGTAAATGGATGGAGATAAAGCCATACCACCCAATGGTAAACCTGTGGAATTCGAGCTATAACACCAATGGCAGCTAACTTTCCCTGAGAGTCAAAGCCCTATCTACGTTAATTTAACATAATTGGATCGAGGGGAAGCCAACGAGAAGTCAATACTTGCAACGAGCGCGCCAAGGAGGGGTGCACGCGATACATTCGCCCTAGAGCTTGCCTCCTAGCCGCTAAGAACTCCCGATGCAACATCGGGGCATTAAGAACTAGGATGGTTGAACTTTATTTCATGGATCTTTGTATTGCGACCATTCCAAAGCAGAACAATAATCCTGCAAAACCATCCTTATCAAGTGTAGATATCCTAGATTACAACCATTGTAAAGGAGTAGTGGTTTAACTAGTTAAGAACATACTTGTAGTCCACCAATACAAACGATTCTTGTGCAGATGGACAATCTTGCAAAGCATCAGTATTGTCTCCTCGTATAAGCTACACATTGGGCAGAGGCCATTACCTAAACCAGCTGCTCAGAATTGACTCCCTACAGGAAGCCTCCATGGCTAATCTCCAGGCAAAAACCCAGATATTGTGAGTACGCGTAATTTTTTTATGGTTTGCCAAGCTTTAGAAGTCGCTCGGATGAGTGTAACAGTCGTTGGAGCCACCAATATCCTGAACATACAGAATAGTTACCTGAATCATGATTAACCCACCAAGACCTCATCTTGACTAGGAGCAATTGAAGTGGCTAGGATTGTATCCGCATCAACAACTTCAAAAGTCTCTCGAACTTTCGACTCATTCTAACTTGCTTTCCTGTATGCTGGAACAAATAAGCCTTGAAACGTTGAATAGGAAGTGCGGAATAATCACCTAAAACTGTCGCAACTTTGAACCATCCCATCTATCCCGAAGTAAGTTAGATTTTATCCATCCCTATCCTTCAGTAGAAAGCTCCTTTAAATCCTGAGGTGTCTTATGAATACCTTTCCATGTATATGAGCTCCTATTACCAATGGGCGCATTAAGATGGTCACCAGTAGGGAAGTATTTTTCCTGTAACACTCTAGACAATAAGCAATCAGGATTATGATAAGAAGACAAATTGTTTGCTAACCATAGCCAGATTAAAGATCGTAGGTCTCGTAATCTGAGCCCTCCTCTTTTCGATTTGTAAATAGTCTGCCAAGCTATAAGAGGCCAACCATTCTGATATTTTCCCCGTCCACCAAAAGTGACGCATGACTTAGGGCATCTCATCAAGCATCTGTTATGGAAGGAGAAACATGACATTGCATATTGTGATAAAGCTTGAGCAACTGACTTTAGGAAGACCTCTCGCCCTCTATAGGAAAAGAGATGTTTAGTTCATCCTGTGATCCTCGTGACGACCTTGTCGCGTAATACCCAAATGTTGGGTCTTATTCTTACCAATAAAGTGGCAATCCAAATAATCCTAGAGAGCCAACTGCCTGTATGCCAAACACATCAATCAATTATTGACGGTGTTCAGTGATTGTTAGGACTAAAGTAAATAAGATTTTCAGATTCACTTGTTGTCCTGATGAACGTGCATTTAAATTAGTATTTGTTTATCAGTGGCCTCAGACAATTTTTTTTCAGGAAAACCAAACTATCGTCAGCAAAGAGTAACAAAGAAACCTGAGGGCCCGATTGTCTTGCACGAATACCCTTAATTTTATTGTCTCGCTGCGCTTTATGGAACATAGCAGATAACCCTGTGTTACAAAGAGGAACAGGAATGGCAACAGGGGGTCCCCCTGATGAAGTCCTCGGGATGGAAGATTCACTAGTAAATGATCATTGACCTTTACTAAAAAAGTAACTGATGTCACACAACGCTTAATTGTCTCTACAAAACACGGAGCGGAACCAAGTTTCAACATAATGGCTCTTAAGAATCCCCATTCAAACCCCGATCATAAGCCTTTTCAATATGTTCTGGCTCATATGTTCTGGCTCATCAACTTTCAGGATCAAAACGAGAATTGTCTTGTACCGTAGCCTATCATATGTCCATGAAAAAGTTAGGCATAGATCAATGATATCTTGTCCTACAACATCCCAATGTAAATGAAAGAAGCTTCCTGGTAAACCATCGGGACCAGGGGCTTTATTGGGATTAATATCCCTAAAGGCAGCAATGACTTCGTCAGCGTAAAGGGTTTGCATAAATCAGTATTCACATCCGAAGTATTACCTTATCAATGACTTCAAGGATACTATCTTCTTGATCGAGATCAGAAGTAGTAAATAATTCTTGAAAATAATCTACCACAATCTCTTTAAGAGCTTCATCTTGAGTCATCCAATGCCCTGATTTATCGAATAAATCGTGAATCATGTTACTCTTCCGTCTTTGACTACCTCGGGCGTGAAAGAATCTCACATTTCAATCGACATTAGATAACCAATCGACACGCGATCGTTGGGCCCAATATTCTCTTCCCTATTGAGCAGTCGCTGAAGTTCATGCTTCGCAGCAAAGAACAAGCCATATTATTCCTATTGAGACGTCTAGAGAGCCCACTGTTGACTTTCCTTCTAAGACTACTAATACGAGCCTTAACATTTGAAAATTATCTAGTTGCTAGTCTTGAAGTGTAGTACCAACAATCGTTATTTATCAATAGCATTGTCGTGGGTGTGATCATGCCGCGTGGACACGGTCCTTGCAAGCTTGCTCATTCGACCAGCAAGTATCACAACGAAAAGAGTCTTCACGTGCATGCCTATTACCACCTGATGCTGCCACTTGTGGTCATAATGAGGTAACAATGGTCGGAATGTTTTGCGTATTCCGAGACCACACGAAAAGAGTTTAAGCTCTGGAAAACTTCTCTAGCCATTTGTGTTTACGTATTCTAAATTCATTTTCTTCTACCTTTAAGCTTTAGTTTCATTTTTTAAATTTATTATTCTTGTTTGATTAGTAAAGAGGGAAGAACCTTCAAATGCTGAGAAAGAGAGAGTTGGTGAAGCTAAAGAAACGAGTTTCATTTTGTTATTAAGCTTAGATACATCTTTGAATGTTGGTATATTAAATGCTGGGTGTTTTGAGTGTTGAGCGTGCTTTAATAACTTCGGTGATGATTTTACATTAAAAGATATTAAAATTGATGTTAAATGATGCTTTAATAATCCCATAAGCCTTAAGGATCATGTAAGCCATAAAAATTTATATACATATATAAATATGGTTACATATTTAAAAAAAATTGAAATCAACATGTATTATAATATTATAAATTTATATACATATTATAATATTATTAGATTTGATTTTACACGATCAAGTGCTATCCCTAATGGTATTTACACCGAAATTCAAATTAAGAGAATCGTTGTTGGTATTAGGGTTGAGATTGTATTCCCTGTGCAAATATTTCTTTTGTTACTATGCCTAATTGTAATGATAACCATAAGACCATTAACTTCATTTGGTTCAAGCATACTCCTCCGTTTCTGTATTAAAATTTATGTCCATTTTATGTACAAGTTAAACAAGGATTAGAGGTTCTGTTTTCTTTAAGTTAAGATGCAGAATCTTCACTTAAAAAAGTGCTTTAAGTTTCTTTAAGAAATTGGAAAATGCTGCTTTAAGCCTCGGCAAGCAAGCAACGGTGGAATTGAAATTTTAAAAAATAATATCCAATTATTATTATATTTTATATTGATGTAATGATGCACCTCACGTCCCAATTTGTTATGTATCATGGAGTCATGATTATGGAACGAATAAATTTTTTTTTTAATAAAAGTATTATGCTTAAATAATTGTTCAAACTATGCTTTTTGTGTTAAATAAGTGACTATATTTTTCGGATGTATAATGTTACAAACGTTAGTATTTTATGTGTCTAGGTCGTCAACGCCTTTAGTTTTGACCGTTAAGTGACACGTGTCACAACCTGATAATTTAAAATTTATTTTTAAAATATATTAAAATATTTTTTATTAAAAAAAACTATAACTTTTCTTATATTATAAAACACCCAAATCCCAAATTTATCATTAATTCATCGTTTCCTATCCTGTCACGACCTCTCGCCGACATAGTCTTTGCCATTATTCTAGTTTATGCCATCGTAGTTGTCGCCGATTCACCATCAGAATCACGTGAGATCGCAATTTTCATCCTAGGGTTCGATGGATTTAAAACATCGATTTGTCATTGATCGTCGTTGATCAGTCACGATTTCATAGGGTTTGGTCACCGGGGAGGGAGTCGCTAGAGTTTAGGAAGGTTTTCAAAGTTTAGGGATTATTTCAAAATTTATGTGTTTTCTTTTTAAGAATATATACTTATTTTTTAATTTTATATACAATTTAAATTATCAGGTTGTGACATATGTACTTAACGGAAAATTAACACCGTTAACGGTCCGGGCACCTAAAAGGGTAATGTTCCTAACGTTAGGCACCTCAATGTGCCAAAAAACATAGACACTTATTGACAAAAAGACATACTCTGGCACTTATTTGGGCATTAATCCTTTATAAAACGATTAATTAATTTAATACAGGCCTAGTTACTTTTAAGATAATTGCGTATGTCTAATTCAGAGTTGTCCGATATACCTTTATTTTGCTTTTTCATCAATTCATATCTTACCAACCAAACATTCTAATGATCCAATGTTTTAGCATGATAAATTGAGGATATATATAACATGAACAAATTTTGGTTATATATTTTTAATTCTTTATAATGTTAATTATTTATTAAATGCTTACATGAAATTTGTGGATGTACTGTTTGCATGATGGTTTTCAAAATGAAATTGGCTTTTTCATTCCATTTTTTACATTTAATGTATTTTTCACTAATTTATCATTTAAAACCACAAATCATATTTTTTAAAAAAAAACAAATCCGTATCAAATAATACATTGAAAACCGGGTTTTATAAAAAAAACATATAAATATGAATAATTACTAATTAAATAATATATAGTCAATTGACTACTGATTTATTAATGCATGATTTATGTTATTAAACTTTTGCTGACTAGGTTTTGAATTCAACGTAATACTCTTAAACTAATATGAACATTATAAAATAAACACGAAAATAATTAAAAAATAAATAAATTTCTTATTTAATATACGGAAGGACCAAAAATTATGGGGCAAACGACATATTAGTATTAAATTATTGCTTTTATTTACTTTGGTACCTAAATTTTATTTTTTAAAATCATACCTAACATTCAGTCTAGATTTAATTTGATATCCCACCATTAAAACTTAACAATGATGTCGAATGTGTTATCATAATGTAATGTCACGACACCATTAAAAACTAAAAATAACACATCGGCAATTCTATTAATTTTTAATGATAATCTAAATTGAAACCTAAACGTTACGTACGAACTTTGAAAAAAAATTCAAGTACCAAAAAAACAAACTAATAATTTAAATAATAAACCTATAGTTATCCAAAAAAAGTTTTTTTATTACCATTAAAAGGTTTTTTAAGGATAAACTATATTTAGTATCTAAACTATTAGTTCTGATTTATTTAGTATCTAAATTTTTAAATTTTTTTTTAAAACTCATATCTAACGTTTATTTTATTTCATTTAGTACCCCGCTATTAAAAATTTAACGCATTTTGTACATGAACTATAAGTTTTGGTTCATTTAGTACTTTAACTTTCACTTTTAAAAAATTAATGTTGAATTTTGAATGAGGTACTAAAATGAAACAAAACTAAACTTTAGGTATGGTTTAAAAAACTGAAATTTAGGTACAAAACGGATCAAAACTGATAGTTAAGTACTAAACACAATATACCCTATTTTAATTAGTGCCACGTCGATGGATCCTATCCCCAGGCTGTAACATTAAACCGGGCTGCACTCCACGTTAAATTGACATATGTCAACATTTATTTCCTTCCTTTTTCTCCAAAGCAGACCCATGGTGCATATAATCTCCCAACTACCGTCCGTTCCCCGACAACCTCCGACCTTGGTGGCGACTGTATCGGCGACTCCTTTAGCATAAGACCGAACCAGTTGCAGTTCGCGCCACATGTTAGTTCGTAATTCGTACTGATTTGGGTGAATAATATTAGCCAAATCTTTCTTAAATGAGAAAAACTAAAGTAAATTGATTGGAGAATTGGTTTATAAGGCTCTTTCTGGGTTCTGTTTGTTGATTTTATATTTATTTTTTCTTTTTTTCTGTGCTTTGATTTTCTTAAAGGAATTTAATGATTGTTTGGGGTTCTGCTTTGATTTGTTATTTTAGTTCGTCATGACTGCTGTTGACGCTAATCAGTTGATATCTGTTCAACCCAATGACCTCAAGTTCCTTTGTAAGTCCATGTCTTATCTATGTTCAAACTTGCATGCATGCATGATGTTTGTACATCTGCGAGTCCCATTGATATGCATATGGACAGGGACGACCGAAAAGGGGGAGCCTTTGAAATTTCAAATTATCATATATTTTAAATTTTTTTGTATGTTCTATAATCTATTTCGCAGCTTAAAATTTTATAAATTCGCTTCCTTAAAATTTTAAAAATTCGTCCCCAAACATAAATCTTGGCTCTATCCATATGATGTTCATAATACAACTCCATGGTTATGAACTAAAGGATTAATCTTGTGTTGAATTTAGGTTTTGGTTGCAATGGAGATGATCCCTATTTTGATTGACTGGTTATTTCTTTATTGTTTTGCTTCTTATGTTTAAAATTCTTGACTTCATTGGGGGTCCCTTGATCTGTTTTAGCATTGCAGAAGTTTTTCGGATGCTAACTTGCATAAATAGTTGGTGATGTAAGGTTCTTTAAAAGATTCAGGGAAAAGAAAGCAGTTCTGGGTTCTTTTTTAAGTTTATTAATCTTTCTTACATGTGGATGCTCATCGGTGTTTAGCTATCTTGATTCTGCATTCGGAGCCGTCTAATGCACAACTGCTAAGACCCTTCTTAGACGTTTATGCACATTTCTTCGTATAATTTTTGTTAAACAGGTTTCAGTTTACTTTTGTTCATGTGGTTCATGTTTCAGTTGAGCTGGACAAGCCTAGTTTTTGTAATCTTCAATTGACGACACAGGATGTCCATGTGGCATTTAAGGTACCATTTATGTCATTGTTGCATTTGTGCGTGATATCTTGTTAGGTGTATGTGTAATCCTTCCATTCTGGGATTCTCAGATGTGCTGTTTGATTTTTAATGTTCCCAACTTGTTATCATGTTAGGTTAAAACACTTCACCTAAGAAGTACTTTGTGCGACCGAACATTGGTGTTGTAATGCCTCGGACTCATGTATCATCAGTATTGCTTTTGTTCCCACAAACCATTTCATTTCTCTGTTAGTGCATTGAATGACCTTATGCATGATACTGGTTTCATTGACCTATCAGTCACTCTCCAAGCCCAAAGGAATTTCCTCCTGATATGCAATGCAAGGACAAATTCTGCTACAGAGTACTATAGTCCCTCTGATACGTGGATGATCTACCGGCAGATACTGTAAGAATGCCTACATGAGATAATGTTTTCATTGAGTACCTTTATGATACTGTCTAAAACAAATTTGATTTTCGGAATGCGTTCCGTCTTTACTTCCAGTTTAACAGGACGGTACTAAGGAGATACAGGAGCGCAAGCTTAAGTTTTCTACGAATCTCCTTCGGGTCAAGCAAATTCAGAAGACGGAGGCTTAAAGAGCTCACATCACAAACCCCGGATGGAACTCTGTGAGTCTTGTTGGTGATCAGCTCTTATTTCTTGGGGGGAATAGGTGTATTTGTTTGTTAATGGAAATATTATGTTACAATGCTTATCTCGCAACATGTTTACACGCAACATGTTACACATACTTGCTTCGAGGTTTCGAGTAATGGCTCGATTGAGGCCTTTTATCGCACATTTTGAAGTTTGGAATAGTCGTTGAAATCTGAACTAACCTGGAGAGCTCCCTCCCCTAAAAATGTCTAGTTAGATGTTGAAGATCATATTCTAACTTGAAAACTCAAACCCTTTGTCCGGTTCCATATCTTCATTTCTAAATTTCAGTTCTTGTTCTTGAAATCAGACTATACAGCACCTTAAGGATGAAAGAAATGCCGCAGTTCGGCAATCAGTTCAGCTGCACAAGAAGTGGTACGTTTCTTTCTGATATTGTGGTTAGTTTCGATCACAAGTTGATGACCCAATAATAATCTCTGATACACGAATAGAGGGAAGTTGATAAGAGAAATCCTTACCTAGTTTGGAATTCATGGTTTTGCTATCTTTTAGTTTTCCCCTAATGTAAAGTTCCAATAATCTAGAACTTTCAATCCATCCATGTTTATGATTTTGAGTTATGGTGTCCTACAACTCATTTTACAGCCTTGATAAGTAAACAATCTTGTTTTCTGCCAACAGGATTTCTGAAGAGGCAAAGAACGTAGGAACAACACCGGCTTCTCCTTCATGTTTGCATCCTTTGTCGGACTGATAGGACTAATGATCGGTTTTCGTTAAATCTTTCCTCGACTTCATCGTCGACAGAATGAATATACGAGTATGGTGGAACCAGTGATTTTGTTCAATGCTGAATGTTATGTTCTGCTTGATGGTGTCTTCCCATTTCGTTTCCTTTCTGTATATTTGATCTTTCCCCATAGCACGTCTTTGATCAGTTATATTTTTTAATACGTTTTCATTCAATTCATAATTTGAAATGATTAGAATAGTGTTAAAATTCTTGTATTAACATATTACCCGAATGACCATAGAATACAAGCTATTGAGCTTGATTCTTGATAATAAACCTCTCCTGGGTTTGATAACTCTTTGAAGTCAATTCGGAAATTGCAGCTTTTGAATGAGCGAATGATCGACAATGGCAGTGACGACGTATAAAGAGCCATGCCGACACATCAGAGGACGAAAAAGATTTCAATAGATTTTTCTGGTGTTGCTAAGTCAAATCCAAGAAGAATATTTCCCAAATTGAGTCACCCGGTAGGAAGTGAAAGACCGACGATTATTTAAATCGTTGAATAAATGGAGCTCAAATGTTAGTCCGGTTCTTGTGCTAGTCCAGAGTCAAAGCTCAAAATTAAAAAAAAGTTTAATTTTAGTAGAAAGGGTTGGATTGTTAAGACTGAGGTTTGATTCTGGGAGTGAGGAAAGAAGTTATAAATACTGGTGAGGGGAGTTCAATTAAATTCGAATCATTTTAAATTTAGATAATTCAAAAAATAATTAACTTTTATGGATCAATTTAACCAAGTTAAATGTGAGATTAATCAAATTAAAAATTCAATTCAGTACAAAATTGGCATGTCTCGTCCAGTTCTTGAATAACCTCTCATTTGATATTGCGGTTCATCTCATGCATTTTCAAATGGAATTTTAGTGTTTAAGTCGAATTTGACGTCATGTAAATTGATGATGATATAAATTAAGAGATAATTGAGGAAGGTAAAAAATTAATTTAACCGAAATATGAAATTTACTTCTTTTATGTTGATTAACCGTAGCAAACCTATTTTAAGTACATTTCTAATAAATAAGTTTCTTTTGTAATCAAATAATTATTTCTATAAATAGATCGTGCGAATTAAGGTTAGAAGTCAAATTATTTCTACAAATGCTCCTGTATTATGGTATTCTTTATTCTCGACATAGTGAGTTTTTTCTTCTTCTGCCAATAATTTTTTCTAGAAGAATTTTCACATTAAATCTTCGTGTTTTTTGTTTTGTGATTATTTTTACGGTTGTTATTGTCATGTCTCCATTATTACACAATGATGATGAAATATGAAATTATATGATGGATCGCACACCAAATTCTGTTAGTAGGTGAATATTTAAGATGTTCTTGTATAAATGATTAGATAAGGCATTAGATGGGACCTATAAGAAGTTGTCATCCTTGACACACGTGAAGAAACAACATAAGAGTTAAAATGTCCTATCAAATTTATTTATACTTATTAAATCAAATTTTGCAGGATTATTAAGAGAAAAGATAGTTGCTTCCTTGGGACAAAATGGAACAACTTTGTGAGAAAAAACAAGTTGTGCCCCAATCTCGGGTAGGAGTTTCAGGCTAAACTGTACGAGCCTTAGATAATCCATTAGCTTCGTAAGAAAGCCATGGTCCATGTGAATGTAGAATTGGGCTTGTGTTGGACCCAAAGTGTTAAAAAGGGCATTTTTAATCTTGGGTCAAAAGGGGAAGGATCAGAGAACAATTATACCTTTTTGAAACAAAGGCTGAATTCCATTAATTTTTGTGATCTCACATTTGAAGCACTCTTTTCTTCACCCTTTGTCTCTTCTCCTTCGTCTTCATCTCGTTCTACTTCTCACTTAATTCCATAGAGGTGATAACTTTGTTAACCATTCATCCTCATTCCGAGATTGCAAGGTAAGAAATGAAATCTCCATCCCCTATGTTTCATAATGAGCTCACCTTCTTATGTTTTTGGTTATGGAACATTAGGTGGAGTTTATGTTAGGTTTTAGGTTGGAGGTTCAAGAGCACTCCTAATCTATTTATAGAGCTTAGGAATCATGTTTCAACCATACTTAAGCCTCTAGATGGTTATTAATCAATTTCATTACTGTGTATAGTGAAAGAGGTAGGAGAAAGCTCCAAGACAAGAGGCAAGGAGAAGTTGGTTATGGTTGAGCCGGGGACGTTCTCCAGCAGCCTGCACTAAGTAACTGATCGCTTGAAATGTATATGCTAAGACAAGCAATTCTGTGCAAGATACACAATCGAATCAAGTAATACAGGGTAAGTGAAGTATCTCCTTAGGGACTGGTCGAAAGTTTTTAAGTTTCACTACAACATAACTATTATCACAAACTAGTTCCTACTATCTTTTCGAACTATTAATAATAAAGCAATAAAATATATAAAGTATGATTGTAGAAAAGTTTCCGAGAAAAATAAATATGCAGAACTTATCGATGTAAAAAATAAGCAAAGACAACGTTGATTCAAATATATTCAAAACAACCTCGCATATTCAGACTTATCAGAGCACTCATGTTAATCTTTGTATTGACAACAATTATACTAAGTCCAGATTGAATTGTTATGACACTCTTAAACTGCCTGACAGGATTACTAAGTATTCTTAGACGGTTGCTATGACAATACTCCTCATGTAACTGCAACCCTTGGTTTGTCATACTATTGTTGTAGCAATACCTCTATGCGTAAACTATAGTCGTTATCTATCCTACTTAGCGTCCTCCTTTTTGATTGAAACCCGCTCCTATCTCTAAGGTAGACAAGTTAGAATATCCCTATCCTGATCCATTCCATTATTCACATAGATCTATCTTAATTCTCTCGAATCTAAGAATTAATATCTAGACAAAAGACAATCTCAATGCTCTTACATTGCCAATACATGTTCACCAAAACCCCAGGCAATCTCTCGAAGCTCTTACGATGTCAAGGTAAATATTCAAACAATGAACAAAACAATCATGAGTAGAATCATATTCTTCATTCTAAAGCAAAAATAATTGTTTAGGCAAAACAAGATTAACACCAAGTAAGACAGTTCATGGTGCTATCAAAAAGTCTCCAAGTATCATCGTTTTAATAAACCCAATACTAAGAATTAGAACAAAGGAAGATCGACTCCCAAACCGGGGCTCTGTCATGAAAATTCTAATCACACCGCGCCTGCCTTGGCGATCAGCCTCTCTCGAGACCTACTGCCGCTCTCTACAGTCTGGCAATATAGGACACCAAGGAAGGTCGGTTGGTAAACCGTGGGGAACACTGCATTGCTTGCTCACACTTCAAGTAAGCTCTTATAACTTCCTTGCCTTCTTCTTTGGTGGCTATGGCTGGGTATTTATAGAGGAAAATCAATAGGGTTTCACACAAGTGGAGATTCCCTAGATACCCGTATTGTCTGTCCAGGCTAAAAAGGAAAGACGACTGGCGATTGTTAGACTTTCAGATAAACCTTGCCTTGGCGAGATAAATCTGCTCCTCACGTTCTTTAACTTCTTTATTCCATTGGCCCTTACAATTACGTTGTCGCGACTAAAATGTTCTTCCTCAGTAATTTCGGCACATACACAATCCATACAGACCCTTTCCTCAGCAACATCAGTCAAACCAAATAAATTTTGCCAAAGCAAAAGTCTTTTTATGGAGTTATCACACCTTAAACTTAAGTTATTTCTTGTCCTCAAGTAAGTACATAGCTAAAAAAAATTAAAATTGTCATAGCAAAGCAGTGTTAAGAAAATCATGTGGTTTGAGATTTCAGCCCTCAACAAAAAAGTTGGCCTCAACATTTGACTGTCATATCAGTCAAGTACCTTCCCTAGTCAAAATTCCTTGCTATTTTGTGTGCGTGATTGTAATTAGTCTATGCATTAAAATAATTAAAAAACTTAAGTAAGCGCTTATGTTTGTCAGGCATCAAATTTTGTCAGGCTTAGTTCCTACTCCTAGTTATTTATCAACTTTTTTGGGGAGTCAACTCTCACACCTACCTTCCACACTCTAGGTGAAAGGAGCATACCTTCTACCCCCCAAGCTAGCCGATAGAGTCATCCGTGACTACTTTCATTCACTCATGCCTCGACACTCTTGTTTTTCATGAGTTTCGTGATTATGCCCTTGCATAGAGGAGTGTCACTTCTTCTTTTCTTCAAGTTTAAATACTAAGGAGTTAGTCTCAACCTTAAAATTTTTGATATCTCAACAAGTAGAAAGTTCTTTCCTAAAACTTACTGATTACCTTAAGCAAAAACCTACAATGTTTGTAAATTTTCAAAGAATCATCCTAGAGTTTGTTCTCTTCTTTAGACGTCTTTAACAATAATTCTGGCCTAGCCATCAATTATGCATTCATCATTGTCATCCTTAATCCATTCCAACAATAAACTTAGCATGCTTATATCATGAGAACCAAAATTTTCAACCAAATATCATCAATTTTGAACAAGTATGATATACCTCCCCCAAACTCGAGAGATACATTATCTTCAATGTATGAAAAACTAAATATATGTATCTATATGCAAATGCTAAAAAAAATTAAATGCGATTTACTGTGGTGGTGTGGCTTGACTGGATTCCCTCGTTTGATGTCGTTTGAGAAGAGGGGGACTCTCTGATCCCGAATCTACTCTGCTATCATCGAGGTGATGGCTGAAGGACGACCTGCCGTTCACTTGATGCATCTTGTGGTGCTCGGGGCTTGTGCTGATATGGTTGTCTTGGTTGGAGTGTGTTGTGCAGGAACTGGAGCTTTTTTTGAGCTGTTTCAGGACTGGCGTTGCTTGACATGGGGGACTATACTGGAGCTTGCTCGGGTTACGTCAGGGCTGGAGTGAAATCTTCATCGGTGAAGAAGTTGGGTGGAATCTCTTGAGTGCTTTCAGAAGTAGAGAATGAGGAGGAACTAAGGAATTCATCGGTGTCGTTGTGGCCTTCCTCTGTATAGGCGAGATATAAGTGCCATGGTGGAACATTGTGGGTACCTCAGGCAGAATCGAGGCTTGGAATATGCCCGCCAGCAGTGTGCTTCAGGATGACATCGAGGAAGGCCGACAAATTATCGTTTGTGATCGAGATCACCTTGAAGAAGGCGTTGAGTCGTGTTTCCCATGCCTTGACATACCCAAAGAAGATATCCATGATTCTCTAGGCGCTCTCCTTTCTCCAATCCTTCATGCGGGGCATTGTCATCAAAACTCATTAATTATGGCATTTTCTTCTTGGTGATTCCCTCATTGATTTGATGAAATCCTCAAATGATTCCTTAGGGACCTTGTTTTTTTCTACACAGAGAAGTTATCAAGTTAGGAAATAAGATATTACCCCAGTTTCTTTTGGCGCATTCATGGATTTGTTCGAAGATGAGTTCTCCAACATTGATTTTTCTCCTGTGTATTATTGAGTGTAGCATCATCAGTCTTTCATGAGCACGATTGTATTATGAGATGTTGGCATAAGTGTACCTTTGAGAAAATGATTCTATAATTTTACAACCGGCTTAAGGGCTTGACGATCGACCTTTTTCCTTGTTGGCGCATTCTCCTCGAACTTAGCCCACCCGAAACAAAGATCTTCGAATACTCCATCGTAAGTCTCTTGGTCTGCCTCAGCCACAAACCTTTTATGCTGATCCTCCACTTTCCTCAGTTTGAAATAAATTTGAGTGCTGAAGGGGAAAATCGAAGGAGTTTCCCTGACATACACAATATGGTTGGAAGGGTCTTCAAGATGAGTGTAAAACTCTCTAACCATCGTTGGTGCTACGACTTTATGGTGGCGAGCAAACTTCTCCCAGTTGTGTTTTCGAACCACATCCATGATCTCTGGTCCTAATGGCTCTTCGTTCTCTAATGGAAAAATGAAATCGTCTTCCAAATACACTTGTTGTTTTTGGAAGTTCTTGAAGTGTGCATCAGCTTCAACTGTCTGGAAACGCTCAAAGCTTTGTGTTGGGCTGGGTTTTTCTTCGATTGGCCATGATACTTGTTTTGGTACAGTGAGATTAGCGGCGAAGATGGGGGAATTTTGTTGATTTTTTTCTTGAAGTATAGAGAGATTAAAGCACGATGATGAAGATGGAGTTGAGGGGGTTTTTTTGGAAGTTAATGGGTGGTTTCTTTAGTTCAATTCGGTCAAAACAAGAGAGGAAAAGATTTGCATTGATTGCTTGATATCTGATTGGACGTAAAGTAGGGGAAAATATACTTTCCCTCTTTAATATGCCGCCTAAATTTTCTATGCCCTAGGGTTTCTTCCTTTTCATACGTGAACTTTCCCCATGCTGCCATGTATACTTTGCATTCCTACAATAAATAAAGAAAACTAAATAAAGTAAAACAGATAATGGGTGCATAAAATAACTTAATTTATTTATGTACAAAATTCAGATTTACGTTGCCTAGGCAACAAATTTTGTCAAGTAAGTAGGGAAAACTCTTGGGCATCATGTGCTGTTGATGTCGGTTTGTTCCGCATGAGTGGTGCCTTTGTATTCCTTTAGTCTCTTCCAGTTCAACTTGAAAATGGATTCATCATCTTAGTTCTTGATTTAGATTGCTCCATTGTTATGAACTTGATGTACGATGAACAGTCCTAACCCATGACTTTAGCTTGCCTGGGAATAATTTGATTCATGAATTATAGAGCATTACTTGTCCAGAATAAATTGCCTACATATTTTTCTGTTTTGCTATCATTTTGTTTTTTCTTTGTATAAGCGGGCATTTTCGTAGGCATGTGCTTTGAATTCATCCATTTCATTCAGTTCTAAGAGTTCTTTCTCTAGCAAGCTGAGCATCCATGTTTAACTTCTTGATGGCCCAATTGGCTTTATGTTCAAGTTCCACAGGCAAATGGCATTTTTTGTCGTAGACGAGTTTGAAAGGGACATTCCTAGCAGTGTCTTGAATGCTATGTGATAAGCCCATAGCTCATCTAGTTTAGTGACCAGTCCTCTCGACTTGGGTTGACACTTTCTCAATGATCTATTGATTTCCCGGATAGAGACTTCGGCATGTCCATTAGTCTGAGGGTGATATGCCATTACGATCCGATGTCGCACTCCATATCGTTTCAATGCCTTGGCAATTAATTGTTATCAAAATGTGTGCCTTCATCACTAATGATAGCTCGTGGTGTTCCAAAACGTGTGAATATGTTCTTGTACAAAACTTGACCATGATCTTGGAATCATTTTTAGGTTTTGCAATGGCTTCAACCCACTCGGACACATAATCCATTGCCAAGAGAATGTATAAATATCTGAAAGATGTGGGGAAGGGTCCCATGAAATCTATTCCCTATACGCCAAAAGTTCAACCTCCAGAATGTTCTGCCATGGCATCTCATGTCTTTTGATATGTTGCCTGTTCGTTGGCATCTGTCACATGACTTGTAGAATTCATGTGCGTCTTTGAACAAGTTATCCAATAGAATCCCATATTGAAGAACTTTCGCCGCTATTCTCATGCCGCCAAAAGTCCTCCATACGATGACGAGTGGCATTGGAGAAGGATTTCTTTGTGCTCTTCTTCTGGGACTCATCTTCGGATTATTTGGTCTCCACATTGCTTGAATAGGAATAGTTCATCCCAGTAGTAGTGTCGCACATCATGTCGTAACTTTTTTCGGCCTTGGCTAGATAAATCAGGAGGAACAATACCACTAGCAAGAAAGTTAACTATGTCATCATACTAAGGTAGTTGTGACAAATAAATTTTCATCAGGGAATCCTCTTGAATTTCTGTTATGTCAACACAATCAATTTTTGTTATCTAGTCTAGACACATGATCTGCTACTTGATTTTATGTACCCTTTATCCTTGATCTCTAAATCAAATTCTTGTAGTAATAATATCCATCTGATTAGCCTAGGCTTTGCATCTTTTTTATTATTCAAATATTTAATGGCAGAATGATCTGTATCCACAATAACTTTGGTGCCTAAGAGATATGGCCTAAACTTATCGAATGCAAATACTACTGCTAAGAGTTCTTTTTCAGTGGTGGATAGATTACTTGTGCATCATTAAGAGTATGGCTAGCATAGTAGATAACATTAAATATTTAACTTTTTCGTTGCCCTAGCACTGCCCCGAATGCGTAATCACTAGCATCACATGAGTTCGAAAGGTTCATTCCAGTCAGGTGGAACAACGATTGGTGCTGCTGAAAGTTTTTTCTTCAAATCTATAAAAGCATTCAAACAATCATTAGTAAACACAAATGGTTGATTTTGTTGAAGTAAAAGGTACAAGGGTTTGAGATTTGAGAAAAATCTTTATGAACCGCCTGTAGAAGATTGCATGTCCAAGGAAACTACGTACACCTCACATTGGTGGGTGGAGGTAGGTTTGCGATTACTTCTACCTTAGCTTTATCGACTTCAATGCCTTGACTAGAAATTTGTGACCCATCACTATTCCCTCAATTACCATAAAATGGCATTCTCCCAATTTAGTACTAGGTTGGCTTCTTCACATCGTTTCAGTACTTTGGATAAATTATCAAGACATCGATTGAATCGTCACCTGAGATGGAGAAAACATCTATAAATACTTCCATGCACTCTTCCACCATATCTAAAAAGATGACCATCATCATCTTTGAAAGGTAGCTGGGCCGTTTACACAGACCAAATGACATTCGTCTAAAAGCATAGGTACCATATGGACATGTGAAAGTAGTCTTCTTTGATCCTCCAGTGCTATGGCTATTTGATTATATCCTGAAATCCATCAAGGAAGTAGTAAAATGTTTTTCCCTCTAGCTTATCTAGCATTTGGTCAATAAAAGGGATGTGAAAATGATCTTTCTTGTGGCTTTATTGAGCTTATCTACCATTGCAATCTATTAGGATTCTTCCAGTGGCTAAAAAGGGTCATCCTAGGATGATAGGTGCATTTCATCGGCTTTCAATGTCCAAGATGAGGATATCAACTGGAAATACGAATTTTTCCATGATGTGATCCCAATCAGCCCTAACTTTCTTCTTGATCTGATTAAATCATTGAAGTTCACCAAGGCTGATTCAAAGGGAGTTTTACCTTACTTCATCCTTTACCTTCTCATTTATGCACTATATTTATCATATGTTTGTATTTACCTCTTAGGATATTCTTGTCATATATCATTCATTGTATGAATTTGCATGAGTTTTATTAGTTGCATGACATTCATTGCATTTAATAAATGTGTTTTTCATTAAGCATGCATTGCATTCAAAGCATCTAGTTCATTTAGGGAAGTAGTTCAAATGCATATAGATCATAGTAAGCTACTTCATTCATGCATCTAGTTCATTGAATAAAGTTAGTTCATTAATTAAAGTAGTCATTCATCAAACTAGTTCATTTAATAAACTAACTCTTATTGTTTCATGCATATTTTCAATTAAAGATTGAATAAAGTTGCCTTTGTGTCTAGGGCATGAGAGAAGTTGAACAGTTTCAACAGATGCAAGAATATCAGTCAGAATGTATTCTAATTCTGGATGCGATACAGATTGTTTTCGACCAGAAATCAATTGGATATTATTCATATCTCTTAGCTTTCCAACGCCTTTTTAATCACCTCAATCCGATATCGGAGCTTGAGATATGATCGATTTACTGAAGATAATGCAGGCTGGAATTTTCATTACGGGAATTTGACAAGGATGATTTGGATGAGTTTGAGCTAAGGAATAGTCCTTTCATCTTCTAGAAAGTGATAAGCAATTGAATTCTATCTTAATGCTTCTATTCAAAGCAATTAAAGATTAATTCTTTTCATCTTTCAAGGCTGTTCATATTCTTGGAGAGACAATGCATTAAAATTCACCTATTCAAGTCTTACTTATCATTCTTTGAAGGCTATTCACATGCTACCAAGGAACAGGCAATGAAGGCTGATTTATTTCATTTAATAATCAAATTATGTGAAAAATCAGCAAGGAATTTGAAGAGACAAGCTGATTTGGACATGTAGGATGTCCACATTCATCTATGACTTCATTTAACCTCTTTTTCCATTTGCAAGCAAAGCAAGGTAGCCTAAGGTAACCTCTTTCTCATGATAATACAGTGGGCAAATGTCTGATATAATAAGAAAAGTATGGATTGAAATGATCTGATTTCGAAAGAAAGTACAATTTTGCAATGATATAAACTGAAATAGAAAAGTACATATCTAAAATGGTACAGTATGGTATGAATTACAGTTTTCTATATTAAATTCTTATTACAGTTAACAACTGATTTTATACATATTTTATTTTATGTTTTTATATGGTATTGTCTGTTTATACGTCAAATATTTTATATATTTTATTTTTTGGTTACCTCACTAAGTGAAAACTTAGCGTGTGAGTGTTTCACACGTAGGTACAAGCAAGAAAAAAAAGTAGAGAGTGCATCAGCATCATTTCCGAGGAATCAGTTATGCCACCAAAATCAATAGTAATGACATCATGGTTGTTAATTTATTTGGTAGTCACATGTATATTAAAGAAGTTTCTAGTTGCTCTGATTCGAGTCTGTTTAAGTATTTTGTTTAATTTATGTTTAGCTTTACAAAGGACGTTATTAATTATGAATATTAATTTATTAAATCTAATTATTTATGATAGAAATGATTTTCAAATCAGGTAATTTTATGGCATTTTTATTTAAGATATATTACAATACAAACTGCCTAAAATACTATCTGAATTGAATTTAAATTTTGAAATTAAATATTAAATTGATTTTGAGTGATTATTAGTTTTAAAATAAAGAAATGCATTTTGAAATTTTAAAGAAATGATTTTTTACTGGTTTTCAATTAGTAAATGTTTCGTATGATTAATGTGACATATTTGACTCGTATATGGGATATATGAGTTAAGAGTGTTACAGTTTTTGGTATCAGAACTGCAGGTTTAGTCGATTCTTGGCCTATACCAAAGAGAAAAAGTGTGAAATTTTATACACATTAGGATGTTTGAATTATTTATCTGGTGTGATTAAGTGATTAGATGAATAATGCTGATTTTTTTAATTAATGTGATGGTATACGAGTAAATTCGATAGTGTAATGATATAGTGAGAAATGTTAGTTTAGTGATATTATTTGGTAATTCAGAAAAGAAGATCGGGATTGTTTTTAATTTGAATAAACTAAAGGAAACTCTAATTTACTATTCTAGAAAGGTTAGTGTCGTACGAAATTTTCTTCATGCTACAAAAGGAATGTTCTATCAACGGGTGAAGAGTAAATTGAGACGAGATCACAATTCACTCAATTGGAAAAACAAGGATATCAATTTAGAGAATGTTGGATTAGAATAATTTCGGTTACAGATTAGATATTTTTGTTGTTAGGGCCTAATAGATTGTTGTTCCAAAGTTAACGATTCAGAAAGGCTTGGAAAGATTACGAGATTATGATGATGAGAAAAAGAGTTGAGAAAATGAAAGATTTTATATGAAAAATCGTGCCTAAATAGGGTATTTTTGGGTTTGAGTATCGGTACTGAAGAAATACTGATATTGTTCATCAGATGGTTTTAAATAAGGAAGTTTTGGGCTATAAGTATCGTTACTCATTCATAAGGTAGATACTATTGGTTGGGTATCGATACTTGTGATAGTACCGAGTTCACTTAGCAAATTCTAGTAGCCAATTTTAGTATCGGTACTCATGGGATCGATATGAAGGTAGAGTATCGATACTCCCAGTAGGGGTATCAATACTAAGTATTTTTCAAAACATTGGAGCATAATTTGATATCAATACTCAGGATAGTATCAATACCCCTGTACAAAAGTATTGATACTTAGTCCAAGAGTATCGATACTATTCCTTCTCAGCTTATAATAGACATAACAATATTAATACCAAAGGGTGGGTATCGATACCCAGAGGACAACATCGATACCGAAAAGCTCAGTATCAGTACCAGCGTATAGTTTTGGATAAAGAATCCAATTGATTAAGGGGTTAGACTTAAGGGACCCAATAACACTAGAATATTGTTAAATAAAACTACAAGTGAGAACAATAATAAATGCAACACAACTAGAAACAATGACAGCTAGGATAACATAAAACTACCTTGTTTGATACTCGGAAAACAATCAGGACACCCGATGTACTTTAATAGAGGACAATTGTCTTGCTAAAGAAAAGTTTGGATATATCCCAGTCAATGCTAAGGCACTTCAGTCGCCAACTAAATGCAGATGCCCCAATACTCGATGAAGTAAGTTTGTCGGGTGTACGTCTTCGATGCAATTTTGGATCTAACACCAGATAGCGAGGGTATTCTAGGTAGGCTAGAGGGGTATACGCTCCGAGATGCAGAACCCTCAGCCACACCATGATGTCTACCTCAACATTTCATGTCGACATCCTTATGTATTAATACCTATGCCACTACCATACTCATTTAGTGAATGCATGTAGTATAGTATAATTATTAGTGAATGCATCTATTTGTATACCTTGTATTCAATCGTAACTCTACTTTGTTTTAACTTCGTATTATTATTTTGGGATGTAATGGGAGCTCCCGTATTTGTGAACTTGATTATTAGTTTTTATTTATATCATTGTGGATGGTTTACATATGATGTTTTACAATTGGTTTTTGAAAGAAAATTTTGGGTTAGCCACTTGATGGTCCCGTATAACACTTTAATCCATCGGTCTCCTGATCGAACTGAATTAAGGTGTTACAATATCAAGTTTTGGAATATTTGTATGGGGTATGTGAGTGAAAATGGTATGATTGGATTAAGTAGAAGAAGATTTTTTATGTGCAAAGCCATAACATCTTGGTGAGATTGCCATGATGTGTAAATCACCTATGTGAGAATAATCCTATTCGAGTCAAGAGTGGTATTCGAGTAAAACCTCCTTACCATGGGCGTATCTAGGCCTAGGCCATGTCCCCCTATGCTCAAAAAAGGATAAATTACTTATTTAGTCACCCATTTTTTATTTAATTTCTATTTTAGTCACTCAATTATTATTTATTTTAAATCACAAGTAAAGTTACATTTGGTCTCTTTAAAAAATTAGCGTGATGTTGATATATCATATGATAATATCATGTTATGATTGAAAAATAATTAAAAATGTCATGTTAACATTATTGTTGTTTTTTAAACGACATGTAATAAAAATAAAACCAAATCGTAAGGTTAGCTATGATTTTGAAAAAATAATAGTTGAGTGACCAAAACATAAATTAAGTAATAGGTGGGTGACCAAATAATTAATTTACCCTAAATAAAAAATATGTATAAATTATGTTAAGAAAATTATATTGATTCAATTAATATATTTTTCTAGATTTAATCCAAATATATATCTATCTATAATTGTTAATATATTTTTAAATTAAATATTTATGAATTAATTTAGATAAAAAAATTATTATGTTTATACTAGCCCGACTTATAAAATTTTTCTAGATTCGCCACTACTACTTACAATAATGAAAAAATTATTGCCACTTCTTCCAAGTTGATTAGATTTTCCTTCAATCAAATGATATATGTAAGGATAAAAAAAAGGCATTAATAAAGGCCAAATGGTAATTCCTTAGCATGCATCCCTTGAAAGTTAATTTGCATATCCCTTTTATTCCATTTTTCTTTCCTCACTCTGGGATAAGCCGGAAACTGACCAAAGGGGTATGTAAAATTATGTTTCCACGCAAAAACTACATTTGCATACAAAACTCTGGAAACTACTACCTCTTCTCCATTTTTTTTTTTTTGAGATCTATATTACAAATCTATTGTCAACCTATACAGAAATACCCACCTCAAAATCCATCCCTCAGCATTCCAAGTTTGATAAATCAAGAGGAAAGAAAGAGCAACCATCAAACCACATTCACAAACTTTGGCTTTCAGCCAGCAAAATATGTTGACCCCGATCACGGGGATCTTGCAGGAGCATAACTTTATAGTTCTAGTAATGAACAACCATTACTAGGGATGAACAAGATGTGGGTGCGACGAGTTACTACTAGTGCTTGCCTGTTGCCCAATACTTGGAGGAGGATGAAGCAGCTCTGACTGTGGAAATGTGCCATTGGGCGGCACATCCAGCAGCAAATCTTGGTCTGAACATTCATCAACAAAATGGAAAGGGTCCAGCATGAGAGAGCTACCATCGGGAGGCAACGCAAACAGGCTTCTGGGGCTAAAGCAAGAACCATCATTTTCTCTGTGTTCTTTGTTTCCGTAGGTAGCCTTCACGATCCCTCTCTTTGGACTCTTTAATATCCTTTCTTGAACAAAATGACAGTGTAACTCTGATAATTCAAAATGCCCACAAAATCAACACTCAACTTACAGATGAAACTTATTTACTTACTGATAATTTTACTGTTTCATGTTTGCAATTATATTTCTTTCATCCAGTTTATTAAATATTCTTGTTACTTTCCTTTTATCATAAAAGCTCATTTGGGTTATTTTCACTTTCACATTCAATGCTACTATCAAGTCATCGATATAATTTAACAGGATCTATTTCACACATAGCTTGGGCCAAAAAAAGTTTCATGCAGTGCAATTCTAGCAGAGAAAATTTTCTAACCTGGAATTTGACTGTCCCGTGATCTCTTCATAGTTACCGAATTATTCAATGTTATGGCGTTTGGTCCTCTAGCAACAACCGACCCTCCAACACTATTTTTACATTTCTGCAGCCAAAGAAATGCTTTTATGCACTGAGCACAAGAAGTTCGTGTCAAGCTGTCACAACTAAAGATAACCAATTCAAACCTCGAGTCCATGACAGCGTTCCACCCAGTCAGATTTCATCAAATTGAATAATGCAAGTCTTTTTAAAGTCTTACAATCTTCAGCTTTCACCCCAGGAACAGAGATGTCAAAGACCCCTTCCTCGAGCAGTTGCTGAAAGTAACATAAGTTATCCTTGAATTGAGGGCTTTCAAGCATGCTTTTCAGGCTGCAGATGCAAAGAAGACTATCAGCAAGTCCATTCTCCACAGCATGTTTCAATTATTCTCATCTCTTTAAATGAATAATAGCCGTTACTGGTTTTTTTCTCCCTTTCCCCTTTTTACCTGATTTCCACTATTGTGCACCGGATACTATCAAAATACTATTATTACCCAAAATGCATTCCATTACACACAAAACATAAAATAGAAATATATTACTTTCCCTCTTGATTCTTGAAAAAGAGTAAAAAAGGGTACCTCTCAGGGAGTTTGGCAATGTCAAGAGGAGGTAGATATTGCAGTAATTGCTGTTGTTCGTCTTTTGTCAAATTCTTGACGAACTCCTCAAAGTTGATAATATCCTATACGACAAAAAATTATCATCACATATTTGTGAAAGAATATGTGCAGCAGTGCAAAAATGTTCAAGGTAACTCAACCCTTTCTTAAGATGGAAGAGTTATGAGAGATTTTTGAACATCTGAAATCATTAAATGTCAACTTAATGGTTCTGAGTTCTCAATTGAGAGGTTTAACGTAGCAGCGGTTAAGTTGAGGTTTAAAGAACTTTCCCTCATAAACAACTTAAGAAAATGAAATAAGGGAACTTACATTCAAATCTATGTTACACAGCGGTGAATTATGACTTTCCAGCATTAGTGATTTTTCATATGGAGCCTTGTCTCTGCCAAATGTCAAAAGGGAAAAGAAAAGATATATTAATCAATGAAAGCACCATTCTCCCGTATCTCCTCACATTCACAGCATCTATTTTCTTTATGTAAGCCGTGAGTTGTGATAACTAAAATTTCTTCCTGAAAAAAACTGCAAGGATCAAGATATAACTACATTGAGCTTTTGAGATAAGTTCCATGTCTTGCATTGCTGTAAGAAATATACTATACATTTATCTTAATCTTTTTGAGTGGCCATGGTAATTTTCATAAATCTTTCAGTTTAAAGGTCACATGGTCCACACCAATGCTAGCTTCATAAGCGGTAGATTCTGTTGCAACTTGTGAAATGCCATAACAAAAAGTAAAAGTTTTACCTCTTAAGTTGCTCATGCAGCATTCCTTGTCCAGCAGGGTTCTTTGCCTTTTCAATTCTATGTCCCAAAAATTTTATGCTCTTCCTATCACTATATGAAGGGAAGTTTGATGAATGTGAATAAGCCTCATTCATTGAATATTGTTTATTATCAAATGAGAGGGAACTAGCTTCTGATTCCTCTTCTTGAGCTATTGAGCTCGGATGCCTAATCAGAATACTTCCATGCCCAATCTCAACAGAAACCATGGGAGTTTCACTCTCAAGAAGCAAGTCCTCCTCAGAAGATCCAGAGAAATATGAAGACTGTCCTTGTTCATGTAAAATAGTATACAAATCTTTTGTAAGTTTCTCGACTGGTGATGGCTTTGGATGATTTGCACATGTTCTTTTCTTAGAAGGTACCATTGAGTCCCACACATTAGATTGAGCAGGTCCTGGAAAAAGATAGAAAGACGACATCTTATATCAGTATTTCACAAAATTTTAAAACTGTAAACATATGTAGCTAAATGAATTGACTCGCATTAGTCAAGATTAAGTGGGAAATGAAGGTAAAATTCGACTATGGGGATTAAAACACCAAGATGAATGCTAAACAGAAGATTTAATACAATAAAACAAGGTATAGTCTGAATCATGTCAATAGGTTGTTTCAACTGAAAACTAAACATTCACTTCAAATATCTCAAAGATATGAAAACCTTTTTACTTCAGTTGTTCAATGTGCATCGTTTAGTGTTAAACCATAACACTTGAATTTTAGGAAGATATATAAACATGTCCAGAATCATTTGATAATGCCATGAATCTCCAATGAGTTCAGAAGATGGAATGAGAATTTCCAATGAATTTCAGTATATGACCCTTTAATGACAAAAAAATTGCAATTTACTCCCACACAGTTAGTGATGGAACACTGATGGCATCATGTCCAACCTGTTAAGTCACTAGCATCTGCACTGCCAAATTGAGCACAGCTTTCAGAATTAGATATGGCTGATCCAGAACTTGATCTATTACTAGTATCTTCATCCACAAATTTACGGAAGCCTAGATTGTAATCAGGGGACACAATGGCTGTTTCATGATTTGGCTTTCTTTTCAGTAGTTTTACTTCTTTGTTCTTATTTATAGATATGCTCTTCACTCTAGCCCTATTCTCCTCAGGTTCAGGACGAGCATGAAGTGGGGTATATTTTGCAAGTGTCCCTTTTGTCCTCCACCGTGATCCACATGCATTACACAACACTGGCTTCTCAGGAGGTCCATTGCGCCAAAGAGGAGTGCCTATCACAATGCAGTGTTGTCAGTAAGTTTAGACCAATCAAGGGCTGTGATATGCTTATGGCTCTTCTAACCGCAAGAGACATTTGCCAAATTTTATAGATATATACAAGGACAAGACCTCAACAGAATACAAAAGGGTGCACAAAAGAGTTCAGCATATTCTTAGCCAAGTACAAAGACACGCTAAGTTCAAAAACTATAAAAAACAATTGAAGTATTTTGTTAATGGTGCACTAAATTGAACACTTAGAAGTCATTCAGAGTGTTTAAATGAAAATGATACTTACGAGGTTGAATTGCTTAAAGGATAAATAGTAAACAAGATTAACTTCAAAATAGAATTGAATGGTATCCAGAACAAAAAAAAAAAGAAACAAAGAATGGTTTAACAAAATGTTTTAAAAAATAAAGTGCAATCCTTAAAAAATGTTTCACATTTTGTATTGGAGTCCATGGTGGTGGATAGCTCTTATCAACAAAGAACGAAAGAAAAGTCTTGGAACAACCACTAGAGTGCTTTCCTCTTTAACACTGAATTTTAAACCAGAGCTTATTTAGCAAGTCATGGCAAGTGCACCACTAAAGGATCAAAACAATGATTTTGCAAAGAAATGCATTCCATTCAATTGAATAGAAGAAAAATGAGGTTTGACTTGATGTTTAAGCTTATAACATCAAAACATACCAATCAAATGTTGAATCCGAAACTGCAAGAGTCAACAACATATGCATACCCCAGTATCCAATGAGTTCAAACTCATTTTCCTTTCTGAGATACCTGGAAATTTGAACAATAGTCAAAGAAGACACGCTGAGAAATGAGGTTGAAAATTACAATCGATTCAATACCAAATTCAAGTTCAAAGCTTTACATGGACTGAAAAACAAACCTGTTTCTGAATTCATATGCAGACAAAATATCACAAAGAACATAACATGTCCTAAATTTTTATCTTTGCCCATATATTTGGTTTAATCTGTTTCATCATACAGTTATTCCCCTCCCAAATTCCAATGATATAATTATGCATTTATCCAGGCAAATATAAAATCATACACCGAATTTACTGACTTAAAGAAAAAGGTTTACATTTACACACATCCTAGAACTCAAAATTCAGGTTTTTTTCCCCTAAAGCTTTATAAAGAAAAAGTTAACGGAGAAACAATAACTCACTTGTAACTCCACAGTGATAGCAAGGACCTTGCTTGCCCATATCCTTCTCTTTCGCTTAAGGGAAAAGAAATAAATTAAAAGGAAAAAATGAGGGGGAAAAACAAAAGAGGAAATTTTTTTATTTATTGACAAAAAACCTTTTCTAAAAATTGAAAAGTTTTTATACAAATTGATTGATTTCTTCAACCTTTATATGACATATTATGCATTTATCCCAGGCAAATATAAAATCATACACCGAATTTACTGACTTAAAGAAAAAGTTTACATTTACACACATCCTAGAACTCAAATTCAGGTTTTTTTTTCCCCTAAAGCTTATAAAGAAAAAGTTAACGGAGAAACAATAACTCACTTGTAACTCCACAGTGATAGCAAGGACCTTGCTTGCCCATATCCTTCTCTTCGCTTAAGGAAAAGAAATAAATTAAAAGGAAAAAATGAGGGGGAAAACAAAAGAGGAAATTTTTTATTATTGACAAAAAACCTTTTCTAAAATTGAAAAGTTTTTATACAAATTGATTGATTCTTCAACCTTTATATGACATATTCAACTGGGTATTAAAGGCTTTTCTGCAACAACCCAGAAAGCTAATTTAGTTTGCAGAACAAAGCAGCAGCCCCCAAAATGAAAAATACCCAGAAGAGCCTTTTTGTCCTTCTCTCAGTCCAATAAACATAAAAAAAATTAAAGATTTTAGAGATGGGTATTTCAGCTTAGATTTGTACAATCCAATGGGGGAAAAAAGTTATTAAACGAAGAAGAAGACTATTGAGAGGAACCTAATAAATGGATGTGAAAAGAGAGGTCAAATGGAAAAAGGAAAAAAAAAGCTAAGAGATAGCAGTGTCAAGTGAATTATGTGTTTGTGTGCATTTTTTATTTATGATATTATTTGTTATCACTATGTAAAATTATTTATCTTCAAAATATAATTAATAAATGCATAAATTATATTAATTATTTTATTTTATTTACCAAAAATAATTTTATTTTAAATTTAAAATGATTTGTGGTGATAAATTTTTATCATTTGTATTGATTATGGGTCAGGTCAGATTTTAATTTATTTAAACTCAATTTTAATATAATATTTTTTATTTGATGTTTGGCCCGACTTAGAAAAAAATTCATCCATCTCATAATTTGATGCGACTTTTAAGATAAAATTTGTATTTACCCTAATTAATATAAATATGTATATATATAATTTTTATTTTCATTAGTCAAAGTAAGAATAAATGTGAGATGTTATAATAATTATATTTGTATATATAAATTTCGAGGTCTACCTCGACTGAAAGCTTTTCTTTGGTTGTCGTGTAACAAAAAAACTTAATGAGAGAAGTAAACTCCACTTTACTATGGACTGCAACTGTTTGCTTTGTGGTGATTTGTTGGAAGATATAGATATAGCTTTAAACGTTGCCCGACAGTCGTTCATGTGTGGTCGGCTTTGGTGAGTCCTTCACGTCCGACTTTCTTTTTATAGTTGGATTTGCATGACTGGATAAACATCAATCTGTCTGGGTCTGATCATCTGGTTGCAATTCTAAACATAGGGACTGTAAAACCCTAAATCAATACGACACAAAATCAATTAATCAGAATATCACATTGAATCATTGGAATGGCTAACCAAAATTTTCTTTTAAATTTTTTCGTTTTTAAAAAATGATCATTTGTAACCACTCATGCTAAAATAAATCAACTATAATTTAAATAAAATAATTTACATTAGGGGCTCCAAAAATAATACTTAAATCATACATATCATAATTTCAAATGAGTTATGACTCATACAAAAATATACAAAATCGGGGTTTATAATTATACACGCCCTATAAAGATGAACTCGAGACGTACTCTGCACTATATGGTTTTGAATCACTGTTGTCAAAAAGTCCTTGTACTACTCCTCGACAAACTTGTGTAAGGAAACAAATTCCGAACGCTGAGCTAACTAGCCCAATGCCATACTAACAACTAAGTCATACTAAAAGTGTTAATGTCAAGCTAAAGCAAATTGATAACTGCAAAAATGAGTATACTTGTATATTGCACTCTCTACTTTATGGTAGACATCATGGTGCGATTAAGGGTTCTGCATCTCGGAGCTCACACACCCCTCAAGTCTACCTAGGTTGGTTGCCCGAAATCTCTGCATCGATCAACCCCTCGACTAGACCATTCCTTGAGTGTCAGTCCTTGCGCCCAAGTCAGTTAGCTTTAAGTGCCTTGTGCACTACCTTAGGATATATCCGACTAAATCTATACTTTCTATAATGCTAGCATTTTCTAAAGGAACTCGGGTGTCCTGATCGTTTCTCAAGCATCATCCAAGGATATTTTTATATCATCCTAATTGATCTTATTTCTAAGTGTAATATTAATATCATTAATATTTTCACTTGTAGTCTTATTTGTTGATAAAAAGAAGTGTTGGGGTACCTCAAGTCTAATTCCCTTAAAACTGACATTTTTGACCAAAACAGACTGAAAGTATCGATATTAGCCCAAAAGTATCGATACTATTGCAAAAGTTTCGATACTTTATATAAGTATCGATACTTTTAAACATTCTATTCTGCCCGGTTTCGAAACTTTATGAGAGTTTCAAAACTATGACCTAAAGTTTCGATACACTTGAAAGAGTATTAATATTCTTACCCAGAAACTCATGAATCTGCCCAAAACGAAGAACAAGTATCAATATTATCCCTATATCAATACCCTAATGTAAATCATAAAACAAGTACTGAAAACTCTATTTTTCAATCTCAAAGACCATAGTGAGGTCCCCAAACATGCTTAAAGTTTTATTTAATCAACAAGGGTCATAATAGAGGCTTTAAACACATTTATAACTCTAAAACAAGAATTTCACCATGAAAATGCTTATCATGCTCAACTCAAACATTTAAACTATCTTGAACTTCTAATGACTCACTAAGAGTATAGAAGAGTTGTAAGCTTAAACTGAAGCTTGAAGGGTGAGGGTTAATGATCTTACCTTTGCTTGACCAATACTAAACTTGAAGTCCTAAATCCTTCAACTTGAATATAGAAGAAGAAAAGAGAAAATATGGAAAGAAGATGAATGTTTGGTGGGAAATGGGGAGTTGTTCACGTAGACCTCATAAAATATGGGAGTTTTCAGATTTTGAAATAAGAATTGGGTAAATTAAACTTTTAGTCCCTCTATTTTCTATTTCATAAGACCATCCTTACAAACTAACTCTTAGCCCCATACTCAAGCCCAATACACTAAACTAGGTCTAACTATCTTATAAGGTCCAATTGGGCTCAATTTTAGGTTTTGGGTTGACTCAAACTACTAACCCGGGATTCGGGGCTTTACAACTATCCCCTCCTAAAAAGAAATTTTGTCCTCAAATTTTGTCCTCAAACTACTAAAGGAATCTTCTTGTTTCTCGACTATTTCACTTACCTGGCTAGAATTTTGATCGGCTCCTCTTCATAAGATATGTCAGGGATCAACTCGACTTGATCTAAAGATAGGACATGCGAAGGGTCAAAGATATCTTTGAAGCATGGATACATGGAACACATTATGAATGCGCTCCAACTCTGGTGGTAAGGCTAAACGATAAGCTACTGGTCCTATTATCTCAAGCACCTCATAGGGACCGATGAAACGCAGAGTCAACGTTATTTTACATCTAAACGAAGTACCTTTTTCCACGTGGACACCTAAAGGAATACTTTGTCTCCCACTTCGAACTCGATTTCCTTACGTTTCAAATCTGTATACGATCTCTATCTATCTGAAGCCTCCTTAAGTCTACTCTGAATCACCCTAACCTTCTCTTTAGTTTCATGGATCAGATCTGGTTTTACTGTTTTACCTTCACTAAGCTTAGTCCAACAAAGAGGAGTTTTACACATGCGTCCATACAGAGCTTCGTATGGAGCCAGCTGGATTCTCGACTGATAATTGTTATTATACGTGAACTCCGCCAATTGTAGGTGATCTTCCCAACTACCCTCAAGATCCATAATAACAGACCTAAGTATATCATCAAGAATTTGAATAATGTGCTCTGACTGACTATCTCTGAGGGTGAAATGAAGCTTCGTACCTAGGGAATAGTGAAGAGCTTCCTAAAATCGAGAAGTGAATCTAGGGTCTCTATCTGAGATGATCGAAGTTGGGACTCCATGCACTGACTATCTCACGGATTTTACTGCTCTAGTATCTATAAGGTAAAGTCTATTTGAACTAGTAAGAAGTGAGTGGACTTGGTTAACCGATCTACTATCACCCAAACTTCATCATGTTTACGCCTTGTCATTGGTAACCCAGTCACAAAATCCATTGTTACTCTATCCCATTTCCACGGTATCTCAATCGGCTGGAGTAACCCTAAGGGATTGTGGTGTTCCGCCTTAACCTGTTGCACACCAAGAACTTTGCTATAAACTCAAAAACCTCTCCCTTCATGCCCGATTAGAAATAGGGATAATATAAACTACAATGAGATTCATGAAGGATCTTGCTATGCAACTGGTCACCATTAGGCACACATAAACAACCCTTAAAGTACAATACATCACCATGTTGTTTCGAACCCTGAGGCCTCACCTTGGCAGTGAGGCAGACTTGTTCCATCTTAGCTCTTAGGCGACCATCTGAACTTTGAAGTCTCTAGATTTCACTCACTAACTCAGATTCTACTCGAAGCTTTTCTAATAAACCTCCATCACTGGATATACACAGGCACGCCAACAAAGCTATCAACTCTAACATTGAGTTTCGGATCAGTGCATCTGCTACAATGTTCACTTTTCGGGGGTGATAGTCGATAACACAATCATAATCCTTAAGCAACTCCACCCATGTACATAGCCTTAAGTTAAGCTCTTTCTGGGTAAGCAAATACTTTAAACTTTTATGGTTGGTGAAGATGTGGTACTTTTCTTGAAACAAATAGTGTCTCCAAATCTTGAGCGTGAAGACAACCATTGTAAGCTCTAGATCGTGGGTGGGGTAATTTTGCTCGTGAGTCCTGAGTTGAAGAGATGCATAAGCTACCACTTTTTCTTCTTGCATCCTAAGTCGCTTAATGAAGCATCGCTATACACGATAAATTTCTTTCCCGACTCAGGTTGGGTTAAGACTAGGGTTTCGGTCAAAAGGGTCTTCAATTCTTTAAAACTACTATTGATTCTTACCCCACACAAACGGTACACCATCCTGAAGCAATTTTGTTATGGGAGATGCTATCATCGAAAATTCCTTTACGAAGCGACAATAATAGCCTATGAGACCTAAGAAACTATGCTCCTCGGTTACACTTTTGGGTGGCTCCCACTCAAGGACCGCTTGAACTTTTTGAGGGTCAGCATGATACCATCCGCTGATACTATGTTGTGTTATGAGTACTATAAAATTATACGCAATTAATGTGAAAGTATACACAATCGAACAAGTAATACAATGATGAGTGAGTATCATCTCCATAGGGATTGGAAGGATCTTGAGTAAAGTTTATGCACTACTCAAAAATAATTAAGTATAGCTAATGGTATTCACAAATGATTATTCCAAGGCAAATGAAATGTGTATATATGGTGAAAGGATAGTAATGTGAATGAGTAACAAAAGGAAATATCATGGCAAAGGAAAATGGTAAAGATAACAATTAAATAAAATAACTTGATAATCCTCACACGGGAAACTACTTCAAGAATGAGTGATGGGGAATGATTTAAGGATGCTAAAACTTATCTCTCTAGTAGATTAAATCTATCTAAGCTTCACTTGCTCAACGGAGTTTGCTGAAAGTGCTCCCGTTATCTCTAGTCAAGGGAACCTAATAGAATAAAATGCCACGCATCTCCCCTCAGTATCAATTATTGCAGCCTACGCTATTGATAAAAACTACACCTATTAGTCGTTAAAATTCTATCTTAGTCTCTATCAAGCACTAAGGGATTAGGATATAGTACTATTATGTCGGGTTTAAGCTTAAGTAAACTACTACACCCCATTGCTTATGTGAATCTTACTTGTGTTTCTCTCGAATTCTCCAAGCATTAATGACTAAGTTTCTCTCGAACAACTAGACTTCATCTAAGTAATGGACACTTTCATATATCCTACAAACTTATAAGATGAAGCTTTCATAAGCAAAACAAGTAAATGCGAAAGATAAACTTTAATCTACCATTAAAACAAAATCAAGCATCTATAAAATCAACCCCACCAAATAAGGTTAGTTCATGGTAGGGCTTGAATATTCCATGAAATAGAACATGAAAATCATTCGTTCCAAACAACCCAACTAAAATAAATGAAAGAAAATAGCAAATGGATGGAGAAAAAAGCCTTCGAAGCGCGCTACCGGAGCTCTCCTTGGCCACCACGAACCGCCTTAGCTCGCTAGCTCCTCTCGGACGCCTAGCTTGCCAATCCCTCGAGTTTCAGAATAGAGGAACACCCATAAAAATGGAGGAAGAAAAATGGTGGAGAATATGGTGATTTTTCTACCTTGGTAACCTCCTTATTCTCTCTCTTGTGTGGTGTCCTTTTATAATAAAAATATCTAAGGGTATTCTTGAGAATTTTGCACTCAAAATGCCCATCATACCCCCAAATTCATTCCTTGGGCATGAAGTTTATCTCTATAGGTGGCAGTGGACCCCTTCAAGTGGTTACAAGCACCAGACACATGCTTTGACAACTGTCCTTTTGTGAAAATATCTTTTTGTCCTTTTCTGTGCCAGAAATACCAAGGCATTTCAATATGCTTCAGCAATGTGTGATGCTGTGACATTCTTCCCAACTTGCCATTTTGCTTGTTATTTCCTAAACATCACTAAAACCCACACCTTCCTCATTACATACACCTTAATAAAACAAAATAACACAACCACCACAAATGCAATTATATGCAGCTACATACATCTAAAATGACCTACATGGACCCTTAAACAAAGAATAAATTAAGTGAAAAGCCTTAAAAGTAGCCTTTTTACGAAGTTATCACACCCCAAACTTAAGCTATAGCTTATCCTCAAGTAATGGATAACAATTAACACAATCAAAATGTCATGGTAATTTTCAACAATAGGGCATCAAGATAAAAATTGAATTTTAACCCTCAGAAAAATCGGCTTCAACATGCTAAACATATCAAGAATTCAAGTACTTTTCCCTAGGTCAAGATTCTTTATGGTTGTGTGTGTATGATTGTATCTAATTTATACTTCAAGAATTTAGGCAATTTCTAATTGAGTTCCCTAGTTTTGCCACGACATTTACTGTTTCATTAAGCACATTTATACTCCCTTTTCATTTAATACACATTTTTTTTTTTTTTCTCTTTTTACGCTTCTACAAAGGGAGTCAACTCATCACACCTACCATTCCATACTCTAGGTGAAAGGGAACATACGTTTCACCCCCAAGCTAGTCAGGTAGAGTCATCCCATGACTACTTTCATTCACTCGTATGCGTGTGGCTGCCATTTATTAAATATAGTTCCAGGCAATGCCACGACAAAGAGGAGTGTCCCTCTACAGCTATGCCAAAGCATTTATTCATGATCAAACAAAATTCATACATAAGGGAGTTCTTAAACAATGATTTATCATTTAATCATAATACATATTTTAATGCCAAGGCTAACCAGAGTTATTTCACAAAAACTTCCTAAGTTCCTTAAGTATAGAGAACATACAAAACGTGTAAGAACATTTCACAAATCATTAAGCACTAGAGTCAGTTCTATCATTCTCAACAGTCATTTACATTCAATTTCTAGCCTAACAAGTTCATCATCATCAGGTATCATCAAAACATTTCATCTAATTGTCCTACCATTTACTGATGCCATGGCATAACATAATGCTAATACTATCATGCACATGTTCTACAAAGAACACTACCTCTCCTAAACTTGAGAGAAGCATTTTCCTCAATGCTGAATAAAAACTAAGTTAAAACTAGACTACATGCTATACAATTCAATGCAATGCAAGGTACATTCTCTTCCTAAGATGTGGTGGAGTCGTACTGGGAGTGCTAGTAGTACTGTGCCTGGTGCACTTCCTCAATGGGGTGGGGATTACGTCTGGGTCACAATTTGGTTAGCAGGTGGTGTGCTAGGGCCTTCGGTGTTCTTGGATGCTAGGGTCTCCACATGCCCAAAGATGTCTTCAGACATCATCTAGTCCTACATGGAAAAGGTTACAGTGGCGTTTTTGTCTGGCTGGGTATCTTACTTGAGGACTCATCAGCATTATGGGTCTCATTGACTTTTCAGGCTCAGTTTGGGATTGGGTTGAGACTTAGGTATTGGCTCAGGCACCATATCGTGTTGATTGGGTTAACATCCTCTAGCCTGTGTGTACTATCTTGATGAGTGACATTTGGAAATCTTGTGGCATCCTCAGATGTTGGCAATATCACGTCTAGGATAATTGGAAGATTATGAGCCAAATATGGAGCATCTTCTTGTGAATAGATACCACGATTGTGTCTTGTTTCTTGACATAGGTAAAGAAAGTCTTTCCATATTAAATAGATCCTCCATTTGTTCCCTATTCTTCTTTATTGATTCCTCGATTGCATCTAGCTTTGCCGTGACATATTGGTTTATAGTAGCATGTGAAGTTACTTTGTCATTGTCCTTTCTTTGTTATTTTTGAATCCCAATATTACGACAGCTATGCAATAGTATTATCTTTCAACCCATGTGAGATTTCATCATATTTATCCTCCATAACTCCCTTCGTCTTAAGTAGGTGCAACATCCATGAGGGCTTTACCCTTGGCAAACATGTGTGGGACTTTGTTCTACTAAAAAAACTAATATTAAAATTTAAAATAAAGAAATAAAAAAAATAAAAGTAAACAAACAAACACTCATGACAAAACAAAACTTCTAAAACATAAATTAAAGAGGGTTTAAGGGATACAAACTCAAAACATCATGAATTGTTATGACATTTTTGTAGTGTTCGATTGGAATACCATTATAGACCAAAATGCTCCACACATATAACAGTGCCACCTTCAGTGTAAGCCGATAGAACCCAATTTTTAGGACCTTTGCAGTAGTTGTAACACCCCAACCCATACCCAACCCAGATACGAATCCGAGATGTCACATTAACTTTTAGAGCCATATTCTTACAAAATTTCAAAAACATTTGAACGTATATTAAGAAAATACGATTATATATTGTTGAATTGTGTTCGTTATAACCAATTTAAGAAAATATATGTTTTATGAACAATAAAATACGATATGAACAGTACTATGAACAGTAATGAACAGTGTCATGAGCAGTAATGAACATCGTCATGAATAGTTCTACAGTGCATCGATGTATTGCTACAGTGCATCGATACAGTACATAAAACTCATAAAAATTTAACCGTTCATTACTATGCATTTAATTTACATAAATACTTTCAAAACATCACAAAACTCGATCAGAGCATAAATACTTAATTTACCTACTTTGTTTACATGCCAACCTATTTATCACATGATAAAACATATTATCTAATCTACTTCTGATCGGACCTTCAAGTGGAGATATGTTGTTCTGCTGAGCTTATAATGGATCTCTCTGCTTTTCGGTACCTACGTGTAAAACACTTACACGCTAAGTCATAGACTTAGTAAGGCATAATAATAATGACAATAAAATATGATGAAAATGTCATAATGAAATACAATATCATGAAATCATATATTCAATTTATACAAATTGCATAATCATGTATATTACCCATAATCTGATCAAATTAACCATCATGAATTCATATAATAGGTTCAATAGTTTCAAAGATTCAATAAGTTCAATAAATTCAATAGCCCATGATACAATACTGAGAACCCGAGGTATATGAATACTGTGAGGTTGTGCACTATGCTGTCATCACATCTCGTATAAATTTGCACCGAAGTGCCACGTAGAAATGCACCGTAGTGCCATATAAGATTGTCCCTAAGGACCACATAGAAATTCATTAAGAATCATATACATATACCAAGGATCAAGTAGGTGTCTCAAAAACCTCATACATGTTCCAAAGAATACATATATGTCCCGAAGGACATAAAATTTGTCCCAAAAGACCGCATAGACCCTTTACTCTTGGCATGCCAACTATACATATAGTTCTCATCTGCATAACATGGGCTTTCACAATTCACATAGTTATATCGCATAGACATATCATTTCCATACCTTTACCACATAGACTTATCATTTTCCATATTTTTATCACATAGCTCATATCACTTTTCCTGCATATTCATGTTACATAATACATATAATATGAATTCATGTCATGTTACATAATATGAAATGTAATCATGTATCAAAATATTAAATCTAGACTCTAGAACTGAATATAATACTATATTCATGCTATACATATGCACTCACCTATATCTCTTTGCCTTTTCCTCGATTGATCTTACTTGTCACTTGTTCTGGAATTCGTTTAAGCTCTATATCTACATAAATATAATTTTCAAGAAAATTATAAGAAGCCTAGACCATATAATTCGATACTAATAACTTGAGATAATTTAATGAACCCAAAAATTCATTTTCTTTTAGGGGTGTATCAGTGCACTATGGATGCATCGATACCTAAATTAGGTTCAAAATTCCCATGCGTCGATGCACCCCTTAATGAATCGATGCACCTTCAAATTTGGTCTTAGTGCATCGATGCTCATTCATAGTGCATCTATGCACATGTCAATAATAAACTGGTTTCATCCGAAAATTCCACAACTTTTCATTACATTTCCTCATATCAAACTCCTTTCGTACTACTAAACTCAACTATAACCATTTTAACTAACTTTTATCATTCCAACACTTTAGAATTTCCCATATCTCCTTCAAATTCTTAAAACTAAGAATCATACCAAAATTTCTATGTAATCCAAACTTATTTCTAACACTTATAACTTATTATTCATACCTATGACAAGTCAAATTCAACTTGTAAATCCATTTATACATCCTTATTCAAAATTTCACTTATCCACTTCCTATCTTTAATCCTTTATAACTTACAAATCTTTGAGTTTTTATGACCTTTTTCATCTCCATCATCTTTCCTAAATCTTCATTAATCAAACCCCTACTTTAAAGGATTAACCAAAAGAAATCAAACTCACCTTGAGCTTGAGACTTCACGTTTAGGAGAAAAGAAGAAGAAGAAGAAGATGAATGAATTGTCTGGAAACTTTTATTTCCCACAATTGTGCTCCACGTGAGTTATAAGATAGCCTAAACAATATTTTATTCATTCACTTGTTCAATGACCATTTTATCCTTTACTTTCCTTCATTTGCTAATTAATCCTATACCAACATCTTTCAATTAATTCATTCACTTTTCAATTTATTTAATTTGGTCATTGAATTTAAAAATATTACACTTTAATCACTAACCCGATATTGAGGATATTACAAATCTCCCCCTTAAGAAAATTCGTCCTCGAATTTTCATTGCACGAACAAATGAGGGTATTGATGCCTCATATCCTCTTCACGTTCCCACGTTGCTTCTTCTACCTTGTGATTTCTCCATATAACTTTGACCAAAGGAATAGTTTTATTCCTCAGTTGTTTCACTTCGTGAGGTAATATCTGTACTGGTTCTTCTTCATAAGTCAGGTTAGATCGGATCTCAATATCTTCTGGTGTCACGATATGAGAGGGATCATATATATATATATCTTCGAAGCATTTAAACCTGAAAAACATCATGTATATTTTCCATCTCAGGTGGCAAAGCTAGTTGATATGCCACATGTCTTACTCTCTTTACAATCTAATAAGGTCTAATAAATCTAGGACTCAACTTTCTTTATGTCCAAAGCAATACTTTCTTCCAGGGAGATACTTTCAAGAAAACCTTTTCTCCAACTTCAATTTCAATTTCTTTTCTTTTAAGATCAGAATAGGACTTTTGTTGATCGAATGCCATATTGAGATTATTCTGAATTTCTTGAACTTTCTCTTCCACATCTTGAATCAAATCCGACCAAGAACACTTCGATCTTTAACTTGTTGAATGGAAATAGTTGCAATAATCCTGACAGAACTTGGTGCTCAGCTTTAACTTTGACATATTAAACACTTAGACACAAATTTGGTGATGCTTTGTTTCATCCCTGACCACTAATACCGATCCTTCAATTCCATATACATCTTGGTTCCACCCGGATGCATCGTCAATGGACTGCAATGAGCCTCTATCAATAAATCTTTCTTCAATTTCTCATCGTATGGTATCACAATTCTTCTTTTATAATATAAATTCCCATCCGACTTAACCTCAAAATCCTTAATTTCTCCATTCTTTACTTGCTCTATTCTTTTCAAACACTTTTCATATTTACTTTGTAATTCTCCAATTTGATCCAACCACGTTGGTTTAAGCTTTAACTCTGCACATAGACCACCGTCTCCAATTAAAGATAATCTTGCATCCATAGCTCGTAAAGCTGTAAACATTTTTCTGCTCAAAGCATCTGCTACCATTAGCCTTTCTGGGATGATAGTAAATTTTCACATCATAATCTTTTAAGAACTCAACCCATCTCCTTTGTCTCAAATTAAGCTCTTTTTGAGTTATCAAATACTTCAAACTCTTATGATCCGTATACAAGTAACAACGTTCTCCGTATAAGTAATGACGCCAAATCTTGAGAGCAAACACTACAGCATCCATTTCCAGATCATGTGTCGGATAATTCTTTTCATGCAGCTTTAATTACCTCGAAGCATAGGCCACCACATTACCTTCTTGCATTAGCACGCATCCCAAGCCATTATGGGACGCATCACTATACACCACAAAATCTTACTGATTCAGATTGAACCAATACAGGAGCTTCTGTCAAAATTTTCTTTAAAGCTTCAAAACTTTCTTGGCACTTCTAAGTCCAGATAAATGGTACGTTCTTTCTCATCAACTTTGTTAAAGGTAGCACTATCATCGAAAAATTCTTAACGAATCTTCGATAATAACCGACAAGTCCAAGGAAACTCCGAACTTTAGACACATTCTTTGGAACTTCCCACTCTAAAATGGATTTAATATTTTGAGGATTCACTCGAATTCCTTCTACAGAAATCACATGTCCAAGGAACGTCACTTGATTCAACCAGAATTCATATTTAGAGAGTTTAGCATAAAGTTTCTTTTTTCGTAAAATCTGTAACACCTTCTTCAAGTGTGAACTATATTCTTCTTTGGACTTTGAATACACTAAAATATCGTCAATGAACACTACCATGAACTGATCCAAATAGGGTTGGAATATTCTGTTCATGAGATCCATGAAAGCAGCCAGTGCATTCATAACTCCAAATGGAATCACGATAAACTCATAGTGACCATATCTCGTTCTAAATATCGTATTTGGAATATCCTTCTCTTGAATCTTTAATTGATTATAACCAAAACGTAAATCAATTTTCGAGAACACTGAAGCTCCCTTTAACTGATCAAACATATCATCAATTCGGGGAAGGGGATACTAATTCTTGATGGTCACTTTATTTAGTCAATGCAGAGACGCATTGAACCATCATTCTTCTTAACAAATAACATTGGATCTCCCCAAGTGACATACTTGGTCGAATAAATCCCTTCTCTATCAACTCTTACAATTGCTTCTTTAATTCCAGTAACTCTTTCGGAGCCATACGATAAGGTGTCATTGCAATAGGAGTTGTTCCCGGTATTACTTCAATTTAAAATTTTACTTCTCTATATGGAGGTAATCCTGGTAATTCTGCAGGGAAAACATCAGGGAACTCTCAAACTATTGGAATCTCATTAACTCTTTCTCTTTAGCTCTTGTATCTATCACATTCGCAAGAAAACTTTGACATCCTTGTAGCAATAACTCCTTGGCTGCCATTGTCGATATCACATTTGCTAAAGGATTAGTATTTTCACCACTCACGTTCACTTCTGTTCCTTCTGGGCTTCTCAAAGTTACCATTTTCAATCTACAATCAACATTTCCATAATAACGAAACAACCAATCCATTCCCAGAATTACTTTGAATTCATCAAAAGATAATTCCATTAAATTAGCAGGAAATTCAATTCCCTAAATCCTTATAGGACATTCCTTACAAACCTTATTCACCCGAGCACTGTGCCCTAAAGGGTTAATTACTATTACCTCATTACTCGTAGCTTCTAACGGAATTCTCAATTCTTTTATTAATTTACTGGTAATATAAGAATAATTGGAACCCGAATCAATCAGCACCAATACTAATTTATCATACAGCTGGAAAGTACCTGCTATAATATCGGAATCATCACAGTCGTCACTTGTCTTTAAATTGTACACTCGTGCAGTAGGCCAAATTTCAGGTTGTAAAGAGGATTCAAATTGATTCCTCCCTCTACCTCTTCCTCGTCCTCGTTGTGAGGCATAAATATTTCTTTCAGGTGGTACAGGCTCACGAACCATTAATGGATAATCACAGATAAAATGCCTGACATCTCCGCATCGAAAGCAGACTCCAGAAGCCATTCAACATGTTCCAAAATGTTTTTTCCCACAGTGCTGACATTGTCTTACTTGACCTTGAGTGACTCTCCTAGTACCAGATCCCACTGACTGCTTTTGTCGAGCTGTCATCTGACTTGCTCCTCTAGCTGAGGATGCAATTGATTCTGATCTAGCTTGAGGTCAAAATCTTGAATCTCTTCCTCTTTTTGGTGGTGATGTGCTTGAAGAAGCACCAATCCTCTTAGATGTCTGAACTCTTGAGTCCCCAAATCTCTCGTTTTGAGCTCTTTCAAGAGCTTTAGCACGATTAATCATCTCTTGAAATGAGGACAAGTTCAATACTATTAGCATGTCTTTTAATCTAAATCGTAAGCCCTTCACAAACCAGTAACAAGCATCTTTTTCTGTAGTCACAAGCTCCGAAACAAACTGACTCAACTTATTAAATTCATATTCATATTCGTATACGGAGCGATTCATCTACTTCAAATTCATAAACTCCTACTTCATTTGCTTGATGAATTGATCTCCAATGTATTTGTTCTTAAATTATTCCGAGAACAGAGACCAAGTTACTTGATCACTTGACATCTTCATGGTGACATTCGTCCACCATATTCTAGCTTGTCCTCTAAGTAAAGACACAGTTCCATCTAGCTTCTCCATGTCAGAACAGTGGAGACCATCTAACATGCTTTTCAAATCATTTAACCAAAGATCCGCTGCATCCGGACCTTCCTCGACTTCTCCCTTAAATTCAGGAGCTCCTAATCCTCTCAACTCCTTTGCTAGATTTACTATGTGAGTTGATGGAGTAGGAGGTTGGAAACGTGTCAATACTGCATCTAACGTTCTAAAGAACACATCTTGATCATCTACAAGCACTCCATAGGGTGCCTGTTCTTCACCTTACCTGGCCAGGGCAGGTGAATTACTGCTTTCAGCAGGCCGATCATCCCTCGCTTCACTTTGAGAACTATTATGTTCAGACATCTATTAAGACACAACCATATCATTCTATTAGCAAAACAACATACTCATTACTATACCAGATCAGAAGTTATCACTATTTTATTGGCATGTATACATTATAAGACACTCTAGACTTCGATTTATAACAATTGACTAAACCATAGCTCTGATACCATTAAATGTAACACCCCAGCCCGTACCCGACCCGGATACGAATCTCAGATGTCACATTAACTTTTAGATCCATATTCTTACAAAATTTCAAAAACATTTGAATTTATATTAAGAAAATACGATCATATATTGTTGAATTGTGTTTGTTATAACCAATTTAAGAAAATATACGTTTTATGAACAGTGCTGTGAACAGTAATGAACAACGTCATGAACATTTCTACAGTGCATCGATGTATTGCTACAGTGCATCGATACACCAAAATTTCGAAGCAAAATTGTGCATCGATGCACTGCTACAGTGACTTTCGTAAAATGTACATAAAACTCATAAAAATTTAATTATTCATTACTATGCATTTAATTTACATAAATACGTTCAAAACATCACAAAACTCGATCAGAGCATAAATACTTAATTTACCTACTTTGTTTACATGCCAGCCTATTTATCACATGATAAAACATATTATCTAATCTACTTCTGATCTGACCTTCAAGTGGAGATATGTTGTTCTGCTGAGCTTATAATGGATCTCTCTACTTTTCGGTACCTACGTGTAAAACACTTACACGCTAAGTCATAGACTTAGTGAGGCATAATAATAATGATAATAAAATATGATGAAAATGTCATAATGAAATGCAATATCATGAAATCATACATTCAATTCATACAAATTGCATAATCATGTATCTTACCCATAATCTGATCAAATTAACCATCATGAATTCATATAATAGGTTCAATAGTTTCAATAGATTCAATAAGTTCAATAAATTCAATAGCCCATGATACAATACTGAGAATCTGAGGTATATGAGTACTGTGAGGTTGTACACTATGCTGTTACCACAGCTCGTATAAATTTGCACCGAAGTGCCACGTAAATGCACCGTAGTGCCATATAAGATTTGTCCCTAAGGACCACATATAAATTCCTTAAGAATCATATACATATACCAAGGATCAAGTAGGTGTCTCAAAAGACCTCATACATGTTCCAAATAATACATATATGTCCCGAAGAACCACGTAAAATTTGTCCCGAAAGACCGCGTAGACCCTCTACTCTTGGCATGCCAACTATACCTATAGTTCTCATCTGCATAACATGGGCTTTCACAATTCACATAGTTTATATCGCATAGACATATCATTTCCATACCTTTATCACATAGACTTATCATTTTCCATACTTTTATCACATAGCTCATATCACTTTTCTGCATATTCATGTTACATAATGCATATGATATGAATTCATGTCATGTATCATAATATGAAATGTAATCATGTATCAAAATATTAAATCTAGACTTATAACAAGCCTAGAACTGAATATAATACTATATTCATGCTATACATATGCACTCACCTATATTTCTTTGCCTTTTCCTCGATCGATCTTACTTATCACTTGTTCTGGAATTTGTTTAAGCTCGATATCTACATAAATATAATTTTCAAGAAAATTATAAGAAGCCTAGACCTTATAATTCGATACTAATAACTTGAGATAATTTAATAACCCAAAAATTCAATTTTCTTTTAGGGGTGTATCAATGAACTATAGATGCATCGATACCTAAATTAGGTTCAAAATTCCCATGCATCGATGCACCCCTTAATGAATCGATGCACCTTCAAATTTGGTCTTAGTGCATCGATGTTCATTCATAGTGCATCTATACACATGTCAATAATAAACTGGTTTCATCCGAAAATTCCACAACTTTTCATTACATTTCCTCATATCAAACTCCTTTCGTACTACTAAACTCTACTACAACCATTTTAACTAACTTTTATCATTCCAACACTTTAGAATTTCCCATATCTCCTTCAAATTCTTAAAACTAAGAATCATACCAAAATTTCATGTAATCCAAACTTATTTCTAACACTTATAACTTATTATTCATACCTATGACAAGTCAAATTCAACTTTTAAATCCATTTATACATCCTTATTCAAAATTTCACTTATCCACTTCCTATCTTTAATCCTTCATAACTTACAAATCTTTAAGTTTTTATGACCTTTTTCATCTCCATCATCTTTCTTAAAGCTTCATTAATCAAACCCCTACTTTAATTTGAAGGATTAACCAAAAGAAATCAAACTCACCTTGAGCTTGAGACTTTATGTTTTGGAGAAGAGAAGAAGAAGATGAAGATGAATGAATTGTCTGGAAACTTTTGTTTCCCACAATTTTGCTCCACATGGGTTATAAGATAACCCAAACAATATTTTATTCATTCACTTGTTCAATGACCATTTTATCCTTTTACTCTTCCTTTATTTGTTAATTAATCATATACCAACATCTTTCAATTAATTCCTTCACTTTTCAATTTATTTAATTTGATCATTGAATTTAAAAATATTACACTTTAATCACTAACCCGGTATTAAGGATGTTACAGTAGTCCTCTATCCTCTTGCGTGTTCTCCACATAAAGCTAACTTGTAGTGGAATAAGATCCCTTTTCGTTCCCCTTTTCCGTGGCATCTTTTAATTGCTTGGGAAGAAAAGTCTTTGGAGAAGTATGGGTCATCCCAGTGACAGTAGTGAACGTCTTGCATCAAGTTATTCTTGCCCTGGCTATTCAAGTATGGAAGCAAAACACCACTAACGAAAAAATTGACAATATCAACATACCACAAAAATGTCGTGAGAAATAATAATTTCCCATCATGGAATTTTTTTCTTAATCTTTATTTTATTCTGTAGTTTTTTCACAATTTCTGGCCTAGAAAAATGGGCAGCTATATGGGGTTTAGGATGAGTAAATTCAATGAAATCCAAAGGTTCAAATTTCATACCTAGTCTAGCTATGGGTAAGCTAAAGTGACTCATCCTCTTTGGAATATCATTAAGCTCATCTTCGTCTTCTTCATTGAGCTTCAAGTAATCACCAGTGCTTGAAAAATTGCCATGGCAAAATTCTACAGCTTCTCTTTGTCCATCAAATCCTGCTGGTAGGGGTTTTTCTTTTGACGTGACATTATTTCGCCTACCATCATTGGGTTTACTCATTGAACCTTCAGCTTTGATCTTCAGCGAAGGCGAGTCCTCTTGCAATTGAGATTCTTCATGCACAATCTTATAGATGGGTTCTTCGAGTGTTCCACCCAAACTTAGCATCTTTGTAGATCTGGGTGCCACTCCCTAAGGTGAATGTACTAAATTGCTCCTTGTATTTAGCCTTAGTGACTTCAGTATCACTATACAATCTGTTTGGTTGGTATTCTTGTAATGCCGTGGCAGTTTGACCCACTTGCATTTCCAAAGCTCTCAAGGAAAATTATGACTTTACAACCATGCCCTTGACTTTATAATAATTCTTCTTGACTCTTAATAGATGTGTCGTGATCTTGTAATAGAGCCTTTGTAGTTACCATAAAGTCTTGCATATTGGCCTCTAGAGAACTTGTATTAAGTGAAGATCTTGTCCCTTTATTAAAAGTATGTCATGGTATATTCGTTTGAAAGGCTAGGGGTTCATCCATATACTGATGCTGAGGGAGATGAAAGACATTACGAGTTCCTTGATTTTCCCATGAGAAATTGGGATCCTGACTCAATCCTTGGTTGTAGGTGTTAGAGAAGGGATGTTATTGCCTCCATTGAAGCTTCCCACATGGTTGATGGTCTTTTGATTGTTTAGGCATTCACATTCATCGTTATTGCCATGACATAACAGATATGCTGAGCTTGTAACCTTTACTTCTTTCACCTCATTAGAACGTTGTAAATTCTTCAACATATTGGTGATGGTATAGAGTTGGGCCGACACTGCATCTTCAGCTCGTAACTTGAATGTCCCAGATGCCTTTCTTCTAGTTTCAAACCTTGAAGAGGGAAATTGATAATCATGATTACCAATTCGATCAAGAATGTAAAAAGCCTCTTCTGGTGATTTGTCAAGCAAAGTGGCATTTTTCGAGGCATCTAGCATCATCCTCGTGCGTGCATTGGCTCCATTGTAGAACATCACGACTTGAGTCCAGTTATGGAATCCATGGTTGATATATTTGTGAAGCAATTCTTTGTAGCGGTCCCAACACTCATACATCGACTCGTCATCAGCTTGATGAAAAGATATTATGGAATTCCTAATATGGCTATTCATATTGGGTGGATTATGCCGTAGCAATTTTTTTTTGCACAAATCAACTCAAGACCTTATCAAACGAAAGGTAATCCATTGAGCCATGCCCTGGCGTGATCTTTCAAAGAATATGGGAATAACTTCAATTTTAGCACATCTTCATGCACACCTTGTTGTCGAAAGGAGTCACAGACCTCCAAAAAATGATCAAACATGTTACCTTGCATCCTCATGATGAGCATCACCAAACTGTCCAATCAAGTGCAACATGTCAAACATAACTGGTTTGAGCTTGAAGTGGGTTGCCTGAATCTTGGGAGCTATAATAGCATGTTTTAGGTCGTCCAAGGTGGGAGATAAGTGATCTCTACTAGTTCGTGGTCGAGCCGTATTCCCAACATTTGGAATTGTCGTGACATTTAGAATTGCAGGATCCTTCACCTGATTTTGAAAAACATGAGCCTTATATTCAATATGAAATAATGGTTCTTTGGGTCTTTAACGAGTCATACGACAACATAACACCTGAAAAAGGTAAACAAAAAAACAAGTAAATATGTACAAAGAGAAGAAATAAAATGGTGCAACAACTAAACTTAACATCGTCAATTGCCAATCCCCGACAACGACATCAAAAACTTGTTGCGTGTTGTGAGTACTATAAAATTATATGCAATTAATGTGCAAGTATACATAATCAAACAAGTAATACAATGATGAGTGAGTATCGTCTCGACAGGGATTGGAAGGATATTGAGTAACGTTTATGCACTACTCTAAAATATTTAAGAATAGCTAATGGTATTCACAAATGATTATGATGAGGCAAATGAAATGTGTATATATGGTGGAAGGATAGTAATGTGAATGAGTAACAAAAGGAAATGTCATAGAAAAGAAAATGGTAAAGATAACAACTAAATGAAATAACTGATAATCCTCACACAGGAAACTACTTCGGGAATGAGTGATGGGGAATGATTTAAGGATGCTAAAACTTATCTCTCTAGTAAATTTAATCTATCTAAGCTTCAATTGCTCAACGGAGTTTACTGAAAGTGCTCCCGCTATCTCTAGTCAAAGAAACCTAATAGAATAGAATGTCACAGCATCTCCTCTCAGTATCAACTATAGCAGCCTACGCTATTGATAAAAACTACCCTCTTAGTCATTGAAATCCTATCTAAGTCTCTCTCAAGCACTAAGGGATTATGATATAGTACTGCGATGATGGGTTTAAGCTTAAGTAAACTACTACACCCCATTGCTTATGTGGATCTTACTTGTGTTTGTCACGAATACTCCAAGCATTAATGACTAAGTTTCTCTCGAACACTTAGCCTTCACCTAAGTAATGGACACTCTCATACCTCATACAAACTTAGAAGATGAAGCATTCATAAGAAAACAAGTAAATGCGAAAGATAAACTTTAATCTACCATTAAAACAAAATCATGCATCCATAAAATCAACCCCACCAAATAAGGTTAGTTCATGGTGGGCTCGAATATTCCATGAAATAGAACATGAAAATCATTCATTCCAAACAACTTAACTAAAATAAATGAAAGAAAACGTAAAAGAGATGGAGGAAAAGCCTTCAATACGCTGCCAGAGCTTCCCTCAGCCACCACGAACTGCTTTAGCTCGTTACCTCTTCTCAGGCTCCTAGCACGCCACTCCTTGAGCTTCACCAATGGAGGAACACCCAAAAAAATGGATAAAGAAAAATGGTGGAAAAGATGATAATTTTTCTATCTTGGCAACCTTATCATTTTATTTCTTGTGTGGTTTTCATTTTATAATAAAAATATCTACGGTATTCTTGAGAATTGTGCATTCAAAATACCCATTATGCCCCCAATTTCATTCCTTGGTTGTGAAGTTTATCTCTACGGTGGTAACAGACCCCTTCAGGCGGTTACAAGCACCATAATCGTGCTTTGATAACTATCCTTTTGTGAAAATATATTTTTGTCCTTTTCTGCGCCATAAATGCCAAGGTATTTCAATCTGCTTCAGCAATGTGTGATGCCGCTACACTCATTCCCAGCTCGCCCATTTTTCTTGTTATTTCCTACACATCACTAAAAACCACACATTCCTCCTCATATAGCACCTTAATAAAATAAAATAACACAACCACCACAAATGCAATTATATGCAACTACATACATCTAAAATGACCTATGACAACTGATGGTTTCAAAGGGTCTGAAGAACTATGTGGAGGTGCCAATCATGCTCATCCTCTGATCTCGAATACACCAGAATATCATATATGAAAACCACCATGAACTGATCCACATATGGGTGGAAAACTCTATTCATGAGATCTATGAATGTCATCGAGGCGTTGGTGAGTCAAAACGGTATTACCAGGAACTTATAGTGACTGTATCTTGTTTTGAACATCATATTTGCTATATCCGCTTCCTTAACCTTTAACTGCTAATATCCGGATCTTGAGTCGATCTTAGAGAAGACACACGCACCCTTGAGCTGATCAAAGAGGTCATCAATTCTTGGTAAGGAATGGTGATTCTTGATGGTGAATTTGTTCAACTATTGGTAATTGATGCACTACCGCATTGACCCATCTTTCTTCTTAACGAAGAGAATCGGTGCTCCCCACGATGAGATACTTAGTCGGATGAAACCTTTCTCCAACAACTCATGGATTTGAACCTTCAACTCTTTTAGTTATGTCGATGCCATGTGATAGAGAGTAATGGACACTGGGGCAGATGTAACAACCTAACTCTTACCTGACCCGAATACAAATTAGAAGTGTAACGTTGACTTTTCAAACCCTTTACTTTTAGAAAAATCATTAAAATTTTAAACTTTCATTAAAATAAAGTGAACTAAATTACATAAGTATATTCAAAATATAACAAAATCGATCAGATCATATATGAATTAAAATTGATTACATGCTAACATAATTAATACAACAAAATGATGTATTGTTTGAATCACTTCTGATCTGATCTTTTGTAAAAAGTAGGTTGCCTTGTTGTATCCTAACTCTGATCTTCTTGCTTCTTGATACCTACATCATGAACTTGCAATTCAATCATATTGGCATGCAAACACATTCATCCTATAACTACTCAATCATAACACATATGATTATTCGTTAACAAATAACAACATGTCATCTTATAAGAAAGTAAATTCTTTTATATCTTTTATATGCCCATGTACATTACTAATAACTTAAGTTATGTGAGTGCATTAGGTTTTACACAAATGTTATCACCACAGCTCGTATAAGTTTGCATTGAGTGCTATATAAAATTATCCCGAATGACCTCATATATGTCATAAAGTACCACATATATGTCCCGAAGAACCACATAAAAGTTTCCCTAAGGACCACATATATGTTCCAAAAGACCAAATATATGTCCCGAAGGACCTCATATATATTCCAAATGATCACATATATGTCCTGAAGGACTACATAGAATCCTCGACTCTTGGCATGCCAATTATACCCACAGCTCTCATCTCACATAACATGGGCTTGAATATTTATATGTTTCATATGTTCATATGGTCTAATTCATCATATATTCATGTACTCATTTAACTCATATCATTTCTCATGTAATCACATATGTTCTATCTCATGATATATATCATATGTGCATATAATCACTTATCTTATATCATATAGTTTATGTTTTGTTCTATTATGTTCACATGGATCACATAACATATATCATAACATATAAACATATGTCAATTATGTGTGTACTCATAATGATCATAACATATGTATGTTCATAACTATGGACCATGAAATCAAGAATAGGAAATATACTTATCACAAGTCTTGTTTCCATAAAACAACATCTATACTCTGGTATGCACTCATCTTAGCCTCACTTAGTCCAATAAACTCCTATGACTTTTATCCTTATGAAACTTGCTTATGTTCAAGATCTACACAAATGTACATTTGTTACGGATATTAGAATTTTAATCCTTATGAATCGATCAACAATAACCTAAGTTAAAAGAAATACTTAATTTAAATTTCCACTTGAAGTAGTATCGGTACCCAAGGTATGGTACTGATACTTCCTTTACTGTGGTATCGATACTGTGCTATGGTATTGATATATTTTCCCATTTCTGGAATTTCATTTCAAAAACGGATCGATACTTTCCTAAGGGTATCGGTACCATGGGTATCGATACTACCCCTTAGGTATCAATACTCCTTGAATGACTTATCATATTTGGATTATGTATCAATACTTATTCATTTAGTATCGATACCCTCACCCCAAATATAACCCCTTTTTGTTGAAGTATCGGTATTGGATGAATAGTACTGATACCCTTGCCCATAATTCACCCATACCTACTTATACTTTCCATTTTGAACTCCTTTCATGCCACTAAACCTAACTCAACTTACTCAAACCATCTTATATTCGTATAACACATCATCATCTTCAATATTTCATCATAAATCTTGAAACCAATAATTTTACTAAATTCCCAACATGTTCTAATTTCATTTTAACACTTTATACTTCTTATTCTAACTGATGACAAGTCAAATTTAATCACAAACTTCACTTACTAACTCCTTTCCACAATTTCACTTAACCACTTATTATATTAAATCCTTCCTAACTCCTCCATCTTTTGGTTTTAAGACAACTTAAGCTCTCCTTAAGCTTAAGTATTATCTAAAGAACATAAACCAAGTTTAAATTTAAGAAATAATCAACCAATATGACACTCACCTTTTTCAAATGAGGTTCACGACTGAAGGATGAAGAAAACTCTGGAAATCTTGATTTTTGCCTTCCATAATCTCCACGTGGTTATAATATAATCATAACCAAATTTTTAATTATTTTCCTTATCAAATGACCATTTTGCATTCTTCTTTTTGCTTTTCAGTCCTACATAAAAATTCTACTTAAGTCCCTGAACTTTTTAATTTACCTAATTTAGTCATGAAACTCTAAAATTTACAATTTGGTCACTAACCTAAAGTTTGGGTTGTCAAATATCTCCCCCTTTAGAAAATGTGTCCTCGAATTTTCACTACACAAAGAGATGAGGGTACTGATTCTGCATATCCTCTTCACGTTCCCACGTTGCTTCATCTACTTTGTGATTCCTCCATAAAACCTTAACCAATGGAATAGTATTATTCCATAATTATTTAACCTCATATGCCAATACTTGCACCAGTTCTTCCTCATAGGTCAAGTTAGGTTGAATTTCTATCTCTTCTGGTGTAATAATATGGGAGGGATCAGACTTGTATCTCCGAAGCATGGAAACATAGAAAACACATTAATATTCTCCATTTCCGATGGCAAAGCTAATTGGTATACCACTGGTCCTACTCTCTTAACTATCTCATAGGGCCCAATAAACCGAGGACTAAGATTTTCTTTTCGCCCAAACCTTAGTACTTTCTTCCAAGGAGACAATTTTAGGAATACTTTATCTCTAACTTGAAATTCAATCTCCTTTCTCTTAAGATCAACATACGACTTATGTCTATCGGATGTCACTTTGAGATTGTTCTGAATCATTTGAACTTTTTCCTCCACTTCTTTAATCAAATCAAAACCCATAACTTCTCATCTTTAAGCTTGTACCAATTCAAGGGCATATGACACTTTCTCCCATATAAAGCTTCATAGGGAGCCATCTTAATGCTTGATTAGTAGCTATTATTATAAGTAAATTCAGCAAGTGATAAATACTTCTCCCAATCCATTGAACTCTATTACACAGGATCTTAACATGTCTTCCAGGATTTGGATAGTCCACTCGGACTGTCCATCTGTCTGAGGATGAAACGTTGTGCTAAAGTTCAATCGAGTTCCAAATGCTCCATTTAAAGTCTTCCAAAATCTCAAAGTAAATCTAGGATCCCGATCAGAAACAATCGAAACAGCACACTATGCAGTCGAATAATTTCCTTGATGTACTGCTCAAAATACTTATCCATGGAGAAATCAACTCGTACAGAATAAAATGCGCTGACTTTCTCAATCGATCAACTATCACCTAAATCAAATCTTTTTTATTTGAAGTCAAGGGTAATCTTGTCACAAAATTCATCGTCACATTCTTCTATTTCCATTGAGGAATGAATATTGGTTGCAACAATCCTGACGGAACATGATGTTCAGCTTTGACTTGCTGACAAGTTAAACAGTTAGAAGTAAATTTCGTAATACTTCTTTTCATTCCTGCCACCAATACCGACTCTTAAAATCCATATACATCTTGTTTCCACCCGGGTGCATCGTCAATGGACTACAATGAGCCTATTTCAATATATCATTCTTCAATTCCTTATCATCTGGAATCGCTACTCTCCCTCAATAATACAGAGTCTCATCAGACTTTATCTCAAAATCTTTAATTTCTTCATTCTTTACTTGTTCCAATTTCTTCAAAAAACTTTCATCTTTGTTTTGAAATTCCTTAATTCGATCCAACAAGGTTCGCCTAAGCTTTAATTCTGCACACAATACACCATCTCAATCTATAGACAACCTTGTATTTAAAGCTCATAAGGCTGCAAACGTTTTTCAACTTAAGGCATCCGCTACTACATTTACTTTTCCATGAAGAAACTCAATTATCACATCATAGTCCTTTAGGAATTCCACCTATCTTCTCTGCCTCAAATTTGATTCTTTATGAATCATCAGATACTTCAAGTTATTATGATCGTATAGAGATAACAACATTCTCCATATAAGTAGTGACACCAAATTTGAGAGCGAACACTACTGCAGCCAACTCCAAATCATGCGTTGGATAGTTCTTCTCATGTGGTTTCAATTGTCTTGTGGCATAAGCTACCACTTTCCCTTATTTCATTAGAACACATCCCAAGCTATTATGGGACGCGTCACTGTAAATAACGTAGTTCTTGCTAGACTCAGGTTGAACCAATACTAGAGTTTTGTCAAAATTTTCTTTAACGTTTCAAAACTTTCTTGACACTCAGGAATCCAATCAAACGTTACATTTTTCCTCATCAGCTTGGTCAAAGGCAAAGCTATCATCAAAAAGTTCTTAATGAACCTTCGATAATAACCCACGAGCCCCAAAAAACTCTAAACTTCAGACACATTCTTGGGAACTTCCCATTCTAAAATGGCTTTTATCTTTTGAAGATCAACCCAAATTTTTTCTACATAAATCACATGTCCTAGAAATGCACTTCATTCAACCAAAACTCACACTTAGATAGTTTGGCATATAGCTTCTTATCTCGTAGAATCTGCAACACTATCCTCATATATGTATTATGCTCTTCATTAGACTTTGAATACACCAGTATTCGTCAATGAAACAACTACAAACTGATCCATATAAGGTTGAAACATTCTATTCATAAGATCCATATAAGCAGCAGGTGCATTCGTTACCCCAAGCGGCATAACAATGAACTTATAGTGGCCATACCTCATTCTAAAAGTCATTTTCGGAATATCGTTTTCCTGAATCTTCAACTGAAGATATCCAGGCCATAAATCAATCTTAGAGAAAACTGAAGCCCTCTTCAACTGATCAAACAAATCATCAATTCTTGGGAGGGGATACTTGTTCTTTATAGTCACCTTGTTGAGCTGTCTATAATCAATGTAAGACGCATTTAACCATCATTCTTCTTAACAAACAACACTGTAGCTCCCAAAGGCGACACGCTTGGTCAAATAAATCCTTTATGTAATATTCGTGTAACTAAACTTTTAACTTACTCAACTCTTTTGGTGCCATTCTGTAAGGTGTCATTGTAATAGGTGATGTTCCAGGCATTACCTCAATCTGAAATTCCACTTCTCTATCCTGAGGTAATCTTGGCAACTCTGTAGGAAATATATAGGGGAATTCTTTAACTATGGGAATCTCTTCTAGCCTTTCTCCTTGGCTCTAGTATATATCACATTAGCAATGAAACCTGACATCCTTGTAGCAATAACTTCTTTGCTGACATCACTGATATTACATTCGCTAACAGATCAGTTCTTTCACTAAACACTATAACTTCTAATCCTTCTGAACTAATCAACATTACCCTCTTCAGTCTACAATCAACGTTGGCATGATAATGATATAACCATTCCATTCCAGGTATCACCTCGAATTCATCAAAGGGTAATTCCATCAAATTAGTAGGGAATTCAATTCCCTGAATCCTTATGGGACACCCTCAACACACTCTATTTACCCGAGCAATGTGTCATAATGGATTTGTCATTATCAAATCACTACTGGTGGCTTCTAACTAAATTTTCAAACCTCTTACCAATTTACTACTAATATATGAATAAGTAGAACCTGAATCAATCAATACCAAAACACATTTATCATACAATTGGAAAGTACCTGCAATAATATCTGGATCATCCTGGTCTTCATTGGTCTTTAGATTGTAAACACGAACAGTCGAGCGTACTTCCTATTGAGTAGAGAATTCAAGCTGATTTCTTCCTCTTCCTCTCTAAGACATCGAAGTAGATCGCTTCAACTGTACATGCTCTCTAGCCATCATTGGACAATCTCGGATAAAATGTTTGGTGTCCCTACATTGGAAACAAGCTCCAGAGATTATTCAACATACTCCAGGATGATTTTTTCCACAATGTTGACACTGTCTAGCTTGACCCTGACTAGATCTCCCAGTTCCAGACCCTATAGATTGAGTCTGTCTGGTTCTCATCAGATTTGATCCTCTAGCAGAGAATGCAACTGACTCAGACCTCGTCTAAGATCAAAAACCAATATCTATGCCCCTCTTTGATGGTGCAGAACTCGAGGAATCACCAGTTCTCTTGGACATCTGAGCTTTTTGTTCTCCAAACCTCTCATTCTGAGCTCTCTCTAGAGCTTTAGTATGATTAACCACTTCCAGAACGAGGACAGATACAAAACAATCAATATTTCTTTCAATCTATGATGCAAGACCTCGACAAAACATTCACATGCATCATTTTCGGTCAGAATTAGCTCAGCAGCAAAGCAACTTAATTTATTGAAGTCACATTCGTATTCATACACATTGTGATTCAACTACTTTAAATTCAAAACTCTTGCTTTATTTGCTTAATAAATGATCTTCTATGTACTTGTGCTTAAATTCCTCTAAAAACAAAGACCCTATTACTTGGTCATTGTCATTCTCAGGGTGACATTTGTCCACCATATTCTCGCTTGCCCACGAACCAATGAGACCACTCCATCGAGCTTCTCCACCTCAGAACAGTGGAGTCCATCTAGCATTATCTTCACATCATTAAGCCAAAGGTCCATAGCAACATGACCTTCTTCGGCTTCATCTTAAAATTCTGGAGCTCCTAATCCTTTCAAGTTATTCGTAATATTTATTCTCTGATTTCAGGGAATAGGAGGTTGGAAACGCGTCAGAATGGTGTCCAAAGTCCTGAAGAACATATCTTGATCTTGTACATGCACTCCTGAAGGTGCAAGTTCTTTACCTTGCCTTGGTAGGGTAGGTGAATTACTACTCCCTTCTGGTATATTATCTCCCGCTTCACTTTGGGAACTCTCGTGTTCAGAAATATAATAAGACATAATCATATAATTCTATTAGCAAGACAACATACTTGTTACTCTATCAGATCACAAGTTCTCACTATTTTGTTGGCAAGTATAATTTTAAAGATACTCTGGATTCGGTTTATGCCTAGAATCGGCTAAACCTTAGTTTGTTACCATTAAATGCAACACCCCAACCCATACCCGACCCAACTCGGATATGAATTAGAAGTGTCACATTGACTTTTCAAACCCTTTACTTTTACAAAAATCATGAAAAAATAAAACTTTCATTAAAAAGTGAACTAATTTACATAAGTATAATCAAAATATTACAAAATCGATTAGAGCATATATGATTTAAACTTGATTACATGACAACATAATTAATACAATAAAATGGCATATTGTTTGAATCACTTCTGATTTGATCTTCTGTAAAAGGTAAGCTGCCTTGTTGGATCCTAACTCTGATCTTCTTGCTTCTTGATACCTATATGTGAAACACTCACAAGCTAAGTCACAGACTTAGTGACGCATATAATACAATAATGTATTATCTACATCATGAACATGCAATTCAATCATTTCGGCATGCAAACACAACCATCCTATAACTACTCAATCATAACACATATGATTATTCGTTAACAAATAACAACATATCATCTTATAAGAAAGTAAATTCTTTTATATCTTTTATATGCCCATGTACATTACTAAGAACTTAAGGTATGTGAGTGCATTGAGGTTGTGCACAAATATTGTCACCACAACTCGTATAAGTTTGCACTGAGTGACATATAAAATTATTCCAAGGACCTCATATACGTCCTAAATGACCACATATATGTCCCGAAGGACCATATATAATTGTCCCTAAGGACCATATATATGTTCCAAAGGACCAAATATATGTCTCAAAGGACCTCATATATGTTCTAAAGGATCACATATATGTCCCGAAGGACCATGTAGAACCCTCGGCTCTTGGCATGCCAATTATACCCACAGCTCTCATCACACATAATATGGGCTTGAATATTTATATGTTTCATATGTTCATATGGTCAACTAATTCATCATATATACTTGCACTCATATAAATCATATCATTTCTCATGTAATAAAATATGTTCTATCTCATGACATATATCATATGTGCATATAATCACTTATCTCATATCATATAGTTTATGTTTTGTTCTCTTATGTTCACATGGATCACATAACATATATCATAACATATAAAGATATGTCAATTATTCATGTACTCATAATCATCATAACATATGCATGTTCATAACTATGGAGCCATGAAATCAAAACAGGAAATAGACTTATCACAAGTCTTGTTTTCATAAAACAACATTTATACTCTGGTATGCACTCACCTTAGCCTCATTTAGTCTAATCAACTCCTATGAATTTTATCTCTCTGTTGATCGTTCCTAACTCTTCGATCATTTTGAAACTTGCTTATGTTCAAGATCTACACAAATGTACATTTGTTACAGATATTAGAATTTTAATCCTTATGAATCGATCAACAATAACCTAAGCTAAAAGAAATACTTAATTTAAATTTCCACTTAAAGTAGTATCGGTACCCAAGGTATGGTATCGATACTTCCTTTACTACGGTATCGATATTGTGTTATGGTATCGATACACTTTTCTGATTCTGGAATTTCATTTCAAAAATTGTATTGATACTTTCCTAAGGGTATTGGTACCATGGGTATCGATACTACCCCTTAGGTATCGATACTCCTTGAATGACTTATCATATTTTGGCTTATGGTATTGATACTTATTCATATAGTATCGATACCCTCACCCCAAATATAACCCTTTTTTCGTTGAAGTATCAGTACTGGATGAACAATATCGATACCCCTCGCACAGAATTTATCCTTTTAACTCAAAATTCACCTATACATACTTATATTCCATTTTGAACTCCTTTCATGCCACTAAACCTAACTCAACTTACTCAAACCATCTTATATTAATATAACACATCATCATCTTCAATATTTCATCATAAATCTTGAAACAAAGAATTTTACTAAATTCCCAATATGTTCTAAATTCATTTCTAACACTTTATACTTCTTATTCTAACTAATAACAAGTCAAATTTAATCTCAAACTTCACTTACTAACTCATTTCCAAAATTTCATTTAACCACCTATTATATTAAATGCTTCCTAACTCCTTCATCTTTTGGTTTTAAGACAACTTAAGCTTTCCTTAAGCTTAAGTATTATCTAAAGAACATAAACCAATCTTAAATTTAAATAAATAATCAACCAACATGACATTCACCTTTTCCAAATGAGGTTCACGGCTGAATGAGGAAGAAAACTCTGGAAATATTGATTTTTACCTTCTATAATCTCCACGTGGTTGTAATATAACCATAACCAAATTTTTAATTATTTTCCTTGTCAAATGACCATTTTTCCCTTCCATTCCTCCTTTGCTATTCACTCCTATATAAACATATTCCACTTAAGTCCATGAACTTTTTTACTTTATTTAATTTAGTCACTAAACTCTAAAATTTTATAATTTGGTCATTAACCTAGTGTTTGGGTTGTTACAACAGATCATGGCATTACCTCAATGCCAAACTCTAACTCTTAATCTGGTGGTAACCATGGTAACTCTTCTGGAAAAACATCTGAAAAGTCTCTGACTATTCGGATGTCCTCAATCCATAGAACCACTACTCTGGTATCGATTACATGATCCAAAAAGGCTTTACAACCCTGATCTAACATTCTTTAAGCTTTAAGAGTCGTCACAATCATTATATACTTTTGTTTTTGCCAAACATTGCAATCTGTGTTTCATCTTCTTTCATGAGTTTAAGTGTTGAAGCTTGCACCTTAACCTTACTTCATGATATAACAACCAATCTATGCCCAAAATTAGATTAAAATCTCTTAAAGGTAGCTCCATAAAGTCAGTAGGGAAGGTTTCACCTTGAATTTCAACATGCCATCTACGGTGAACCTTGTCCACTAAGACATCTAATCTTAAAGGGTTATATACTCTGAACCCTATCTTAAGTTTCTCAATTGGGATACTCATCTCTTGAACTAGATCATAACAGATATAGGAATGGTTGGATCCTGGATCGATTAATACAGTGACTAGAAGAGAAAACATTGTAAAAGTACTTTGAAATAACATTTTCTATATCGTAATCCTCCTAGGCTCGGACTGTATACTGACGAGTAGTAACTCTGGGCTCTGAACTAGCCCCTGTTAGCCCACACCTCTACCAATCTGAATAAATGATAAGCTACCACCCCTATTAGATCCTCTACCCCTCAAAACTGTAGGAGTTGACCTCTGCGTCGAAGCTGGTGTCATATCTCAGCCTCCAGTCACTCTCTAATGAAATAGTCCAAAGAACCATATATATAACAACCTTTGGACCCCTGATGGCACGCCTCTGTATGCTTCCAATCATAAACTGAATAGACAGACTGAGATGGTGCCTTCAACAAACCTCTAGAGCTCACTACCGAGGTAGTGACTAACAGTCTCCTACGCTGATCAGATCTAACACCTCCTCTACTCACCTGATGAGCTGGTCTACTAGAATGGCCCTGTGAAGCTCTCTAAGAACTTTAAGAGTCTCACACTCTCTTCGATGACTGCGATGGCTTAGATGACTCTACAGCCCCCTGATCTGACTGTAAGTAGCACTCATAAATGTAACTTCTCTTCCTAACACCCTTTCTAAGGCCTTGTCCTGGTGGACCAAATCCGAAAAAACTCTGGGGGGTATTGACAGATAGATGAGTGAGGATATCATGGCGGAGGCCCTCCATAAACCTCCTACATAAAAAATACTATGACGATACTAACTCTGGTGCTTGCCGACTGAGTCAAAGGAACTCCACCTCATACACAAACACAGAACGGTCTCCCTGCTTTAATTGCAAAAATTATTGCTCCCAGGTAGGTCGCTCAGGCTCTACGGACATCTCAACTGTATCCTACCAGTCTATTGTGTCACCCTTTAGAAAGGAGGTGACTACTCATGCATACCCTCAGGGTTAGGCGTAGTTGGTGAAGGGTCCTTTGAGTCTCCCTCAACCACTGATCATATATTATTGGGTCATCATCTCCTAATCCATGAAATTTTATGGTCCGATACCTCTTGAATCTATCAACAGGGGACTCATATGGAGATACAATAGGTGGTGATGGTTTATTAAGTGGGGCTACTGGTGTCCTGGGTAAGGCTCTAGCTATGCTTCTCTGGGTAGCAGTCATCTCTCTAAAGAAAGCTACCTTCTCAACTCTCGTATCCTCAGACTCCTCAAAATCTATCTCGGGAACGAAATCATCACCGATATCACCCACGAGGGAAGCTCTACTATCATTTCTACCTCCTAACTATGACCAAGGCTCCCATCTATATCTAACTCTAAATATTTAAACAATAAGAGGAGTTAATATCGCTATTTTAAAAGCATAAGTACTCTTTACACCTATAAAGACATGTATACTCATAAACTTTTGCTAACTCTGACCTGCAGGTCCTAGGAACCTCTAAACCTGACACTGATACCACTAAATATAACACCCTAAACTAATATAACATATAGTCGAGCGATCAGAATGCCACGCGGAACCAATGGAGTGGCTAACCAAAATTTTCTTTTAATTTTTCCGTTTTTAAAAATGACCATTTGTAAACACTCATGCTAAAATAAATCAACTACAATTTAAATAAAACAGTTTAAATTACGAGCTTCCAAAATAATACTTAAATCATACAGACCATAGTTTAAAATGAGTTAAACTCATACAAAAATATATAAATCAGGGTTTACAATTATACATACCCTCTAAAGATGAACTCGAGATGTACTCTACACTATCTGGGTCTGGATCACTGCTGTCAAACAAGTCCTAGTACTGCTCCTTGACTAACCTACTTAATGAAACAAACTCCAAACGATGAGCTAACTAGCCCAGTGCCACACTAATAACTAAGTCATACTAAAAATGTTCATGTCAAGCTCAAGCTAATTGATAACTACAACTGTGAGTATACTCTTATACTACACTCTATACTCTATGGTAGACATCATGGTGTGGTTGAGGGTTTTGCATCTTAGAGCTCACACACCCCTCTAGTCTACCGAGGTTGGTTGTCTGGAATCTCTGCATCGGTCAACCCCCTCGAGTAGCCTACTCATTGAGTGTCAGACTTTGAGCCAAACTAGTTAGCTTTAAGTGCCTCACGCACTACCTAAGGATATATTCGGACTAAATCTATACTTTTGATAATGCTAGCATTTTCTAAAGGAACTAGGTGTCCTGATCGTTTCCTAATCATCATCCAAGGCTATTTTTATGTCATCCTAATTGATCTTATTTCTAAGTGTAATATTAATATTATTAATATTCTCACTTGCAGTCTTATTTCATGATAAAATGAAATGTTAGGGTACCCGAGTCTAATTCCCTTAGAACTGACATTTTTTCCCAAAACAGACTAAAAGTATCGATACTCTTATAAAAATTTCGATACTTTATATACGTATCGATACTTTTAAACATTCTATTTTGCTCAGTTTCGAAATTTTATGTGAACTTCGAAAATATGACCCAAAGTTTCGATACTCTTGAAAGAGTATCGATACTCTTGCCCATAAACTCACGAATCTACCCAAAACAAGGAACAAGTATAGATATTATCCCTATAGTATCGATACTCTACCTGTATAAGTCATAAATCAAGTTCTAAAAACTCTATTTTTCAATCCCAAAGACCTTAGTGAGGTAGCCAAACGTGCTTAAAGTTTCATTTAATCAATAATGGTCATAATAAAGGCTTTAAACACATTTATAACTCTAAAACAAGAATTTCATCATGAAAATGCTTATCATTTTCAATTTAAACATTTAAATTATCTTGAACTTCTAATAACTCACTAAGAGTATATAAGAATTGTAAAGGTGTTTTTTTGCTTCCTTGGTGGGTAGAACTCTCCTCAACTCAACAAATGCTCAACTTTTCTTTGTCTTTTGATTTGGAACTCTCTCCTACTTCCTTCACTAAACAAGATAAGAAAATAGATTACTAGTCCATCTAAAGGTTGGATACATTCTAAATAACTCCTTATAACCCAAAACATAGCTAGAATCCATAAATTCTCACAAACTTCTTAAAACACATTTTTTCTCCATGGATAAAAACTAGCGAAATGTAGCTTAAAATGAAGCTTGAAGAGTGAGGGTTAATGATCTTACCTTTTCTCGACCTAAATTAAACTTTAAGTCCTAAATCCTTCAACTTGAAGATGGGAGAAGAAAAGAGAAAAGATGGAAGAAGAAGATGAGTGTTGGGTGGGAATTGGGGAGTTATTCACTTTGACCTCATAAAATAAATGAGTTTTCAGGTTTTTAAATAAGAATTGGGTAATTACACTTTTAGTCCCACTATTTTCTATTTCATAAGACATTCATCTCTTACCAACTAACTCTTAGGCCCATACTCAAGACCAATAACACTAAACTGGGTCTTACTATCTTATACGGTCCAATTGGGCTCAACTTTAGGTTTCGGGTTGACTATAACTACTCTGAGATACGGTGTAACCCCCTCAGACCAATTCTGGTAACCAATCTGGAGTGTCTATTAGGGCCACCGGAGCGATACACTGTACAAATAACGAAAAATTTAAAACTTTTCTTAAAACACGTAAACTCATAAAATTATTTATGAGTGCAAAATAAAATTTATCAGTATTCGAAATAAAACAGATTTTCAGACTCATATATAAAACAAAATACAATTACATTCCCCCTAATCACAAGTACCATCCTCTGCAAGTAGCACCAGAAGAACTCCCTTATTAATGTTGATAGATGCACTGGTAGAATTCTTTTAACCTGCAATGGTGAGTAATAAAGTGAGCTTGGGAAAGCTCAGTAATACAGAACTACCAGATGATGCTACATGATATTTAGATAAATGGAAAGCCACATAATTTTCTCATTGAATCAAACGTATACTAGTTGCGGAATAATCTGGGGTTCCAATAGTAGTTCATCGAGTTGAAACCATAAAGATCACAGTTCATAGGAAGCATTCAAAGTATGACATTTTCAGGAGATCGAAGAGGATGTCTAGTGTGTTCCAATCAAAACAAGTGAAACGATATAAATCTTTTAAAACCATAATTGAACCCCCAACCAAACTCCATTATACAGTTCCCCATAACTGCATCCATAGGGCTTGCCCTTACCACACAGCAAAAGGGGAGCCAACCTAAGGATATACCTTGGGGCCTATGGGCCTACCCAAGGATATCCTTAGATCCGTAGGGTTATCTTAAGCACAAAGCAAAAAGGAAACCAACCTAAGGATATACCTTGGGTCTACCCAAGGACATCCTTAGATCTGTAGGGTTACCTTAAGCACACAGCAAAGGGAACCAACCTAAGGATATGCCTTGGGCCTACCCAAGAGTATCCTTAGATCTGTAGGGTTACCTTACGCACACAACAAAGGAAACTAACCTAAGGATATGCCTTGGGCCCTACCCAAGATATCCTTAGGTCCATAAAGACTTACAGCCGAATTAGGGTTGTGCCTTCATACTCCAGATTCCTATCCATATAAAAATCCCGTAGAAATCAGTTTTATTCGTAAATCATAATACATGGATCGTGATCTAGTAATATATCATAACCGAGATAATAAAATAAATCTTATAACCAATTTCCACCTGTACACCATAAGTTCTTAAATGATTAACCCAAGGGCGTGCCTTGGGCCCCAAGAACTTACCCAAAGATCACCTTAGGTCCGTAAGAAATTTCCAGCTCGATCAGAGCTGTACCTTCAATCTACTCATATAATTTCCCAGAAAAACAGTTCGAGTATATCCATTGAAACCTAAAACCATAATTCATAAACCAGTAATTTCCGTGATTACATAAATCAGAAACAATTCATATTTCTCGATAAAAACAATAATCATAATCATATACCATGTTGCCATGGTTAATAAACCAGTAAATTAATACTTACGTTAAAACTCACTTCAAAACATATAAAAATCCTCCTGTAGTATATATAGAACACACTAGAGGGTCCAAGTATTTCTCAGAGTCATTTTGTAATCATCAATATGGATAACAGTAAACTTATGCAATTTGATAGGATTCCAGGAACGAGGTCCTATTAAAGAGAATTGATTACTAAACGATCTAATTAGACCTTTAAGGTTGATATTTTAGAATCCCACTATGTTTTTATATGCATCCGAAATAACCAGAGTGATTTCAGTCGATAAAGAAGAAACAATATTCAGGGCAATTACCATCCATGACAATCGATCGAATTATCGAACAACTTGAGCTAAACAACTCTTAGAATTAATACGTGTAGATTGGTCAATTCATTGCCCTCCTGGTATTCACTCTATAATACTAACAATTCTTGTCCATATATGATCTTCAGAATCATCGTTAAATATACCTTAAGGAATCGAATAGGTATCCCTATAATTTTTACTTCCTTTTCACATTACAACAATATCAAGAATTGATGACGTATTTGATTCTTAGTTCATAACCCATAGCGACCATACATCATACAAGTTCATTGTATTTCCAGACTCATCAAATTACTTACTAAATTCTCTGTCATTAAGGTTACTTTGTTCATTTAGCAATCAATTCTATCCCTGTTACTTCAGAGTTTTTCAGAGTAATTCAGACACTTCTGAGCTTCAGATACATATTGTAGTTCCGTTCAGTTCACTTTGGTTATATACTAAAATCATTTGGTATTCGTGGTTGATTTATCTCACGAATATCCACTTCTTAATATCGAATGCGCTCTAGCGTTGAGTTGAGCTGAGTACTACAATAATTATCATCAATCCAAACTTGAGGAGACGAACAAACATTCAAGTGGTACCTATTCTATTCAGGTACTGACATAGCATTAGCGTTGGTCAACTCACTTAAGTTGAGTTCCATAACTTTTAAGGGTAGTACAACACCCATGTTTATTTGGATTCCTTAATGAATCCAAAACATTTACTTAGTCTAGGCCACAAGGTCATTTTGCTCATTTTGGTGCTCAATGTTTTTCCATTCATTTCAAAGCTTGAGGATATTTATTCATTCCTGAGCTTGGTGATATTCTTGAGTTATTTCCATTACAGGGGTATTTTGGTCATTTTATAGATCTAGGTATTTCAATCCTTTCCTTCTGTCTGACCTTATTATTTAATTCATATTTATCATCTATTTCAGTCGTTTCAAACAATTCTGACAAAAGAGCACCCTCAAAAATTATTCTTCAGATATTTACTCATAACTCGGAGATTTACGGCTTATCAGGAATTTTCTATATAAACGTGTGAACTTAATGATTAAACTAGTAATTCATCGATTTAGGCATGACTTCTTGAGTACTTTTCCATTCAAGGCCAATTCGGGTTATTTTTCCCTTTCAATGGTAATCTCGTAATTTCTTAACCATATAATTTCGGTATTAAAACACTTAACAAAGATAATTATAATTTAGAGATTCTAAGGTTAATCATTTTTCTGGATAATCTCTAAACTTTAAATTATTCCTTATCAACTTCTAGTATCTTGTACAAGTCATCTTGGTAAAAAAATTTCTCTAAAAAAACTAGTATTTTCCATACACATCAGTAGTTTCATCTGATCGAAATTTCTTTACAAACTTCTTATCCAGCTTTTAGTATCAATTCTTTTCTTTTTACAACATAAGAGTATTTTCGTAATTTTACCTAATCAAAGTATTCTCATAATTTATTGCTTAAACATATTCGATTCGAGTCCATCCATAAACAAAAAGGCATAATAATTCAATCATATACATCCATTCATTTTTCCATTTTCAACATGTTCTATAAAGCATAAAGAGGTAGTAATATATTACATCGATTTTTGTGCCATATTGATCGACCATAAAAATTCCATTCGAACACCCTCGATCTTGAAATCATCTTCCAATAATTCCTTAGATGCATATCAACAAAAATTACATAAAAATGGAGCTTAATTTTCGAAAAATTGATCGAATCGGGTGATAAATCAGTAAAAAACAACTTATCGGGTTCGAATTTGGTGAAATGGACCCCAAAAACATATTCAGGACGTCAAAAAAATCAAAATAGGTATACTCGGTCAAAGTCAAAGGTTGTTCAACGCCCGGTCAACGCCGGTCAAAGTTCTGGTCAACAGTGGTTAACGCCGGTCAACGGCAACGCATGTCAACAGTCGATCGTTTTACACAAATATCACCCTAACAGAAATTAATTACAAAATTAACACCCCTACGCGCAGTAGGGGGCAGATTTATAATTCTCTCCAAAATAAAATGGGTAAATCATGGGTTTAGTCACTAAATTTCCTGCACTTCTTAAAATGGTCTGCAAACTTTACGATTTTATAATTTAATCCTCAATTTTCCTCCCAAACTACCAATTAAATCAACCACTTTATAATTCTTAAAATTTAGGCCCTAAATTGGGGTGTGACAATTCCCCCTCCTTAAAAGAATTTCGTCCTCGAAATTCATTCATGTCACAGAATTACAGAAATGAAACATCCATCAGTTCTTTCATATCTTCAAGTAACTTTTACATAAATGTGAGTTCTTTACAAATCCTTAACCAGCTGAGCATACATTCTTATCAAAACTTTTCCTCTTTTTAAGAAATAATCAAAACAACTTTATCCTTGTGAAATCAATTCAGCCTTGGTTACGAGAATAGGCTCATAAAGCAGTAGCATATCCCAATTTCATTTTCGGAGTCAAATCAACATTTCTCGAATGAGTAACTCTCACATTACTCGCAAGGTACTTTACAGAATTTAGACAGACGTTATTGGTATTCCTTTATACAAGGGTAGAGCATTAACGGATAAAACTTAGGTTTTCTTGTTACATATAGGGACTCAACCTTAGAGTTATGGCTAAGAGAAGTACGATTGTAGTCTAGGGGCATGTACTGATCAGACATCTTTTGAAATTTGACCAGCCTGCCTATCTTGAAAATTTTGACTCAAACCATAGCTCTGATACCATTAAATGTAACCCCCTTAGACCGATGCGGGTAACCCGATCCGATCTGGAGTGTCACATTAAGGCCACCGGAGCGACACACTGTACAAATAGCGGAAAATTTAAAACTTTTCTTAAAACATGTAAACTCATAAAATCATTTATGAGTACAAAATAAAATTTATCAGTATTCGAAATAAAGTAGATTTTCATACTCATATATAAAACAAAATACAATTACATTCCCCCTAATCACAAGTATCATCCTCTGCAAGTAGCACCGGAAGAACTCCTTTATTGATGTCGATAGATGTATTGGTACAATTCTTTTAACCTGCAATGGTGAGTAATAGAGTGAGCTTGGGAAAACTCAGTAATACAGAACTACCAGATGATGCTACATGATATTCAGATAAATGGAAAGCCACATAATTTACTCATTGAATCAAACGTATACCAGTTGCAGAATAATCTGGGGTTCCATTAGTAGTTCATCGAGTTGAAACAATGAAGATCACAGTTCATAGAAAGCAATCAAAGTATGACATTTTTAGGAGATCGAAGAGGATGTCTAGTGTGTTCCAATCAAAACAAGTGAAACGATATAAATCTTTTAAAACCATAGTTGAACCCCTAACCAAACTCCATTATGCAGTTTCCCAAAACTATATCCATAGGACTTGCCTTCAGTACACAACAAAAGGGAAGCCAACCTAAGGATATACCTTGGGGCCTATGGGCCTACCTAAGGATATCCTTAGATCCGTAGGGTTACCTTAAGCACAGAGTAAAAAGGAAACCAACCTAAGGATATACCTTGGGTCTACCCAAGGACATCCTTAGATCCGTAGGGCTACCTTAAGCACACGGCAAAGGGAACCAACCTAAGGATATGCCTTGGGCCTACCCAAGGGTATCCTTATATCCGTAGGGTTACCTTATGCACAAAGCAAAGGAAACCAACCTAAGGATATGCCTTGGGCCCTACCCAAGATATCATTAGGTCCGTAAGGACTTACAGCCGGATCAGGGTTGTGCCTCCATACTCCAGATTCCTATCCATATAAAAATCTCATAGAAATCAGTTTTATCTGTAAATCATAATACATAGATCCGGCTGTACACCATAAGTACTCAAATAATTAACCCAAGGGAGTGCCTTGGGGCCCAAGAGCCGACCCAAAGATCACCATAGGTCCGTAAGAAATTTCCAGCTTGATCAGAGCTGTACCTCCAATCTACCCATATGATTTCCCAGAAAAATAGTTCGAGTATAACCAGTGAAACCTAAAACCATAGTTCATAAACCAGTAATTTCTGTGATTCCATAAATCAGAAACAATTCATATTTCTCGATAAAAACCATAATCATAATCATATACCATGTTGCCATGGTTCATAAACCAGTAAATTAACACGTACGTCTCATTTCAAAACATATAAAACCGTCATGTAGTATATATGGAACACACTAGAGGATCCAAGTATTTCTCAGAGTCATTTTGTAATCATCAATATGGATCATAGGAAACTTATGCAATTTGATCGGATTACAGGAATGAGGTCCTATTAAAGAGAATTGATTACTAACCGATCTAATCAGACCTTTAAGGTTGATACTTTAGAATCCCACTATGTTTTCATATGCATCTGGAATAACCAGAGTGATTTCAGTCGATAAAAAAGAAACGAATATTCAGGGTAATTACCATCCATGACAATCGATCGGATTATCGAACAACTTGAGCTGAACAACTCTTAGAATTAATACTTGTAGACTGGTCAATTCATTGCCCTTCCTGGTATTCACTCTATAATACTAACAATTCTTGTCCATAGATGATCTTCAGAATCATCACTAAATATACCTTAAGGAATCGAACATGTATCCCTATAATTTTTACTTCCTTTTCACATTACAACAATATCAAGAATTGATGACGTATTTGATTCTTAGTTCATAGCCCATAGGGACTATACATCATACAAGTTCGTTGTATTTCCAGACTCATCCAATTACTTACTAAATTCTATGTCATTAAAGTTACTTGGTTCATTTAGCAATTAATTCTATCCCGGTTACTTCAGAGTTTTCCAGAGTAATTCAGACACTTCTGAGCTTTGGATACATGTTGTACTTACGTTCAGTTCACTTTGGTCATATACTAAAATCATTTTGGTATTCGTGATTGATTTATCTCATGAATATCCACTTCTTAATATCGAATGCGCTCTAGCGTTGAGCTAAGCTGAGTACTACAATAATTATCATAAATACAAACTTGAGGAGACGAACAAGCATTCAAGTGGTACCTATGCAATTCAAGTACTGACATAACATTAGCGTTGGTCAACTCACTTAAGTTGAGTTCCATAACTTTTAAGGGTAGTACAACACCCATGTTCATTTGAATTCCTTAATGAATCCAAAACATTTACTTAGTCTAGGCCACAAGGGCATTTTACTCATTTTGGTGCTCAATGTTTTTCCATTCATTTCAAAGCTTGAGGATATCTATTCATTCCTGAGCTTGGTGATATTCTTGAGTTATTTCCATTATAGGGGTATTTTGGTCATTTTATAGATCAAGGTATTTCAATCCTTTCCTTCCATCCGGTCTTATTATTTAATTCAGATTTATCATCTATTCCAGTCATTTCAAACAATTCTGACAAAAGAGCACCCTCAATAAATTATTCTTCAGATATTTACTCAGAACTCGGAGATTTACGGCTTATCAGGAATTTTCTATATAAACGTGTGAACTTAACGATGAAACTAGTAATTCATCGATTTAGGCATGACTTCTTGAGTACTTTTCTATTCAGGGTCAATTCGGGCTATTTTTCCCTTTTAAGGGTAATCTCATAATTTCTTAACCATATAATTTTGGTATTAAAACTCTTAACAAAGATAATTATAATCTAGAGATTCTAAGGTTAATCATTTTTCTGGATAATCTCTAAACTTTAAATTATTCCTTATCAACTTCTAGTATGTTGTACAAGTCATCCTGGGTATAAAAATCGGTTATCCAGATTTCCTAAATAAAACTAGTATTTTCCATACACGTCAGTAGTTTCATCAGATCAATATTTCTTTACAAACTTCTTATCCAACTTTCAGTATCAGTTCTTGTCTTTTTACAACATAAGGCTATTTTTGTAATTTTACCTAATCGAAGTATTCTCATAATTTATCGCTTAAACGTATTCGATTCGAGTCCATTAATAAACAAACATGCATAATAATTCAATCATATACATCCATGCATTTTTCCATTTTCAACATGTTCTATAAAGCATAAAGAGGTAGTAATGTATTACCTAGATTTCTGTACCATATTGATTGACCATAAAAATTTTATTCGAACGCCCTTGATCTTGAAATCATCTTCCAATAATTCCTAAGATGCATGTCATCAGAAATTACATAAAAATGGAGCTTAATTTTCAAAAAACGGATCGAATCGGATGATAAATCATTGAAAACCAACTTACCGGGTTCGAATTTGGTGAAACGGACCCCAAAAACGGATCCAGGATGTCTAAAAACGTCAGAATAGGTATACCCAGTCAAAGTCAAAGGTCGTTCAACGCCCGGTCAATGCCGGTCAAAGTTCTGGTCAACAGTGGTCAACGCCGGTCAACGATCAACGCAGGTCAACGGTCAACAGTCGATCGTTTTACACAAATATCACCCTAACAGAAATTAATTACAAATTTAGCCACCTTCTAAAAATGTTTACAAAACTAACACCAGCGTTTTATGCAAATATCACCCTAGCAGAAATTAATTAAAAAATTAACACCCCCTACGCGCAGTGGCGGCACGTGAACAGTGATACAGTGTCGGAAAATTCCCAGAAAAATTTCTAAAAATTATTTTAAGGCATTTTGAGACACTTACCAAGCTCGGTTCACAATTTTGAACGACGGAGAGCTCGATTCCGAAAATCGAAAACTTTGACTTTCTAACCCTTCCACGCGCCGACGACGACGGAGAAACGAAGGACACCAGTGGACTCGGAACAATGCAAGGAACACGATGGTGCGGGAGGTGTCAAAAACGGATGGTCGGATCGTCGTGAATCGATGAAAAACCAACTGAAATTGAGTTAAAATCAACAATACTTCCGATTGAAATTAATGACGAACGACGTCGATTCACAATGAAAGGTTTGAGGGGTTTCGTTTATCGGTCAACAACGAACACGATGGTGGTTTTGGTTCGTCGATCGGAGATCGGACGGCGAGTAGATCGGAGTTGAAAAGAGGGTTATTGGAGGAGGAAAACTGGGAAAATTTCTGCTAAACATATGGGGGAGAGATTTATAATTCTCTCCAAAATAAAAATTGGTAAATCATAGGTTTAGTCACTGAATTTCCTGCACTTCTTAAAATGGTCTGCCAACTTTACGATTTTACAATTTAATCCTCAATTTTCCTCCCAAACTACCAATGAAAACCACCACTTTATAATTTATAAAATTTAGCCCCTAAATTTGGGTGTGACATACGGGACGTTACAATCACCTCATTTATATTATGTGAAACCTTTGGTTGGCTTGGAATGCTTATGTTTTTAACACCTTCAATGCTAGTAATGGTTCGGTTGTTGAATGTAGCAAACAGCTGATCATTCTCTACACTCTTGCATATGTTGATAATTGTGTGTCTCACTTGGGGGACACTGATTCTCGTCTGGATATCGTGTGATGGTCAACTCCATAGAACAATGGATTAAAATAAACTCGGAGGGGCTCGTTGTGGTGATAGTGGTCATGTGATATGTGTTGGTGTTGTGCACGATGAACACTGTGAGTGGCGATTTGGTTATTCAAAGTTTATTGGTATTTGTTCAGTGTTGAATGTCGAACTTAGTGGGGCTTATCTTGCTTTATTTTATTCTTGGGAGATAGGTTGTCGATAAAATTGTTTTTGAAATTGATAGCTTAGAGGCAATCCGAGTTTTGAAGGATGGCTTTAATAGGTCACATTTCCTAAAACGACATTTAGATGAAATCCATAACCGTAATTGGACTATAATAATTTAGCATATTAGCCGCGAGGGAAATAAGGTGGCTAATGCGACGATGAAGAGTGCTCGGATTGATACTCTGGATAGTTTTTTTTATCACCCCATTACGCCTTCTTGGATTCATACATTGTTACAGGACGAGCTCAATCCTATTTGAGTTTATAGTTTTATTTTCTTGTGTTGTTTTAGTGTTAGTATATGTACTATTTTCCTCCATTTATGTTAGGGAAGTTTTTAATGAGGCATATACTAATATTTCTCTGTGTATGATTTTCTATAAATCATACACTGCACCAAAAAATTAATTATTTTTATTATTTTTGAGTTTGGTCGAATATTTTCACTCTAAACTCAAATCTGATATGACTTTATACTTTAATAATACCTAACTTGACCCAAATTTAATTTTTTATATAAAAAAACTCGATTCTCTTAAGTTCAAATTAAAATGTAATAAGTTTGAGTTAAATGTGTTAAATGTTTGTGTCAAGTAAATTTGTTTCAATTTAAAGGTTAGTAAAAAAATTAGGATAAATTACATTGTAATGAAAGCAAACTTTTTGTTAAAAATAATTATAATGAAGAAAACTAAGATAATACATATTTTTATCACAAATAATAAATATTTTTTATCAATTCAAGGATTTCAATGTTCTATTTATGTGTGTATATATAGTTACATTTTGTATTGAGAATATAGAGAATATATTGCATGTGTTGTTGAATAGACTTTTCAGCTTGGTTGATGTCTATTCAAACTAATTTTTTTTTGGATAAATTATATAAATGATTATTAATGTTTGAATAAATTTTAATTCTCATCGATATTTTAAAAGTAATAAACTGATCACTAATATTATTGATTTATAACAAATTGGTCACTCAATCATTAACAATTGTTATTGAAGTAACGAAATGCTAACGTTACACGTTATTATAACTTTTTGGACATTATTTTATCACAGGAGATCATTTTGACCGATTCTCACCTCACCTCTTCTTTTTCTTCAACTCACCATTTCCCTTTTTTTTTCTCCAAGTGCATCCTTCCCAAATCCTTAAGCTTTCATATTTTATCATCTCCTATAATACGAAGCTCAACTGTATAACTTCCAACATCACAGGTGAAAATAATTGCATTGAATGTAAGTCCATGTCAGACATCGAACTCAACTGAAAGGTTGTACTATTGTAATATATTTCGTGTTGGTATTTTGATTGTTTCATAAAATTTTGTGTGAGGGTGAGAGTTATTGTAAAACATTGGTCAATTATATATGTTGTTACTTATGATATTTTACATGAGCAGTGGCAAATTTAAAAATATTTTTGAGATGAACACACATACGTTATTAATATAATTTTTTTCGTAATGAGTACAAATTGTTTTTAAGATGAATACAATCAATAAAATAAACAATTAACTGATAAAAATTCAGATTCAGGGTAAAAATGTACCAACCTAAACTAAGGTCGGTGAATTCGCCATTGATTCCCTCATTGTAGCCGTTGTTGAAGGGGTGGAGGTGGAAGATTTCCTAGTCTTTAGGAAGGATATATAAGTCATTTAGTAGATCATCTCTCGACGAACCTGGGGAAGAAACGATATGGTGCCGGCCAGAGCAATAGGGATATCGAGCGGAATCCAGCAGTCGGAGTTGGAGTCAGCAGAATCAGACGACGCCAAAATAAGAGGAGTGAAGTAAGCGGGTAGCTCATAAGATGATACCTTATTGTGCAACCAAACGGATCGTCTAGTTCTGAATGGGAAGAAGTAGAATGTTCATACCAACTGAATTTCTCTTTTTCTTTATATTCTTATTTTGTTTAATAGGTTTCCCGCTTTTTATTTTCATTAACATTGACATTGACAGTTTGATGACGTAACTTAACGGGCCTTTTATAGATATAATTTAAAAAAAGCCCAAAATAGAAACTATATTTTCGTAAAATTACTAATACAGTAGAAACTATGCTATAGGCTTTGACGTGGAATTTAATAAAAAAATATAATTCACTTAGTGAGATTGAGCTACAAATTTCTCTCAAAGGATAATACTATTTTTATCTTTTTAAATAACGGATAAATTACTTGATCAACTATTTAATTTTGAGAAGATTCTATTCTAATCAATGATCTATTCATTTTTTTAATAAGATAATTTAATTATATATAAATGATGTCAATTAAATTACCTATCATTAATACTTGACGGAGTAGTTGATGTGATAATTCAAATAATTTATATACTAATTATACATGTAGTCCTCATTACTTATAAATCCTATCAAATTGATCCTAATTTTAATTTAATTTAATAAATTGATAGAATGTGTAAGTAATGAAGACAAAATGTATAACAATTCTTTTAATCGACACCTTATCTCATCCGTCAAATATTAACGTATGTAACTTAATTGAAATCGTTTGAATTATTAAGTGATCTGGTTGAAAAAAAAATTAGCATATCAATAATTATATTAGAATCCTCTAGGGTTAAGGGGTCATCCGTGTAATTTATACTTACATAATATAAGTTTGGGCTTCATATTTTAAAATAAAATTCAAGATAAACTGATTGATGATTTTTTATAATTAGAACAGAAAATAACATTAATAATAACAGAAAATTAATTATCAAATTAAAATTAAAAAAGTTAAGTCCGGATATTTAACAAAATATCTGGATATGGCTTTGATTCACTAAGGCCCAGAAGAATCAAGATCTAATGATTTGTTTGGAAGATTATTGGGTTTTTTGGGCTAACAGAGCACATAGGTAAATTATTTGTAAACATAGAGTTAGTAAACGTTTATTTTTAGATCTACGGTACTTTTTATAGTGTTTATGAAACTCGTCATGTCGAGATGAAGAGTTACAAAAAAATATTTTTTATTAAAATTTATCACATCGAGATAAAAATTTTAAATAAAAATATTTTTATCAAAACTCTTCAATTTGATGTGACGAGTTTCATGCATTATAGAAAATACTGTAGATCTCAAAATAAAAGTGTTTGGTCTATTTCGTAAAAATTTGGGCCTTTAAACTCTAAACTTGTATTAATAGATCTTTAAAATCTGTTTAGAACAACAGCCCATTCCCTTATATTTATATAGAACAGAAAACAAAGAAGGTATTTATAGAAGCCAGAAAATTTCGAGAGCAAAAGCAGCGAAGAAGCAGATATGGATTTTAGTGTTCTCAACGAAGCCCTGGCCTCCAAATCCTTCGATAAGGTCGCCGATATATGCGATGCCCTCATGCTTCAGGTTCCATTTTAAATCTCCAAAATCCTATGATACAAGCCTTGAATCGACTTTTTGAAATAAAAGCTTTGTTTTATGTTGTAAAAAAAAACTAATGATAAAACCAGGTAGTAGCGGAGGGCGTTCCTTTCCGAGACGAATGGCCTTTTGCAGTTCATCTTTTGGGCCACATCTATGTTGATGATGTGTAAACTTCTTTTTATTTTTTCTTTCTTCCTTTGTTTAATTAATGAATTTATACTTTTGGGAATATATTTAGTTTCTTTTTCAAAATTTTAGTTTGGGATTTTTGTTGGTTTTCAAGAATATATAGACTTAGTGTAGGATTTTGAATCTTGGATGTGGATGGTTTTACAGTAACAGTGCGAGGTTTCTTTGGAAATCAATACCTGCTACGATCAAGGAGAGCCAACCGGAGTTGGTTGCGGCCTGGAAAATAGGTCAAAAGCTCTGGACAAGGGACTATGCTGGTGTCTACGAGGCTATTCGCGGCTTCGATTGGACTCAGCAAACACGAGTTCTTGTTGCTGCTTTCTCAGGCAAAGCTTTCTCTAATCATAATTTTCGTTGCAATTCAAGTACTTGTGTGTGTGTGTGAAAAGATGAACCAAACCCCGAAGTAATTTTTAAGGAAACCCATATTTGTTAATTCAGATATTATGGCATGAAATAGGAGCAAAATCATGTAGAATCTTGTGACTTCATATCGTAGAAGGTTTTATTGTGTATTATAAAGATTTAGGTAATGTAGCAGTTGAGATAATGATTTTCTGTCTGTTTTGTAGAACTATACACTAAGAGGATGTTTGAGCTTCTGCAATCTGCTTATTCAACTATAAGCATCCAAGATGCGGCTCAGTTTCTTGGAATGAGTGAGGAAGACGCCACAAATTGTAAGTATACACATTGTTTATTGTGTTTATGTTCTGAAGTTTCCACTATTTTAATAATTTCTAGATGTTTTCATTAAGCTTCTTTTATTAACCGAGTAACCTTGTAGTGTAAAGAGAAACATATATTATCCGAGAGGACGACTTATGGATGTAGTTTAGGCTAAGAATTCCACGTTTTGGCTTGAATCCCAGCAGCCTCACTAAGTCCTAATTATCTGAAAGCAAAATTGGTAGTGGAAAGAGACTGTCTTAGTACAGGCCGGGGACATGTCTGCTTTATATAATAAATCGGTGACAACAATGTCAAAAGCTTCTTCTACTTATGGATTTATTAGAAATCGACATCTTTAGGCTTTTGAAACTTTTGCCTTTCAAATGCTCTCGAAACGTGCATAATGCTTTGAGACTCTCAAACATTGTGGCAAAGGAGAGCTATCTTTTTCAATCTCCCTTTTGTTTTATGAAACAAGATTGATGACTATGAAAAGCTAAATACCCATTGAAAAGCAATGAACTTTTTCTGTTTATAGGGTTACTCCAGTCTAGGATAATGATAATCATTTGGATTTCCATCCAAGTCCAGTTGTGCTGATAGTTTAAGTACCATTTAACTTTCCCCACACTCAAGATCGTTAACCAGGTCAGAAACTACGGTGCAATGGTTTATGTGGTTAGTAAGTCATAGGTTTTTGTCTGCAAAAGAGGATTGTAGATTCTTCAAGGTTTCTCTGAGCCTCCGATAGAGTCTTTCGAGGGTTGTTTTAGCTTCTGTTATGGCTTCAAAAGATCCAAGACAGTAATATTTGCTCTTTCCAACACTTTTGGGTTGTTTACTTGATGCTTACAAGGTTTTCCATGCATCCAATAGACACTTTTTAGGATTATTTTAACTGATTTTGGTTGTCACATGCAGATGTACTCCGGCAAGGATGGACAGTCGATCCTACGTCACCAATGCTAACTGTGACGAAACAAGCTATTGTGAAAGAGCAGAAATTAGACCCTGGCAAATTGCAGCGACTGACAGAATACGTCTTCCACCTTGAACACTAAAATCATATTTACTTCTGAGTTTTGACTGTTTTGTTGACTTCGAATTCTTTAAGCTAGTTTATGCTTCTAATCTTTATGAGAATTTCGGGAGCTTCTTATAACTTCATACATATTTGATGCCTTTTTGTTTTTAATGTTTGAAACAATTTCACTGAATAATCATGCAGCAAATGTTTGAGCACTTTGCTCTCTCACAAACTAGTAAGGAATTATAATTAAGATAGGTCATATTATTCTTTATTGTGCGTAATTAATCCTTATATTTTTCAAAATTTAAAAATTTGATCTTTAAATATATGGATTTAAATTCTATTAAGAAACCCTATTGGATAGCACCAGAACCAGAATTATACAGCAAGTAGCGAGTTAGTTCTTAACAAATCCTCTTGCATGTCACCTCTCTCTAAATTATTGTATTCATTCTAAACCAATTCAGCACAACAGTGCGATGTACGAATAAATTGCTTCTGATAATACCACTTCGTTTTGGGTGACAATCTAACCAGAATCTTCTACTCCTAAATGGCTTTTATGGTCGGCTATTGAATTTGACTCTACCCTTGGCGCTCACCTGTTCGGCTTCACTGTCATCTGGCCACGCCTCATCCTTGTGTTACAGAGATTTAAGTTGCAGTTGTAGCTCCGTTTTCGGTTATATTATATTTTTCATGATTACAGACGCAATGAATCGTAGTATAACATTATTATCATTATATAACAATCGTTATTTTAATAACGGACCGTCATTTAATTTTCTTACTTTTGGTTATTGTGCTTTTATACAATCCTCGATTGTTTATCCATGTCAGAAAATTATGACCTAGCAGCATGTAGAAAATTTTACTTACCTACTTTTTTTTTGGAGATTTCGATTCGAAATTTAAACATGTTGATTTTTGTTTTTTTTGTCAGAATGAAACCTTCTTATCACCTGTATGTGCTTTGCTACAGTGTGTCTTAATGTTAAAGATTTATTGCTGATAAAGAACCCTTTTCTATTTCAGAAAAAAGAAAACTTTAAAAAGGAAAATATCTGTCCATAGAGCAACTTTGATTTGGTACACAATCATCAAGCAAAACTACATACAACCAAGTATTTGTTTATTAAGCACAAGACAATGCTTGAGCACTTTGCTGACTTATAAACTCCTACTTACCGACATAATACTAATTAAACAACCATAATTGCAGAAAATAGTTATCTTTTAGAAGGCTTTCTTTTTTCTCAAAATACAATTCCGGTGCTTCATTCAAGCTGAATATCGGAATCATAAGCTACTCCAGCTTCCCAGTTATTGGGGAGGGCGTTTGATGCCTCCACCCAATACACCCCGGCGCTGCCACTCACTTGGAACCTCAAACTGATGTATCCCGACGACGGTGGGCTCGTCGTGTCGAAAACGGCTCCATACGCCCTCCTCATAAATATCCACTCCTTACAATCCTCCTGCGCCGTTCACATTCGATTTTCATACGCATCAGTATCGTCACAACAAATTCTAATGTTTCAGAATTAATGAATTCATTTTGAGCGTTTTAATTACCTGCCAAATTTGCGCCGCAAGGATCTCGCTTCTCCCGGGTTGGTACAAGATCACAATGGCCAAGTAATCGGGGTACTTGCTATGTTCATGAACCTTGAACTGCAGCTTGTAACCTCCGTAGCGGCAGGGGATTCTCTTGTATTCGACATCAACGACTCCGCAAGCGTACAGCTCGTCTGCTTTGTCCGATTTCGCCAGCCTACCGTAAGCGCCAGGGCTGAGGATGAAATCGGTTTTGTCGCCTTCACCGTAGTCGGTCACCACGATGTTCACCCCATCATCAGTGCAGAGCTGAGGGTTTTTGCACCTAACCTGATAGCAAGCACCACAACCACTTCCCTTCTTGTAGAGCCTGTACGAAACCCCAGCCACATTCGCATCATTCACAGTCCTTCCATACTCTCCGTACCCGCAAGCTCCTCCTGAAATTCATCACAGTTGAAACATGACATTTATATCTGATATCTCTCTCTAAATAACGAAGGAAACAAATAAATAAACAAAAAATATATTATATAGGAGCAATGTACGTACTTGGAGTCCCTAAACAGTCGGGGCTGCCATAATAAGTTGCTCTGGACTTCACGAAATCGTCCTGGGAGTAACACAGTGTAGACGGAAGCACCATGATCCACACAAAGCAACAATGAAACTTAAATGAATACCCCATGTTTTCAGCTACAAAAGCAATCAATTGGAACAAAGAGAAGACAGAGATCATACTGAATGAGAAGGTGAGAAATCGGAGTGCCATATTTATAGAAGGGAAGAGGGCGCTGTTGAGCAAATTGCCATGCCTTTTCTCTTTCAGAAATTAAGGCTAAAGGGTTTAATGGGGTAGGATTAAAGATGAATTGTACTCACAAATTGCTATATTATATCATTTGTTTATGCTGTAATTGCTTTTCATCCATTATAGGTATAACAGTGGAGAAGAGATGTTTTTGGTATTCTTCGTCCTCCGTTTCTCCTTTTTCCACCTATCGATCAAAAGAAAATCAACGGAAAGATGAAATAAAAGAATCCCACATTCTCACCTGGTTTAACCAGACGTAGAATACGATCTTTAAACCCACAGTATTTTAGCTAAACTGGAGTTTTTCTTATTGTTCTAATTTTTTAAGTTATAAAATGAATATTATTTTTTTTATTATAAAATAAACATTACATTTTAGTTGTTTTAATTATTTTTAGGGGATAGGATGATATATTAAATTAACTAGTAATATCTCGTTTGATCTAAAGTGTAACTAAAATTTTGTGTTATTATTTTTCCAACATTCCTAAGCAAAATTCTAAAAAAGTAAACTTTTAGTGTGTGTATGTATATATTTATAATTTATTTTTAAACTTATAAAAAATATTTTTCATTTTGAGAATCTTTTTACAAGTCATACAATTTTAATAAAACCCGTCATATTTCTCGTTACTTATACTCTCACTCATGAACGACACATATATCGGAAAATAACTTTCAAAATTTTAGGAGGAAATAAAACTTATAAATTTCTAAAAGGTAAAAATACATTATCAATAAAAATACATAAAAAATATAAAAATATGATAATTTAATATTTTCAGGGGAGTAGCTTAGGGTTCATTCTTACTTTCACCCTCATTATAACGTATAACAAAATTTAATGTTCGATATTTTGTATATCCTATAACCATAATGAACATATCTCTATACTTTTTAAAGCTTTTAAGAAATTATAATGATTTTAAAACATATGCTCTATTTAATCTCATAACTATATAATTATGCAACGAAAGATAATGTTTATTGTGGCGTGTTCATGCAAACATCGTGTTGTTGTCATTTTGTGGCACTGTTATAATATACAACGTTATATGTATAAAATTAGTGACGCTTGCTCAAAAAACACCGCTAAAAGTGTGTACTAAAGTTTTTGTTGACCATCTTTTAGTTGTATTATATTTTTCAACAGATATTTTAAATTTAAAATCATCTTACTAAATAAATAAATAAAAATACTATTTTAAGGTTGAATTTCCTTTCATTTAAGATATTTAGCCGAACAATAGTTATTTAAAATAAGGGTAAATTACACCAATCATCACTGAACTTTACTCTCTCTCATATTTCACTCACTATACTTTAAATCCGTTCAATTTCCTTGCTGAATTTAACATATTAGCATTTTTGGTCATTCAACCGTTTTTTCACTAAACAATGTTATAAATGAGTTATTATATAGATGCAAAACGTATCGTTTTGGTGAAAATTTTGTTTTTTTAAACGGCGTCGTTTTAACGTCGTTAAATATTTAACGGCTGAGTTACAAAAAATGCTAATTGTATTAAATTTAATGAGGAAATCGAACGGATTTAAAGTATAGTGAGCGAAATAGGAGAGAAAGTAAAGTTCAGTGATGATTGGTATAATCTACCCTTAAAATAATTTGACCAAAAGGCCTAAAGAAATATATTTTAATATGGAATAAATACCATAATTAATTTATAAAAAATATAAAAACAAAAACAAAAAGAATTGCTTAGATAATCAACTATTATCTTGAACATAAGCATATGCAACTGGAACAATGTTGCAAGTCAAAGACATCAGTCGAACAAACTAAAAAATTTCATGTTTGCCACCTTTCGAGTTCAAAAGATTAGTGCACGAGGGTCGAGGGTGCCTAGCTGAAATGTTATTAAATTAAAATTTACTAACATGGAAATCATGAAAATAAAGGATAACATTATAATGGACTTGAATTTAATACTAAATTTTAACAATGTTAACAACTGAATTTGAATATTTAAATCTAGAAAATATACATTAAATTCCTAAAAATAAATGTAAGAAACTAAATTCCAAATATACTAAGAGTATAAGGATTTGGACCATATTCTAACCTACAATAAATCTGGTAACATTAATAATTCTTAAATATAAAAAAATATATGGACTTTGAATTTTAATTTCAACTACTAGTGACCGAAACAAAATGAAATAATAACTTTGGTAACTAAAATGAAATTTTTATATAAAAACACAATAATAATTTAGTGGTTAAGTAGGTATTTTACTTGAAATTTATATACTAATGAAAAAAATCAACATCAAGTCTGCTCCTTTTTATGTATCATTTTTTTTTATAGAAACACATCAAGTTTTATTAAAATATAAAATATCCATAATTACAATGAAGATATACGAGCATAACCGTAAACATAAACTAAATTATAATTAAAACATTTTACTATAATCATTAACATAAAAATTAGTCACCTAGATCACACAATGACCATAAAATAAAAAACCTAACCAATAATCGAATAAAATAAAGATACAAACAAATCTGACTGCATCGGCAAACGAACCACAAAAGGGGATGAAACTATTGAAAAACCACCGACAAATCGTAAATCAAAGTTAAGCGACGTGAGAAAACTATCCATGAGTGCAAAACACATATTCAAATCAATACGAGGGTCCAAAGGAGGGAATATCAACAGGATAACAAATAAGAGTCATCTTTATCAGTCATGACGATGTCAAATTTAAACATGTGAAAAAAGATAAACGAAAAAACAACAAAAATTGTAATCTACCAAAAGGTAAAGAAAAACATATCATAAAGGCATAGATAAACGTGACATAAAGACAGAGAACATGTTACAAAAATATAATTTTTCTTATTAAAAAACTAAAAAAACAAAGAAAAAATATAACAGGTGAACGGCAACCAACATCAAAATCGGTGTCGTCGTCAGTTAAATAAAATTAAAGAAAAAATTAGATTAATTAATAAAATTGACACAAATTGTAAAGAAGAAAAAGAAAGGAAGAGAGAGGAGGAGGAGGAAAAAAAATTCTATGTATCATTTATTTAATAATTGACAATGTAGAATAATACAATTTTTTTAACCATGAGCTCACCAGTGAATCATCTCTAATAAACTGACAAGTTTAGCATGTATTGTAACGACTGCAATAAACCCACCACTTTGGTGGGTTTCATTGTAACACACTACCACGACAGCTAAACCAGTAAGAAAGTAGCAAAATGGCTTAAACTACTGTCATTTATGGTGGAAAATTTTAAGTGAAAGACTTCACATTATAGGGTGGAAAGTCATCACTTCAATGTTTTCGTGGGTTTAAATAACAATTGATCTTAAAAAAACAAAACTCTTGACACGTTTAAATTGAAGTGGGCATGTACAAGGAACAAGGTTAAATTACAATGTTTGAACTTTCTATAGGATTAGGTGTGTAAATGTAGGTGATAGGGAAGCGGTGGCGGATTAATAAACGTTTTTCTTGTTGAAGAATCAAACCTAGAAAGCTCTAGATTCGAAGAAGAATAATAGGGAATGAATAGGGGAAGGTGGTGATAGCAAGTAGAGTTCTTTAGGGTTTCTTTTAGGTGCTAGAAACAAGGTAAAAAATAATATTAGAATAATATAAACAAAAGATAAAGAACTTAAAAATAAAGTATGATAATCAAGAAATCAAAAGATCTCCCTTGTGAAGGTAGATGGCAAAGGTGATGATGGTGAGGATGAATTTGTGGAAAATAAATGGATAATGTTCTATCGAGCCCTCCTAGTCACAATGAAAAGATAAACAAGATAATATGGCTCTAACAAACCCTCCTAGTCGCGATAAAAAGGTAAATTGGATTGTAAAGATTAATCTCCCTCACAAGAACTTGAAAGAACTCCAGAAGAAAAAGCTTCGAAGGCAAAAGGTAATTAACTTGCAAAAACGAACTCTCGTTGTATTACTAATCAAAGAAATATGTGTTACAAAGCTGAATGAAACCTCCTTTATATAAGGGATGAGTTCTAAAGGTCTTAAATAACTAATGAATAAAATAATAACAATCTAAATATGCCTTAACTCTAATTCCTAATAAAATAATAATAACTAAAATTAATGTTTTAACTCAACCTTAATTCCTAATAAAATAATAAATCTAATCCTAAATGATAATTCATCATCCTATATTAAATTATATTACAAACAATCAATATAAATATTGAAAATTCGTAACATTTACAAAATCACGTATTAATATCGTATAAAAATTTCTGCATGTGTTATCTTCACTAAAATGAACGTATCTTAAGTTCCCGATATCAGATTGATGCGATCAAAGAACCGTTGGAAAGCTAAGAGACAGATGGTTGTATATACAGAAGACATATTGACCAAATAAGATCAGGATCCCATTCAAAAAGTCGTCGCAAGTCTTCTGTTGTTCTAATTTTATTTTCCAAGACTTGGGCGAGTGGATCATTTGGAATAGTTATTACTTCTTCTTTTAATGTGAGCATTGCGATGCATGTATCAGTAGGTTCTATTAGTATAGTATTTTATTTGGGAAGTGGGTTGGTGGCTTTTCTTCCTTGTTTTCCATTTGGCGATTGCACGTCAAATTGTGTTGCAAATACCATGGTTTTATGGCTATGGTGGTGATTGATTAACACCTGGTTTCCAGTTTTATTGGCTTAAACAAATGGTTTTATTGGCTTTGATTGAAGACTGAAAATGCACAAACAACATTATAAGAAGAGAAATATGTATATATAAATATGTGTATGAAAGTAATTGAAATGATAGAATGAAGTTGAAGTGGATTGTAGATGAAAAAAGTGTGGTGGTGATAGTGGTTGAATGTATGTAACGAAAATGGTGAAGGATGTTTGTGGTTGGCGTGGAGAATGATAGTAATTCAAAGGATGGATTGTGACCCTCTAACTATATATGACTTAGGAACCAACAATATAATAAAGATGGAATCGAAGTGATAGAGGGTGGAACGTGACCTACTAGCTATAGTAGAGCTAGGAACCAACGATATAACAAGATGAAATGGATGAAGGCTTCAAGACTGATAAGAAACCGATAGAGTTCTAATCCAAGAACTAAAATGAAAGCAATCTTTCAAAGTATTTTCATAAATCAAATTGTGTGTCTACAAATGATCCCAAAGGTGCCTATTTATAGTATTTCTAAGAAGCATATGAAAAGACTCAAAAGATGATAACATTCTCATCAATTTAGCAATAAAATGCACTTGAATGCTTTGTCTTCTTATGTTCAAAGTTGGATGAATATTATAGATCCTTTTGGGGATGAATCTAGATAATTTTAAGCTGAATATGGCCTTAATTTCGTCCAAGAAGGAGGGGTGACTCTTGGGCTACCTTGCTTTTCTTGCAAATGGAAGAAAAGAGGTTAAATGAAGTCATAGGATGAATGTGGACATCCTACATGTCCAAATCAGCTTGTCTCTTCAAATTCCTTGCTGATTTTATCACTTAATTTGATGATTAAATGAAATAAAATCATCCTTCATTGCTTGTTCCTTGGTAGCATGTGAATAACCTTTAAAGAATGATAAGTAAGACTTGAATAGGTGAATTATGAAGGATTGAATGCATTGTCTCTCTAAGAATATGAACAGCCTAGAAAAGATGAAAAGAATTAATCCTTGAATTGCTTTGAATAGAAGCATTAAGATAGCCTTCAATTGCTTGTCTCTTGGTAGAAGATGAAAGGACTCTTTCTTGGCTCAAACTCATCCAAATCATCCTTGTATAAAATTCCCGTAATGAAAATTCCAGCATGCACTATATTCAGTAAATCGATCATATCGCAAGCTCCCGATATCGGATTGAGGTGATTCAAAAGGCGTTGCAAAGATAACAGATAGATAAATAATTTCCAATTGGTTTCTGAACCCAAAAATGTCTGTATCGCATCCAGAATTAGAATACATTCTGAATGATATTCTTGCATCGGTTAAGATTATTCAACTTTCGTCTTGCACCAAAACACAAAGATAAACTTTATTCAATCATAATCTTTATTCAACTTCATGATTAACTTTGGGATGATAAGAGTTAGTTTGATTAAAGAAATAACTTTGGGATAATTTGTAGACACACAATTTGATTTATGAAAATACTTTGAAAGACTGCTTTCATTTTAGTTCTTGGATTAGAACTCTATCGGTTTCTTGTCGGTCTTGAAGCCTTCATCCATTTCATCTTGTTATATCATTGGTTCCCAGCTCTACTATAGGTAGTGGGTCACGATCCACCCTCTATCACTTCGATTCCATCTTTATTATATTGTTGGTTCCTAACTCATATATAGTTAGAGGGTCACAATCCATCCTTTGAATTACTATCATTCTCCACGCCAACCACAAACATCCTTCACCATTTTCGTTACATCCATTCAACCACTATCACCACCACACTTTTTTCATCTACAATCCACTTCAACTTCATTCTATCATTTCAATTACTTTCATACACATATTTATATATACATATTTCCCTTCTTATAACGTTGTTTGTGCATTTTCAGTCTTCAATCAAAGCATTGCGAAGTTCTTACTAGAATCACGATCGGACATTCACGTATATGACTCGAAACGTATAATCGGGATCGTATCAGTAATGAAAGAGTTGCAGATGTTCAATGCTCCCCAGAAAACTTTAAAGGACAAGGAAAAAAAAGGTATGCCAGGTGTAAAGCAGAGGTTATAGTCAAATGAGCAACAATGGCTCGATGATGCTCATTTCCATGTGTCTTTTGTTGCAGATTTTGGGGGTGACTAGACTGAAAGAGCAATAATTGCAGACCTAATTATATCAGAGATGGTGAGACAATAAAACCAATAAGTGATTACTTTTTATGTTCCAGAACACACTTGTAGGAGAAATGTACCAGTTCGACCTGTGATTCGACATTTCGGTATATGCGAGTTCAGGTTGGAATCCATGGTTTTATAATTAATCAAGGGTAGAAACTACGTTGTGGGAGTGGAAGTGGAAAGAGGGTCCATATTTAGGCATAATACGTGTAAAGGTTTATTCTTGTTGATCAAGTCACCGGGATCAGACGGAGGAAAGCAAGTGAGCACTATAACATTTTGCAGAAGTTTACTGTTATTATGAAACTTGTTAAATAATTAAAGGAAAAAACAATTCATATTGAAACTGAATCAAGATTCAAGGCAACATCTTACTGCCATTATTTTGGTTAAAAGGGTTGTTAGGGGAGCTTGGTGTTCATACTACGAGGTCAATTTTACAGATTTCTGCAAATCTAGTTTTCCATGAAAGAATCAAACGTATTAATTTTGTTTGTCATTTTGTAAAAGACAAGATTAAAGAAGCTCTTATTCAAACTGAATATGTTTTTACTTAGCTGATGTTATGATAAAAGCTTTGAGACATGAATTCTTGATTTTCAACTTGGGCTCAAATTTCAGCCATAACTTGAGGACGAGTGTTGAGAATAGAAAATTAGTTTAGAGTTTGTTAGTTAATTCAGCTAAAAGATGAGCACCTTCCGTCTGGGCTGAATTTGGTCGTTTTATAACGAGGAGGTTGCTCGTAGGCTAATGCATAAAATGTTGCATTAGCTTACTGAAATGATTAAAAAATTGGATAACAAAGTCATGTTAGCTTGACAATGACAACATTCAACCAGGCAATGACATTGACAAACTATACTAGTAAATTCTTGCTTGCTTGCTGAGTCATTTCACTCAACTTTTATACTGATTTCAACTGATATGACATAAAAACAAGTACATAGGTTTGCTGTTCATGTTTTAAGTTCGGCAACTACCCTGTTTCCTCTTATTGAGTCCACCCGGTTTTTAAGCCTTTCATGTTGAAAAATAGCTATCAGCAGAATTCCATATGCTGTTGCTGCAGATACATAAATAAAGACTACGTAAAAGTCTTCGCCTCGTTGAAAGTCGGGGAGTTCGACGGAGATGGAAAGGCACCAACGATCCAAGCGTGATATGAAAGAAGCAGAAGCAATGTAGATATTTAAAGGGTTGTGGAATATGGGATACCAATTATAACAACCAGAATGGTCCATGCAGGCAAATATAAGGCACAACTGTCGAGAGTGAAGAAATGGAAAAGATAAGTTAGGCTCATGATTATATGTCCTGCTTGATGTGGCCTTTGATCCTGGCCCAGGTTGGTATTGGTGTTGTGGTTGGAAACGCTACCATTGTTTGCTGCTGAAGGTTTGTAGTCGTCTTGCCAGTACCCACCTGGAGAGTTGAGGCCAGCCTTGTAGGTGGCTGTTGCAATCAGGATCGCCACAACGATCGAGAACCCTAGAACGAATCTCGGTAGATTTATTTTGAGAATCGTTTCCGAAATATTTGTCACGTTTATCGATTAGAGTTAACTCCCTGCTCAAGTAATCTCCTATAGTCAAATTTGTGGTAAGATCGGATCCCTTTTTAGCTTTAGCTCTACGTAGGCTACTACCGATCTCTGAGTTCTGCATTGTTCCTTGAAGGTGAAATATGTCCATAGCTGTCAAACCATTGGAGTTCTTGACATTCACATTTACATTCTTAGCCAACAGTGTAACGGCCTGCGTAATCATATAAAAAGTTCAATTAATTAACTATAATTGTGTTTCGAAATCATTTATAGCAAATAATAAATACCTATAAAGCTTGCCTCTGGCTGATTAGTAGATGTGGCAATATGCAAAGCAGTGTTACCATCTTCATCCTTCTTGTCATAACCATTTTTTTAAAACATTTAATTTTAAAAATAATTATGATTTTATTTTGAAAAATTGACGGTTTTGAATTAATTTGAAATAAATTGAATAGGAGTCGCCATCGACCTTTGGGTTAGGTAGGTCGAATACTTAAAAACGTCTTTTAAAACAATTTTAAGGAAAATCATTTTTTAAGACAAAAATTGGTATGTGTTATCTAAAAATTCATTTTTAAGGGTTTGGAAGTCGATTACGTGTGGGGAATGATAAGCACCCCACAACGCCCAAAATTTGGTACTTAATCACTTATATATTGTCGTGGTAGTGGAAATTATAAATCGAATATAAAATTAGAAAATGATCAATTTTTTTAAGTTTAATTGATTTGCTTCGAATTATTTGTTAGGGAAAATCCTTTAATTCGAAAAAAAATATCGAGATTAGCTCATCCTCCGACGGGAAGACTATCTCTTCTATCTCTTGCCTAAAAAGAATATTCCCTCCTCGATTTATCAAAAAAAGTAAATCAAATATAAATGGAATATCCGCATTTTGCATCAAATAAATAACTATATAAAAAACACATTGCATAATTTGAATTAGAAATAAATAACTATATAAAAAACACATTGCATAATCGTTCACAACCAATTCCCAAAGAGCAAAGAATATATGCATACATAAATAATACGAACAAATATATAATATCCATACATGGTAAAATGTAAGGAAACAAAATCTAACTATGAAAAAAAATTAAATTATAGAAGTAAAATAAATAGATAATAAAACACAGTAATTAAACAAATAAAATTAAAGTACAGAAAAATAAAGAGACAAAATTAAACGATTAAAAAATTAAAGCAAATAAAATGTAAATACTGAAATTAAATAAAGAAAATAAAAAAGCATAAATTTAAAAGTGCATAAAGTTAAATAGCATAAATAAAATGAAATAAAAATAAAATGTTAGTAGTTAGTAATTAGCGGTTAGAAAGGTTAGCGGTTAGCAGAGTTAGCGGTTAGCAGAGTCCTAACCATAATAATGTGGATCATACCCCAGATCTGGTCATCACAAGGTCGAATCAAATAATTCAAACAAATTAACAAAATAAAATAAAATATAAAAAAGTTAGTGGTTAGCAGAGTCCGAACCATAATAATGTGGATCATACCCCGGATCTGGTCACCACAAAGTCGAATCGAATAATAGAAACAATAAATAAACAAATAAACAATGGTTAGAGTGCAATAAAATAAAAACCAGTAGTTAGCAGAGTCTGAACCATAATAATGTGGATCATACCCCGGATCTGGTCACCACAAGGTCAAATTGAATAATAGAAACAATAAATAAATAAATAAACAATGGTTATAGTGCAATAAAGTAAAAGTTAGTGGTTAATATGCAATAAAATAAAAGTTAGTGGTTAATATGCAATAAATAATATAGCAGAATAGTGACCAAATTAAAATAAAGCAAAAGCAGCATGTATATTTGAAATAAATAAATAAATAGGTGAGCAGAGCAAAAAGGCTAAAAAATGGAGGGTTGACAGGTGGTTTTCCCCTTTATAATGACCAAAATGTAAATAGCTCTAAAAACCAGGGACCTATGAGTGATTTACCCAAAAAAGATAAAACAAACTTTCCCCCTCCTTTCTTCTTTACACGCACGACCGACCACAAGGGTCCCTTCTCACCGGCCAAATGCCGACCATCATAAACCGGTGGTCTTCACATACCCCAACCAACACCGAAACAAACGGGGAAACCCGAACCAACTCAAAAAGAACCAAAATCCCTCGGACGAAACCCGAATGCCCTATGTGGGCACCGTTCGTCCTCTCCGACCACCATCTATGGTGGTCGGGACGCTAAACTAACCCGAACAACGACTACCCCCACCAGTGACGTAGAACTATGACCAATGCCTACACCCTCACCACCTTCACGTAATGAGTCTAAAAAAAGAAAAAAATGAAAGAAAGAAAAAAAAACTGAATGAGAAAACCATAGACCTTTTATTTATTGCTTTTAAACTTATAAATCTGGGGGTGTTGAAATATGCTTTTGGATTGACTTTTAAAGCCCTCATAATAAAAAAAGGTAATATTATAAGTTTGGTCCCTGGATAAAATTAGGGTATTACAGTTACCCCTCTTTGCTTGTCTATTGTGTAAACAATGACAAAGCAAAGACAAATAATGGTCTAATTTTGTCTAGCTACAACGTTTGTTTCGTATTTGGAGCTCCAATTCTTTGTCGGAAAACAGATGACTGAAAGATGACATTGTTCCTTCATGTTGAGGACGTCGGGTTAATCTAGAGATAATTTGGTGACAATATGGTTCCTACTTGATGAGGAAGTCTGATTGTCTAAGGATGACACTGCTCCTACATGATAAGGAGATCTGGTCAGTGGATGACATTGTTCCTACGTGATGAGGACGACTGGCCATCTTTAGGGATAATGGAGATAACATGGTTCCTACGTGATAAGAAAGTCTGGATTTCAAAAGGTGATGCAACACCTACGTGATGAGGAGATCTGGTCGGTGGATGACACAGTTCCTACGTGATAAGGATGACTGGCCATCTTTAGGGATAATGGAGATAACACGGTTCCTACGTGATGAGGAAGTCTGACTATCTAAGGGTGATGTGGCTCCTACGTGATAAAGAGATCTGGTCGGTAAATGACACATGTGAACACTAATTTTCGTCCTACCATTATTTTTATTATTTTATTATACATATATAATATATATATTTTTTATTTTACAACCCAAGACCGCAACCCATGACCCGCTGGAGCCGAACCAACAACCCGTTCCAGCCACATCCGAAGACTCCTCACCACTCACGCAACCACTGTCGGAGATTTCGACAGTACACCACCATCGTCGATATTTCCGACTCACAACCAAAAACAAAAAACAGATCAGTGCTTAAGTCACAATAGGAGTCTAAAATCAAGACTATAAATACGTGTTAAGGTGTAACAGAGAGGGGACACGAAACACAAGGAAATTACACGCGAAAATAATCAGAAATACAAGAGGAAGCATTTCGAAACAGGGGGCATTCGAAAACAGGGAAAACGAAATAAATCGAAAAGCAAGGGGGCATTTTCGGAGAAAAAACAAAAAAATACAAGGGAGAGCATTTGAAACTAAAAAAAACAAAAGAACAAGAGATTACCTCGATCTCAACTGGAACCGTGGCTGCCATTGCTTCACCGGACCAATAATCATTACGATTTTCGAAGGTAAGGTTGTTTTTCTAAATATGGTTGGAAAACTCTCGGTGTCTAGATTTGTTGTAAAGGAATAGATGAGAAGTTGAGAGGGGGGAAGGAAGAATGGCAGAAAAGGAAATGAAAGAAATGTGAGATTAGGTTTTCCCCCAAAACCTATAATGGGGTATTTAAATCAAGTTCAAAACATTGTGTTTTGGGTGCTTTAGGGTTTCCAGAAATCATTGTAGGGGTTTATTTAAGCGAGAAAGGCTTGGTCTTTGTGATATTTTACTTTGGTCTTCACTTACATTTTACTCTATTCGGTTTTGAGCCCCTTGTTTCTTACTGTTTCATTTTAGTCCCTTATATTTATTATTATAGTCACTTTAGTATTTATATTTTTTACTGGTGATTTTACGTAGTATCCAGTTTAAGTCCTTGTAGTATTGCAATAGTTGTAATCAGGTCATCCTAATTAATTAACTTTTTTTCGGGTTTTGTATATGTTCCATATTTCATTTTAATCATATTTATATTAATGATTTTAGTTATTAATTTTGTGCACTATTACTATTGTTAGGAATGTAATCTTAATCCCTTTAAGTCAAAACTTTTGCTGTGGAAATAGTTTATGCATTGTTTTGTTCAGGAAACTTAACGAAAATGGAATTCAATGGTTTTATTAAGTGGTTCGCACATGTATTCCTTTTATGATTATGTTCCAACAAAGCAACATTTATGATTATGTTCCAACAAAGCAACAATTATTTTTTCTTTCATTTTAAATTAACATTTTTTATTCTTTTTATTATTCATTTATTTATTTATTTATTTCCTTTAAAATTTAGATTTTTTCAAACCTTTTTTTCAAATCGTTTCCCCTCTCTTTTATCTAGTATTTTTTATTTTTTATTTATTTTTTCCCCTTTTGATTTATTTAATATTCCTTTATTGTTTCCTATCTGACATTTTAACTTTTTAAGGTAATTTCATTCGATCAAAGGTAAGTACTTCGAATCGGGTTTTTAAATTTTAATTTTCGCAATTAAGGAAATCGACAAATTAATTGGTACCGAAAGGGCAGTACAAGGGTGTTAATTATTCCTTGACTGTAACCGACTTCCGAACCCGACACATTTATGGTAAAGCGCAGATCATGTAAGATGGTGTCTGATCCACCTAAATGTTTTTAAAGTGACCGGTGGTGACTCTAACCCAATTATTCAAGTCGAAGCCCAATTCCAGACCCAACCAAAGAAAATTCCGATAGCTTGTCGACTCCGTTGGGGACAGGTAAGTGAGTCAGGCCAGAATTAATTTTCGGTTGTCTTTTTAAGCGAAAATAGTAAATTTTAATTTTAATTTATTTATTCGATTCCAATTATTTATCTTTGGTTATTTTTCAAGTAAATAGTTGTACTGACGTTTTTCAATGATTTCAAATTTTTGAAAAAATTTCATCTCTGGCTCTATACCCGAGCTCCAAACCCTTTTAAGTGGGGTGAAAGTGACGCCTTCATGATAATTTATTCTCCGTATGGGCCTAGCAAGTAACCTTCGGGATTCATATACCTTATGTCTTCGTGTGAATTTATTCTCCATATGGGCATAAGGGATTGTATTCTCTCGAGTTTAACTTAGTTCACATAAGCTAGTAATGAGCTTAGGACTAAGGTTCTAGCAAGCCCAAGGGGGTACCAGCAAGGAGAAGTCGAGTACCTTTTTAGAACCTAAACCGGGAGATTACAGGGAATTAGAGCCCACCCCAAAACCTCATTTCAAACCCTAGGCTGCTTTGATATTATTTCTTGCTTTATTTCATGTTCAAAGCATGTGAACTAGAAATATATGCGGTTAGGACTGGTTCAAAATAAACTTTCGGGATAGAGATCATGTCCGGGTAGGAATAATAAGCATGTGGGGTATATATCATGCGGGGTAGGACTTTTATTTTCATGATTATTTTTATCTTTACCTCACTAACTCTTTTCATTTTTGTTCTCTTTTGTTTTATTTTCATCTTTTGCATCATTCATTAAAAAGAGGTGTTGATCCACCAAAAATGTGTTCGTTAGACGTAAATAATTTGCATTAATGGACAAAGGGTTTATAATACAAGAGATGAAAAGCTCAGAAGTCCAGCTATGGTCAGAGAATACTCAAAATGGACCGAGATTTACACTATGCACACTAAAATTCGACTTTTTGAGCTGGCAAAGGTTGCAGGGGCAAGACGAGAAAAAACTTATTGACTTGGAGAGTCCCTTCAAAGACAAAAGGCCATTGTTGACAAATCCAAGAAACAAACAAGTGAATTTCAGATTTTTCCCTTCGATTGAGGGCTCCAATGGTGCTTTTGTTAGGAACAGGCTCAACAGAGAGTGAAAGCCGAAGATGCAGTCATTCAAGACTTTTTGGGGCAAGCAGCTCGTCACTTGCATGGTTTAGCCAGAGATACCGAAGCGATTCGATAGGGTATTCAACTTAACATGTCAGAAGCTGTTCGGGGTCTATACCTTTAAAATGTTTTTTGTCTCTTAAGACGTAACACTTTTGTCCCAAATAAGGATTATTTATAATAACTGGCACATTTTTGGATTAATGCCTCGAACATCTCATGCATCATGCATTTAGATAGATTTTGCATTTTGTTATTTTCATTTCTTTGCATTCGCATTAACTAACAAAAGAATTTCTCATCAAAAGGAACAAATACTAGATACACCACCTCAAGCATTGGACACACCCCATCCGCATAACACCCGCTTGAAAAATAAGAAGATGGAAGCAAAAATTGCTCAACTCGAGGAAAATATGCTGAAGTACAAAAAGAACTAGAAGATAAGATAAACCAGAGCAGTCTGAGTACTGTGGATACAATCATGAAAAGCCAAGAGTCCTTGGTCGATCAAATTATGGCAAAGTTATCTAGTCTACATCAAGCGAGTGCACCTGGGGCAGGTTCATCAGAAGGGGTAGCTATTCCACATACCCCACAAGTGGTTGTCTTACCCGAATCTGACTGGATTTTCAAGGGGATTGATCCACTGTAAAAATAAAGACCTCATCTACTGTAAAGATACAAACTATTGTATTTAACCCTGAGAACAATCTGGGTTATTACCATAAACCGGATGAAGAGGAAAAAACAAAGAAGATGGAGGAGAAAATAAAGCAATTGGAGGACCAAATAAAGGTAGTTAAAGGAGACCATGACTACCATGGAGTCAATGCCGCAAAACTCAGTCTATTCCCAGACTTGGTTCTTCATCCAAAATTCAAGTCCCCAGAATTCGAGAAGTTTGACGGGAACAGTTACCCAACCGCTCACATCACCATGTTCTGCCGAAAAATGACAGGATATGGAGGAAACGACCAACTCCTGATCCATTTCTTCCAGGAGAGTCTGTCGGGATCAGTCATCCGGTGGTACAACCAGCTAAGCCGATCACATATCAAGACCTGAAAGGACTTGGCCAAGTCATTTCTAGAACAATACAAGCACATCAATGACATGAGGTCAGATCGAGTTATGCTACAAAACATGGAAAAGAAGCATAACGAGAGTTTCAGGTAATACGCACAAAGATGGAGGGATTTGGCTGTGCAAGTTCATCCATATTTGGATGAAAAGGAAACCAGAAAGCTTTTTATATAGACCCTGAAGGCTCCATAATTCAGACACCTAGTTGCAATCATACAGGAAGCTTTTCAGACCTAGTTATGGTCGAAGAAATGATCGAGTCGACCATAAAGCAAGGAAAAATTAAGGATGGGGAGGCCACTAAGAAACCTCTTATGAGTGTGAGGGATGGAGAGATTAACAACATCAACCACGTCAATAAAGGTGTTACAATCTCCAGCCCAAAATCAACAGCAACTGTACCGTCAAGTACTTCTAAACAAGATTTCAGAGAACCTAGGAAGGAAAAGGAGCATTTCGATGACATACAAAGAGCTTTATCAACAACTTTTTGACACCCAAGTAGTGTCACCATATCCGATGGAACCCATAAAGCCCCATACCCCAAGTGTTATGATGAGAATTCTCATTGTGAATATCATGGCGGTGTCTCAGGACACACTATTGAGAACTGTTACACATTCAAGATAATCGTACAGAGAATGCATAACAAGAACTGGATTGACTTCAACAACGTGGGGGCATCAAAGTGAGGAAGATCATTTTATCATTTGAGGCATTTTGTTTGAATTTGTTTTTTTCATCTTTTCTCAAGTTTTTGTAAGGACATTTATATAAAGTTATGTTACTTTAAAGATGACGAACAATGAATCAAATTTGCAGACTCGAAATTCTTTGATTATCAACTGAATTAAAACTCTATAAATGATTGGATATATAGATCTTTGACAAAGTAACATGATTAAAAAAGTGGTAAAACAAGGACTTTGACTTTACCCCGAAATATACGCTCGAACACCATACCTTTCTCTTATAAGAACTGATATAGCCTTCTCCTCATAAAAGAATGAAAAGAGGTTTGGTATTTAGATGTGCATAGGTGCGGACAACATGGGGCATCTTTTGCATATGACATTTCTATACTTTTTGTTTAATACGTTCAATGATGATCATGATATTTATAGATGGAATAGTCGAGTAGGTAAATCTAGTTTAGGTTAGTTGCCTGGAAATTGAACTCTAAAGATGAAATTTTTTACTTTCAAAAAACACCTAGACTATAACAGGTTCTTCTTGATTATCTTAAGAAATTAAATCCGTAAAGCTGAGCTATTCCACTAAGGTAATTGGTTATAGAGGAAACTCGAAAGCCTTGGCTTTATGAATAGATTGTGTTTAAACCATGATATTACTCAGACACTTGGCAACTCGGTGTTTGCTCCACTGCTATTGTCAGGCCAAAGACTTTGTAATGAGATGAAATCTTCAATTAACCTGATAAAAGTAATTATAATTTAAGTTGTCCCTCTAAAGCAATTGGTTAAACACCTCAGCTTTATGGATTCAACTAGCCAGACAATGGAAAATTAAATCAAATTTATCTAAGCAAGAAATTTTCGGTAATGATGGACTAAGGGAGTTAAGGAACACCTGTTATAGTCAATTTTATACGAGCACTCAAGAATTTCATTTTTAGACCAATATTTTTGCACTTCCTTTGTTAGAGGAGTTTACAAAGCTTGAACAAATGAAAGATTTAAGAGGATCGAAATTGAAGGTCTAGTAATTGATTATACTAGTTGCGTCATTTTGTCCGCATCCAATTAAAATGCCAAGCCGAGAAAAAGGCATGTTACAATAACCAAATGACATTTCTTGATGGCTGAAACCTTAGAAAATAGGAAGCCAACCTAAAACCAACTCATCAACTTGAATATTTGTCAAAGAACTATAACTTTGAAAGCATTGAAAGAGCTATTGATTCCTTTAAACTCATGTTTATGATTTGATTCGATTACGAGCATGAATTAAAGAGCAATATTTTACAGAATTCATATATCCTTTTTTTCCTCCTAAAATAAGAGAAAGGAGAAAAACATTTTCGAACAAGACAACCTCAAATGTGAAAGGCTACAACTTAAGAAGAAATGGGGCATGGTCGACTCTAAGGACCAGATCGACAGACAAAGCACGAGACCCTATCTAGGAGATAAAGTATAACTAATTCATGTTGCATGCATGTTAGACATACTTAAGAGCATCACATTCGTCATTTTATTTTGCATACATAATTTTTTTCATCTTTTAGAGTCAAATTTCAACTTAAAGAAGAAATATGCTCTATTCAAAAATAGTTTCAGAAATTCATAGTGGTTACTTAACTCAGCAGTGAGGAGCTACACCTCAAACAACTTGACATATTGAAAGATAGACAGATCTCAGAATCAACTTTAGACGGGTTCAAGAGCTAATTCCGAACGAATCAGACGGGTTTTAGAACCAATTCAGAGTAGATCCAGTTCAACTTAACTCAACGACGAGTGGCTAGTTTTTTTCAATTAATGTTTTCAAGCCAGATTTTAGTTCCATGACGGGTGATATCTGATTGACAGAATATACCACATGGCTTTCCCGTGAAGGGGAGTCATCCAAAGATCATCTCACTTGGTTCGGACCCGTTAAGGGGAACCACCTAAACAATTATGACCGACTTAGACCCGTGAAGGGGAGCTATTTTTAAAGGAACTATTGGCAGCATAACTCAAAGTGAGAAGGGCTATCTGTCACCAAAAGTCCTTCGAGTTTGATTACACTCAACTCAAAGGAATATTAAATTTACAGCATAACTCAAGGCGGGAAAGGTTATATGTCAACCAAGACCTTCGAGTTCGATTACACTCAGCTCAAAGGCATATCGAATTTACAACATAGCTCAAGGCGATAAGGGCTATATGTCAACAAAAGACCTTCAAGTTCGATTACACTCAACTCAAAGGCACATCAAATTGATAACATAGCTCAAGACGAGAAGGGTTATCTGTCAACCAAGGCCTTCTAGTTCGATTACACACAGCTCAAAGGCACATCAAATTCACAGCGTAACTCAAGGCTAGAAGGGTTATCTGTCAACTAAGACCTTCGAGTTTGATTACACTTAACTCAAAGGCACATTAAATTTACAGCATAACTCAAGGCGAGAAGGGTTATCTATCAACCAAGACCTTCGAGTCCGATTACATCCAACTCAAAGGCATATCAAATTTACAGCATAGTTTAAGGCTAAAAGGACTATCTGTCAACAAATACCTTCGAGTTCGATTCCATTAAGCTCTAGGGCATGTCAAATTCATAGCATAACTTAAGTCGAGAAAAGCTATCTTTCAACAAAAACTGTCAAGTTTGATTTCATTCATCTCGATGACACATCAACCACACGGTAGCATCGAGAAACTACTTTCTGGTTGAAGCCGAGATCTTCAAGTCAAGAAGAAGATCCGGGGCAATATTTCAGCTTAGTATAACATAACTCAAGGCGAGCAGGGTTATCTGTCAATAAAAACTTTCGAGTTCGATTCTATTCATCTCGATGACGTATCGACTACTTTCCGGCTAAAGTTTAAACCGAGATCTTTAAGTCGAGAAGAAGACCTGGGTTAGACGTGCCTTAGTGACAATAAACCATTTTCCAACCGCATAGCTTAAGTCGATAAAAACTATCTGTCAATGAAGGTTTTTTAGCACGATTTCGTTCAGCTCGAGGAACTATCAACCATATGGTGGAGTCAAGAAACTATTTTTCAGTCGAATTTTTAAACCAAGGTCTTTAAATCGAGAAGAAGACCGAAGTGGACTACAATTTGGCAATAAAAAGCCGCATTCTGATTCAAATTCCGAACTGCGACTTTAATTCCATATTATTTCAAGATGGACTCGACTTCGCGATGGAGAAGCCATCCGCAACTCAATTCGACAGGGAGTTATTATTAATTGAAATATCAGAGTTAATTTTTAACTCCACCGAACGAAAATTTGTGTCCTTTTATCTTTGTCCTATTTTTCGTTCCACAAAAAAGGACAAAGAGGGGCAACTGTGAACACTAATTTTCATCCTACCATTATTTTTATTATTTTATTATACATATATATTATATATATTTTTTATTATTTTACAGCCCAAGACTGCAACCCATGACCCATTGGAGCCGAACCATCAACCTGTTACAACCACATCCGAAGACTCCTCACCACTCACACAACCACTGCCGGAGATTTTGACAGCACACCACCATCGCCAATATTTCTGGCGCACAACCAAAAAAAATAGATCAATGCTTGAGTCACAATAGGTGTCTAAAATCAAGACTTTAAATACGTGTTAAGATGTAACAGAGAGGGGACATGATACGCACAAGGAAATTACATGCAAAAATACTCAGAAATACGAGAGGAAGCATTTCGAAATTGGGGGCATTTGAAAACGGGGAAAACAAAAAAAACTCGAAAAACAAGGGGGAATTTTAGGAGAGAAAACAAAAAAAATACAAGGGAGAGCATTCGAAACTAAAAAACACAAAAGAACAAGAGATTACCTCGCTCTCAACTGGAACCGTGGCCGTCGTTGCTTCACCGGACAAAAAATCATTACGATTTTCGAAGATAATGTTATTTTTTTTTATTCTAAATATGGTTGGAAAACTCTCGATGTCTAGATTTTTTGTAGAGGAATAGATGAGAAGTTGAGAGGGGGAAGGAAGAACGACAGAAAAGGAAAGGAAAGAAAAGTGAGATTAGGTTTTTCCCCAAGACCTATAATGGAGCATTTAAATAAGGTTCAAAATATTGTGTTTTGGGTGTTTTAGGGTTTCCAGAAATCATTGTAGGGGTTTTTTTATACGAGAAAGGCTTGGTCTTTATGATGTTTTACTTTGGTCTTCACTTACATTTTACTCTATTCGGTTTTGAGCCCCATGTTTCTTACTGTTTCATTTTAGTCCCTTATGTTTATTATTATAGTCACTTTAGTATTTATATTTTTGACTGATGATTTTACGTAATATCCATTTTAAGTCCTTGTAGTATTGCAATAGTTGTAATCAGGTCATCCTAATTAATTAACTTTTTTCGGGTTTTGTATATGTTCCATATTTCATTTTAATCATATTTATATTAATGATTTTAGTTATTAATTTTGTGCACTATTGCTATTGTTAGGAATGTGATCTTAATCCCTTTAAGTCAAAACTTTTGCTATGAAAATAGTTTATGCATTGTTTTGTTCAGGAAACTTAACGAAAATGGAATTCAATGGTTCCATTAAGTGGTTCCCACATGTATTCCTTTTATGATTATGTTCCAACAAAGCAACATTTATGATTATGTTCCAACAAAGCAATAATTATTTTTTCTTTCATTTTAAATTAACATTTTTATTATTTATTTGTTTATTGATTTCCTTTAAAATTTAGATTTTTTTAAAACTTTTTTTAGAACCGTTTCACCCTCTTTTATTTAGTATTTATTTTTATTTTTATTTTATTTTCCCCTTTTGATTTATTTAATATTCCTTTATTATTTCCTATATGACATTTTGACTTTTTAAGGTACATTCGATCAAAGGTAAGTACTTCGAATCGGGTTTTTAAATTTAAATTTAAATTTTTAATTTTTGCAATTAAGGCAACCAACAAATTAATTGATACCGAAAGGGCAGTACAGGGGTGTTAATCCTTCCTTGACTGTAACTGACTCCCGAACCCGACACATTTATGTAAAACACATATAAGGTAAGATGGTGTCCGATCTACCTAAATATTTTTAAAGTGATCGGTGGCGACTCTAACCTAATTATTCAAGTCAAAGCCCAATTCCGGGCCCAACTGAAAGACAGTTCCGACAACACGGTTCCTACTTGATGAGGACAACTGACCATCTTTAGGGACAATGGAGATAACACGGTTCCTACATGATGAGGAAGTCTGGCTATCTAAAGGTGACGCGACTCCTACGGGATGAGAAGATCTGGTCGGTGGATGACACGGTTCCTACGTGATGAGGACGGATTACGATTTGGTTATTCGAAGTTTATTGGTACTTGTTCAATGTTGGATGTCGAACTTTGGGGGGATTATCTTGCTTTATTTTATGCTTGGGAGATAGGTTGTCGACAAATTTGTTTTTGAAATTGATAGCTTTGAGGCAATCTGAGTTTTGAAGGATGACTTTACTAGGTCATATTTCTTGAAATGACATTTAGATGAAATCCAGAACCGTAATTGGACTATAATAATTCAGCATATTAGCCGCGAGGGAAATAAGGTGACTAACGTGACGACGAAAAGTGCTCGGATTGATACTCTGGAGAGTTTTTTATCACCCCATTCCGCCTTATTGGATTCATACATTGTTACAGGACCGTCCTACTTGAGTTTATTGTTTTGTTTTCTTGTGTTGTTTTAGTATTAGTATGGGTACTATTTTCCTCCATTTATGTTAGGGAAGTTTTTAATGATGCGTGTACTAATATTTCTCTGTTTATGATATTCTATAAATCATACATTGCACCAAAAAAAATAATTATTTTTATTATTTTTGAGTTTGATCAAATATTTTCACTCTAAACTTGAATCTCACACGACTTTATACTTTAATAATACCTAACTTGACCCAAATTTAATTTTTTATATAAAAAACTCGATTCTCTTAAGTTCAAATTAAGTAATAAGTTTGAGTTAAATGTGTTAAATGTTTGTGTCAAGTAAATTTGTTTCAATTTAAAGGTTAGTAAAAAAATTAGGATAAATTACATTGTAATGAAAGCAAACTTCTTGTTAAAAATATTTATAATGAGGAAAACTAAGATAATACATATTTTTATCACAAATAATAAATATTTTTTTATCAATTAAAGGATTTCAATGTTCTATATATATAGTTACATTTTGTATTGAGAATAGTCTTTTCAGCTTGGTTGATGCCTATTCAAACTAATTTTTTGGGGTAAATTATATAAATGATTACTAATGTTTGAATAAATTTTCATTTTTCTCATCGATATTTTAAAAGTAATAAACTGATCACTAATATTATTGATTTATAACAAATTGGTCACTCAATCATTAACAATTGTTATTGAAGTAACGAAATGCTAACGTTACACGTTATTATAACTTTTTGGACATTATTTGATCACGGGAGATCATTTTGACCGATTCTCACCTCCCCTCTTCTTTTTCTTCGACTCACCATTTCCCTTTTTTTCTCCAAGTGCATCCTTCCCAAATCCTTAAGCTTTCATATTTTATCTTCATATCCTATAATACGAAACTCAACTGTACAACTTCCAACATCACAGGTGAAAATAATTGCATTTAATGTAAGTCCATGTCAGACACCGAACTCAACTGAAAGGTTGTACTATTGTAATATATTTCGTGTTGGTGTTTTGATTGTTCCATAAAATTTTATATGAGGGTGAGAGTTATTGCAAAACATTGGTCAATTATATCTGATGTTCCTTATGATATTTTACATGAGTAGTGGCAAATTTAAAAATATTTTTGAGATGAACACACATATGTTAATAATATAATTTTTTTTCGAAATGAGCACAATTTTTTTTTAGGATGAATACAATTAATGAAATAAATAATTAATTGATAAAAATTTAGATTCAGGGTAAAAACGTACCAACCTAAACTAAGGTCAGTGAATTCGCCATTGATTCCCTCATTGTAGCCGTTGTTGAAGGGGGTGGAGGTGGAAGATTTCCTAGTCTTTAGGAAGGATGTATAAGTCATTTAGTAGATCATCTCTCGGTGAACCTGGGGGAGAAACAATATGGTGTCGGCGGTAGCAATAGGGATATCGAGCAGAATCCAGCTACCAGAGTTGAAGTCAGCAGAATCAGACGACGCCAAAATAGGAGCAGCGAAGTAAGCGGGGTAGCTCATAAGATGATACCTCTATTGTGCAACCAAACGGATCATCGGGTTATGAATGGGAAGAAGTAAAATGTTCATACCAACTGAATTTCTCTTTTTCTTTAAATTCTTATTTTGTTTAATAGGTTTCCCGCTTTTTATTTTTGGGTAAAGTATAGTAATGTCACTGAACTTTTCTAAAGCTTTCATTTAGGTCGTCTAACTTTTAAAACTTGCAACACAATCCTCCAACATTTAGTCTGTTTGTAATATGGTCCCTGACGTAACCTGTCGTTTGACACAGTTACACTACCATTAGTACGTTTACAATATGGTCATTGAATTTTTCAGGCGTTTGCATTTAGGTCCCCTAACTTTTAAAACTTGCAATATAGTCCTCAATTTTATTATAAACCCCAAATTCCTTTTCAATCTCAAATTTCCTTTTTCGTTTCTCTCTTCTCATTTCAGCGTAACTTTTCAGTCGGGGATGCATGGGAAATTCTAATCTAACTTTGAATTCTGTGGAGGTGTTGACTTGAATAAGGGTCCATAGAGAGAAGACCCGACCAAGGGACTATCGGGACCATCAACGATTCAAGGTGTAATGTTAGATACATGTCATCTCAGGTGAAGCATAGATGTTCGATGAAATGCTTGTGAGAAAAAAATGGGGATAGAAATGCAGAGTTGACAAATACTACTAAGATAAACTAAGTATCATTATTGAAAGTCACCAAAAAAGCTGGAATTATTTTGTATAAATGACATATAATAATTTCTTCGTTTAATCCTTGTGGATAAAGATTTTCCAACAGATGATCAAATATAATGAAATCCCAAACAACGCCTTCACCTCTCAGTCTCTTTCGCTAACATGCACTCTCGATTGATTTTTGTTCTTCAGTTTTCCGGCATGTAAAATTGTAAACCCAAGTAGTGCACTGTCTTTCAACTTTTTATTTACAAAGAAAAAATGGAGGAAGAATTGTTGGAACGCAACACCGATTGCATTTATTTCTTAGCCTCTCCCCTCACTTGCAAGAAGGTATTTATTTTCTCTTTTGGGTTATCCGAAAGTAAGCTTTTCCTCTTTCGCACTTTCCCATTTTCATATCGCATCGTGTGTTGTTTTTGTTGATTTTTTTATTTTTCTAGAACTACATGTCAAAGATCTGATATCCAGTGTTAGTTTTGAACCAAAAGCATCTAATTTTCTTTCTTTCTTCTTAATAAAAACTTTTAGTACTCCTTATGAAAGATATTTAGTCCATCAGAATAGAAATGAAAGAGGGTCATAGGCTAAATTTTTTTATCTTCTTATTTGTTTTTTTTTTAATCGGGGAATTGGTTGTGAGTATCGACATAGTGAAATCGCTAGGCTCAATCTCAGAGACTGCTGGTACTACTTTATTGGGAATTGTATTGATCCTACCTGTGGTTTTCGGTGTTCTGTGAGCTCGTATTCTTATTAATAAGTTCATGTTGATTATAGGACTGATATATCGTGAACAAATTGGATTTTTTACATGTTTTGGAAATTTTACAATTGAATCTGTATTGAATTATAGCTTTAAAAGACAATTATGCATGCACACAACTCGAAAGGCATCATGACAGGGTAGTATATTTGGAGCAGTTACTTGATATGTTGTCCGATCATTGCACATTTACACTTTCATTTCTGGCATATATATGTTTGTCACAATGTCCTCTATGTTTTATAATGTCTTTTATTGCTGACATGCCATGAATTTACAAGAATTATGGGGTCCTATGATTTTAGTTTCATTATCTGCTTTAGATTCTCATCATGTTTGGCTATTGAGGAACATTAAACATGGAGCATTAGAAGCAATTATATGTTAAAAGGGTAGGCCATTAATGCATTTGCACCTGGTAATGTTGTATTTGACATCTAATTTCTATCTTAAACAACCCATTTGACGCCTTAGCTTTTGGAGTGACTATGACCGAACCTCTTTCCCTTTATTTATTAAGTCCTCCTTTTGAATGAGTTATTAATTGATATTCTTGGTTTATTTTAGTTATTATTTGGCTTTATGTTGTAATCCTATGAACTAAAACTCTTTACTATTTTCGCGGCCGTTGGATGTGCATGCTCAAGTTCCATCCAAACCTATTGGATTGCCATACCAAAGTGTGCCAGCTACGAACAAGATAAATTGGCCTTGTTACTTTTACTTCAACAGTTTATGCAATAAACGTGATAGGTGCACTTTTCATGTTCAAAGTGCAGAAACCGTTGGATGTGCATGCAACAAACCTCAAATTTATATTAAAGTAAACACTGTCAAATAGCAAATTCATATTCAAAATTCCAAAACATTTCAATTACATTCTATACCCCGAATTCCAAAATACTTTAATTACATTCTAAACCCTAAATCAAAGTATTTTAGAATTTAGGGTTTAAAATATAATTGAATTATTTTGGAATTTGGGGTTTATAATGAAATTGAGGACTGTGTTACAAGTTTTAATAGTTGGGGATCTAAATGCAAGCGCCTGAAAAGTTAAGTGACCATATTGTAAATGTACTAACGACAGTTTAACGGCGTCAAACAACCGGTTACGTCTGAGACCATATTGCAAACGAACTAAATGTTAGAGGATTGTATTGCAAGTTTTAAAAGTTGAGACACTTAAATGAAAACTTTAGAAAAATTCAATAACCATTACTATACTTTACCTTTTCTTTTTATTAGCATTGACATTGACCGACGTAACTTAACGGGCCTTTTATAGATATAATTTAAAAAAAGCCCAAAATAGAAACTATATTTTGGTAAAATTACTAATACAATAGAAACTATGCTATAGGGTTTGACGTGGAATTTAATAAAATATAATTATGAGAGGATTCTATTCTAATCAATGATCTATTAATTTTTTAATGAGATAATTTAATTATATATAAATGAACTTACCATTAATATTTGATGGAGTAGTTGATGTGATAATTAAAATAATTTATATACTAATTATATATTTAGTCTTCATTACTTATAAATCCTATTAATTTGATTCTAATTTGATTCTAATTCTAATTTAATAAATTGATAGAATGTGTAAGTAATGAAGACAAAATGTATAACAATTCTTTTAATCTACATCTTATCTCATCCGTCAAATATTAACGTATGTAACTTAATTGAAATCGTTTGAATTATTAAGTGATATGGTTGAAAAAAATTAACATAATTATATTAGAATCCTCTAGGTTTAAGTGGTCATCCATGTAATTTATACTTACATAATATAAGTTCGGACTTCATATTTTAAAATAAAATTCAAGATAAACTGATTGATTATTTTTTATAATTAGAATAGAAAATAACATTAAAAATAACAGAAAATTAATTATCAAATTAAAATATAAAAAAAATTAAGCCCGGAGATTTAACAAAAGATATGGATATGACTTTGATTCACTAAGGCCCACAAGAATCAATATATAATGATTTAGTTGGAAGATTATTGTTTTTTTTGGGCCTAATAGGGCACACAGGTAAATTACTTGAAAAATAGAGTAAGTAAAAGTTTATTTTGGGATATATGATATTTTTTATAGTGTTTATGAAACTCTTTACGTCGATATGAGGAGTTACAAAAAATATTTTTTATTCAAACTCGTCATTCGTCACTTAGAAGTGACGTGTTCGAATAAAATATTTTTTTATTAAAATTTATCACATCGAGATGAAAATTTAAATAAAAAATATTTTTATTAATATTTTTTTACTTTGACGTGATGAGTTTTATGCACCGTATAAAATATCGTAAATCTTAAAATAAAAGTGTTTCTGCTTTATTTTAAAATTTTCGGGCTCTCCTATTAGGAAAAAACACCAAATTATTGGGCTTCTAAACTCTAAACGTGTATTAGTAGTAGATCTTTAAAATCTGTTTAGAACAACGACACATTACCTTAAATTTATATAGAACAGAAAACATAGAAGGTATTTGTAGAAGCCAGAAAATTTCTAGAGCAAAACCAGCGAAGAAGCAGATATGAATTTTAGTGTTCTCAACGAAGCCCTCTCCTCCAAATCCTTCGATAAGGTCGCCGATATATGCGATGCCATCATGCTTCAGGTTCCATTTCCTTTAATTTCCTTTTTAAATCCCCAAAATCCTATGATACAAACCTTGAATCGAATTTCTGAAATAAAAGCTTTGTTTTATGTTGTAAAAAAAAACTAATGATAAAATCAGGTGGCAGCGGAGGGTTTTCCTTTCTGAGACGAATGGCCTTTTGAAGTTCATCTTCTGGGCCACATTTATGTTGATGATGTGTAAACTTCTTTTTATTTTTTTTATTTCTTTCTTTGTTTAATTAATAAATTTATACTTTTGAGAATATATTTAGTTTATTTTTCAAAATTTTAGTTTGGGTTTTTTTTGTTGGTTTTCAAGATTATATAGATTTAGTGGATGTTTGTTTGTCTCTTAATGAAACCATTCAACGCTGAATGTTAAACCGTTCAGCATTCAGCGCGTTTATTTCGCACCTCTGAATGATTCAGTGCTGACTGATTTAACAAAACAGTGCTGAATGATTTAGCACAAAAGTACATTCTGAATGATTCAGAGCTATTATCAAACAGCATGTCACATTCAAAGCTAATTTATTCAGAGTCTCTGAATCATTCAATATTTTAATCATTCAGCGCTTAATCATTTTGAAATAAACAAATAGTCTCTTAGTATAGGATTTTGAAACTTGGGGTCCGTCCGTTTTCCTGTATGTGGTTCCCATAAAACAAGACGTAAAACATTTTACGGTCAACGAAGAACTTAAAGAAAAACGGTAAAATAACTTACCCTTTGGAAAAGGGTAAGTTGTTTTCCAACTCCCTTGCTCCACACCGAAAACAATTCGTTCTCTCGTCCCTTGTTCTACACCGTAAAATTAATCGATCCAATGGCCTCCTTCTAACCAGTGAGGCGGGCAGTCGTCTTCTCAGGTATCTCTCTTTTCATCTTCTCCCTTTTTATCTTCATTGACCTCCTTTTCTTGTTTCATCTTCCTTGACTTCTATTTCCATTTTCACCGACGAAGCAGAAATCAAAGACCGAACTTGCTCTTCTTCATGTTGGTAAAGTCTATCGGCGGTGCATCGAAAAACCTTTCTAAGAGGTAAGTCTCTCCCTCACTGTTTGAATTGTTTTTTCGTTGATTTGGTTTTAAGTTTGTGGGTTGATTGAGTAGTTTATTTCTCAGTTCATTTGGGGAAATAGGTATTCATTTTGGTTGATTATTTTGCTATGTCAATGGGTTCATTGTTTCTGCTATCTTGTGAGATTGATTTGGGAAAATTGGGTACTAGCAGCTGAAGAATCATTTATCGAATGATAGGTTGAAATATTTTAGATACATACAAGATACAATTCTCAATATTTAAAAATATACAACAATTTTGTATGAAAAATTAATAAGTTCAATTAACAGATTGGCATTCAACGGTCATCCCCCATATTTAAACTAAGCAAACTAACTCAAATAAAAATGGTAATATGAAAGAGACAAAGCCAACGCAAACGAATAACCCTTAGCTAGCAACTAGCAAACCATTCAATTGTTCAGCAGCTTTGTTAGGGGGGAATAAAAGGCTTTATATATGGAGATGTACAAATAAAGATGCAAAACCTCATTTAAAACATTAAGACACATGTAATGTTTGGTGTTTACCATGAACATAGCTATCAAGGGGTTTAAAGTGATTAGGATAAATGTGTTAGTTAAATACAGTGGTTGTTGAGACTAGTGAAAGGTATTGGTTGACAGCACATATCACATAGTGAACTAAACCCGAAAAGGAGAAACTAAAAAAGATAGTAGGTGAAGGGAGGAAAAGACAACAGGTCATAGTTTGAATGAATCATAATCAGTTATAAGTGAAGTTAACACCAGCAAGTTGGAGCTGATAATGCTTCCCTAAACTTAGGATAACAGCTCCCACCCAAAAAATAATAATAACAAACACCCAAACTCTCACAATTTAAAGTTAGTAAGCTGTAGATATACATGTCAATATCTTGAATTAGAAGCATGTCTATAACAAACACAAATATAACATCATGGGAACTTACTAACAAGCACCATTTCATATCTAAATGCACATTAAGGTGCTAAATGTTTCAGAACTTGGACCAAATATAGAAACAATTTTAAAATGAATAAATTTCCAAACTCAATCATATATTGTAATAAGCTCTTACAATACTACATAATAATATAATTATAGTTATTGTTGTATACCATAATTTGGAGCTTCTTTTTATGTATATAATTTTTTTAACAAAATGTGATAGTACAAAAATTCATGTTACTAAACTCACCAGAAAATGGTTTCATTACTGCCTAAAATCACTAGGTTGTTTATGTAATAAGATAATAGTAAAATAGAGAGGTAATATTCAGGTTAATGTTGGTAAAAATTATAGTACAATCAAGCCTATTAACAATTTTAACCGCTTTAATTCCCACTTGAGCCTGAAGGTTGCATTGGTAGAATACTTAAACCCAAAAGAGTAAATGTTTTTTGTTGCAGCAATATATTGTTGACAAAAATAATAGAGTGTACAAATAAAAGCGCACATAAACTCTTGTATAGCTCACCAGACTTCACCATTAGAATAGCCAAGTTAGACTAATCCATATAGGTTCAAAGCATGCTATACCCATTAAAGGAAACATTAAACGATAACAATCAACGAAGCATGTTATTATATAATGCAAATTTTGGTGGCTATTGGTCCAGAGGAATGGTCCCCATATTCATTGATAGCTTGAACCATCTCATTCTTGCTAACATAGACATCATTGTTCTTGTCCAACATCACAAATGCATCTACCAATATTTCGAATGTTGCCTCCTAATTCGACACTCTCATTCTCGATTTCATACTTTATTTTTATGTAACACACATTAACAGGGAAACACTTCATTTTGTGCTCAATAGTATTGGTACTCCCATTACAGTATCAATGCTTTCCTTATATGGTATCGATACCCCCTTTCGATACCGATACCATTGTGACATTCTGTAAAAGTATCTTGGAAATGGTATCGATATTATACTCTTGGTACCGATACTACCAATTCAATATCGATACCTTCATCAACCAATATCGATACAACTCTACAAATTCAACTGATTTTTCCATTTCCATTTCGAAATTTAACCAAAAACTTAACTAATCTCCTACTTTTACCTCATTCTTTATCTTACATTTTAGTCATTGACCCGATGCTTGGGATGTTACAATGAATGTAGATTGTCCATAATTTAGTGATTAGTATTTATTTTACAGTTCAAATTATTACGATAATTTCTTTATAGATGGAACATAATTCTATTCATAAAACAATAGTGGGAGTTGTTGCTTCAGCATTGACTTTTGGGCTCTTTGGATTCACATAATAAAATCTATAAAGCAAATAAGGCGTCAATGTCATGTGAATCGAGATGATGAAAGAGAAAATTACATCAATAATATTTTATATACAGTGATCAGAATTGTATCGACATAATACGACTGCAATCACTTGCGTTCTTTAATTTGTGTGACATCCATATTAGGAACAATTTGTAACAGTCGACAAGATCGGTGAATGTTAAGGAGAAAGTTAACATATTTTTACATATAATTGGTCAAAATATAAGATTTTGAGTGATTGGATCAAAATATTATAGATCAATTGAGACAATTCACCGTTACTTTAGGATTGTACTGAAGGCTATTATGAAGTTATATAAATTAGCTATTAGGTTATCTGATGAGTCAACTCCTCCTGAAATAATAAACAATTCAAGGTTTTACCCATATTTTAAAGATTGTGTGGGTGCATTAGATGGAACTCATTCGTGCATCTGTTCCACTTATCATTCAAGTAAGATTTCTTAATCGTAAAGGGGGAACGACACAGAATGTATTAGCTGCCATTACTTTTGACCTGAAATTTTCATATGTTCTAGCTGGTTAGGAAGGCAGTGCGCATGATTCTCGTATTTTAACTGATGTACTTACACGCCCAAGAGGATTTAGTATTCCAGAAGGTAATAATTATCTTTAATAATAAAAATTAATTAATTTCAATTTATAATATAATAAATAATAATAAAATTTTGTTAAATTATAGGTAAATATTATCTTGCTGATGCTGGATATGGCATCTGAAATGGAATTATCTCTCCATATCATGGTGTTCAATATCATTTAAAAGAGTTCAGTAATCATTGTCCAGAAAATGCAAATGAACTTTTTAATCTTCGCCATTCATTATTGCGAACAACTGTTGAGCGAGTGTTTGGAATTTTAAAGTAACATTTTTGTGTGTTAGATGTTGGACCATTTTGGGATTTTCAAACACAAATAGACATAGTCTTGGCTTATGCTATCATTCATAATCATATAATGGGAGTTGATCCTAATGATATAATTAATGAAGGATTGTATGAGGAATCTGAGCCTTATTCGATAACATCAATGCTTACACAACGAGAAGAGAGAGAAGAAGCTAGAGAATGGGCTACTAAGAGAGATGAAATTGCACAAGCTATGTGGAGTGATTATATAATTAGAAATATGTAATTTTGTTGAAATTTTTGTTGAGTATTTGTAAGTTACGTATGATGGATATTGTTGTTTTTAGTTTGTTGGGTATTGAACTTGTAACACCCATAACCCGTATAATTATACCTATACAGATTATAGATGTCACCCGAATTTCTAAAACCATTTCCAATTTCAATTGTGATTTAAAATTTATTTTCTTAAAATGGTAAATAATATTATATAAATATCATATCATATGAATTGTGTTTCATTATAATAAATTTAAAACAAAAGATTTTTTTTATGAATTATGATCTTACTTCAGATACTTAAGTATCTATCACCTTAGCTACAAAAGCTATACATCATTTTTATATCAATTTAATCGCAACCATTGCTGATATCACGTTAGAGATGATTTCACTTTTTCATCAATCATTAAATTTTTTAATTTCTCAGCATTTTTCTAAATTAATCACTTCTTGTGATCATTAACCCAACCTTAATGCAGAGACAACCAAATCATGATCAAAATGATCTAAAACTCGTTAATGATAATCCCTTCAGATTCATCAGGAACATAAGCTCCTGAATCTTTATCGGACATTTACTATTTGTCCAACTAACACTTGTATCATGACCGTGACCTATGGATCTTCTGCTATAATATCACTCGATATCAAGTAGAATTGAATATTTCTACTTTGGAATTCCTTATTTCATCTTAAAGAAATCTGTATAACTTTTCCAAATCCAAAGATAATATTTTCGAATAGTTGAAACATTTTCCATTTCAACTGAAAATCTCAATGTTCACATCGTTCAATAAGAAAACTTGATAAATTTGTAGCAATAACTTTATAGCAGTTAATGCTAAAATCACACTAGTAAACAAATTTACTCTTTATCTTATCCTTACGAACTTGACACTTTCCAAGTTCTTGAGAATCAGTCTCGATCTAAATAATAATTCATTACAGCATGTAAGATTAGACAATCCTTTTTCGCATATTTACCTTCACAATGCAACTCTATTCAATTTTATGGACTTGATATCTATTCTCAATCCAATTCATAACCATTTGATTCACTAATAACTCAACTTTCTTTAAACTTTTAGCGAAAATCATATTTACCGCTTACTCAATTCCTCTTACTCAATTCCTCTTACTCAAATCATCAATGCTTTAAACAATTTAATGCTTAGCTTAAATATTTCTCACTTATTTAAGCTTACCTGAAGAAACCCCCGAATCATCACTAGATTTAGAAATCTCCTCTGGATCCTCATCTGATTCGACTTTTCTTGTAAGTCATTCAAACTTTTTTTAATCAATTCTTCCATTCAGAATCTTCGTTAAAAATTGGGCATTTCTTCCACAAACTGGAGAAAAATCCTTTACACATCCACCATTCTAAGGTGTTTTATATAAGTCATACCGGGTCCATTTTTGTCGACTTCAATCTCGACTTTCTTTTCAACAATTTCGACTTTCTTACCTTTGTCTTTAGTTCCAACATCAGAACATAGTCAGAATCATCATACATTAATAAAGAGTAACTTTACTCCCTATAAGCATCATCACAATATATATACAACTATCAATAACTTTTGACATCCTAGTGGCATGTATACACTTTTTAACTCAAAATAACCTCGGTTTAGTCCTAGAATCGGATAAACCTGTAGCTCTGATGCCAACAAATGTAACACCCTTAACCCGTATAATTATACCTATACAAATATATACAGTTTATCAATGCACTGTTACAGTAACGTGAATAGTGTACCGATGCACAAAATTTTCAAACTTAAAATGTGTATCGATGCACTGCTACATTGTATCGATGCACTGCTATAGTACTACTACAATAATTTTCGAAAATAAATAAAACTCATAAAAACTTAACATTTCTCTACTGTAAAGTTACCATTTTGTTTCCAAATTTCTTCAACAAAATAAATTGAACATTATTAATTACATGACACTTTCTAAGTCAAATTCCATCGTAGGATGTCTTACTGATATTGAAATATACTCCTCGATGCTTAATGTTGTTCCGAACTCTTTATTCTACTACTGAATTTTTACCTACGCGTGAAAATTATCACACGCTAAGTATAAACTTAGTGAGACAATTAACACAATAAACAGTGCAATACAATTCATGCATGAATTTAAATGTCAAATTCCAAAATGCCATAAAATCATGTTACTTGCATATCCAATATTTTACCATATACTTACCATTTATTCCATAAGCTCGTAAGCTTATTCTAACAATATACTTACCATTTGTTCCATAAGCTCGTAAGCTTATTTTACCAAAATACTATCCATTTAATACCATAAGCTCGTAAGCTTATTTTACCAATATACTTACCATTTAATCCCATAAGCTCGTACGCTTATTTGCATGCTTACCATTTATTAAGCAATAAACCATAAGCCAAAGTATAACTGTATAAGGAACCCGGTATAGGAGTCAAATATTGTACCGAAGTGCTGAGGTCGAGCATTGCTCACCTAATAATGCACCGTAGTGTTGAGGTCGGGTTACCCACCTAACTTGTACTATGTATATTCTTTGACACTATAGTACTACTTAATTCTGCAGCTGCTAGACACTGTGGCATGCCATTAATACCACTTATCCTCAATAACATACTCGGGTATATAGTCAATTTTATTCGATACATCCATGGCAAAGTAATCAATACCATTTAACATTGGGCAGTTCATACCCACAATATCATTCATGTTAAAAATCATATATGTTCATGATAACATCATATGCAACAATCAATGATCAATGCATTTTATAATCAACCTTTGACATATTTAGAATATATCAAATATATGATAAATGACATAAATATCATGTCAACATAAATAAGGTCGACTTATCGCAAGTCTTCCTGATGACGTATAAAACATCCATGTATAATTTCATGCATGTATTACACTCACCTTGACACTTTATATCTTTCAAAATATGTGCCTCACTATTGTCCATAATAACAATTTCCTTTTATACTCGCTTCGATCACAAATCAATCATGATCTGTACAAAATATAGATTTATATCCATATATATGTTAGTATTGTACTAACATAAATGCATTTCCAAAATAAATTCCAAAATCATACTTGAAACTATTCACCACCAAATACTTTAACACTTATTAATTCCTTTTTAACATTGGAACCAACTTTTACAATTTACACAAAATGGTCCTTCACCATTTTATCACATAGAATTTCAATACAAAAATTCCAGTATTGAAATTATTAACATTCAAATGCTTTTACAAAAGCATAATTACATTTAAGTACCCCAACTATGAAAATATTGTACTTAAATCACAAATCTTTTCAAACTTCCAAAATAGTCATATTTCAAATCTAAAACTCATTTCAATTCCCAAACAACAATTTCCAGCATGGTACATCAATTATATAACACTTACACAACAACCCATCAATTTTCCATGTTCAGACAACTCACACTACCTTTAAAGAATTAGTATTCTGTATTGATATACACACTGGAATTCAATTTCGTTTCTTCCGTTGCAATTTAAACTCGAATACAAATCTATCATATAAATAACTACTTCTAATTCATTCTGTACAATTTATGGTGAATTTTCAATGTTGACCAACATAATCTGTTTTGCAGAATCTGCTGTCCGATTTTTCTGACCTTTCCTTAGTTAAAAAATCATATCTTTTTGTATACACCTTGAAATTGATCCCTGTTTGTTTTAAACAAAACTAGATCGATATATGAACACAAATATATAACAATAACCTCCAAATTATTTTATATAAGTTCTGGCGAATTTTCAAACCGACTACTAAATTCAAAATATAAACTATTTTCTTAAACCTCATCCTTAGGTTTTTCATCAATTCTTACAACCAATTCTTTAAAATCACTTAACTCTTCATAACCCATAAAACACAAGAAATCAACATCCCCTTCATCAACTCAAGATGAACTTAAACACTAACAATATTATCATGCAATATTGGTACCAAATGATAGCGTTTTTTGCATATAACAATTTTTTATTTTCAACGTACTTAAAATCCAAATAATTTTGTTTGAAAATGAAATTGAAGCTTTCTCTCACCTTTGAAGAAGCTCACGTCTGGTTGGAGAAGAAGATGAACAAATTTAGATGAAATGTTAGGTACATTTCATCTTAATTTCCATTTAATCTAACTTTAAATGAATATAATATTCATTTACTTGAGATAAGACCAAATCACCCTTAATGAATCTTCTTATTCACCATAAAACCATGACAACTCATCCTTATCATATTTCAAAGGCAAAGCTGAAATATTTTGACTTTTATTTCTGAAACTCCCTTTGAATTTTCAAAAATTGCGTTTTAGTCACTAAATTCAACTGTTTCGATTAAATCTGAAAAATTGCACATTTCCAAACCAAATTTCTCTGATCTAAAATATTTAAATAATATTTCCAACCATTTATAACATCCTTCAAATTTTTGTAAAATTCCAATTCGATTGGAATTACTGATTTCCTTACAGGCTTTAACCATTTCTAATTTTTCTTTACTAAAATTCCAAATCCAAAAACATGGTTTCTATAAAACTCCACTCTCAAGAGTAAACCATATATTTATGGAAAAAAATTCTTTTTAGGAAATTTCTCACTTAATTCCCTAAACTTTTTCCCAATTTTCTACTTTGACCATCAAACTTTCAAAACTTTCACTTTGGTCATTATCTGAATTTTTGGGGTATTACAATTCTCTCCTCCTTAAGAAAATTCATCCTCGAATTTTAAAACTTTATATGAAAACCCTAACTCCCCTTTTATAAGGATTACACTTTTGATTGTAAATTCATAACCCTAATTTAGGGTTGTACGAACTGGTAAGATGTGGCCATACCTTAACTGTAGATTTTTTTTCAATAGTTCAGGATAAACAATTTGAGACTGAGCCTCTTTTTTTTTAAATCTGTTCTCGTCTTGCCAAGTACTTGAATTGTAATTTTCCTATTTAATTTGAGGATTTTGTGAAGATCAAGCAAATCATTAGATTTGGAAACTATTTAATCCAAATCTTCAACTTGATATGAAAATATCTACACATTTTCATATCATCCTCTCTTTCCCAAGTAATGTCATCGACATTTTGATTTTGCTAAATCACTTTGACTAAAGAAATCATCTTGTTCGCAATTCTTTGATTTCTTGAGCTAAGATCCATATTGGTTCTTCTTTATAAGTCAAATCTGGTCGAATCTTAATTTCATCTGATGCAATGACATGTGAAAGATCCAATCGATACTTTCTAAGCATCGACACATGAAAAATATTGTGTACTTTGTCCAACTCTGGTTCTCAATTACCTCCAGAGTTAATGTTAACTGGTAAGCCATCAGTCTAACTCTTTTTAATATCTCAGAAGGTCCAATGAATCTTATACTTAGTTTTCTTTTGTGCCCAAAACATAATTTTTTTCCAAGGTGATACTTTAAGAAAAACTTTATCTTCATAAAATTCAATCTCTTTTCACTTCTAGTCTACATAAGACTTTTGCCGATCAAATATCATCTTGAGATTATCTTTACTTTATCCTCAACTTCTTTCAATAAATCTGGGCCAACAAGATTTTGATCTTTTAACTCGAACCCATTCAATGGTGTTCAACATTTTCTCCCATATAAAGTTTCATACAGAGCCATCTTGTTGTTCAATTGATAACTGTTATTGTAGATAAATTATACTAAAAACAAATATTTTTCCCATGATTCCTTGGAATCAATCACACGCTCTCAGCATATCTTCTAATATCTAAATAGTACTTTTTAACTTACCATCCGACTATGGATGAAAGATCGTACATAAATTCAATCAAGTACCCAAAACTTTATGCAAATATTTTCCAAAATCTTTAAAATGAACTTTGGATCCCTGTTAGATATAATGGATACTGATATTCCTAGTAATCGAACTATCTCATTGATATACAACTTTGTATATTTATCCAATGCATAGTCCATTTGCATCAAAATAAAATGTGTCGATTTAATTAACCGGTCACTATCACCCAAATGTAATCCTTTTTATTTGATATCAAAGGTAGCCCATTAACAAAATCCATAGTGACTTTTTACCACTTCCACTATAGAATAAAAAACAGTTGTAACAATTACGAAAGCACTTGATTTTTAGCTTTTACTTGTTGACATGTCAAACATGTAACAACAACTCAATAATGTTTCTTTTCATACCTGGCCACCAAAATGACTCTTTACATCTTGATACATTTTTTCCACCTGAATGCATAGTCAGTGGACTATAATATACCCGAGAAAGAATATATTTCTTCAACTCATCATTATGAGGAATACAAATTTTTCCTTGATAAAATATACACCCAAAAGTTGACTTCAAAGTCTTTAGTCTCATTTTTTTCTTTCTTTTCTTTTTCTTTCTTTTTCTTTTTTTTTCTGTTTCTTTTTTTTTCTTATAAAATATTTTTTAGCTCTTATTCCATCTGTCGAGACAACATGATTAAGAAATTCAACTTCTGATAGCCAGAGCTCATCCTTTGACAGTTTAGCATATAACTTTTTATCCTTAAGTATTTCGAATACAGTACGAAGATAAGCATCATGCTCTATCTTTGTATTCTAGTATACCCAAATGTCATCAATACATACCACCTCAAATTAATCCAAGTAAAATTGAAATACTCGATTCATCAAGTCTATGAATATTGCCAGAGCATTTTTCAAACCAAACGGCATTACTACGAACTCGTAGTGTTTATACCGTATTCTGAAAACTATCTTTGGAACATCTTCCTTTTTAATATTTAACTGGTGATATCCTATTCGAAGACTGATTTTAAAGAAAATTAACGCTCCCATTTAGCTGATTTAACAAGTAATAAATCTTCAAAATAGGATATTTGTTCGTGATAGTTACTTTGTCTAACTATTAATATTCTATGCATAATTGCATATATCCATTTTTTATAACTAACCCCGATTCACCCCAAGGTGAAATAGTCGGTCTAATGCATACTCATTCTATCAATTCTTGTAATTGGTTCTTTATTATCTTAACTCAATTGCAACCATTCGATATGAACCCATAGATACATAATCAATACCTTGATAACCATTAATATTGAATTCCACCTCTCAATCTCGAGGTAACCCAAATAATAAATCTAAAAAGATATATGGAAATTCCCAAGTTATGGAAATATCATATGATCTTACTTCAGATACTTAAGTATCTATCACCTTAGCTACAAAAGTTATACATCCTTTTTATATCATCTTAATCGCAACCATTGCTGATATCACGTTAGAGATGATTTCACTTTTTAATCTATCATTAAATTTATTAATTTCTCAGCATTTTTCTAAATTAATCACTTCTTGCGATCATTAACCCAACCTTAATGCAGAGATAACCAAATCATGATCAAAATGATCTAAAACTCGTTAATGATAATCCCTTCAGATTCATTAGGAACATAAGCTCCTGAATCTTTATCGGACATTTACTATTTGTCCAACTAACACTTGTATCATGACCATGACCTATCAGTCTTCCGCTATAATATCACTCGATATCAAGTAGAATTGAATATTTCTACTTTGGAATTCCTTATTTCATCTTAAGTAAATCTGTATAACTTTTCCAAATCCAAAGATAATATTTTCGAACAGTTGAAACATTTTCCATTTCAAATGAAAATCTCAATGTTCACATCGTTCAATAAGAAAACTTGATAAATTTGTAGCAATAACTTCATAGTAGTTAATGCTAAAATCACATTAGTAAACAAATTTACTCTTTTTCTTATCCTTACGAACTTGACACTTTTCAAGTTCTTGAGAATCAGTCTCGATCTAAACAATAATTCATTGCAGCATGAAAGATTAGACAATCCTTTTTCGCATATTTACCTTCACAAGGTAACTATATCCAATCTTATGGACTTGATATCTATTCTTAATCCAATTCATAACCATTTGATTCACTAATAACTCAACTTTCTTTAAACTTTTAGCGGAAATCATATTTATCGCTTACTCAATTCCTCTTACTCAAATCATCAATGCTTTAAACAATTTAATGCTTAGCTTAAATATTTCTCACTTATTTAAGCTTACCTGAAGAAACCCCCCGAATCATCACTAGATTCAGAAATCTCCTCTGGATCCTCATCTGATTCGACTTTTCTTGTAAGTCATTCAAACTTTTTTTAATCGATTCTTCCATTCAGAATTCCACAAACTGGAGAAAAATCCTTTACACATCCACCCTTCTAAGGTGTTTTTATATAAGCCATATCAGGTCTATTTTTGTCAACTTCAATCTCGACTTTCTTTTCAACAATTTTGACTTTCTTACCTTTGTCTTTAGTTCCAACATCTGAACATAGTCAGAATCATCATAAATTAATAAAGAGTAACTTTACTCCCTATAAGCATCATCACAGTATATATACAACTATCAGTAACTTTTGACATCCTAGTGGCATGTATACACTTTTTAACTCAAAATAATCTCAGTTTAGTCCTAGAATCGGCTAAACATGTAGCTCTGATGCCAATAAATGCAACACCCATAACCCGTATAATTATACCTATACAGATTATAGATGCCACCCAAATTTCTAAAACCATTTCTAATTTCAATCGTGATTTAAAATTTATTTTCTTAAAATGGTAAATGATATTATATAAATATCATATCATATGAATTGTGTTTCATTATAACAAATTTAAAACAAAAGATTTTTTATGAATAGTGGATAGTGAACAGTAACAGTGAACAGTGTACCGATGCACAAAAATTTCGAACTTAAAATGTGTATCGATACACTTCTACAGTAATTTCCGAAAAATACATAAAACTCATAAAAACTTAACATTTCTCCACTTTAAAGTTACCATTTTGTTTCCAAATTTCTTCAAAGAAATAAATTGAATATTATTAATTGCATGCGACTTTCTAAGTCAAATTCCATCGTACGATGTCTTACAGATATTGAAATATACTCCCCGATACTTGATGTCGTTTTGAACTCTTTATTCTACTACTGGCTTTTTATCTACGCATGAAAATCATCACACGCTAAGTATAAACTTAGTGAGGCAATTAACACAATAAACAGTGCTACAATTCATGCATGAATTTAAATGTCAAATTCCAAAATGCCATAAAATCATGTTACTTGCATATCCAATATTTTACCATATACTTACCATTTATTCCATAAGCTCGTAAGCTTATTCTAACAATATACTTACCATTTGTTCCATAAGCTCGTAAGCTTATTTTACCAAAATACTTACCATTTAATACCATAAGCTCATAAGCTTATTTTACCAATATACTTATCATTTAGTCCCATAAGCTCGTAAGCTTATTTGCATGCTTACCATTTATTAAGTAATAAACCATAACCCAAAGTATAACTGTATGAGGAACCCGATATAGGAGTCAAATATTGCATCAAAGTGCTGAGGTCGAGCATTGGTCACCTAATAATGCACCGTAGTGCCGAGGTCGAGCATTGCTCACCTAATAATGCACCGTAATGCCGAGGTCGGGTTTTACCCACCTAACTTGTACTATGTATCTTCTTTGACACTATAGTTCTACTTAATTCTGCAGCTGCTAGACTCTATGGAATGCCATTAATACCACTGATCCTCAATAACATACTTGGGTATATAGTCAATTTTATTCGATCCATCCATGGAAAAGTATATCAGTACCATTTAACAGTGGGAAATTCATACCCACAATATCATTCATGATAAAAATCATATATGTTCATGATAACATCATATGCAACAATCAATGATCAATACATTTTATAATCAACCTTTGACATATTTAGAATATATCAAATATATGATAAATGACATAAATATCATGTCAACATAAACAAGGTCGACTTATTGCAAGTCTTCCTGATGATGTATAAAACATCCATGTATAATTTCATGCATGTATTGCACTCACCTTGACACTTTATATCTTTCAAAATATGTGCCTCACTATTGTCCACAATAACTCTTTCCTTTTATACTCGCTTCGATCACAAATCAATCACGATCGTTACAAAATATAGATTCATATCCATATATATGTTAGTGTTGTACTAACATAAATACATTTCCAAAATAAATTCCAAAATCATACTTGAAACTATTCACCACCAAATACTTTAACACTTATTAATTCCTTTTTAACATTGGAACCAACTTTTCCAATTTACACAAAATGGTCCTTCACCATTTTATCACTTAGAATTTCAATACAAAAATTCCTGTATTGAAATTATTACCATTCAAATGCTTTTACAAGAGCATAATTACATTTAAGTACCCCAACTATGCAAATGTTGTACTTAAATCACAAATCTTTTCAAACTTCCAAAATAGTCATATTTCAAATCTAAAACTCATTTCAATTCCCAAACAACAGTTTCCAGCATAGTGCATCAATTATATAACACTTACACAACAACCCATCAATTTTTCATATTCAGACAACTCGCACTACCTTTAAAGAATCAGTATTCTCTATTGATATGCACACTGGAATTCAATTCCGTTTCTTCCATTGCAATCTAGACTCGAATACGAATCTATCCATATAAATAACTCATTCTAATTCATTATGTACAATTTATGGTGACACTACAACAAATTTACTTATTTGTGGCATCTAAAATATTGTCACTAAAACTTATATTTATGTCACTATTTGTATTTTGTGACGTAAAAATTGACGTCACGGCAAATGTCACCCTAAGTATGTCACTAAATGTTAAATGTGACGATTTATATATTTTCGTCACGTATTACTAATTATATAGTGACATTAATGAATAACACCATATTATAATTTATATTCAATGACAATCAATTATGTCATGAAATTATATAAAATATTGTCATTATTTATTTAATTCGTCACCAATAATATAATAATTTTATTCTATAAATAACGAAAATAAAATCGTCACAAATTTTTATTAAAAAATTATATAAATTAATTTTTTTATAAATTACATTTAAGGACAAAGATTTTTATAAACTACAATAAAGGACAAATCTTTTTATAATTTAAAATAGAGAACAAATCTTTTTATAAATTACAATAATGACATATACTTTTTACAAATTACAATAACAACTCATATTTTTACATATTACAATAACAACCTATATTTTTACAATCACTACATTTTGATCCCTTCTGTGTAGAATACCAAAAACCAGCCCACATATCTCAACCTTGGTCGTTGCGACTTTATCTGGGTCGCCATTCTAAAATCTTGTACATACAAAAAAAATTAACTAGAAGCAAAACATATTAATGAATGATCTTTATTAAATTTAATTTAAGTAATACATTAAAAAGAAAGAATGTTATATATTTTAGCATTGCATATATGACCATAAAATAATAATAAAATTGTTGGTTCAAATAATATAACATACCTCCAACTCCAATTCCAAGCTCTATCAATCATTGAGAGTCTCACTGCTTTTATTTACAATGAGTCTGACAAAATTATCAAAATATTATGGTTATAACTCCAACCAATAAACTTTTCTTAACTCAACCAAAATATTGAAAAAAAAAAGAAATCAAATTTATAAAAAGTTAAAAGAAACACATTTATATGCAACAACATTCGATATACAACACGACACAAAGACAACAACAATCCTTCATATTTCACTATACTGACCACTTTTGCCCCGATTAGAATTAGTTCCATGGGGGAGATGATGGTGGTTTAGAAGGAAAAAGAACAAAAGAAAAAAGAAACAATTAAGAGAAAAGCACATGCCATTGTAAAATCAAAAAGCCAAGTTTTTTATTGATGAATTCTATTAAAATCTTGTCGAAAGTGAATTCAAATCTAAAAAATCAATAATGGAAAATAGAAAAAACTATGTGTAAAAATTTTAAAAACACATGAAAACTCATAAAATAAATTACCATGGTCTCAAAAAAGGGAAGATAATGAAGAACAAAGGAAATAAAAGAAGAAAATAGGACTATAGATGAAGAGAAAAGGGAAAAGGAAAAGTAAAAGAAAAAAGAAAGCAACATACCTGGAACGACAGAAACAAATGAAGAACTTAGGAAAAAAACCCTAAATAACATATAAATAGCGAGTAGAATTTTCTTAAATAAATTTATATTTAACTTAAAGTAAATGTGCTATGATTTAAATTTGATATTATTGTTATTTTATTTAAATGAATTTTATATTATCTTTGTATCTCTTATCAATTATATGTTTATTGTATAATTTAAATTAAAAAATTTATATTATGTATATATCAATATTTTTAAATAAAGTATTTTACCTGATTTTAAATAAATAAAATCATTTTCAGTAAGATTTAATTTTAGAGATCATTGTCTATTAAAAAAGTAAAGATTATTGTCAAACTTTTGATAAGATTTTTAATAATAACTTATTATATAAAGTAATTTATAATTTTTTAACAAGTATATTACTCAAGAATTAATGTATGCTTTTTGTTAAATTTTTTGTGTTAAAAATTTTTCACTTTAATACAATTTTGTGTTATTTTAATAAAAAGATAAAATTTTCAATATGTTTATTAATATTAGCATATATGTGAGTAAATAAAAATTTTTAATAATTGAACACAAGTAAAAAAAGAGACATTTTTTTATGAATGAGATTAAAATGAATGATTTAGCTTTTTTATATAAAAAAATACACTAAGGTGACAGGTTAAGCTCAACACGTACATGATCAATGTCAGGACCTATAGATGACCAGACCAAAGACTCTAATTTTTATTTTTAAAATAAATAAAAATAAATAATATTAAAATATTTTTAATTAGTCACAATAAGATATATAAAAATCTTGACGCAAACATTAAGTGACATAATTTCATGACGTCATTTAAAATCATCATATAAAAAAATAGGGATAACAATAAGTGACAAATAATTAATTTCATCATGCTAAAATTATTTTTTGTGACAATAATAAAACATCACTTTTAATGTCTTCTAAATTATGACGAATCAAATTGTCACGAATAAAAATAATTAGTGACAAATGTGCAACGCCACTAATTCAGATCGAATTGTCATTATAATAAATCGTCACTAATACTTTTTTTCATTTGAGACAATTCTACAACGTCATCATTTTATCTAAATGTCATTAAAAGTTTTCTCACCAAAGTTTTTGGAGGGAATATTTTGGCGCCAAACATATAGTGACAAAAATCAATGACTATTTTTAAAATTGTCATAAAAGATATACCATTAATCACTAAATATGACAAAAAGAAAAAAGAGTCACATTATAATATATATTGTGACGTTATAAGCAACGTTATAGAAAAATTTCGTCATAAATTGATAAATTTTTTGTAGTGTAAATTTTCAAAGTTGACCAACAGAATCTGTTTTGCAGAATCTGCTGTCCGATGTTTCTGACCTTTCCTTGGTTAAAAAATCATATTTTTTTGCATACACCTTGAAATTGATCCCCGTTTGTTTTAAACAAAACTAGATCGATATATGAACACAAATATATAAAAATAACCTCAAAATTAGTTTTATATAATTTCTGGTGAATTTTCAAACCCATTGTTAAATTCAAAATATAAACTGTTTTCTTAAACCTCATCCTTAGGTTCTTCATCAATTCTTACAACCAATTCTTTAAAATCACTTAACTCTTCATAACCCATAAAACACAAGAAATCAACATCCCCTTCATCAACTCACGATGAACTTGAACACTAACAATATTATCATGCAATATTGGTACCAAATGATAGCGTTTTTCACATATAACAATTTTCTATTTTCAGCATACTCAAAATCCAAATAATTTTGCTTAAAAATGAAATTGAAGCTTTCTCTCACCTTTGAAGAAGCTCATGTCTGGTTGGAGAAGAAGATGAACAAATTTGGATGAAATGTTAGGTACATTTCATCTTAATTTTCATTTAATCTAACTTTAAATGAATATAATATTCATTTACTTGAAATAAGACCAAATCACCCTTAATGAATCTTCTTATTCACCACAAAACCATGACAACTCATCCTTATCATATTTCAAAGTCAAAGCTGAAATATTTTGATTTTTATTTCCGAAACTCCCCTTGAATTTTCAAAAATTGCGTTTTAGTCACTAAATTCAACTATTTCGATTAAATCTGAAAAATGTCACATTTCCAAACAAAATTTCTCTGATCTAAAGTATTAAAATAATATTTCCAACCATTTTATAACATCCTTCAAATTTTTGTAAAATTCCAATTCGATCGGAATTACCGATTTCATTACCGGCTTTAACCATTTCAAATTTTTCTTTACTAAAATTTCAAATCCAAAAACATGGTTTCTATAAAACTACACTCTCAAGAGTAAACCATATATTTATGGAATAAAATTCTTTTTAGGAAATTTCTCACTTAATCCCCTAAACTTTTTCCCAATTTTCTACTTTGACCATCAAACTTTCAAAACTTTCACTTTGGTTATTATCTGAATTTTTGGGGTATTACAGAACTTGCTAATGTTTTAAGTTCGTTGAACATTGAAATTTAATTTTATGGGCGTTGACATTTTTATTTTTAGGTTGTTGGTATTATAAATGTTATGTTTTAAGTTTGTTGGATTATGAAATTGATAATGTTATGTTTCCAGTTATGTTTGAAATTAATCATTATTATTGTAAGTTTTAAAACTCGTCTAATTACTTTCTATTTATATGATTATTAGCAATGAGCACATCAAAAAATTTTAGACGGACAAAACCAATGAAATGTCATTTCCTCGAAATACTTGCAGAGGAGGCGCAAAAAGGTAATAAGCCATATAATACCTTCAAAGTTTCTATAAAGCGAGTTGCAACAGCTATTTCCGAAAAATTTGGAGTCCAATGTGACGCTAAACACGTGGAAAATCATTTGAGGACTGTAAAAAATATATGGAAAACTATATGTACAATTCGTGAAGAAAGTGGATTAGGATGGGACGACAACATGAAAATGATAACCTGTGATCGAGTATAGGACACCATATCTTTACGAAGAAATTATGTCAATGGAGAAAGAAGGATTTGGTGACGACTTCCTTTGTGAGGTCTTCGATTTTCTAGCAAAAAATGAGCTTGAGGCCAAAGCTTTCTTGGCTAAAAAACAAAGAATAGAAAATTTTGGCTTCAAAAGTTTACCCAAGGTTAAGATGTGAACTTTAATGTGGTGTACTATTATTTATGACTTAGATAATATTTTAGCTCTAATGTGTTGTAGTACTAATTATAGACTTCAGTATTTGTATTGTTGGTTTGATGTGTTGTAACACTAATTATGAATTAAATTTTGTATTATTACGGTTGGATATTATTGTTGTTTTAATGTGATAAATCCTTTAATTATATATTTTGACACTATTATTATTATTACAATGTTATGTACTATTATTGTTTTAATTTGGTGTACTATTAATTAAACATTCTTAGGATTTATAAACTTTTATATATATTTTCAATCAATTATTAATATATAAAATAAACCTACATAAATAAACCTAAAATAGTGTATTTATAACACAATCATCATAAATTATTAATATTATCTAAAATACAGATTTTTATAAAATATAATTATATATAAAAAAATGAACCTTTAAAAATAATAAAGAATAAAACATATCGAATATATATGTTTTTTTATTAAAAACAAATTCTGAAAACTGTTTTAGAAAAAAATAACCAAACAATGTAAAACATTTTACAATGTATCATCCAAACATTAGAAAATATTTTCTGAAAAATGATTTATGTAAAACATTTTTTAGATTTCATTTTCCTGGTCAGTAACAGTGTGAGGTTTCTTTGGAAATCAATACCTGCTACAATCAAGGAGAGCCAATCGGAGTTGGTTGCGGCCTGGAAAATAGGTCAAACGCTCTGGACAAGGGACTATGCTGGTGTCTACGAGGCTATTCGCGGTTTCGATTGGACTCAACAAACACGAGTTCTTGTTGCTGCTTTCTCAGGCAAAGCTTTCTCTAATCATAATTTTCGTAGCAATTTAAGTACGTGTGTGTGTGTGTGCAAAGATGAACCAAACCCCGAAGTAATTTTTAAGGAAACCCATATTTGTTATTTCAGATATTATGGCATGAAATAGGAGCAAAATCATGTAGAATCATGTGACTTCATATCGTAGAAGATTTTATTGTGTATTATAAAGATTTAGGTAATGTAGCAGTTGAGATAATGATTTTCTGTCTGTTTTGTAGAGCTATACACTAAGAGGATGTTTGAGCTTCTGCAATCTGCTTATTCAACTATAAGCATCCAAGATGCGGCTCAGTTTCTTGGAATGAGTGAGGAAGACGCCGCAAATTGTAAGTATACACATTGTTTATTGCGTTTATGTTCTGAAGTTTCCACTATTTTAATAATTTCTAGATGTTTTCATTAAGCTTCTTTTAATAGCCGAGTAACCTTGTAGTGTAAAGAGAAACGTATATTATCCGAGAGGACGACTTATGGATGTAGTTTAGGCTAAGAATTCCACGTTTTGGCCTGTGGAGACCTTGGCTTGAATCCCAGCAGCCTCACTAAGTCCCAATTATCTGAAAGAAAAATAGGAAGTGGAAAGAGACTGTCTTAGTTCAGGCCGGGGACATGTCTGGTTTATATAATAAATCGTTGACAACAATGTCAAAAGCTTCTTCTGCTTATGGATTTATTAGAAATCGACATCTTTAGGCTTTTGAAACTTTTACCTTTCAAATGCTCTTGAAACATGCATAATGCTTGATTCTCAAACATGGTGGCAAAGGAGAGCTATCATTTTCAATCTCCCTCTTTGTTTTATGAAACAAGATTGATGACTATGACAAGCTAAATACCCATTGAAAAGAAATGAACTTGTGCTGTTTATAGAGTTACTCCAGTCTAGGATAATGATAATAATTTGGATTTCCATCCAAGTCCAGTCGTGCTGATAGTCTAAGTACCATTTAACTTTCCACACACTCAAGATCGTTAACCAGGTCAGAAACTACGGTGTGATGGTTTATGTGGTTAGTAAGTCATAGGCTTTTGTCTGCAAAAGAGGATTGTAGATTCTGCGAGGTTTCTCTGAGCCTCCGATAGAGTCTTTCGAGGGTTGTTTTAGCTTCTGTTATGGCTTCAAAAGATGCAAGACAGTAATATTTGCTCTTTCCAACTCTTTGGGGTTGTTTACTTAATGCTTACAAGGTTTCCCATGCATCCAATAGACTCTTTTTAGGATTATTTTAACTGATTTTGGTTGTCACATGCAGATGTACTCCGGCAAGGATGGACAGTCGATCCTACGTCACCAATGCTAACTGTGACGAAACAAGCTATCGTGAAAGAGCAGAAATTAGACTCTGGCAAATTGCAGCGACTGACAGAATACGTCTTCCACCTTGAACACTAAATCATATTTACTTCTGAGTTTTGACTGTTTTGTTGACTTCGAATTCTTTAAGCTAGTTTATGCTTCTAATCTTTATGAGAATTTCGGGAGCTTCTTATAACGTCATACATATTTGATGCCTTTTTGTTTTTAATGTTTGAAACAATTTCACTGAATAACCATGCAGCAAATGTTTGAGCACTTTGCTCTCTCACAAACTATTAAGAAATTATAATTAAGATAGGTCATATTATTCTTTATTGTGCTTAATTAATCCTTATATTTTTCAAATTTTAAAAATTTGATCTCTAAATATATGGATTTAAGTTCTATTACGAAATCCTATTGGATGGCACCAGAACCAGAATTATACAGCAAGTAGCGAGTTAGTTCTTAACAAATCCTCTTGCATGTCACCTCTCTCTAAATTATTGTATTCATTCTAAACCAATTCAACACAACAGTGCGATGTACGAACAAATTGTTTATGATAATACCACTTCGTTTTGGGTGACAATCTAACCAGAATCTTCTACTCCTAAATGGCTTTTATGGTCGGTTATTGAATTTGACTCTACCCTTGGCGCTCACCTGTTCGGCTTCACTGTCATCTGGCCAAGCCTCATCTTTGTGTTATAGAGATTTAAGTTGTAGTTGTATCTCCGTTTTTTGTTATATTATATTTATCATGATTAAAGACGTAATGAATCGTAGTATAACATTATTATTATTATTATTATTATATAACAACCGTTATTTACTTTTCTTACCTTGGGTTATTGAGCTTTTATACAATCCTCGATTGTTTATCCACGTCAGAAAATTATGACCTAGCAGCATGTAGACAATTTTACTTACCTATTTTTTTTTCTTGGAGATTTCGATTCGAAATTCAAACATGTTGATTTTTGTTTGTTTGTTTGTCAAAATGAAACCTTCTTGTCACCTTGTGTGCTTTGCTACAGTGTGTCCTAATGTTAAAGATTTATTGCTTATAAAGAACCCTTTTCTATTTCAGAAAAAAAAGAAAACTTTAATAAGGAAAATATCTGTCCATAAAGCAACATTGATTTTGTTGCGGAATACGGCTATCGGATAGAGAAAAAATGCAACTGATAATTTGAGAAAATAAAAATTGAAGATAAAAGAGACACAAAATTTACGTGGAAAACCCCTAAATAATATAGGGTAAAAACCACGGGCAACGGTAGAAGAATTTCACTATGAGAAAAAATAGGAATTACAACCTCTCTCGATATACCAAGGATAAAACAATGATAATTCTCTCTTGATAAAAAGGAGAAAACAACTCTCAAGAAACTCTCTAAAAGCTCTCTAGTATTGGAAGAAATCTAGAATGCTTTGGGATGATTTTTGAAGCTAAATGAGCTAGGGTATTTATAGTTGAAACTTAAGGACTAATTTGTAAATACCCTAAATTTTAGGGATTAAATTTAGTAATTATCCCTTTATTTTTTCAACAATTTGGTTGCCTAAATTTGACTATATTAGCCGCCCAAAACCATTTTTCCAGCCGCCCCATGTGCTTTGATTTTCAATAACCTCCCACTTGAAGATTTGATTGGAATAATCATATCTTCACACCATTCTTTCTACCTTGCACCTTCATGTTGCTTACGTCTCTGACAGGCCACAAGAGGATCGACACCAAGTAAATTTATCAGTGTTGATTGGCTTCGTCATGAAATCTGTTATGTTGTGTTTGGTATGGATCTTCTGCATATCTACCGTCCCTTCTTCCACCTTTTCACAAATGAAATGGTACTGAACTCGTATGTGCTTTGTCCCTGAATGAAATGTTGGATTCCTTGCTAGATGCAAGGCGCTTTGACTGTCACAAAATAGAGAAACATGCTCTTGATTATGCCCAAGCTCCTCCAATAGCATCTTCAACCAAATTGCTTCTTTACTGGCTTGTGTAGCTGCTACATATTCTGCCTCTGTTGTGGACGTAGCCACAACTGACTGCAATTTTGAAACCCATCTTACAGCTCCACCAGCAATTTTGAACACATATCTTGTAGTAGATTTGCTTTTATCCAAATCCCCTGCATGGTCAGAATCTACATAACCATTGATTAATAAGTTTGATCCTCCGTAACATAATGCAACATTTGAAGTCCCTTTGATGTATCTAAGGATCCTCTTTACTGTATTCCAATGCTCTTTTTCTGGATTCGCCATGTACCGACTAACCACTCCCACTGCTTGTGCAATGTCTGGTCTTGTGCATATCATAGCGAACATTAAACTTCCCACTGCTGATGCATACGACACTCGAGACATCTCTATCATCTCTTCTTCACTGCTAGGACTCATACTGGAAGATAATTTGAAGTTAATAGGAAGAGGGGTAGAAATTGGCTTACAATCTTGCATGTTGAATCGTGACAAGATCTTCTTCAAGTAATTCTTTTGTGAAAACCAAATCTTCCTATTACTTCTGTCTAGGTGAATTTGCATCCCTAGAATCTTGTTTGATGATCCCAAGTCCTTCATTTCAAATTCCCTAGCCAGTTGTGCCTTCAATTCTTCAATATGATCTTTGTTGGGTCCTGCAACCAACATGTTATTCACATACAACAACAATATAACAAAATCGTTATCACCAGACCTCTTGAAATAAGCACAAGGGTCTGCATTAAGTCTGTTGTATCCAATGTACATAATGAAGGAATCAAATCTCTTATACCAACACCTCGGTGTCTGCTTTAGACCGTACAGAGATTTGTTCAACCTGTAAACCAAGTTCTTCTTTTCTTCTTCTTCTTCAAAACCTTCAGGTTCAAGCATGTAAATCTCTTCTTCAAGATTTCCATGAAGAAAAGCTGTTTTAACATCTAGCTGCTCTAGATGTAAATTTAATGTAGCACACATTTCCAAGACTACTCGAACTGTTGTTAGTCGAAACACAGGAGAAAAAATTTCATTGAAATCAATACCTTCTTTTTGAGCATATCCTTTGACCACCAGTCTTGCACGATACCTCTCAACTTGATCGTCACCATTTTGCTTGATTTTGAAGACCCATTTGTTACCAATTGGCTTCCTTCCTTGTGGTAGTGGCACAAGGTCCCATGCATTATTTTTATGAAGGGCTTCGATTTCTTCTTGCATCGCCATCATCCACAGTGAAGCATCTGAGCTGTTTATTGCCTCCTAGTATGTTGATGGCTCACCGTCCTCTGTTAAAAGGCAGTATGCAACATTTCCTTCTATAATATAATCTGAGTGCCAATTGGGACGTCTTCTCACACGATCTGATTGACGAGTTATTGGAGCTTCAGACTCTGGTTCTTGTTCATCGTGTGTTAGTTCTGCTTTAGAAGAATCTCCTTGTTCAACATCTTTTTCCACATGTATCTGTGTAGTCTCTGACTTTTCAGTGCTATCATCGTCTTCTTTTATTTGTAGCTTATCTTCTACAAAGATGACATCCCTGTTGATGATCACTTTGCGGGCAGTGGGATCCCACAAGCGATACCCCTTTACTCCATCAGCATACCCCAAGAATTTGCATTTCCTGGACTTTGGATCCAGCTTTGAGATTTCTTGGGAGTTGTACATCACGTACACAATACTTCCAAATATATGGAGGTTTGAATAATCAGCTGGTTTACCAGTCCATATCTCCATTGATGGCTTCAGCTCTATTGCAGTTGATGGAGCTCGATTCACTAAATAACAGGCGGTATTGACTGCATCTGCCCAGAATGATTTTTCTAGGTCTGAATCCCTTAACATTGCTCTTGTTCTTTCTAACAAGGTTCTGTTCATCCGCTCTGCCACTCCATTTTGTTGAGGAGTGTTCACCACTATGAACTGTCTTTTGATGCCTTCTTTCCTGCAAAAGTCATCAAATTCTTCGCTTGTGTATTCTCTTCCATTATCTGTTCTGAAACACTTGATCTTATTTCCAGAATCAAGTTCCACCCGCGCCTTGAAGTTTTTGAAAGTTGAAAACACGTCTGACTTCTTCTTGATAGGGTACGCCCAACATCTCCTGGAGTAGTCATCAATAAATGAGACGAAGTATTTTGCTCCACCTAGGGATGTAACTGGTGCTTGCCAAACGTCAGAGTGAACCAATTCTAGAACACTTTTGCCTCTAGAATTTGATTTGTTGAATTTCAACCGGTGTTGCTTACTTGTTATGCAATGGTCACACAAAGGAAGTGTTACCTTTGTTAAGCCTAGAAGTAGGTTTTTCTCCACAAGGACTTTCATTCCTTGTTCTGACATGTGTCCAAGTTTCTGATGTCATCGCATTGCAAAATTTGAAATACATGAGGTAACAGAGGTTTCTGCTTCTAGAAAAGTCTCTCCCTTTAGCATGTACAAGTTTGCAACTATCTTTTTTGCCTTTCAGCACCACAAGCGCTCCACGAAACACTTTCATGATTCCTTTTCGTGTTTCAATCTTGCTTGCATTATTATCCAATAATCCGTAGGATAATAAATTTTTCTTCAGGCCTTTCACGTGTCGCACATCTCGAACAACTTTAATTGTTACATCATACATCTTCAATTTGATGGTTCCCACGCCAATGATCTCTAAGGCATGATCATTGCAACTACACACAGATCCTCCTGAGACAGGTTCATACTGATGGAACCATTCTCTTCTTGAGGTCATGTGATATGTTGCTCTTGAATCAATGAGCCATATATCTGCAAATCTTTTTCTGCCTTCCACGGTAGTTTACGCTTCATAGCATAGAGCATCTCCATTATCTGAAGTGTTTGCGGTATTACCTTGTGGATTGGAGTTTTTATTTAGACTCCAACAATCATTCTTCAAGTGACCCTTCTTTCCACAGTTGTAGCACTTTAAATTCTTCTTGCTCCTCAACTTCGATCTACCATGTTTGTGACTGCTGCTTTGGCCACATTCTGTTGATCTCTCTCTCATCGTTGTCAACACTTCTGCTTGTTGCAGATTTACTTGTCTGTCTTCCTTGTTCTTGCGTCGATTTTCTTCTTGGAGAACAGCAGCTGCAACGTCATCGAAGACTAGACTGGTGACATTACTGTTTGTCAAGTTTATGATGAGTTGATCATACGAATCAGGTAGACTTTGAAGTAGAAGTTCAGCACGTTCTTGTTCTCCTATTGTACATCTTAAGGATGTAAGCTGAGAAAATAACGTGTTCAGTGTGTTTAAGTGCTCCGTCACTGAAGTAGATTCCGACATCCGGAGAGTGTACAATTTCCTCTTAAGGAAAATTTTATTGTGCAACGATGTGGCCTCGTACAATTTGGTGAGATGATCCCATATCTCCTTAGCTGTCTTCTTCTCCTCGATGCTTGACAATACTTCATCTGCTAATGCTAGATGAAAGTTTGCCATAGCATTTCCGTCCATTTCGATCCATTTGTTGTCAACTGTGAAATCCACCGGCCTTTCACTGATAGCTGCTAGACAACCGTCTTTCCTCAGGATGACCTTCATCTTCAATTTCCATAATGAGAAATTTCTCTCATTGAATTTTTCAATATCAAATTTCGTTGCCATAGCTTCTTTTACGGATAGCTCCCACTATTTCACTATCGTGAATAGTTCTCTGGAACCTTCAAAGAATGTGTAATAACTTCTTACTTTCTTATGTTGGAGGATCCACCTTTTGGTGACAACCACAAAGACAATAAGCAGATATTACACAATCTAATATGGCTCTGATACCAATTGTTGTGGAAGACGGTTATCGGATAGAGCAAAAATGCAACTGATAATTTGAGAAAATAAAAATTGAAGATAAAAGAGACACAAAATTTACGTGGAAAACCCCTAAATAATATAGGGTAAAAAACCACGGGCAACGGTAGAAGAATTTCACTATGAGAAAAAATAGGAATTACAACCTCTCTCGATCTACCAAGGAGAAAACAATGATAATTCTCTCTTGATAAAAAGGAGAAAACAACTCTCAAGAAACTCTCTAAAATCTCTCTAGTATTGGAAGAAATCTAGAATGTTTTGGGATGATTTTGAAGCTAAATGATATAGAGTATTTATAGTTGAAACTTAAGGACTAATTTATAAAATTAACTAAATTTTAGAGATTAAATTTAGTAATTATCCCTTTATTTTTTTCAACAATTTGATTGCTATATTAGCCGCCCAAAACCATTTTTCCAGTCGCCCCATGTGCTTTGATTTTCAACAGATTTGGTACACAACCATAAAGCAAAACTACATATAACGAAGCATTTTTTATTAAACGAAAGCCAATGCTTGAGCGTTTTGCTGACTTATAAACTCCTACTTACCGACATAATACTAATGAAACAACCATAATTGAAGAAACTAGTTATCTTTTAGAAGGCTTTCTTTATTCTCAAAACACAATTCCGGTGCTTCATTCAAGCTGAACATCGGATTCATAAGCTACTCCAGCTTCCCAGTTATTGGGGAGGGCGTTGGATGCCTCCACCCAATACACCCCGGCGCTGCTACTCACTTGGAACCTCAAACTGATGGATCCCGATGATGGTGGGTTCGTGTCGAAAACTGCTCCATATGCCCTCCTCATAAATATCCACTCCTTACGATCCGCCTGTGCCGTTCACATTCGATTTTCATACGCATCAGTATCGTCACAACAAATTCTAATGTTTCAGAATTACTGAATTCATTCGAGCGTTTTAATTACCTGCCAAATTTGCGCCGCGAGGATCTCGCTTCTTCCGGCTTGGTACAAGACCGCAATGGCCAAGTAATTGGGGTACTTGCTATGTTCATGAACCTTGAACTGCAGCTTGTAACCGCCGTAGCGGCAGGGGATTCTCTTGTATTCGACATAAACGACTCCGAAAGCGTACAGCTCGTCCGCTTTGTCCGATTTCGCTAGCCTACCGTAAGCGCGGGGGCTGAGGATGAAATCGGTTTTGTCGCCTTCACCGTGGTCGGTCACCACGATGTTCACCCCATCATCAGTGCAGAGCTGAGGGTTTGTGCACCTAACCTGATAGCAAGCACCACAACCACTTCCCTTCTTGTAGAGCCTGTACGAAACCCCAGCCACATTCGCATCATTCACAGTCCTTCCATACTCTCCATACCCGCAGGCTCCACCTGAAATTCATCACAGTTCAAACATGACATTTATATCTGATATCTCTGTCTAAATAACGAAGGAAATAAATAAATAAATAAACAAGAAATATATTATATATATAGGAGCAATGTACGTACTTGGAGTCCCTAAACGGTCGGGGCTGCCATAATAAGTTGCTCTGGACTTAACGAAATTGTCCTGGGAGTAACACAGTGTAGACGAAAGCACCATGATCCACACAAAGAAACAATGAAACTTAAATGAATACCCCATGTTTTCAGCTACAAAAGCAATCAATTTGAACAAAGAGAAGACAGATATCATACTGAATGAGAAGCTGAGACATCGGAGTGCCATATTTATAGGAGAAGGGAAGAGGGCGCTGTTGATCAAATTGCCATGCCCTTCTCTTCCACCAATTAAGGCTAAAGGGTTTAATGGGGTAGGATTAAAGATGAATTGTACTCACAAATTGCTATATTATATCATTTGTTTATGCTGTAATTGCTTTTCATCCATTATAGGTATAACAGTGGAGAAGAAGATGTTTTTGGTATTCTTCGTCCTCCGTTTCTCCTTTTTCTACCTATCGATCAAAAGAAAATCAACGGAAAGATGAAATAAAAGAATCCCACATTATTTTAGCTAAACTGGAGGTTTTCTTATTGTTCTAATTTTTTAAGTTATAAAATGAATACTAATTTTTTTATTATAAAATAAACATTACATTTTAGTTGTTTTAATTATTTTTAGGGGATAGGATGATATATTATATTAACTAGTAATATCTCGTTTGATCTAAAGTGTAACTAAAATTTTGTGTTACTATTTTTCCAACATTCCTAAGCAAAATTCTAAAAAAGTAAACTTTTAGTGTGTGTATGTATATATTTATAATTTATTTTTAAACTTATAAAAAATATTTTTCATTTTTGAGAATCTTCTTACAAGTAATACAATTTTAATAAAAACCCGTCATATTTCTCGTTACTTATACTCTCACTCATGAACGACACATATATCAGAAAGTAACGTATAACAAAAATTTAGGAGGAAATAAACTTATAAATTTCTAAAAGGTGAAAATAAATTATCAATAAAAATACATAAAATATGATAGTTTAATATTTTGAGGGGAGTAGCTAAGGGTTCATTCTTACTTTCACCCTCATTATAACATATAACAAAATTTAATGTTCGATATTTTGTATATCCTATAACCATAATGAACATATCTCTATACTTTTTTAAAGCTTTTATGAAATTATAATGATTTTAAAACATATACTCTATTTAATCTCATAGCTATATAGTTATGCAACGAAAGATAATGTTTATTGTGGCGTGTTCATGCAAACGTCGCTGCTGTTGTCATTTTGTGGCACTGTTATAATATACACCGTTAAATGTATAAAATTAGTGACGCTTACTCAAAACAACGCTAAAAGTGTGTACAAAGTTTTTGTTGACCATCTTTTAGTTGTATTATATTTTTCAACAGATATTTCAAATTTAAAATCATCTTACTAAATAAAAAATACTATTTTTAAGGATGAATTTCCTTTCATTTAAGATATTTAGCCAAACAATAGTTATTTAAAAAAAGGGTAAATTACACCAATCATCACTGAACTTTACTTTCTCTCATATTTCACTCACTATACTTTAAATCCGTTCAATTTCCTTGTTGAATTTAACATATTAGCATTTTTGGTCACTCAACCGTTTTCTCACAAAACAACGTTATAAATGAGTTGTTATATAGATTCAAAATGACGTTGTTTTGGTGAAAATTTTGTTTTTTTTTTAAAACGGCGTTGTTTTAACGCCGTTAAATATTTAACGGCTGAGTGACCAAAATGCTAATTGTATTAAATTCAACGATGAAATTGAACGGATTTAAAGTATAATGAGCGAAATATGAGAGAGAGATTAAAATTCAACGATGATTGATATAATTTACCCTTAAAATAATTTGACCAAAAGGCCTAAAGAAATATATTTTAATATGGGATAAATACCATAATTAATTTATATAAAAAACAAAAACAAAAAGAATTGCTTAGATAATCAACTATCATCTTGAACATAGGCATATGCAACTGGAACAATATTGCAAGTCAAAGACACCAGTCAAAGAAACTAAAAAATTTCATGTTTGTCACTTTTCAAGTTCAAAAGATTAGAGCATGAGGGTCGAGGGTGCCTGGCTGAAATGTTATTAAATTAAAATTGACTAACTTGGAAATCATGAAAATAAAGGATAACATTATAATGGACTTGAATTTAATACTAAATTTTAACAGTGTTAACGTAAACGTAACAAATAAAACTAACCATTGTACGAACATACCGTAAACGTAAACTAAATTATAATTAGGATATTGTACTATAATCATTAACACAAAAACTAACACCTACATCACAAAAGGACCATAAAAGGAAAATGTTAAAAAACCTAACAAATGCTCGAATAAAATAAAGATACGAACAAATCTTACTGCATCGGCAAACGAATCACAAAAGGTGATGAAACTACCGACAAATCGCAAATTAGAGTCAAACTATGTGAGAAAACTATTCATGAGCGCAAAACGCGTATCCAAATCAATCTGAGGGTCCAAAGCAGAGAAGATCAACGGGATAATAAATAAGCGTCATCTTAATCAGTCATAGCGATGTCAAATCCAACCCCGTGAAAAACGATAAACGAAAAAATGACAAAAAATCGTAAGATACCAAAAGATAAAAAACATATCACAAAGGCAGATATAAACGTGTCATAAAGGCAGAAAACATGTTACAAAAATTTAATTATTCTTATTAAAAAATTAAAAAAAGTAACAAGCAGGCGACAACCAACATCGAAACCGGTGCCATCTCCAGTTAAACAAAATTAAAGAAAAAAATTAGATTGCTTAATAATTCTGAATGCCGGAGGTCTCTCACGAAAGCTGCTCTCAACCTGGCGTGGGGGGCAGCCTACTATCCTTCATCCCCTACCCCATTACATATGGGAATAGGGTCAACTAATTTTTTTTATTTAATCACTGACAATGTATACATATTTTATAGATGGAAGTGTTTGAATATTACAATTTTTTTTAACCATGAGCTCACACGGTGAATCTTCTCTAATAAACTGACAAGTTTAGCATGTATTGTAACGACTGCAATAAACGCACCACTTTGGTGGGTTTCATTGTAACGCACTACCACGACAGCTAAACCAGTAAGAAAGTAACAAAATCTCTTAAACTACTGTCATTTATGGTGGAAAATTTTAAGTGAAAGACTTCACATTTTAGGGTGGAAAGCCATCACTTCACTGTTTTCGCAGGTTTAAATAACAAATTGATCTTAAAAAAACAAAACTCTTGACACGTTTAAATGGATGTGGGCATGTACAAGGAACAAGGTTAAATTACAAAGTTTTAACTTTTGTATAGGATTACATGTGTAAATGTAGGTTCTATTAGTATAGTATTTTATTTGCGAAGTGGGTTAGTGGCTTTTCTTCCTTGTTTTCCAGTTGGCGATTGCACGTGAAATTGTGTTGCAAATACCATGGTTTCATGGCTATGGTGGTGATTGATTAACACCTGGTTTCCAGTTCATTAGTAGACAAGACACTCCCCAAACATGTACTGTAACATTTAAGAGAGAATGAGAAAATAGTTTTTTCTTCTGAGATAGTGACCGCCACTTTTATTGGCTTAAACAAATGAGTTCACTCTCCATTAATAAATTCTTCGCCACTATGAAGAAATAATGGAGTGGACATTGTTGAGAATTGGGACCAACCAATCATACATCCCATGTGTCTGTATCCAGAGCATCATCCCCCGACCATCGGCTGACGTTTGGGGAACACAACTACAAAAGGTAATGTAATGAAAGAGTTGCAGATGCTCAATGCTCCCCAGAGAACTTTAAAGAAGGACGAGGAAAAAAAAGGTATGCAAGGTGTAAAGCAGACGAGGTTATTGTTGAAAAGTCAAAGCAAATGGGGCGGCTGATGGCAACAAATGGGGCGGTTGATTTGGTAAAAATTAGGCAGCATGTTTTTGTTGAAATTGGCAAGAAAAAATTACCTAATTTAGTCTCTGTACTCTAGGATATTTACAAGATTAATCCTTAAACTTCAATTATAAATACTCTAACTCATTTAGTTTCAAAACCATCCCAAATCATTCTAGTTTTCTCCCAATACTAGAGAATTTAGAGAGTTTTCTTCAGAATTGTTTTCTCATTTCTTTATCAAGAGAGAATTGTCATTGTTTCTCCTTGTTAGATCGAGAGAAGTTGTAATTCCTATTTTCTCATAGTGACATTCTTCTATCTTTGCCCGTGATTTTTACCCTATATTATTTAGGGGTTTTCCACATAAAATTTGTGTCTTCTTTATCTTCATTTTTATTTTCTCAAATTATTAGTTACGATTTTGCTCTATCCGATAGCCGTATTCCGCAACAATTGGCATCAAGAGCCAGATTTGAGTGTGTAATATCTACTTATTGTCTTTGTGGTTACCACCAAAAGGTGGATCCTCCAACATAAGAACCGTAAGAAGGTATTATCCATTCTTTGAAGGTTCCATAGAACTATTCACGATAGTGAAATAGTGGGAGCTATCCGTAATAGAAGCTATGTCAACGAAATTTGATATTGAAAAATTCAATGGGAGAAATTTCTCATTGTGGAAATTGAAGATGAAGACCATCATGAGGAAAGACGGTTGTCTGGCAGCTATCAGTGAAAGGCAGGTAGATTTCACAGATGAAAACAAATGGATCGAAATGGATGGAAATGTTATGGTAAACTTTCATCTAGCATTAGCAGATGAAGTATCGTCAAACATTGAGGAGAAGAAGACCAAATTGTACGAGGCCACATCGTTGTACAATAAAATTTTCCTTAAAAGGAAATTGTATACTCTTCGCATGCCAAAATCTACTTCAATGACGGAGCACTTAACACACTGAACACTTTATTTTCTCAGCTTACATCCTTAAGATGTACAATAGGACAAAAAGAACGTGTTGAACTTCTACTTCAAAGTCTACTTGATTCGTATGATCAACTCATCATCAACTTGACAAACAGTAATGTCACCAATCTAGTCTTCGATGATGTTGCAGTTGCTGTTCTACAAGAAGAAAATCGGCGCAAGAACAAGGAAGACAGACAAGTAAATCTGCAACTAGAAGAAGCTTTGACAACGATGAGATGAAGATCAATAGAACGTGGCCAAAGCAACAGTCACAAACATGGTAGATCAAAGTCGAGAAGCAAAAAGAATTTAAAGTGCTACAACTGTGGAAAGAATAGTCACTTGAAAAATGATTGTTGGTGTCTAGGAAAAAACTCTAATCCACAAGGCAATACCGCAAACACTTCAGATGATGGAGATGCTCTATGTTGTGAAACATCAACCACCGTGGAAGGTAGAAAGATATTTACATATATATGGCTCATTGATTCAGGAGCAACATATCACATGACCTCAAGAAGAGAATGGTTCCATCATTATGAACCTGTCTCAGGAGGATCTGTGTATAGTTGCAATGATCATGCCTTATAGATCGTTGGCGTGAGAACCATCAAATTGAAGATGTATGATGGAATAATTAAAGTTGTTCGAGATGTGCACCAAGTGAAAGGCCTGAAGAAAAATTTATTATCCTATAGATTTTTGGATAATGATGCAAGCAATATTTAAACACGGAAATGAATCTTTGAAGGTGTTCCATGGAGCGCTTGTGGTGATGAAAGGCGATAAGATAGCAGCAAACTTGTACTTATTGAAGGGAGAGACTTTGCTAGAAGCAGAAGCCTTTGTTGCCTCATGTAGTTCAAATTATACAATGCTATGGCATCAGAAACTTGGGCACATGTCAGAACAAGGAATGAAAGTCCTTATGGAGCAAAAGTTACTTCCAGGCTTAACAAAGGTATCACTTACTTTGTGTGAGCATTGCATAATAAGTAAGCAACATCGGTTGAAATTCAACATGTAAAATTCTAGAGGAAAAAGTATTCTAGAATTGGTTCATTCTGATGTATGGCAAGCACCAGTGACATCTCTAGGAGGAGCAAAATACTTTGTCTCATTTATTGACGACTACTACAAGAGATGTTGGGTGTACCCTATTAAGAAAAAGTCAGATGTGTTTTCAACTTTCAAAAACTTCAAAGCATGGATGGAACTTGATTTTGGAAATAAGATCAAGTGTTTCAGAACAGATAATGGAAAGAATACATAAGTGAAGAATTTGATGACTTTTGAAGGAAAAAAGGCATCAAAAGATAGTTCACAGTAGCGAACACTCCTCAACAAAATAATGCGGCAGAGAAGATGAACAGAACCTTGTTAGAAAGAATAAGAGCAATGTTGAAGGCTGCAGGCCTAGAAATATCATTTTGGGCAGAAGCAGTCAATACTTTGTTAGAAAGATAGGATGATATATTAAATTTTAAAATTTAATGCTCGATATTTTGTATATCCTATAACCATAATGAACATATCTCTATACTTTTTTAAAGCTTTTAAGAAATTATAATGATTTTAAAACATATACTCTATTTAATCTCATAACTATATAGTTATGCAATGATAGATAATGTTTATTGTGGCGTGTTCATGCAAACGTCGCTGCTGTTGTCATTTTGTGGCACTGTTATAATATACACCGTTAAATGTATAAAATTAGTGACGCTTGCTCAAAAACACCGCTAAAAGTGTGTACAAAGTTTTTGTTGACCATCTTTTAGTTGTATTATATTTTTCAACAGATATTTCAAATTTAAAATCATCTTACTAAATAAAAAATACTATTTTTAAGGTTGAATTTCCTTTCATTTAAGATATTTAGCCGAACAATAGTTATTTAAAATAAGGGTAAATTACACCAATCATCACTGAACTTTACTTTATCTCATATTTCACTCACTATACTTTAAATTCGTTCAATTTCCTTGTTGAATTTAACATATTAGCATTTTTGGTCACTCAACCATTTTCTCACTAAACAACGTTATAAATGAGTTGTTATATAGATTCAAAATGACGTTGTTTTGGTGATTTTTTTAAACGGCATTGTTTTAATGTCGTTAAATATTTAACGGCTGAGTGACCAAAAATGCTAATTGTATTAAATTCAATGATGAAATTGAACGGATTTAAAGTATAGTGAGCGAAATATGAGAGAGAGATTAAAGTTCAGCGATGATTGATATAATTTACCCTTAAAATAATTTGACCAAAAGGCCTAAAGAAATATATTTTAATATGGGATAAATACCATAATTAATTTATATAAAAAACAAAAACAAAAAGAATTGCTTAGATAATCAACTATCATCTTGAACATAGGCATATGCAACTGGAACAATATTGCAAGTCAAAGACACCAGTCAAAGAAACTAAAAAATTTCATGTTTGTCACTTTTCAAGTTCAAAAGATTAGAGCATGAGGGTCGAGGGTGCCTGGCTGAAATGTTATTAAATTAAAATTGACTAACTTGGAAATCATGAAAATAAAGGATAACATTATAATGGACTTGAATTTAATACTAAATTTTAACAATGTTAACAATTGAATTTGAATATTTAAATCTAGAAAATATACATTAAATTCCTAAAAGTAAATTTAGAAACTAAATTCCAAATATACTAAGAGTATAAGGATTTGGACCATATTCTAACCTACAATAAATCAGGTAACATTAATAATTCTCAAATATAAAAAAATATATGGACTTTGAACTCTAATTTCAACTAATAGTGACCGAAACAAAATGAAATTTTTATATAAAAACACGATAATAATTTAGTGGCTTAATAGGTATTTTACTTGAGATTTAAATACTAATGAAAAAAAGCAACATCAAGTCTGCTCCTTTTTTATGTATCATCTATTGTTATTTTTTTTGAAATACCTTTTATTAAAAATAGAAAATATCTAGAATTACAATAAATATTTACGAGCATAATCTTAAACATAAACTAAATTATAATTAGGACATTTTACCATAATCATTAACACAAAAGCTAGTCACCTATATCACACAAATCTGACCAATGCTCGAATAAAATAAATATACAAACAAATCTGACTGCATCGGCAAACGAACCACAAAGGGGATGAAACTACTGAAAGACCACCGACAAATCGCAAATCAGAGTCAAGGATGTGAGAAAACTATCCATGAGCGCAAAACGCATATCCAAATCAATACGAGGGTCCAAAGCAGGGAAGATCAACAGGATAACAAATAAGTGTCATCTTGATCAGTCATGCTGATGTCAAATTCAACCTTGTGAAAAAATATAAAAGAAAAAACGACAAAAATCGTAAATACCAAAAGGCAAAGAAAACGTGTCACAAAGGCAGAGATAAACGTGCAATAAAGGTAGAGAACATGTTACAAAAATATAATTATTCTTATTAAAAAAACTAAAAAAAATAGTTTGATTAATAAAATTGACACAAATTGTAAAGAAGAAAAAGAGAGGGAGATAGAGGAGGAGGAGGAAAACGACTTTATGTATCATTTATTTAATCACTGACAATGTATACATATTTTATAGATGGAAGTGTTTGAATATTACAAATTTTTTAACCATGAGCTCACTCGGTGAATCATCTCTAATAAACTGACAAGTTTAGCATGTATTGTAACGACTGCAATAAACGCACCACTTTGGTGGGTTTCATTGTAACGCACTACCACGACAGCTAAATCAGTAAGAAAGTAACAAAATCTCTTAAACTACTGTCATTTATGGTGGAAAATTTTAAGTGAAAGACTTCACATTTTAGGGTGGAAAGCCATAACTTCACTGTTTTCGCAGGTTTAAATAACAAATTGATCTTAAAAAAACAAAACTCTTGACACGTTTAAATGGATGTGGGCATGTACAAGGAACAAGGTTAAATTACAAAGTTTGAACTTTTGTATAGGATTAGGCGTGTAAATGTAGGTTCTGTTAGTATAGTTGATAAGTGTTTAATTTAGTTAATATTTTGCTTTTAAATTACTTTTAATTATTGGTTTTTGTGGCTTAATTGTTCGTTTTGATTCATTTTCTGTAATTTTTTTTTATTTTCGGAGTCGAAGCTGGATTATTGGGCGTGAATTCGGACATGAAATATCCGACGAGGCGGTGACGTCAGCACCATCTAGTAGATCCAGTCAGCGTTTCTAGAAGCACGAATGGATCGGCATCACATTTCTGGAATTCGAATTTGAATTAAACTCAAATTTAGGATAATATTTTAAACATTATATTTTATCTTTGTATTTTAGTTTAAATAGGTTTTAGTATTTTAATTAAGTTTTAGGATATTATTTTTATATTTTATCTTTGTTTTAGGTATTTTAGTTTAAATAGATTTTAGTATTTTAATTAAGTTTTAGGATATTATTTTTATATTTTATCTTTATTTTAAGTATTTTAGTTTAAATAGTTTTAAGTGTTTTAATTAGGATTTAAGACGTTTTAGCTTGTTTTTAGGAATTTGAAGGCTATAAATACCCTCTAAGGGTGAGCCTAGAAACATATCTCTCTCATCTAAGAATAAAATCTTATTTTCCTCTCTAGCTTTCTCTCTATTTTTCGCATACCTCTTTATTTTTCTTTAAATTTCGTTTTCAACAATTGCTTAGTATGACTTTGGTCATACTTAGCTAATTTTCGTTCAAGCCGAAGACTGAAGCGAAGGCTCAATTCCAAACATGAGAACTGTAAGGTACTTAAATCGCTTCGGATTTTTCTCTCTGTTTTCTGAGCTTACTTTTCAAATCAAAACGTTTTCGACATTGGTCTGGATATTGTTATGGTTAACGTTTGAAGAAGGATTTGCTTTATTGAAGCATATTCGATTTCCCAAGAACACACTTAGCAAAATTGTTTGCTAAGAGAAAACTGAGATCGGAATCAGTTATTGTTGAAACGACATAATCCGAGTTGGCAACAAAGAATTGTCCTTGTAAGCTGACGTGAATTTTGAAGTAAAAATGTAACATCCTCAATACCAGGTTAGTGACTAAATTGTAAAATTTCAGAATTTGGTGATTAAAGTAGAATCATAGAATAGTTCAATAATTTATCTGGAAATATTTCTTGAAAGTTGTTAGTAATTATTAAATTAAGTGAAGGGAAAAACGGTCATTTGACTTAAAAATTAATTAAAAATGGGATTGATAAGGATATAAGGATAAGATGAAGGAGATATTTTCTACAAAACTTCTTTTCATCTTCTCCAACGTGAAGCACCTCAAGCAAAGGTAAGATTTCTTTGTTGTTGATTATTAGCTGAAATTTAAATTGGGTTTTGATTATTTGATGATAACTAAGCTTAAGTTATCTTAAAATCAAAAGATGAAGAAGTTATGAGAGATTAAAGTGAAGGAGTTTCTAAATGAATTTCTGGAAAAATGTTGATAAGTTGAATTTGAAGTTAAATTTAACTTGTCATCAGTCTAATTAAGAGTATAAAATGTTAGAATTGGATTTAAAACATGTTAAAAATTGGGTATGATTCTTGAAGTTCATAAAGAGGAGAGGATTTTGAGGTCTAAGATGAGATAAATGGATATAAATGAGTTTAAGCATGTATTTGTAAGTTAAGAACATGAAAGGGGAGGAAACATTAAGTGTTGAAGCTGAAAAGAGTGAATTTCGTGCTTAAAATACGATTTATGGGCAAAGAGTTTCGGTACCCATTCAATAGGTACCGATACCCTCTTGAACGAAAAATTCCAGAATGTAATAAGGGTACCGATACCTTAGGGATGATATATATACCCCCTAAAGGAAAAGTTCAAGCTTGGTTCATTAAATTAGTTTAAGTTATTACCATCAAATTACATGGTGTAGATATCTGATAATTACCTTAAAAGTGTATGATTGTGTAGATATCAAGTATAAGCAAGTTCTGAAATGACAGCAAAGTTCGGATGGGTCATCAGAGTAAGATTCGAGAGAGAACAAGAATTGGTATTGGAAAGTAGCTAAGGTGAGTACATGATAATAAGGGTAGTTATGCTATGGAATTAAGACTTGCGACAAGTCTATTTCCTATATTAGAATGCATGAATTTATGATTATAAGTATGTGAATGAAATGATTTGTATGTATGCTTGATTATATGAGTTGATAGGTTCTGGTATGTGCTATAAGTTTTATGTGAGTATAAAAGATAAGTCATGTGATAAGATCTATGTGATATATGGAAATGAAAATATATGAGTATGGAGAGTTATAAGAGAATAAATATAAATTATATGATGGAATTTCGTAATGTTTTAATCGTATTTATGTAAATGATAATTTATTGTGATGAAAGTTTAAATTTTATGAGTTTTATACATGTTTTGCCGAAATTACTGTAGCAGAGTATCGGTACACTACAGTAGGGTATCGATACCCCTGTAGCATTCTGGAAAATTTTAGCATTCAATACTGTTCACGATACTGTTCATCACTGTTCACGGTACTATTCATACCGTATAGTACTATTCATAAAACGTTTCTTTCCTTAAATTTGTTATAACAAACATCATTCAACAATAAAATGTGTAATAATATGAGAATATGATGACAGTGAATTCATGAGAACAATAGGAATTAAGTAAACATGTGTAAAGGTTATATAAATAATAGAAACATGAATGAGACAAGTACATAGTAGTATGATCAATTATGAGAATTAGTGCATTAGAGTTATATGATTTATGGAGAATTGAAGAAAACTAGATAAGATTGAATTATAGAATTAACTGAGAATAACATAACACTTAGGGAACTTGAATATAAAATGATGATATGTACATATAATATACGATATATGTTTATAAATATGACATAGGTTATATGTTATATAATAAATATAAACATACAAGAACAAGAGATAAAATAAGTGACTTTGTGATAGAAGCTATATGACCCTGAATGATGTAAATAGAAATAATTTAAGTAATATGTAACTATGAGTATTGGAGTATGTATCTATGTGATGTGATATATGAGGTCATATGAAATATTATATGACTATGTGATTATATGAAAAGGAATATAAGTATATGTGAATTATATGAAAATGAACTACATGACTGGATGTGATCTTATGAAAATTTATAATGAATTATGTGAAAGAACTATGAGATTATGTGTATATGTGATTATGAGAAGAAGAAAATGACAGATGAATGTATGACTTTGAGAAGTCATAATAATAAGATATAAGCTATTCAAAAGTGATCTATGTGACTATATGTATATGTGATCCAAGTTTTGTGATATAAGCTACGTGATATGTGAAAGTGAACTACGTGTTATGTGAAATGATAAGTATAAAGATAATGCCCATGTTATGTGTCATGAGATCTAGAGGTATAGTTGGCATGCCAAGAGTCGAGGGTCTACGCGGTCCTTCAGGGCAATTCTACGTGGTCCTTCGAGACATATATGTAATTTCGTGGAACATATATGTGGTACTTCGGTATACTTATTTGGTCTATTGTATTATGTATATGGTTCTTAAGGAGTAGTCCTTCGGGACATAGTGGTCATTCGGGACATTTCTGCGCGGTCCTTCTAGACAAATATTCAGTGCCCCTAGTGGGAATTTATACGAGCTGTGGTGACAGCATTTGTGCACAACCTCAATGTACTCACATACCTTAAGTTCTCAATAGTATACATGGGCTAATAAAGCAATAATATAAATATATTATATGTGATATGTGTATGTGTGACATGTTATGAGGAATGGATTACAAGGATTATATGATGCTATGCATGATATAATATAAGTTGTTTTGTGTGTATTATTTAATTAAGAATGACTAAAAGATATAAATGATAATGGAATGAGGTAAAGATGGAAATGATGAGTTATGTATATGAATATATTGGATTATATGAAATGTTATATGGTTTTGCATGATATGATAGTATTAATTGTACATGCATTGTTATAAGTAAGAGTTTAAATTATATGTTTTATATGTCTCACTAAGTTAACGACTTAGCGTGTGAATGTTTCACACGTAAGTTTTGACGAGCTTATGGAACGATGAAGAACAAGACATGTCAGTTTCTCCTTACTGAAGGTCAGATCAGAAGAGAAATGAATAGTATGTATTTTATAATACTGATTGTAGTTGGTATGTAAATAAAGGTTTGAATCTGATATGCTCTAATTGGTTTTGTAAAATCATATGATTGTAATTTATGTAAATATAGTTGTGTGTGTTAATAAAAGTTTTAAAATTATTCACTATTTTGTACAAGTAAATGTTTTGAAATGTCAATGTGACACCTCGGATTCGTATTCGGGTCGAGTACGGGTTGGGGGTGTTACAAAAAATATGTTTCGATGATCAAAGGAATTTGAGACAAAGCTGAAGTATGAGGCTGCTTTCACAATAAGTTTCTCTTTATCTCAATCTCTTTAATTTGTTTATTTAATTATTGTTTATTTAATTCTTATCTTTTATTTTAAAAAAACTTTTAAAAATCCCTTTTATATTTATTACTATTACTATTTATTATTTTATTATTTTTCCTTTTTTTATAATTATTTATTTTATTATGCCTTTTCAACTTTGCTTGGAATTCTATCTTTTCCTAAAATCAAGAAACAATTATACTAAATCACAAAAACCATAGTCCCTATGGATCGACCCTGCTTCTCTATATTACCTTTTCCTTTCTATATAATTAAGAAACCGAAATTATTTTGATAATAAAACGACGGTTATCAAATTGGCGTCGTTGTCGGGGACTAACGGCAAGTACTGATTTATTTTTCTAGTTTTTTATTTATGACCAGAAGAAACCCAGGTGAATTAGTAAATCTAGATCTGGAGATCGAAGCACGAGCAGAGTTTAGAAGCAGAATCAAATCCGGAGATTGCTCCTGTCACTCAGACTCCATTATGCATTAATTTTCCTAGTGGCAGGACTCCGTTTCAATTAAAAACGAGACTCATTCATCTTTTTCCCACTTTCCACGGCTTCAAGATCCGTACAAACACTTGTTGGAATTCCACATGGTTTGCACTAGCATGAAACCACAGGGAGTTATCGAGGATCAAATTAAATTGAGAGCTTTTCCTTTCTCTTTAGCCGACTTGGGTAAAGATTGGTTATTTTATTTACCTCCAAATTCAGTTAATTCATGGGCTGACATGAATCAAATTATTCTTGACAGGTTCTTTCCAGCGGCTAAAGCAAACGAGTTACGAAGGAGCATTTTTCATTAAGCAAAAGAGCGAAGAAAGTCTTTATGACTATTGGGAGCAATTTAAAAAGCTTTGCCCACGTTGTCCGCAACACGGATTAAGTGAGCAAACGTTAATTCAATACTTTTATGAAGGCCTTTTACCAATGGAGATGAAAATGATAGATACTGCTAGTGGAGGAGCATTAGTCAACATGGCCCCAACAATAGAAAGAGAATTGATTTCAACCATGGCAGCCAACTCTCAACAGTTTTCAAGTGAACCCAGTCGACGGGTTCACGAGATAAGTACTTTTTCCCTTGAGAATAAGTTAGACAAATTAACTGAAGTAGTTAATTCACTTGTTGCAGGAAAATCTGGAGCAACAAGAGCTTGTGGAATATGCACAAAGCCAGACCATCCGACGGATTGCTGCCCGCTGATACAAGAAGGAGGCAATGCAGAAATCAATGTCGTAGGAAACTTTCCAGGACCTCTACAAAGACAATACAACCCATAAACTTCAGCTATATGACAAATCAAAGACCAACTTATTAACCAAGACCTCCGCCTCAACAGCAAACACAAAAATCACCATTAGAGGAACTCATAGGAAAGTTAGCAATCTCACAAGAAAAGTTCATTACATCACAGGAAAAATTCCAAAGCCGAACCGAATCACATCTTCAAGAGTTAGATAACCAAGTAAGCCGACTAACTCAAACTATGGGAAAATTGGAATCACAAGGAACACTACCTTCTAAAATGGAGTTAAATCCGATAGAGACTATTAGTGCCATCACACTCCGAAGTGGAAAAGTTATCTCACCCGAAGTTCCAGCAGAAAAAGCCACACATCAGAAAGAATAAGAGGACACTCCACCTCCAGAAATACAAGGTACGTCTAACTCACATCCTTCTCTTTCTTCTCATGAAATCACTCCACCACCCTTCCCATCAAGATTTATGAAGCTTGATAAAAGAGCTGAAGAAATGGAGATCTTAGAGGTGTTCCAAAAAGTTCAAGTCAATATACCTCTTCTTGAAGTGATTCGACAAGTACCAATGTATTCTCGATATTTAAAAAAATTCACTACAAAGAGGAAATTAATGGGGTATGAAAAGGTAAATTTGTGAGAACATCTATCTCAAAATTTTTCAACGAAAGCTCCCACCAAAGATGAAAGATCAAGGTATGTTCGTTATACCTTGCAAAATAGGTGATTTTAAAATTAAATGTGCAATGTGAGACTTAAGAGCTTCAATCAATGTTATATCATTTCTATTTATAAAATGATTACTAACGAGCCTTTGAAGGAAACATGAATAACCATACAATTGGCTGATCGATCTGTGATATATCCAGTATGAGTAATGGAAAATATCTTAGTAAAGGTCGATATATTATTTTTTCCTGCAGATTTCTATGTCATTGACATGGAACATGACATGTCAGATACTTATTCTGAGGTACTTTTAGGCCGACCCTTCCTAAGCACCGCACATACAAAGATTGATATTAGAAGTGGTATATTGACAATGAAATTTGACGATGAGATCGTTGAATTTGATGTTTACAAAGCAATGAAATTCCCTGATCATGTTGAAAGAATTAATTCTATTGATATTATAGATCATTTAATTGATGAATATATTGAGTCTAATTTTTCTTATGATCTTTTTAAAGATCCTAAACTTTGCCACGAAGAGGAAGAAATTGAGTTTGAAAATATTAATTCAATCATTTCTGATTTATCTTTATCTTCCTCTAAAACTAATATTTTACCTTCTGTTTTGCAGGAACCTTAGGTAGAATTGAAGCAATTACCGGAGCATTTGAAATATGTCTATTTGGGTGAAAATGAAACTTTTCCAATGATCATATCAAGTAAATTATCCGAAGGAGAAGAGGAAGCTTTGGTAGCAGTGTTGCGCTCTCACAAAGCAGCCATAGGATAGACCATTTTCGATATTAAAGGATTAAGACCCTCGACTTGCATGCACAAGATCAAAGTCGAAGAAGGAGCAAAGCTATCACGAGAAGGATAACGCCGATTAAATCCACCGATGATGGAAGTAGTAAAGAAATAAATTTAGAAACTCCTTGATGCTGACGTAATCAATCCGATATTGGATAGTAATTGGGTAAGTCTGATTCATGTAGTTCCCAAGAAAACGGGAGTCACAGTGGTCGAAAATCAAGATGGAGAGTTAGTGCAAACAAGAGTTCAAAATGGATGGCGAGTTAGTATTGATTACAAGAAGTTGAACTCTCTTCCTCGAAAAGATCATTTTCTGTTCCTTTTATAGACCAAATGATTGAAAGATTAGTTGGGAAAACTCATTATTATTGCCTTGATGGTTTTTCAGGTTTTTTCCAAATCCCAGTAGCACCCGAGGATAAAAAAATGACTTTTACTTGTCCCTTCGATACATTTGCATATAGACGAACGCCCTTTGCTTTTTGTAACGCACCAGCCACCTTCTAAAGATGCTTGTTAAGTATATTTTCTGACTATGTGGAGAAGGTCATCAAAATATTTATGGATGACTTCACAGTTTATGGTAATTATTTTAATGAATGTCTTGATAATTTAACTAATGCGCTTAAAATATGCTTAGAATATAACCTAGTTTTAAACTATGAAAAATGTCATTTTATGGTTGATAAAGGGTTAATTTTAGGTCATATTGTTTCTTCAAAAGGGATTGCGGTTGATAAAGCTAAAATAGATGTTATATGCTCGCTTCCTTACCCCACAACTGTGAGGGAAATTTGTTCTTTTCTTGGCCATGCAGGATTTTACCGCAAGTTTATTAAAGACTTTCAAAGATAGCACAAACTTTATGCAATCTACTTCAAAAGGATCAAGACTTTGACTTTAATTCAAAATGCAAGGAGTCTTTCAATTCATTAAAGTAAAAGCTTATTTCAGCTCCAATTGTTCAGTCGCCAGATTGGAATTATCCCTTTGAACTTATGTGTGACGCATTGGATACTAGAAAAGCCATATGTCATATCCTATGCGTCCCAAACTTTAGACTCGACTCAGAAAAATTATTCAACTACGGAAAAAGAAATTTTTGCTATAATTTTTGCTTTAGAAAAATTTAGATCTTATTCGCTTGGCACTAAAATTAATGTTTTTTTCGGATCATGCATCTATAAGGTATTTGATGAGCAAAAAGGAAGCAAAACCGAGGCTTATCCGGTGGATCCTGGTTTTACAGGAATTTAACTTGGAAATTAAAGACAAAATGTGATGCAAAAATCTGGTAGCGGATCACTTGAGTTGAATTCCCCTTTCCACATCTGAACCACCATTTAGATAAGAATTTCCTGAAGAAAAACTGATGGTGGCGCAAAGCATAACCCCAAGGTTTGAAGACATGTTTAATTATTTGGCCACAGGTAATTTACCATTAGATTTGTCGAGAGCTAAAATTAATCGAATTAAGCGAGAATCTCGATATTATATTTGGGATGATCCTTATTTATTGAAGCACTGCTCGGATCAGGTAATTCGACGATGTATTGCCGAAAGTGAGGTAAATTTATTTTTACAATTTTGTCATTCTTACTCTTTCGGTGGTCATTTTGGGCCAAAACGTACAACCCATAAAATTCTTGAATGCGGTTTCTATTGGCCTAACATCTTTCGAGACTCTTGTCTATTTTGTAAAGCGTGTGAAAGATGTCAACGTACAGGTAATTTAAGCCTTAGGAATGAATCGCCGCTTAATTCTATACAAGTTTGTGAATTTTTTATGTTTGGGGAATATATTATATAGGTCATTTTACTTCGTCATTTGAAAATACTTATATTATTTTAGATGTAGATTATTTTTCTAAATGGTGGAAGCTAAGGCTACTCGGAATAATGATGCTAAAACTATAGTTAATTTTTTGAAAAATATTTTTTCCAAGTTTGGCATGCCACGAGCTATAATAAGCGACAGAGGAACACATTTCATCAACTGAGTGATCGAGTCGCTAATGAAGAAATTTAGAGCAACTCAAAGAATTGTTACTGCTTACCATCCACAAACAAATGGACAGACAGAAGTATCAAATCAGGAAATTAAAACGATTCTTGAGAAAATTGTTAAACCGGACCGAAAAGATTGAAGTTTAAAATTAACTGATGCACTTTGGGCATATCGAACCGCTTATAAAGATCCCATTTGGATGTCACCATACCGGCTTGTTTTCGGTAAACCATACCATTTACCGGTTGAGTTAGAACATCGGTCTTATTGAGGCGTTAAACAATGTAACATGGACATGGATGCAATTGGTGAAGCTCGGAAATTACACATTCAAGAACTTGAGGAAATCCAAAGAAATTCCTATGATAATGCTAGGATATTTAAAAAAATAACAAAAGAATTTCACAATAGTAGGATTTCTTTTAAAACTTTTTCAGTCGGTCAAAAGGTTTTATTATTTAACTCCAAATTTAAACTTTTTGCAGGAAAACTCAAATCAAAATGGCTCGGACCATTTACAGTTACTCAAGTATTTCCTCACGGTGCTATTGAAATTGAAGATAACTCGGGAGTACGATTTAAAGTTAATGGTCAAAGATTGAAGCCATATTATGAAAATGCTCCAGTTGGTCTAATCTAAGAAATCGATTTAGAGGAACCCACACTTTGAAAAATCAGGTCGTCGAGCTAACGACGTTAAACAAAAGCGCTTGATAGGAGTCAACCCATTTCATTATATTTTTGTTTTTATTTTCATTTTATTTTCGTTTTATTTCATTTTATTTTCAGCGAACTTTATTTCATTCTATTTATTTTATTTTTAGTAATTTTATTTTATTTTTCGGTCGAATATTTAACAAAAAAATAGCTAACTTGGTTCGAATTGTGCAGAAAAATTCGAACAGAACAGTGCAAAAAAAAAACTGATTTGGTTCAAACAGTGTAGAAAAATACACAGCAGATTCGAACAATGCAGTACAGAAAAAAATAGATTTGGTTCGAACTGTGCAGAAAAAGTTTGAATAGAACAGTGCAGTATCAAACATTATACTCTACAACAACTCGTGTCGACGTGGCCGTGGTCGTCACTAGATTGGGGAGTATTCCTTTTCCTTCTCTTTGTTTTTAAATTTGATATACGTTTTGGGACAAAATGAAATAAGTGGGGGGAAGGAAAAACATGTCGTCAAATTTTTCCATGATTTGTTTAATTGTTTGAAATTGAGTTATTCTAATGTTGATATGTTGAGATCGTTGGTTGTTAGTCTTGAATTTCGCTTTATACTCTTGCTTCATTTTGTATTATGACCATGTTTTTGATCGAATTTAATTTGCATGATTGGTGATTGATATAGCTAGTGAATTTTTCCTGAGTATTGATATTTCATGCTTTTGTCGATAGAGATGAACATGACTCAATGCACATAAACTTTTCTTGTGAGATTTGGGCCTAACGAGCATACATTTTCTTTCTTGCTCATTGTTTGACTTGTGTGTGCTGAACTTATTAGGATATTCTAGAACTTGTAATCACAATGCATATCGAGACTACATGTTGAACGTAATGTAATGTGATAGGGGCACCTATGATAAATCCACTTTTCCCAAAAAAGCATACACGTTTATATATCCACTAGTGAACCAAATTTGAGCCAATTTCCCTTTCTTTGTTTTACAAGTTGTTCACTGTTTCGAAGAGCAGAAAAAAACATACCCTTGTCCGAAAAAAGGAAGGAAAAATCAATCGTTTCAATTGTATTTCATCTATTCTTTTTTCCATGTTTTGTTCTTCATTGCGCTTCATGTTAATTCGTGGATTGTTCTTAATTATTTTAATATCTAGTTTTGGAATTTTAAACCTTTCTTTTCGACCTTTTCCATACCCTAACGTAAGCCATGTTACACCTTGTTTAAAGACCCCTTGATTATTGCATTATGTTATTTTTTCGTAGTAGATACTTGATTGGATTCCAAGCCTACGGAAATATTTTAGTTAGTTTCGGTTTGAGCGATTTCATTTACCCCATACACTTTGAGCGGATATGTGTGAATCTTTGTGAGGTATCGAGTCATGTTTCATTGAAGTTGGCAATTAATTGTGATATCATGCTTACTTTAAATTTTCTTTGTTGTATCTTTGCTTGATTGTAACTTGAATTCGACAAATATCATGGACTTAGTTCGATTGGAAGTTTGAGAAATAAGTTGAAATTGAGATGACAATTTATGATTTTGATATGTTAATTGATGAATGCTTGAGGACAAGCATTGAATAAGTGAGGGATAATTTCATAACTGCTTAATTTAGTTAATATTTTGCTTTTAAATTACTCTTTAATCATTGGTTTTTGTGGGTTAATTGTTCGTTTTGATTCATTTTCTGTGCAGGACGTCAGATTCTGGAAATTGCACAAAAAGGATAGAATTCTGCAATTTTTTTATTTTCGGAATAGAAGCTGGATTAGTGGACGTGAATTCGGAATAGAAGCACGAATGGATTAGCAGCACGTTTCTGGAATTCGGATTTGATTTAAACTCAAGTTTAGGATAATATTTTAAACATTATATTTTATCTTTGTATTTTAGTTTAAATAGGTTTTAGTATTTTAATTAAGTTTTAGGATATTATTTTTATATTTTATCTTTGTTTTAGGTATTTTAGTTTAAATAGGTTTTAGTATTTTAATTAAGTTCTAGGATATTATTTTTATATTTTATCTTTGTTTTAGGTATTTTAGTTTAAATAGTTTTAAGTGTTTTAATTATGATTTAAGATGTTTTAGCTTGTTTTTATGAATTTGAAGGCTATAAATACCCTCTAAGGGTGAGCCTAGAAACACATCTCTCTCATCTGATAATAAAATCTTCTTTTCCTCTCTAGTTTTCTCTCTATTTTTCGCATACCCCTTTATTTTTCTTTAAATTTCGTTTTCAACAATTGCTAAGTATGACTTTGGTCATACTTAGCTAATTTTCTTTCAAGCCGAAGACTGAAACGAAGGCTCAATTCCAAACGTTAGAATTGTAAGGTACTTAAATCGCTTCAGATTTTTCTCTCTGTTTTCTGAGCATACTTTTCAAATCAAAACGTTTTCGACATTGGTCTAGATATTGTTATGGTTAACGTTTGAAGAAGGATTTGCTTATTGAAGCATATTTGACTTCCTGAGAACACACTTAGCAAAATTGTTTGCTAAGAGGAAACTGAGATCGGAATCAGTTATTTTTGAAATGACATAATCCGAGTTGGCAGCAAAGAATTGTCCTTGTAAGCAGACGTAAATCTTGAAGTAAAAATTTGTTTCGATGATCAGAGGAATTTGAGACAAAGCTGAAGTCTGAGCTGCTTTCACAATAAGTTTCTCTTTATCTCAATCTCTTTAATTTGTTTATTTAATTATTTTCTTCTATTTAATTCTTATCTTTTATTTTAAAAAAACTTTTAAAGTCCCCTTTATATTTATTACTATTACTATTTATTATTTTATTATTTTTCCTTTTTTATAATTATTTATTTTATTATACATTTTTAACTTTACCTGGAATTCTATCTTTTCTTAAAATCAAGAAACAATTTTACTAAATTACAAAAACCATAGTCCCTGCGGATCGACTCTGCTTCACTATACTATATTTTCCTTTCTATTTAATTAAGAAGCCAAAATTATTTTGATAGCAAAACGACGGTTATCAATAGTATTTTATTTGCAAACTGGGTTGGTGGCTTTTCTTGCTTGTTTTCCATTTGGCGATTGCACGTCAAATAATGTTGCTGATTAACACCTGGTTTCCATGGTTTTATGGTATGGTGGTGATTGATTAACACCTGGTTTCCAGTTTTATTGGCTTAAACAAATGAGCAGATGAGGACAAGTGATTACTTTTTATGTTCCAGAACACACTTGTAGGATAAATGTACCAGTTCCACCTGTGATTGGACATTTCGGTAAATGTCGAGTTCAGGTTCGAATCCATGGTTTTATAATTAATCAAGGATAGAAACTACGTTGTGGGAGTGGAAGTGGAAAGAGGGTCCATATTTAGGCATAATACGTGCAAAGATTTATTCTTGTTGATCAAGTCACACCGGGATCAGACGGAGGAAAGCAAATGAGCACTATAACATTTTGCAGAAGTTTACTGTTATTATGAAACTTGTTAAATAATTAACGGAAAAAACAATTCATATTGAAACTGAATCAAGATTCAAGGCAACATCTTACTGCTATTATTTTGGTTAAAAGGGTTGTTAGGGGAGCTTGGTGTTCATACTACGAGGTCAATTTTACTGATTTCTGCAAATCTAGTTTTCCATGAAAGAATCAAACGTATTAATATTGTTTGTCATTTTGTAAAAGACAAGATTAAAGAAGGTCTTATTCAAATTGAATATGTTTTTACTTATCTGATGTTATGATAAAAGCTTTGAGACATGAATACTTGATTTTCAAGTTGGGCTCAAATTTCAGCCATAACTTGAGGATGAGTGTTGAGAATAGAAAATTATTTTAGAGTTTGTTAGTTAATTCAGCTAAAAGATGAGCACCTTCCGTCTGGGGCTGAATTTGGTCGTTTTATAACGAGGAGGTTGCTTGTAGGCTAATGAATTAAATGTTGCATTAGCTTACTGAAATGATTAAAAAATTGAATAAAAAAGTCATATTAGCTTGACAATGACAACATTCAACCAGGCAATGACATTGACAAACTATACTAGTAAATTCTTTCTTGCTTGCTGAGTCATTTCACTCAACTTTTATACTGATTTCAACTGATATGACATAGAAAACAAGTACATAGGTTTGCTGTTCATGTTTTAAGTTAGGCGACTACCCTGTTTCCTCTTATTGAGTCCACCCGGTTTTTAAGCCTTTCATGTTGAAAAATAGCTATCAGCGGAATTCCATATGCTGTTGCTGCAGATACATAAATAAAGACTACGTATAAAGTCTTCGCCGCGTTGAAAGTCGGGGAGTTCGACTGAGATGGAAAGGTACCAACGGTCCAAGCGTAATATGAAAGAAGCAGAAGCAATGTAGATATGTAAAGGGTTGTGGAATATGGGATACCAATTATAACAACCAGAATGGTCCATGCAGACAAATAAAAGGCACAACTGTTGAGAGAGAAGAAATGGAAAAGATAAGTTAGGCTCATGATTATCTGTCCTTCATGATGTGGCCTTTGATCCTGCCCCAGGTTGGTATTGGTGTTTTGGTTGGAAACGCTACCATTGTTTGCTGCTGAAGGTTTGTAGTCGTCTTGCCAGTACCCACCTGGAGGGTTGAGGCCAGCCTGGTAGGTGGCTGTTGCAATCAGGATCGCCACAAAGAGAACCATAGTACGAATCTCGGTAGATTTATTTTGAGAATCGTTTCCGAAATATTTGTCACGTTTATCGATTAGAGTTAACTCCCTGCTCAAGTAATCCCCTATAGTCAAATTCGTGGTAAGATCGGATCCCTTTTTAGCTTTAGCTCTACCTAGGCTGCTACCGATCTCTGAGTTCTGCATTGTTCCTTGAAGGTGAAATATGTCCATAGCTGTCAAACCATTGGAGTTCATGACACTCACATTTACATTCTTAGCCAACAGTTTAACGGCCTGAGTAATCATATAAAAAGTTTAATTAATTAACTATAATTGTGTTTCAAAATCATTTATAGCAAATAATGAATACATATAAAGCTTGCCTCTGGCTGATTAGTAGATGTGGCAATATGCAAAGCAGTGTTACCATCTTCATCCTTCTTGTCATAACCATTTTTTTTAAAACAATTAATTTTAAAAATAATTATAACTTTATTTTGAAAAAATGACGATTTTGAATTAATTTGAATTAAATTGAATAGGAGTCGCCATCGACCTTTGGGTTAGATAGGTCGAATACCTAAAAGCGTCTTTTAAAACAATTTTAAGGAAAATCGTTTTTTAAGACAAAAATTGGTCTGCGTCATCCAAAAATTCATTTTTAAGAGTTCGAAAGTCGATTACGTGTGAGGAAGGATAAATACCCCCACAACGCAAAAAATTGGTACTTAGTCGCTTATATATTGTCGTGGTAGTGAAAAATATAAATCGAATATAAAATTAGAAAATGACCAATTTTTTAAGTTTAATTAATTTGCTTCGAATTATTTGTTAGGGAAAATCCTTTAATTCGAAAAGAAAATATTAAGATTAGCTCATCCTCCAACGGGAAGGCAATCTCTTGATGTAAGGCATTTGTACCTTAACAAATTGATTGTGGATCTAGGAAGGAAGCAAACAACTTGCACAAGTGAATGGCTCAAAGAGATGGTTAAGGTGGTAAACGTATGGGTGAAATAGGTAGGCTATTTAAATAATAAATGATGGAAGCGGAAGATGGTTGATATGGCTATGGTTATGGTGATGAAACAAAGGGATGGAAGTGAGGATAGTATCTTGAAGAAGTCTCAAAGAAGAACCAATGCTATAGAGAGCAAAGACCTAGACTTTATATTGCTTCAAGGGGTGGTGTTAAGGACTTTGACCCACTAGTTATAAGAACTAGGAACCAGAAGTATCAAGGTGAAAAGGGGTTGACGCCACAAGTATAAAATACTTGATAAGTCGATAAAAGTCACCAGGACTTAAGGAAGAGAATAATCTCACTTATATCAATCAAAAGGCCTGCTTTACAAATGAAATATGCTTTCCTATTTATAGGAAATGGAGAGGCATGGCTGAATGGTTACAAGGGGATTCGACCAGCCTTGTGTCTTCCTATAGAGACATAATTTAATTACAAATGGAGATGATGCTTCAGTTTAAATGGAGGGTAATAACCCTTGGCCGAATAGCTCTTGTTTCTCTTCATATTGGCGCCAAATTGGATGGGAGATGTTGCTTGGCTGAATAGGGAGAAGGCTCTTCATCTTGGCGCCTAAATGATACCACATGCAAGGCACATGGGGGCTGGTCATATGGCACACACATGGGTGATCTAGGGAGCCTTGTGGTGCAGCCTTGTGCATGGGATGATGGCTGGTCATGTACTCCATCTTGGGCATGCATATGTCTCCTTCCAAGCTAGCTTGAGTGTGGAGCTAGCTTAGCAAGCATGGGTTGTTCGTGAGCAAGCTTCCTAGCCGAGTCCTTGTGAGCTCCATAACATGTTCAGCTACCTTCAGCTACCTTTGACATCACTTTTGGAAACTCAGCTCCAAATAGTCCAACTAGCTGAGTTTAGCTAGCCTTAAGCTCCTCCAGCTGAATCGAGCTTTCCTTATTGTTCCATGAGCTGTCTTGTACTTTGTGAGCTATTTGTGAGCTGCATAGGACGTCCAAATCATCCACCAAGCTACCTCATCGTGCATCACACTCCAATGTACCTATATGTGTAAGGAAACAAGGTAAGTCCATGATATTGGGCTGTTATGTGCTAAATACCTTGCTTCCATGTAAGAATATAGCAATGTGAGCAATTATTGAAGGTCATGAGCTAAATATATCATCTCATAATATGTGTAAGATAATGCATGAAGCTTAAGAGCTAATATGAATGCATATGAACTAATGAAATGAATTATAATGATGCTGCCTTGATGTATATAAGATAATCATGTTTAATATGATGATTATAAGACTATCCTAACATGCTTAAATATCAATGTGCATGATGTGTTCATAATAATTATTCTTTAACTACATAACAAGAATTCTTATCATGAAATGTATTATAAAAGCATATAGTATATAACTAATATAGAGTAAAATCAATATAAAGATGTTCAAGAGTACTCCCTTTGTAGGTGAAAACGTGCTTGCATCATCCCCCCTTCTTTAGGGCGATTTGTCCTCAAATCGAGTTCATTCTGTCCTTGCATAGCTTCACGTCTCCTTGCTAAAAGAAAGCATCCTTTGAACGGTTGTGTTCTTCCATTAGGTATCCTTACATAAGATTTCTCTTTAGGCCTTTCTTTCGAATATGATTTACCAACAATTACCTTTTGAGAGTGATCTTCCTTTAAGGATATCCCTTTTGGAAGAGGTTTCAAATGAAGGGTTACTTACCTTTTGGCGATTAAAACCCTTGGTGAAGAGTTGTGTCTTTAAATTCCTTCCATCACCAATTTTCGCAGGAGCCCCTTCATTTTCCAGCCTTGAACCATCGTGTTTCTCTATTAAGAAGTTTGGTGTCATGTTTCGTTCCTCTTCATTCTTCATTGAGGTTTTGTCTTTGCGCCATGCTTGTACACTCTTTCACATATGCAACTGATCTTGTTGTACTTCTTTTGGCTTCAAAGGCATCAAGGTTACCTTGCGTCCATCATGCTTAAATATGTATTGATTGTGATAACAATCATGAATGGCCCTTTTGTCATACTGCCATGGTCTTCCAAGTAAGATGTGGCTAGCATGCATAGGGACAATATCACAAAGCACCTCATCCTTGTACCTACCAATTGAAAAAGGAATTAGAACCTGTTGGTAACGTTAACTCACCTCCTTCATTGAGCCATTGGGAGTTTTATGGAGTGGGATACTTTGATGTTGCCAAACCAAGTTTTTCAATCATAAGGGTGCTGGCTACGTTTGTGCAACTTCCTCCATCGATGATCATTTTGCAAACCTTATCCTTGACATGGCATCTTGTATGCAAAATATTGTTTCTTTGAATATCTTCTTGGAATGTTTGTGATTGTAGGCACCTTTTCGAAACAAGCATCTCACCATGATCTGCATTTTCTTCAGTTTCTTCGTCTTGTATTGTTTCAGGTTCCTCGTCAAAAATAGGCTTGTCAGAATCCGATACAATATCTCCATTATCAAGTACCATCATGGCATTTCGGTTGGGACACTGACTAACAACATGTCCTTTCCCAAAACATTTGAAACATTTGATGTCTCTGGATCTCTCGAAAGTACTGGTTTGCTTTTCTTTACCCTTACTAGATTCACCCACTTGTTTTGCTTTGGAAACTTCTATATGATCCTTTGCTTGTGCTGTAATTGGTTTCCTGAAGGTGATAGGCTCTTGCTTCTATTGGTGGCCGAACTTGGACTGCTCCTAGTGTAGGATTTCCTTTTGAGTGCTTTCAATTTTCATGGCCACATGTACCATCTCTTCAATCTCTACATAATGTTAAAGTTCAACAAGGTTAGCAATATCAGGATTTAGGCCAGATAAAAACCTTGCCATGGTTGGTTCTTTGTCTTCATCAACATTGGCTCGGATCATGGCTATCTCTATTTCTTTGAAATAATCTTCAACACTCTTGCTTCCTTGTTTCAGATTTTGTAATTTATGGTAAAGATCTCGGTAATAGTGAGTAGGCACGAACCTTTTCCTCATAATGGCCTTCATTTCTTCCCATGTATTGATGGGGCGTTCACCATTTCGTCTTCTTGAACTCACCAATTGGTCCCACCAAACTAAGGCATAGTCCACGAATTCCATAGCAGCAAGCCTGACCTTCTTTTGCTCCATATAATTTTAGCATTAAAAAATGTGTTCGATCTTGATTACCCAATCAAGATAGGCTTCAGGATCAGTTCGTCCTTGAAATGGAGGAATGGTCACTTTGATGTTGCTGAAGTTGTCATTCTGATTTCGATGAGCATCTCTTCGTGCTACTGATGTTACTTCAGCCTCCTCTTCTTCGAATTCTTCTTCCATTCTAGGACGATTTACTCTTCGATTGCCTAAAGATGCTTCAAATTGGTCTATACGATCATGCAAAGGCTCCAATTCTAATTTCAGTAATCTAGCCATTTCATGCATGATTGCTTGAGTTTGCAAATTAGGGGCATCTCTTTCAGGGGTTTGTCCTGGACTTCGAGACATGGTTAGTGAAATAAGAAAAGAATAAGATGTGTAAAAGACCTTACCAGAATGTACTCTCACAAAGCCTCACGAGTCACTCCAAGGAAACTTGAATGTCACTCAATCCACTCATGTTTGCACTCTAGGACTTAATAGCTTTTACTTGTCCTCTTCTGATCTCACACTCGCTCAAGCCTTTTTCCTCTCAATTCTCTTATCCAAAGTTCTAGAGGACTTTGCTCAAAACTGTATCAAGTAAATTTTTACTTGTTTGGCGCCGGCTGCAAAAGGGTTAGTAGGAATGGAATGCAAAATATAATTGAAAGGGTAGCTTAGAAATAGAAAGAAAAGAACAAAAGGGGTTACTTATACAAGTTAGTTCACAACCTTCTATCACCACAATCAATTTAAACGGCTTACTTGACTTGCTTGGTGATGAGAATTGTTGATGAGTGCTTCAACTTCTTTATTTTCTTTTCTTTGCTTTTTCTTCTTTTTGAGTGCTGAAATTTTCTTTCTTTTGAGTGCTTCACTTTTTTTTTCTGATTTTTCTTGATTTCTTTGACTTTGCACTTCACTTTGCACTTTTTTTTGTATTTTTCTTTTTGTTGTTGTTGCACGTTGCTTTCTTCCACCAAAGCTCTGATTACCGCTTGATGTAAGGCATTTGTACCTTAACAAATTGATTGTGGATCTAGGAAGGAAGCAAACAACCTGCACAAGTGAATGGCTCAAAGAGATGGTTAAGGTGGTAAACGTATGGGTGAAATAGGTAGGCTATTTAAATAATAAATGATGGAAGCGGAAGATGGTTGATATGTCTATGGTTATGGCGATGAAACAAAGGGATGGAAGTGAGGATAATATCTTGAATAAGTCTCAAAGAAGAACCAATGCTATAGAGAGCAAAGACCCAGACTTTATATTGCTTCTTCAAGGGGTGGTGTTAAGGAATTTGACCCACTAGTTATCAGAACTAGGAACCAGAAGTATCAAGGTGAAAAGGAGTTGACGCAACAAGTATAAAATACTTGATAAGTTGATAAAAGTCACCAGGACTTAAGGAAGAGAATAATCTCACTTATATTAATCAAAAGGTCTGTTTTACAAATGAAATATGCTTTTCCTATTTATAGGAAATGGAGAGGCATGGCCGAATGGTTACAAGGGGATTCGACCAGTCTTGTGCCTTCATATAGAGACATAATTTAATTACAAATAGAAATGATGCTTCAATTTAAATGGAGGGTAATAACCCTTGGCCGAAAAGCTCTTGTTTCTCTTCATATTGGTGCCAAATTGGATGGGTTATGTTGCTTGGTCGAATAGGGAGAAGGCTCTTCATCTTGGCGCCTAAATAATACCACATGCAAGGCACATGGGGGATGGTCATATGGCACACACATGGGTGATCTAGGGAGCCTTGTGGTGCAGCCTTGTGCATGGGATGATGGCTGGTCATGTACTCCATCTTGGGCGTGCATGTGTCTCCTTCCAAGCTAGCTTGAGTGTGGAGTTAGCGTAGCAAGCATGGGCTGTTCGTGAGCAAGCTTCCTAGCTGAGTCCTTGTGAGCTCTATAACAACATGTTCAGCTACCTTTGACATCACTTTTGGCAACTCAGCTCCAAATAGTCCAACTAGCTGAGTTTAGCTAGCCTTAAGCTCTTCCAGCTGAATCGAGCTTTCCTTATTATTCCATGAGTTGCCTTGTACTTTGTGAGTTGTTTGTGAGCTGCATAGGACGTCCAAATCATCCACCAAGCTACCTCATCGTGCATCACACTCCATTGTACCTATATGTGTAAGGAAACAAGGTAAGTCCATGATATTGGGTTGTTTTGAGCTAAATACCTTGCTTCCATGTAAGAATATGGTAATGTGAGCTATGATTAAAGGCCATGAGCTAAATATATCATCTCATAATATGTGTAAGATAATGCATAAAGCTTAAGAGCTAATATGAATGCATATGAACTAATGAAATGAATTATAATGATGCTGCCTTGATGTATATAAGATAATCATGTTTAATATGATTATAAGACTATCCTAACATGCTTAAATATCAATGTGCATGATGTGTTCATAATAATTAGTCTTTAACTACATAACAAGAATTCTTATCATGAAATGTATTATAAAAGCATATAGTATATAACTAATATAGAGTAAATTCAATATAAAGATGTTCAAGAGTACTCCCTTTGTAGGTGAAAACGTGCTTGCATCATCTCTTCTATCCCTTGCCTAAAAAGAATATTCCCTCATCGATTTATCAAAAAACGTAAATCAAATATAAATTGAATATCCGCAGTTTTCATCAAATAAATTACTATATAAAAAACGCATTGCATAATTTGAATTAAAAATAAAAATTTAATTAGTAAAATAAATTCGATTTGTTTTAAGTTCACATTTTCGTTCGAATGTCGTATCGGATCACACTACTTCGACCAAGCAATGCTTTCCACGCCCATTCTACAAATAAGTGTTCTTGAAAATATTGGAGTAAAAAATGTTAAAAATGAATGAAACAAACGTTTTGTACAATCGTTCAAAACCAATTCCCAAGAGCAAATAATATATGCATACATAAATAATACGACAAATATATAATATCAATACATGGTAAAATGTAAGGAAACAAAATCTAACTATGTAAAAATTAAATTATAGAAGTAAAATAAACATATAATAAAACACAATAATTAAACATTTAAAATTAAAGAACAGAAAAATAAAGAGATAAAATCAAACGATTAGAACATTAAAGCAAATAAAATGTAAATACTGAAATTAAATAAAGAAAATAAAAATGCATAAATTTAAAAGTGCATAAAGTTAAATAGCAGAAATAAAATGCAATAAAAATAAAATGTTAGTAGTTAGTAATTAGCGGTTAGAAAGGTTAGCAGTTAACGATTAGCAGAATCCGAACCATAATAATGTGGATCATACCCCAGATCTAGTCACCACAAGGTTTAATCGAATAATTCAAACAAATTAATAAAATAAAATAAAATAAATATAAAAAAGTTAGTGGTTAGCAGAGTCCGAACCATAATAATGTGGATCATACCCCGGATCAAGTCACCACAAGGTCGAATCGAATAATAGAACAATAAATAAATAAATAAATAAATAAACAAAGGTTAGAGTGCAATAAAACAAAAACCAGTATTTAGTAGAGTTCGAACCATAATAATGTAGATCAAACCCCGGATCTGGTCACCACAAGGTCGAATCAAATAATAGAAACAATAAATAAATCATGGTTAGAGTGCAATAAAATAAAAGTTAGTGGTTAATATGCAATAAATAATATAGCATAATAGTGACCAGATTAAAGTAAAGAAAAATCAGCATGTATATTCAAAATAAATAAATAAATAAATAAGTGACCAGATCAAAAAGGCTAAAAAACGGAGGGCTGCCAGGTGGTTTTCCCCCTTTATAATGACCAAAACGTAAATAGCTCTAAAAACCAGGGGACCTATGCTTGATTTACCCAAAAACATAAAATAAACCTTTCCCCTCCTTTCTTCTCTACACGCATGACCGGACACAAGGGTTTTTTCTCACCGACCAAACGCTGGCCACCATAAACTGGTGGTCTTCACATACCCGAACTAATACCGAAACAAACGGGGAAACCCGAATCAACTCAAAAAGAACCAAAACCCCTCGAACGAAACCCGAATGCCCTATGTGGGCACCGTTCATCCTCTCCGACCACCATCCATGGTGCTTGTGACGCTAAACTAACCTGAACAACAACGACTACCCCACTGGTGACGCAGAACTATGACCAATGCCTACATCC